>NC_090320.1:158580982-159263038 GCF_040869045.1 Eurosta solidaginis | reverse complement strand
GATAGCAGATTGCCTGACCTACAGGTAATCGACAACCTCCTTTATAAAAGGACCAAATATGCTGATGGTAACCCGGAAAGGGAATCGTTTAATTGGAAGCTTTGGATTCCCAAATCTCTAGTTCCGGGTGTCATAGAAAACGCCCACTGTCCACCAAATAAATGCCATGGTGGGATTGCGAAAACATTGGAGCGATCGCGAAATAATTTGTATTGGCCAAATATGACAGTTGATGTCAAGAACTACGTCAGCCGATGTGAAACTTGCAAACAAAGCAAATCGCCCAATGTAACACTAAGACCACCAATGTGCGCCCAATACACGGTGCAAAGCCCGTTTCAGAAATTGTATGTAGACTTTCTTGGTCCTTACCCTAGATCCAAGCAAGGAAACATGGGAGTATTCATTGTATTAGACCATTTGATAAAGTTTCCCCTTTTAAAAACTGTTAAAAAGTTCAACACTTCAGTTGTTTGCGACTTCCTTCATGATAACGTCTTTAGTATTTTCGGAACTCCCGAAATTGTAATGAGTGACAATGGCAAGCAATTTAGATTCACGCAATTTAATACTTTATTGTCGGTCCGTGGGATGAGACATGTTTACACGACCCTATATAGTCCCCAAGCCAATGCAAGCGAGCGCGTGAATCGCTCAATCATTGCAGGTATAAGAGCTTACCTTAAAAAGGATCACTCACACTGGGACAGGAACATCTCTGAAATTGCTGAAGCACTTAGAAGTTCATACCACCAAACGATCGGTGTAACACCATATTTTGCATTGTTTGGACAGCAGATGATGTCCCATGCAGGTGATTATGAACTACTAAGGAGGCTCAAGACCCTGGACGACAGCGTTCTGGAACGAAGTGACAACATGAAACTCATAAGAAAGAAAATCTCTGAAAACATCTCAACAGCCTTTGAAAATTCCTCAAAACGATACAATCTTCGAAGCTCTGATAAACGTTTTGAAATTGGTGATTTGTTTTTCGGCGCAACTTTGCCCAAAGCGATGTTTCAAAGAGATTTTCAGCGAAACTTGCTCCCAAAATTTGTAAAATGTAAAGCGATTGCGATGAAAGGCAATTGCATGTACGAGTTAGAGGACATCGATACAGGGAAAATAGGTATTAATCACAGGAAATATATTCAGAATAGCAACTAGGGTACACCGCACCAACTCTCTAGGTGGGGGGATGTGTACCGTAGTACAGAGCCGCAAATTCTTCTTCATATTTATTAATTCTTTTTTTGCTTTAAAAATATTTTTCTTTGTGTCCATTTTTCTCTACCACCACTGTTCCAACTCCAAAACCCCAATATACACAGTTTATGTCAAAAACAGCTGATTTTGAAATTAGTTATCGACATATATATCCAGCATGTGGGTCTACTAACACTTCCGCAACATAATCTCTTTCTTTTCCTGCTGAGATCGAGAACCGTCAACATCATCGTCTTAAAAAAGTAAATAAAAGAAAAGTAACCTTTTCAAATTAAACTTTGAGTCGGAGTGGTTGTAGCTAAAGTAAAGCCAAATTAACAAACAAAAATATTTATTAATATCCCGCTTTAAAATCAGTGCGCATAAGTGGCGATTATAGAAAAATAAAAACCAGCGGTAATAAAGAGCAGCCAATTTAGTGCTGAAGCCCTACCTATTCATCTCATATGCTATATAATATAATTGGTAAGTTTGCCCTTTGAATTAGTGCATAACATTCCCTTGACTTCATAGTGAAATTCCTTTAATATTAAATATTCGTTTCACATAGGCATCATATAAAATTTCACCTATAAAAAAAAAACCCACATCGATTGGATTTTCTAAAAACCCCGCAAATCGAAATTTCCATAAAAGACCAAATGTAGTTAACCAAAAGGAAAACGCATGCGGAGATCCAACTCGAACAAAACAAAAAAAAAGAGAAGAAGCAGAATTAAGCTTTAAAATTACATAGAAATTTGATAAGATGTTGTAAAACGAATCAAGCTTGATGTTTTAATCAAAGAAGAAAAAAAAAGAAAACCCAAATAATTTGTTAAATAATAATGTAAAATGACCCAATGTTAGGTTAGAACAAAAGTAGATCTTTTTAGATAATACCTACTATAAAATTTGGTAAAATAAGAATTGAATTGGTCATAATCATTAATTTTAAATAATTACCAAGCAAAGATTGTGTGGCTAAGCCACAGCAGTATATTACTTGCTTCTTGTTGTTGGTGTACAACAAACTCTTAAACATGTACCAGATGAAATAAATTTAACTAAAGAAGAAGCGGAGAACATGTTTGAGAGAGGGTTGTATGAAGTGGCCAACCTTGTTTTTGTTGTGAACTATTTGCAAATTGTGTATTTGCTACTAAAAACATGGTTGCCGTAGGTTAATCATTATTTTTTGGTTTAAGTGATTTATGTTTTTCTTAGCCTGAGACTCTTTCTTCGAATTTTCAATTAGCCAGCGAGAAGGCCCTCGAAGCTAAGAAAGATGCTCAAATGTTGAGTTATATTCCCTGACCATATACTTGTATACATATGTACCTATAATTATGTTATTCTATTATATTGTTAATATTTACTCTAATACTTATACACATACAATTTTTATATATACATAAATTTTTTTTACGCCTGTACGTACATATGTATGTACGTATATTTGCTCAACCTTAGTTGAGTTTGGCTTATTTTAAAATTAGGGCTCACTAATTTTTTTGGTTGGTATAGTTTTGCTTTCCTCTTTCATACCTAAATATGTACGTAGCACCGTGCAGATGTACTTACATACATATGTACCTTTAAACAAGTTTCGCACATATAAATTAATATTAAAATTTAAAGATACACGTGAGTGTTTGCGGGGCTAATTATAGTTCGACCATATTGTAAATTTTTTTGAAAGTTCCTATAAAGCTAATTTTAGCAAGATATATACATAGAATTACTTGAGTCTGAGTAGGCTGACTGACTTAAGGTAACCTTTGTAAATAGAAAAATTGATTGATTTTGTGTGAATAATAATTAAATATTTATGGGTAACTAATTGCTTTTTTTTTATTCAATAACATCAAGGAGGCCAATGGTAGGGCGGGTTCAGGGGCAGCCACCACATCTCCCTAAATGAGCTACCTGGCATGGGAAGTAATGGTGCAGGGTCATATTACTGAAGTGTGGCAAGCAAATGCAACTTTTCGGTTATCAATTTCTGTTGGTTTTCTTTTGTTGCTTATGAAAGTCCCTGTGTGCAAATATAAATTATCCTGTTTGCCCATGGACTGAAGAAGGCAATGCGGTGTATTGATCGCGTTATCGAATACCACGAAGCTGAAGCTCCGGGCCTTAACGCCAGTGCACACCCCGTGGTCAATGCACCTTGCCACAAGCATTGCCTCTCTATCGTCTTAGACTGCGATTACAGTACACTCGGTCAATGATATCATAACAAAGCCCCAAAAAAATCTCTCCGTTCTGTCGTACAATATAGCTAATTTGAATAGCAAATTTAAATTTGGTGATGCATTTACTTACATCCAAAGTTTTGTTATATTCTTTTTATTTGAAACGCATGTTTTGGCTGAGGATAGATCGAAGCTCTTCCACCTTTTTAAAGAGTACCATCCGCACTGGATTGATGCAACGAAAGCACATAAATCTGGTCGTGTTAGCGGTGGTTGCTTGTTTGGCTTTATAAAATGCATCGAATCGCGATATAGTCTAAAATTTATTACAAAACATGGTTGCACATATTTGTCTGTATGTTTAAGTGACGT
This sequence comes from Eurosta solidaginis, assembly GCF_040869045.1. NCBI lineage: Eukaryota > Metazoa > Arthropoda > Insecta > Diptera > Tephritidae > Eurosta > Eurosta solidaginis. Next base: position 159,259,259 of record NC_090320.1, on the reverse strand, counting down.
CGTCTTCTGTTTTTTACCGCAGTATTTGAACTGTACGCGCTGTAATGCTCATTTTGAAGCTCTTCAGCATTTCCTTGACAATTCCAGAGCGAGCTCATTTTGCGTTGTTGGCGATCTCAATGCTCGCATGGGGTTATCTCAAGTGGTGCAAAAAGTTACGATATCTACTTTTGCGAGTGTGCGTGACACACGCACATCTATAGATTCGGTAGTAGATAATAACGGCAGACGAGTACTTAGTTTGGCTGAAGACTTGGGTGGGGTTATTTTAAACGGAGAGTGATGGTGATCTGAGTGGTGAATTTATTTTGCGGTGGAGTTGGGCGCACATTGATTTATTATTCTATCTGCTCTTTTGATTTGCATGGTCTAATTGATGGATTTTATGTAAAATCAAAATGCTTCTCCGACCATATGCCGATTAATATTAATTTCAACGGCCGGCCGTGTAGTGCCGACTCCGAGCAATATGTACTTTCTCCCAGACTCTAATGGAAACCACATAACGCGAATAAATTTATGGAGCTCATTACTAGGTCCTCCAATAGCGAATATATGTATATACTCTGAGGCCCCTATTAATAAAAAAGTGTCCATAGTTATTGATAAAATTAAAACGGCGGCACACCACTACAAAGGAAAGTGTTATTTCTCACCGAAAAATGCGTGGTTTGATAGCCAGTGCGCAAACTTGCCTAAGCAGTTAATGAACGCCTTAAATATGTTGAGAAGGAAGAATACAGATTGCGATAGGATTAAGTACCTCACTCTTCGTAAAAAATATGTTAAGTTCTGTAATAGGAAGAAATTAGAGTGGCGATGTAAGGAAATTGAACAGCTTAATAGCGTTAGGAATTCAAGTGACTGGTGGCGGCAAGCAAACTCAATTAAAAAGGTCCGTTGTAAAGTAAGTTGTAACTTTAAGATCCGCGACTTCTATCTTCATTTCAGAGAACTCCTATACCGTAATAATATTGATTCGTGCGTGCACTGGACAATGCCCCAGCTTTCTGACCCCTTAATTGATGCTACTTTTGATAGCAGGGACTCCAATTGGTTATTGATGGTACCAAATGCAACAAAGCCCCTGGGCAGGATGGCGTATGTTATGAATTTTACAAGTTTGCTCCCCAATATTTCCTCAATGAACTGCTGGCGCTTCTAAAATTTATTATTAATTTGAGACAGCAGATTCCTTTCTCCATCAGTTCCTCCATCTTGATTGCCCTCTTTAAGAAAGGTCACCCTAACGCTACTACAAATTACAGAGGTCTGTCTTTGCTAGACACAATTTATAAAATCTTTACTGGGCTTTTACTTGGTCGCATAAATGCTTGGATCGATTGTAACAATATTTTAAGTGGGTCTCAGTCCGGTTTTCGCATTTGTGCTTTAAGCATTGCTCAACTAAATTTTTCACGTAATAAAAGAACTTATACATTTTTTTGTAGATTTCTCGTGTGCTTTTGATACGATTCCCTTCAACATGCTCTTTTACAAACTAGCCTTCTATGGCCTCTCAACTCATATGATTGAAATTTTAAGATTAGTCTACGCTAATGCGGGGGCTAAGATACTTGGCTTGGATATCATAAGTGGTTTCAGGCTCTGGATCAGGGACTGATATCAGTCTTAGACCGGTCATAGTGACGAATGTCACGCGTGATTAGTTATCACGTCCTGCACGAGGTGCCCCTGCTTCTACTGATAATGGCGGATCTAGAGAGGACAACTCGATAAAACCCGCACCCCTTGAGTCATTGTGCCGAGCTCAGGGGAGGGAGAGTCAAGATCGGTACACAACGGTGACGAACTGGACTGTTTTAGGACTTTGATTTCACATCACATTTTGACTTGATGACATTGGGCTGGTAGGTGCGGTATTCTGCCACTTTAGTAGGTCGGGGTGAAACCCTACCAAAATGGCTGGTAGGCTAATGCTGCACCTGCCCACGTCCCGTTAAAACCGTGGCGGGCCTCAAGGTACGTTCCGGCTCCGTCGCCGTTAAGTTGGTGGTGTAGGTGCGGTTGAAGATTTTCCCGCTTCGCGTCCGGTCTGGCTCTGAACGCATTACTCATAAGGTTATGCGTCAACCCTCGCGTGGCCTCCCTGCGTAGCATAGATAACCACGAGATCGTTAAAGGGCGACTACACAATCGGCTCCGGATAGCGGCCTTGAGGGGGGACTTTTTTAGAATGGACAATACTAATACGAATCCGCCAAGGATGGGGTGCGGAAGAAGAGCGCTTTTGATGGAAATCCGTCAAATCAATCTTCAGCACTCTAAGGCGGCTTCCGCAAATTTGTTGCTCTGCCTTGAAAAAGGCGGAGTGGATATAGTCCTTGTCCAGGAGCCGTGGCTGAGTAGTAACGGCAGTAAGATTTCTGGATTAAGGACTGGAAAATTCAACACCTTGGTGCATGGGGAGGCAAGTAGGCCTAGATCCTGTGTGCTTGTTAAAAAAGAGATTAAAGCTTTTATTCTCTCTAATTTCAGCAATGCTGACGTAACCACGGTCTGCCTCGAGCGAGGAAGTAATGAAATGTGGGTGGTCTCAGCGTACATGCCCCACGGGGACGTAGTGGGACCACCACCTGCGATACTGGGTGAAATCACCGCTGAAGCAAGGCGGAGAGGTGTTGGCGTGATCATCGGTGCCGATGCAAATGCCCATCATAGCATTTGGGGAAGCTCGGATACCAACACTAGAGGTGAGTCTTTATTTACTTTTATTGTAGATGAGGGACTTTGTATATGTAATAGGGGGAATGACCCGACTTTTATTACTTCGTTAAGGGAGGAGGTCCTGGACCTCACCCTGGTTAGTAGAGAACTGGAAGGTCGCATATCTGGATGGAGGGTTCTCAACGAGCACTCCTTCTCTGATCACCGATATATTCAGTTCTCAGTGAACGAAGAACGTCCCGGTAAAATATCTTTTAGGAACCCTAAAAGTACTAACTGGGACTTGTATTGTAGGAAGCTGGGAGAGCTACTGCCTGCGGTGCCTATCATTAGTTCGGGCCTGTCCGAATCTGAGATAGACGTTCTGGTGGAAAACTTCACCTCGGCAAGCAATAGCGCCTTTCAGCTGTCCTGCCCATTGAAAACTTACAGGGGGAAGGGCAAGCCGCCCTGGTGGTCGGATTCTCTTGACGACCTAAGAGCGTCCAGTCGGCGGCTCTTCAACAGAGCCAGGAGGAGTAAATTACCCTCAGACTGGGAGCTCTATAAGGTGAGTCTGGGGATTTATAAATATGAAATAAGGATAGCCAAGCGAGATGCATGGCGAAGCTTCTGCGAAAACGTAGAAGGCTGCAATGAATCCGCGAGATTTAGAAAAATACTCTCTAGGAACCCCGCTCCTCTGGGGTATCTGAGAGATGATGGTGGGGACTGGTCGATGAGTAGCGAGGAGTCCCTAAGGCTTTTACTGGACAATCATTTTCCCGATGTCCCAGTTGCGCAGGGATCTTCGCCTGCATGGTCGGCGGTCGTTGGCCATGCAGAAGTGCCTGCCATTCCAATACGGGAAAGTCAGATAACCTGGGCTATAGGGTCGTTCAAGCCCTATAAGTCTCCGGGCCCGGATGGAATCATTCCTGCGCAGCTTCAAAGGTCTTTGGGGATTTCCTGCCGCTGGTTGGCCATCATATATACTAACTGCCTCAGGCTTAACTTTATCCCGAAGTCTTGGCACACGGTTAGGGTTATTTTCATTCCGAAGGCCGGCAGAAGCTCTCATGTATCACCTAAGGATTTCAGGCCAATCAGTCTCTCGTCGTTTCTTCTTAAGACGTTTGAGCGGTTGATTGACCTGTACCTACGGGAAAGGATACCTCGGGGGTTACTGTCGGCTTCACAACATGCGTACTGCAAGGGCAGATCGACGGAAACGGCTCTCCATTCGATTGTAAAGCAAATAGAGGGGTCCCTAGAACACAAAGAGTATGCTCTGGGTGCCTTTCTAGACATCGAGGGAGCTTTTAACAATGTCTTACCGGGGTCAATCGAAAGAGCTCTGGTGGGTTTAGGAGTCGAGGCGGCTCTGGTTGAATTTATTAGCAAACTTCTATGCGGCAGAATTGTCGCAGCGGAGTGGGGAGGGGCCATAATTAAGAGGAAGGTGCGCAGGGGCACACCACAGGGGGGTGTCCTATCTCCTCTCCTCTGGGTTGTGGTAGTCAACGAGCTTCTTGTGGAGCTGGAAGCCAATGGTTGTCGGGTGGTTGCCTATGCAGATGACCTCGCTATCCTAGTCAGAGGCAAATTTCTGGGCGCCCTGCGCGATGTTCTTCAGGGCTACCTGGATACTGTGGCTAGGTGGGCTGAATCATGTGGATTGGCGGTCAACCCGGGAAAAACGGAATTGGTCCTTTTCACAAGAAGATATGAGGTGCCCGATTTCAGAACTCCCTCGATTGGAGGGGTACCGTTGGTACTTTCTGATAGGGTTAAATATTTGGGGATTATTTTGGACAAGAAACTGTCCTGGAGACCCAATGTGGAAGATCGGGCCAGGAAGTCCGCCATTGCCTTGTACTGCTGCAGAGGAGCTATCGGAAAGAGATGGGGACTCTCGCCAAGAATAGTACACTGGCTTTATGAGATGGTGGTCAAACCGAGTCTGCTATATGGGGTGCTGGTCTGGTGGAAAGCACTGGACACGGCGAGCACCTCCAAAATGTTAGTGTCAGTGCAACGGACGGCGCTGATCGGTATCAGTGGCGCTCTCAGAACAACGCCTACCTTGGCACTGAACGTCATGCTGAACATATACCCAGTAGATATTGCGGGAAAGGCGGCCGCGGCAAGGTCGTTGGTCAGGCTTCGTGATATGGGATATAGACTTTCTGACCGCGGACACTCTAGCCTTCTTACCAGTTTCGACTTCATCCCGGACAGAACGGACTACTGTATGCCGATAACAGCTCCCTATACAACCTTCACCCCAGTTATTCCAGAGAGAGAGGATTGGGGAAGAGGAATTATCTGGGGCATGGGACCGGTTAACTTGTTCACGGATGGGTCAAAGCTGGATGGAAAGGTTGGTGGGGGGGTCTTTTGTCAAGAGCTAAATTTAAGCCGCAAGTTTAAGTTGGCTGATCACTGCAGTGTATTCCAAGCGGAAATTGCTGCGATTAAGGATGCGGTGGATGGAATGCTATCCAGTGCTACCACGGTTAGGGAATTTAACATCTACTCTGATAGCCAATCGGCTATCAAGGCCTTGAGCTCAACTACAGTGCGATCGAGGGTGGTCTGGGAGTGCCTGACCTCGCTTGCGATTGCATCGAATTATTTTACAATTAAGATTATCTGGGTCCCGGGCCATAGTGATATCCCGGGTAACTGTCAAGCGGATCTCTTAGCCCGCATCGCTACAACTGAACCGGATGAAGATGGCTGTAGGGACTTCGGGATCCCGCTGGCCACCTGTGGATTGCTCCTCCATAGCTGGGCCTCGAATCAGCTCAGCAAACGTTGGGCGGATACCACGTCTTGCAGGGTAGCAAGATCTTTCTGGCCGAAAGTGGATGGCAGGAGGTCTGCTGAAATAATTGGGTTCACTAAGGCTCACCTATCAATGGTCATTGGGGTTTTGACAGGGCACTGTCCCATGGGTATCCATGCGGTACGTCTCAATATACTGGAAACTCCATCCTGCTGCAGCTGTATGGAGGATGATGAGGTGGAATCACAAAATCACTTTATGCTTGATTGTCCAGCTTTTGCCAGAATTAGGCGAAAGTACTTCGGTCGCGACTCACTTGGATCTCCCGAGGATATATCCAAAGTTGAGATCGGTATCATTCGGAGCTTTATCGTTGCTACCCAACGATTCTCTAAGTAGCTGGATCTAGGTCACCGTTATTTTTGGTGTATGTGGTATCACAACGGACCTTCGTGTTGTCCAAGTGAGCTATCCTTATCAGGGCAGCTACCACCTAACCTATCCTATCCTATCCTACGCTAATGCGTTTCGCAAAGTTATGTTTGATGGCAATCTGTCAGATCCTTTCCCTGTTAATCACGGTGTCCGCCAATGCTGCCTCTTAAGCCCGATTCTATTCTATTTGTACTTAAATTACCTAAATGACTATTTGTGCGGGTGTCTGGGTTACGAACATTAATGTGAATGTTAAGAGTGCAAACGTCAAGCTGTGAGTTGTGTTTGATTTTTACTGTGCCTTATTTTGTTTTAAAATCAATACATTTGTTTGCTTAAATAATTATTGTGCTAAAAATAAGTGTAAACACGTTGTGTACTGCATTCAGCAATTCAAAATTCTGCTTTTCTTTACTAAAATAAATTGTATCTTAACAAGTAAGGAAGGTTAAGTTCGGGTGTAACCGAACATTACATACTCAGTTGAGAGCTATGGTGACAACATAAGGGAAAATAACCATGTAGGAAAATGAACCGAGGGAAACCCTGGAATGTGTTTGTATGACATGTGTATCAAATGAAAGGCATTAAAGAGTATTTTATGAGGGAGTGGGCCATAGTTCTATAGGTGGACGCCATTTAGGGATATAGCCATAAAGGTGGATCAGGTTGACTCTAGAATGCGTTTGTACGATATGGGTATCAAATGAAAGGTGTTAATGAGTATTTTAAAAGGGAGTAACCCTTAGTTCCATAGGTGGACGCCGTTTCGAGATATCGCCATAAAGGTGGACCAGGGGTGACCCTAGAATTTGTTTGCACAATATGGGTATCAAAAGAAAGGTGTTAATGAGTATTTTAAAAGGGAGTGATGCTTAGTTCCACAGGTGGACGCCGTTTCGAGATGTCGCCATAAAGGTGGACCATGTGTGACCCTAGAATTTGTTTGTACGATATGGGTATCAAATTAAAGGTATTAATGAGGGTTTTAAAAGAGAGTGGTGGTAGTTGTATAAGTGGTCGCCTTTTTGAGATATAGCCATAAAGGTGGATCAGGTTGACTCTAGAATGCGTTTGTACGATATGGGTATCAAATGAAAGGTGTTAATGAGTATTTTAAAAGGGAGTAATCTATAGTTCCATAGGTGGACGCCGTTTCGAGATATCGCCATAAAGGTGGACCAGGGGTGACCCTAGAATTTGTTTGCACAATATGGGTATCAAAAGAAAGGTGTTAATGAGTATTTTAAAAGGGAGTGATGCTTAGTTCCACAGGTGGACGCCGTTTCGAGATATCGCCAGAAAGGTGGACCAGGTGTGATCCTAGAATGCGTTTGTACAATATGGGTATCAAACGAAAGATGTTAATGAGTATTTTAAAAGGGAGTAATCCTTAGTTCCATAGGTGGACGCCGTTTCGAGATATCGCCATAAAGGTGGACCAGCGGTGACCCTAGAATTTGTTTGTACAATATGGGTATCAAAAGAAAGGTGTTAATGAGTATTTTAAAAGGGAGTGATGCTTAGTTCCAGAGGTGGACACCGTTTCGAGATATCGCCATAAAGGTGGACCAGGTGTGACCCTAGAATTTGTTTGTACGATATGGGTATCAAATTAAAGGTATTAATGAGGGTTTTAAAAGGGAGAGGTGGTAGTTATATAGGTGGTCGCCTTTTCGAGATATCGCCATAAAGGTGGACCAGGGGTGACTCTAGAATGCGTTTGTACGATATGGGTATCAAATGAAAGGTGTTAATGAGTATTTTAAAAGGGAGTTATCCTTAGTTCCATAGGTGGACGCAGTTTCGAGATATCGCCATAAAGGTGGACCAGGGGTGACCCTAGAATTTGTTTGTACAATATGGGTATCAAAAGAAAGGTGTTAATGAGTATTTTAAAAGGGAGTAATCCTTAGTTCCATGGGTGGACGCAGTTTCGAGATATCGCCACAAAGGTGGACCAGGGGTGACCCTAGAATTTGTTTGTACAATATGGGCATCAAACGAATGGTGTTAATGAGTATTTTAAAAGGGAGTGGGCCTTAGTTCTATAGGTGGACGCCGTTTCGAAATATCGCCATAAAGGTGGACCAGGGGTGACTCTAGAATGTGTTTGTACCAAATTAAAGGTATTAATAAGGGTTTTAAAAGGGAGTGGTGGTTGTTGTATAGGTGGTCGCCTTTTCGAGATATCGCCATAAAAGTGGACCAGGGTGACTCTAGAATGCGTTTGTACGATATGGGTATCAAATGAAAGGTGTTAAAGAGTATTTTATGAGGGAGTGGGCCATAGTTCTATAGGTGGACGCCATTTAGGGATATAGCCATAAAGGTGGATCAGGGTTGACTCTAGAATGCGTTTGTACGATATGGGTATCAAATGAAAGGTGTTAATGAGTATTTTAAAAGGGAGTAATCCTTAGTTCCATAGGTGGACGTCGTTTCGAGATACCGCCATAAAGGTGGACCAGGGGTGACCCTAAAATTTGTTTGTACAATATGGGTATCAAAAGAAAGGTGTTAATAAGTATTTTAAAAGGGAGTAATCCTTAGTTCCATAGGTGGAAGCCGTTTCGAGATATCGGCATAAAGGTGGACCAGGGGTGACCCTAGAATTTGTTTGTACAATATGGGTATCAAAAGAAAGGTGTTAATGAGTATTTTAAAAGGGAGTGGGCCCTAGTTCTATAGGTGGACGCCGTTTCGAAATATCGCCATAAAGGTGGACCAGGGTGACTCTAGAATGTGTTTGTACGATATGGGTATCAAATTAAAGGTATTAATGAGAGTTTTAAAAGGAGTGGTGGTAGTTGTATATGTGAAGGCGTTTTCCAGATCGCGACCAAAATGTGGACCAGGGTGACACAGAACATCATCTGTTGGATACCGCTAATTTATTTATATATGTAATACCTGCAAAGATTTTAAGGGTTTTTTATTTCGCCCTGCGGAACTTTTTCATTTTCTTCTACTTAATATGACAGGTGTCACAACCATTTTATAAAGTTCTTTCTAAAGTTATATTTCGTGTCAATAAACCAATCCAATTACCTCACCATGTTTCATCCTTTTTTTCGTATTTGGTATAGAGTTATGGCATTTTTTTCATTTTTCGTAATTTTCGATATTGAAGAAGTGGGCGTGGTCATTGTCGGATTTCGTTCATTTTTCATACCAAAATAAAGTGAGTTCAAGTAAGTACGTGAACTAAGTTCATTAAAGATATGTCGATTTTTGCTCAAGTTATCGTGTTAACGGCCATGCGGAAGGACAGACGAACGACTGTGTATAAAAACTGGGCGTGGCATAAACCGATTTCGCCCGTTTTCACAGAAAACAGTTAACATCTAACATCATAAAATCTATCAAATTTCATCATGATATCTTCAACGACTGACAAATTACAGCTTGCAAAAGTTTTAAATTACCTTCTTTTAAAAGTGGGCGGTGCCACGCCCATTGTCCAAAATTTTACTAATTTTCTATTCTGCGTCATAAATTCAACTCATCTACCAAGTTTCGTCGCTTTATCTGTCTTTGGTAATGAATTATCGCACTTTTCGGTTTTACGAAATTTTCAATCGAAAAGGTGGGCGTGGTTATAGTTCGATATTGTTCATTTTAAATAGTGATCTGAGATGAGTGCTCAGGAACCTACATACCAAATTTCATCAAGTTACCTCAAATTTTACTCAAGTTATCGTGTTAACTGCCATGCGGAAGGACAGACGGACGACTGTGTATAAAAACTGGGCGTGGCATCAACCAAATTCGCCCGTTTTCACAGAAAACAGTTAACATCATAAAATCTATGCCCCTACCAAATTTCAAAAGGATTGGTTAATTTTTGTTCGACTTATGGCGTTAAAAGTATCCTAGACAAATTAAATGAAAAAGGGCGGAGCCACGCCCATTTTGAAATTTTCTTTTATTTTTGTATTTTGTTGCACCATGTCATTACTGGAGTTGAATGTTGACATAATTTACTTATATACTGTAAAGATATTAAATTTTTTGTTAAAATTTTACTTAAAAAAAATTTTTTTTTTTAAAGTGGGCGTGGTCCTTCTCCGATTTTGCTAATTTTTATTAGGCGTACATACAGTAATAGCAGTAACGTCCCTGCCAAATTTCGTCATGATATCTTCAACGGCTGACAAATTACAGCTTGCAAAAATTATAAATTACCTTCTTTTAAAAGTGGGCGGTGCCACGCCCATTGTCCAAAATTTTACTAATTTTCTATTCTGCGTCATAAATTCAACTCATATACCAAATTTCGTCGCTTTATCTGTCTTTGGTAATGAATTATCGCACTTTTTCGGTTTTACGAAATTTTCGATTACGAAAAAGTGGGCGTGGTTATAGTCCGATATCGTTCATTTTAAATAGCGATCTGAGATGAGTGCTCAGGAACCTACGTGCCAAATTTCATCAAGTTACCTCAAAAGTTACTCAAGTTATCGTGTTAACGGACGGACGGACGGACATTTGCATTGTGTGTTGTTAAGCGTCATTTAATAACGATCTTAAATTGCTCATACAGTGACCTTCAAACTGATCATACAGGATTTTCTTACTGTGATCTCCAAACTGTTTTTATTGCCTCCGCCTGTTTAACAAATTTGCACTTTACTTTATAATGTCTTGCAATTTTGTTAACTGCCAAGTGAATGAAGTTGGCTTGTTTGACGGCAAGGGTGTGTGACGCGATAGTTAAGGAATGTGTACAACGCCACCGTTGACGTCGCCCATAACACGTTATAACATGCAGCGAATGCATTATCGATACAAACCGTATCAGGCAGCAACCAACCGAAACGGAATTTTCCACAAACAAACAACAGATAAGTAATAGTAAACAACCTTAACAATAGATAAGTATTGGTAAATAACATAAGCAATGCATAAGGACTGATAAACAACCTTAACAAGCGATGAATATTAGTAAATAACCTAGGCAATGGATAACGACTGATAAACAATTTTCCACTGCAAATCTGCCGCCACATCCTGGTATTATAAATAGCCCTCAGTATACAAAATGTAGATCAGTATTGAATTCTTATTAATAAAGAAAGCGCGTGACTGTGCAGCATATAATATATTTCTTTACTCTATTCTATTCAAATAGAATAACTGGGGGCTCAACCGGGATGCCAATATGTTTTGCCACCTAAATGCCAAAATCCTCGAAATATAGGAAAATAGAAAATCCACGGTCTTGGAGAAAGACAAAAACCAGTTTCTGAAAAAGCGACACACTAAATAAAAAAAATAAAAATATACGGTTCCTGAATAAGGGGAACAATACTAACGACTTCCGAAGAAGTTGTTTTGACAGAAACAAAACAAACTGGATCAGCGCGGAATAAAAGCATTCCTATCTGGCTATTCTTCCAAACGAAGTGCCAGCAAATCCGAATTCTCTCTAAGACGTCAAAGAAGCGGCAACACAAGAAATATGGCCGACTCAGCACAGCTAAGAGCACAAATTGATGCACAACAGTTCCAACAAAAAACCTTACAAGTAACTACCCTACAACAGGAGCTTAATACTGTAAAGGAAAACCAAACAGCCTTCCACGATATCACCACCATTACACAACACGAAGAAATCCCTCTTACAATAACAGACGCCAAAGATATCGATTTGAAGCTGTTCAAAGCTTTACCCAAGTTCGATGGGGATAAAAACTTGTATCGCTCATGGAGATCGCAAGTCTGGAAGTTTATGGATGGCATCAAAGCGTTCACAGGACATCCTAGGTATTATAGCGCAGTAGGCATCATCCGCACGAAAGTTATAGGAACAGCAGCCGACATACTAAACAAACATAACACGAAATTAAATTTCTATTCGATTTTAAATCGATTGGACTATACATTTGCGGACCAAAGACCTTTGTATGTGTTATTAGACGAGATGAGAAAGGCTAATCAAGGAAGAAAGAATTTATCCGAATATCACAGCGAAATTAATAAAGCACTTAATTTTGCGCTTTCAAAAATTTAAATATCGCATAAACAAAACAGCGAAGCCATGAAGACATATGCTAACCAATAAGCCGTTCGAAAATGCATTATGGGACTGAATAGCAGTTACACAAGTGGAACCTTGTACAGCCACAACCCAAAGGACTTAGAGCATGCATATGCTATTGCCAGCTCAAACTACCAGGACAACCATAACCAAGAATTTGAAACTCAGCCAAGGTATGTCCAACAATCAAGAAGTCACTCGGGAGAAGAACGCTTTCCTCAACGAAATGAACGCCCCAGATATAATCCAGGGATACAAGTGCAACGCAACCATTTTACTCCACACCACGACCGCATAAATAAACTAATACCTATGGAAATAGACAACTCTAGGCAGTTTATACGTCCTACTCAACACCAACAGGGATACCAGAATCCTTTCAAAAGGGAAAGAAATCCATCCTCACAAAACTTCAATCAACATAAGCAGCAGAGGATCAATCAAACGCATCAAACAGAGGCAGAATCTACTATATCTCACCTCGAAGAGCAGTACGAAAGCGGAAGCATTTTTTTAGGCGAATAAACGGGCTGCCCTGCATTCAAACAAAGTGCGGTCTTACAGGCACTCCCGTTACAATCTTAGTCGACACAGGATCAAAAAATAATTATATAAGTATCAGCTGTAATATTGGTAAGTCAGTGCCTATTAAACCTATAAAAACAAAAACTATTCACGGATATTCATTATTAAAATCTAAAAAAATTATAACTTTGTATAGTCATCACTACAACAATTTTATATGATACTAGGTAAACAAGGACTTAGAACTATAAAAGCAGAAATAAATTTATTCGACTACAGTTTAAAGTACCAAAAGAAAGTTGTAAAGGTAGAAAATGAACAAAAAATAAATTACACAATAAATAATACAGAATATGAGGATTATATTAGGGAAATAATGAGGAAAAATGACGAAATTAATGAAAACTTACCATTTACCACAACTGTCCAAGCAACTATTAGAACGAATAATGAAGATCCTATTTCGACGAAACAGTACCCTTCTCCCATGTCAAATAATGATTTTGTGAATACAGAAATTCAGAAACTTCTCGATAATCAGAAAATTCAACCAAGTAAAAGTCCATTCAACTCTCCGATTTGGACAGTCCCAAAAAAGGGCACCGATGAAAACGGGAAGCCCAAAAGAAGGATGGTTTTACATTATCAGATGGTTAACGCACAAACAGTAACAGACAGATACCCTATCCCAAACGTAAATATGACTATTCATAATTTAGGGAAAGCAAAGATATTTTCTACTATAGATTTGGAATCAGGATTCCACCAAATACTAATAAAAGAATCAGACAGAGAGAAAACCACGTTTTCGGTAAACGGCGCTAAGTATGAATTTATCAGGATGCCATTTGGGCTTAACAATGCACCCTCAATATTTCAACGACTCGTAGACGATATTCTCCGCCAGTACATTGGAAAATTTTCATACGTATACATAGATGAGTTGTTAATATATTCTTCCTCACCCGAAGAACATATAGAGCATATAAGAACTATTGTAAACGCTTTGCATAACACCAATATGAAAATCTCTAACGAAAAATCACACTTCTTTCAGAACTCTATCGAATACTTAGGACATATAATAAAACACAATAAAGTAACTGTGGACCCCAAGAAAATCCAAACAATAAAAGAATATCCTACCCCAAAGACATTAAAAGAACTTAGGCAATTCCTAAGGCTAGCTAGCTACTATAGGAAGTTTATTCAAAATTTTGCAGCAATCACTAAACCATTGACTATACACTTACGCGGCGACAATGGTATAGTAAGTAGAAACAAAAGTGCGAAAGTTGAAGTTAAACTAGATGACGTAGCTCTAGAAGCTATCGAGAAAATCAAGAATGCGCTTCAAGCTCAAGTAGAACTTTATCAACCTGACTTCATGAAACCGTTTGACCTGACTACAGATGCCTAGAGACGCAGTGCTGTCCCAAAACAGGCAACCTATCGCTTTTGTATCACGAACACTCAACGAAACTGAACAAAATTACAGTACCAACGAAAAGGAACTTCTAGCCATTGTATTGGCCTTACAGAAATTAAGAAATTACATATATGGAATTTCTAATTTAACAATATATACAGATCACCAATCTTTAATTTACTCTATTTAAGAAAAGAATCCAAATAACAAATTAAAAAGATGGAAGAATTTAATAGAAGAGTATGGTGCGAAATTAGTATACAAACCAGGACATCAGAATGTAGTTGCTGATGCTTTCTCAAGGCAACAAATAAATACCACAACTGATTGCTCAGAACACTCAACAGAAAGCTCACCTGTGGATCAGTTTATGATGGCCAAACAATTTTTAAACTCTTTCCGCAACCAAATTATACCAATTAACGACGCAAATAAAGACGAAATTTTGTCACAGACTATTTTTACAAATAATACATGACATATAATCTATTATAAAAATAAAGAGAACCTTATTTCAAGTTTAAAATCAATTATGCGATAAGGAGTAACAAATGCTCTAAAATTAGATGAAGAAATGTTATTTCATTTCAAAAGCGATATCAGCTCCATTTTCGTCACATGTAAAATTGTTGTAGCACAAACACAACTTCAAGATGTAACTGATCTGAACGACAAAGACAGATTATCATACAAACTCACAAAAGAGCACATAGGAATTATAAAAACAACATACAGGAAATACTTACTCAGAATTTTTGCCTTCTATTCGAGAAATGTGTAAAAAGGAAGCAATAAACTGCGAAGTATGTTTACAAAATAAATACGAGAGGCACCCTAACAAACAACCAATAGGTAAAACCACAATACCAACACACGTAGGCGAATATATACAAATGGACATATTCCACATGAAACAACATATGCATTCGTTCTACATGTAAATATTCCAAATATTGTTATCTACGCAAACTTCCAAATAAAGTAACAGTGACAAAATAACTGTTTTGAATAACAAAAAATATGTGTTAATAGAGACAGATCCATCCTTTTTATTTGAGAATTCAAAATATTGTACCACATAGCTAACCTGAGTACAATTCTAGCACCATACGAAAAAATAATAAGAAACAGGTACGCAACAGATGAAAATCAGGAAGAAACTTTATTAATAAACAGGATAGAAACCTTGAAATCGCAACTTATATCAAATTCGCATAGAGATAAGAGATCGTTAAATTTCTTAGGTTCAATCTTAAAATTTATAACAGGAACACCAGGCCACGACGACCTAATAGAAATTAAGACAGGACTCAATGAACTTATTAAAAACAACAACCAACAACAAAAGGTAAATTCTTAATTTGAAAAAATCTTAGAAACCTTAGATCTTAAATCAGTAACAGAAACAAGTAAGGAAGGCTAAGTTCGGGTGTAACCGAACATTACATACTCAGTTGAGAGCTATGGAGACAAAATAAGGGAAAATCGCAATATAGGAAAATGAACCTAGGGTAACCCTGGGATGTGTTTGTATGACATATGTATCAAATGGAAGGTATTAAAGAGTATTTTAAGAGGGAGTGGGCCATAGTTCTATAGATGGACGCCATTTAGGGATATCGCCATAAAGGTGCACCAGGGGTGACTCTAGAATTTGTTTGTACGATATGGGTATCAAATGAAAGGTGTTAATGAGTATTTTAAAAGGGATTGGCCTAAGTTCTATAGGTGGAGGACGCCTTTTCGAGATATCGCCATAAAGGTGGACCAGGGGTGACTCTAGAATTTGTTTGTACGATATGGGTATCAAATTAAAGGTGTTAATGAGTATTTTAAAAGGGAGTGGGCCTTAGTTCTATGGGTGGCCGCCTTTTCGAGATATCGCCATAAAATTGGACCAGGGGTGACTCTAGAATGCGTTTGTACAATATGGGTATCAAACGAAAGGTGTTAATAAGTATTTTAAAAGGGAATGGGCCTTAGTTCTATTCGTGGACGCGTTTTCGGGATGTCAACATAAACGTGTACCAGGGGTGACTCTAGAATGCGTTTGTACAATATGGATATCAAATGAAAAGTGTTAATGAGTATTTTAAAAGGGAGTGGGCCTTAAATCTATAAGTGGACGCCTTTAAGATATATCGCCATAAACCTGGACCAGGGGTGACTCTAGAATGCGTTCTTACAATATGGGTATCAAACGAAAGGTGTTGATGAGAATTTTAAAACGGAGTGGGCCTGAGTTCTATGGGTGGACGCCTTTTCGAGATATCGCCATAAAGGTGGACCAGGGCTGACTCTATAATTTGTTTGTACGATATGGGTATCAAATGAAAGGTGTTAATAAGTATTTTAAATGGGAATGGGCCTTAGTTCTATAGGTGGACGCCTTTTCAAGATATCGCCATAAAGGTGGACCAGGGGTGACTCCATAATGTGTTTGTACGATATGGGTATCAAATTAAAGGTATTAATGAGGGTTTTAAAAGGGAGGGGTGGTAGTTGTATATGTGAAGGCGTTTTCGAGATATCGACCAAAATGTGGACCAGGGTGCACAGGACATCATCTGTCGGGTAACGCTAATTTATTTATATATGTAATATCACGAACAGTTATCCTTCCAAGATTCCAAGGGCTTTTGATTTCGCACTGCAAAACTTTTTTATTTTCTTCTACTTAATATGGTAGGTGTCGCCCCCATTTTACAAAGTTTTTTTCTAACGTTATATTTTGCGTCAATAGACCAATCCAATTACCATGTTTCATCCCTTTTTTCGTATTTGGTATATTATTATGGCATTTTTTTCATTTCTAGTAATTTTCGATATCGAAAAATTGGGCGTGGTCATAGTCGGATTTCGGCCATTTTTACACCAATATAAAGTGAGTTCAGATAAGTACGTGAACTGAGTTTAGTAAAGATATATCGATTTTTGCTCAAGTTATCGTGTTAACGGCCAAGCGGAAGGACAGACGGTCGATTGTGTATAAAAACTGGGCGTGGCTTCAACCGATTTCGCCCTTTTTCACAGAAAACAGTTACCGTCCTAGAATCTAAGCCTCTACCAAATTTCACAAGGATTGGTAATGTTTTGTTCGAAATATGGCATTAAAAGTATCCTAGACAAATTAAATGAAAAAGGGCGGAGCCATGCCCATTTTGAAAATTTCTTTTATTTTTGCATTTTGTTGCACCATATCATTACTGGAGTTGAATGTTGACATAATTTACTTATATACTGTAAAGATATTAACTTTTCTTTTAAAATTTGACTTAAAAAAATTTTTTTTTTAAAAAGTGGGCGTGGTCGTTCTCCGATTTTGCTAATTTTTATTAAGCATACATATAGTAATAAGAGTAACGTTCCTGCCAAATTTCCTCATGATATCTTCAACGACTGCCAAATTACAGCTTGCAAAACTTCTAAATTACCTTCTTTTAAAAGTGGGCGGTGCTATTTTGCGTCATAAGGTCAACTCACCTACCAAGTTTCAACGCTTTATCCGTATTTTGTAATAAATTATCGCACATTTTCGATTTTTCGAAATTTTCGATATCGAAAAAGTGGGCGTGGTTATAGTCCGATATCGTTCATTTTAAATAGCGATCTGAGATGAGTGCCCAGGAACCTACATACCAAATTTCATCAAGATACCTCTAAATTTACTCAAGTTATCGTGTTAACGGACGGACGGACATGGCTCAATCGAATTTTTTTTCGATACTGATGATTTTGATATATGGAAGTCTATATCTATCTCGATTCCTTTAAATCTGTTCAACCAACCGTTATCCAATCAAAGTTAATATACTCTGTGAGCTCTGCTCAACTGAGTATAAAAATAGTAAGAAACGAAGTTTATCAAGAACTTGTAGCCATCACAAATACAATCAATTTTGCAAAAAATGGAAATTTTTATTCAGGCACTTTAAATTTAAATGATATTGAAGAAATAATTACAAATGAACAATTTGATACACCCATAATAAATGTACTAGAATATGCAGATATACATATTTGCCTATACCAAAACAGCGTAATAACTATTTATAAATATCCACTTATAACAAACAAATGTAAATTGTATAATATAACACAACTAATGTATAGACATGGAAAAATAATTACTGACAAACATACTGCTGAATGTAACAAACAAATATACTATAGTAACTGAATGTAGAAACTATGTAGGAATGAATATATGTTAACAATTGGCAGATGATAATTGTACTATACCACTTTTAGAAATTAAGGAAGCTAAATGTAACATCATTCAAGAAAACAATAAACCTATATTAGTATTAGATCACGGTAATATCATCACAGATGGAGAACATACGTGGAATGGATATACAATTAAAGGACCGAAACTTATCCAATTTAACATATTCACAAACATCGACGAAAAAACATACCGCCACCATCAAGAAGAAACAAAAAACGCAATCCTTTCTCACAATAACGAACAATAAGGAATCCTAAAAATTCTAACTCCGAGTTATATTACATATTTACGAACATACAAAAAATGTACAACTACACTATATCTATAGAACATCCGGTAAAGTTCACATTGTATAGCATTCGCAGCCTAGCAACTCTAGCGCTCCTTGTGTACTCTTCGGGTAAAATATGCCAATGCTACAAAATAAAGCATGAAGAAAAAAGGAGAAAACTCAGTCACGAAATATACGAAGCGGAATTGATCCGCCTTAGAACACAACAACAGTATAAAGTGAGGACACTTTTTCTTAACAAGGGGGAGAGTTAAGGATGTTTACAATGTCACCGCTGACGTCGCCACATAACACGATATAACATGCAGCGAATGCATAATCGATACAAACCGTATCAGGCAGCAACCGAAACGGAATTTTCCACAAACAAACAACAGATAAGCAATAGTAAACAACCTTAACAATAGACAAGTATTAGTAAATAACACAAGCAATGCATAAGGACTGATAAACAACCTTAACAATAGATGAGTATTAGTAAATAACCTAAGCAATGGATAAGGACTGATAAACAATTTTCCACTGAAAATCTTCCGCCGCATCCTAGTATTATAAATAGCCCTAAGTATACAAATGTAGATCAGTATTGAATTCCTATTAATAAAGAAAGCACGTGACTGTGCAGCATATAATATATTTCTTTACTCTATTCTATTCAAATAGAATAACTCGATCAACGATAATAAGGGCGTGCGTTGGTCGTGCTTGAAATGCAGATCCACGGAAGTGGATATTCTTAAGCTTTTCAAACATACTCGAAACGCATTCTCTGAAATCGGTAAGGAACTTTCTACGTTGGGGGATAAATTCAAGTATTATGAAAACTTGTTTAAAACTTTTAAATGTATTACCGATACAGCTGCTAAAGCTAATAGCGACAGCCGTGACAGCAAACGAAAACGAACTGATGTCTCGGCTGGCGTACTGACCCTAGACCCCGTTCAAAACATCCAGAACCCAATCGTTCCCGCACCCAGCACGATAGAATTAATAAAATTAGCATCTCCAAGTCCACTTACAGTACAGCCTTCAACATGAAAGGCACCTCCAACAAAACCAGCAGCTAGAAAAAATATTGAACCTGCAAACCGTTCTCAGGCGACTGAGCCTGGAACTAGGAAGTTGGCTGTAGTCCCTCCTATAAAATCGATATTCGTGTCAAGATTCGAGAGAGATACTACTGAGGAAGATCTGAAATCGTATATTTCCTCAAAAAGGAAAACCGATCACGTAACAATTCGGAAATTTAATTTTAGTTATGAAAGAAACGTATCTTCCTTTGGATTAGATGTACCTACTGAACATTTTGACACTATCTTGAGTAACGATTTTTGGCCCCCTGGGGCACTTGTGCGGTAATTTGAATATAGGCGGAATAAGAGTGTTCCAAACTGAGCAAAGATTCCTCTTAATAACGCTGACCCAAAAAACAACGTAAAATCTGCTTTAGATATATTTTACCAAAATGTTAGAAGCTTAAACACCAAATTAACAGAACTGTTTTTAAAATCATTTAACTTAAGTTACGATATAATTGCTTTTACCGAAACTTGGCTGAAACCTCATGTCTTTAATTCAGAGATCCTCTGTAATTACTACCAAATACATAAAAATTACCGCCTGAAGAGAGATGGGGGTGGAGTTCTGCTTGCTGTACACTCTTCAATACCATCTGAAGAGATTAGCGTACCCGCCATCGATACAACTGAGTTCTTGTGCATACGCACTGAACTACCAAAGATACACATTTATTTAGCAATCTGTTATATCCCGCCATCTTCTGAACTGTCCGTGTATATGCATCATATTTCCTTGCTAAAAACTGTTAATTCGATGCTAAAACCTTCCGATTCCATTATTGTCTTGAGTGACTTCAATATGCCGCACATATCATGGTGCATCTCTGATCGGATCAGTTTCGTCAAAGTCTTCCAACAATGAATTTCTAGACGTAATGACTGAACAAAAAAAATCAATATCCAATCGAAAAAATTCGGAAAAGTATTAGATTTAGCCTTTGTGGATGATGACTCTAAATATTCCATTAGTCGATGCGAACCCATTATTGAACCTGAAGATGCTTACCACCCTTCCCTCAAAATAGTTTACGAAGTGGTAAATAGTGCTCGTAACTGCGGCAATAAACAATACAACTCCTGTTATGGCTTTGAATTTGCGAAGGCCAATTTCAAAAAATTAAATCGTGATTTATCTGGAACAGTGTGGCCAATATTTAATGCTGATGTGGAGCAAAGCGTCTCTCACTTTTACAATACCATTTACTGTCTTTTTAAAAATACGTACCTTAGCGGATTTTTGTACATTCCGATACAAGCCAAGTATGGTTCACTAAAGAGCTGAAAATTTTAAAGAATAAAAAGTCTGGGTCTTTCAAGTTGTTCAAAAAGACGGGTTTACATAACCATTACTTACAGTACTCGATTCTACGCTGCAAATATTTTCAATTGAACAAAAAGTGTTACAAAGCTTATATTTGTAAAATGAAAAGAAATATAACTTGCAATCCGTGAGCATTTTACGGATTCGTAAACTTTAAACGCAGGGCGAAAGGTTTCCATCATCCATGAAATTCCAAGATAATATTTCCAGCGATGGTCAAGAGATCGCCGGCTTCTTTGCGGAATTTTTCAAATCAAATTACTCTATTGAGACCAACGTTTCGCCTAATGAATACCCATACCATATTTATTCGTGTTATTCAATCAGAGCTCCATTTATATCTTCAGAAGGTGTATTATTTTATTTAAAAACTTTAAAAGTATCATATACATACGGCCCTGATAGCATCCCGACACACTTTCTTAAAAAATGTGCTGCAAAATCTAAGTTAAGGGGCCCAAGGACTAGGGCTCCAAAAAATTTTAGTTGGGGGCCGCCCCGCGGCCCAATTATAACCTGCTCAGAAAAAGCAAAACAAATTGATTTAGTTCTTAAATGTATTTACCATTTGCTTTGATCTCCAAAACCAGACTGAATTTTATTCTATATTAAAAGCTAACTCTAAGCTTCTACATTAGTTTAACTGATTTCTTATTTCCCGACACTGCACTTCCCACGATTGGCCAAAATAATTTTTGATCGCTTGCGTGGCAAATCACACGATTTGCATTTTGTCTGCATATCATATCGCTTACGCTGCAGTTCTCATGAATTGCATTTCGTCTGCTTACGCAATACGCAATATGATATCGGATCAATTACCTGCGTTGGCTTCGCTCATGTTTTTTGAAGTGTGGTGTCAGCACATTCTTACAAGTAAGTGTATCTGCCCCCTTGTTAAGTAGTAGATGAGCTGCTTTTTCAGAAGGATCCTTTGCATGGCTTGGCTGGTGTCCTGACCCCGATAACCACTATGAGTGCATTCGCATTTGCCAAACCGCCCAATATCTCGATTCGTCATACCAACCAGCTTATGTGCGGATCATATTGACAATAGGTAGGTCAATACAATGATATGCTAACAAACAATTATTTATTTTGAAATCATGTACTTTTTCGTATGTAAGCATTAATGTAAGTATGTATGTGTAGGTTGAGGACTTTTGTATAAATAGAAATGGATTTCTTTAATAAAGAACAATCACTTTTTAACGCTACACTTCGGCGTTCCTCATTATTTATTTAAAATATTATATGGAGGTCCTGCCAGCTTGGTCAAGAAATAGCAAAACTGCTAAAGTCCTTGCTGGAGGAAGATCCTGCTAGTTCGACCTTTAAGCATAAAATTTGCTGAACAAGCGAAAATTGCTTAAACGATCTAGCTGAACAGAGATCCTGCATGTTTGGTTTAACAGTAAAAGTATTATTTTAAAAGCAAATCGCTAAAAAGGATCCAACTGAAAGGAGATCCTACAAGTTTTAAAAGTTAAAAACGTTATCCTGCCACAAGGCAAAGGAAATAAATTCTGTCAACGGAATAAACTGGTTACCATAAAGGAGCACATCATAGAGGACAAAACCAACAGAGCATATGAAGTAAATAAATGACCTTGCATCTAATTGGGCCATTGATTTCAACAACAAATCACTGGCAAATGCATAAAATCAGAGTGGAATAGAACGCAAAAGGCAATTGACAACAGGCAGCATAAGGGCTGGAAAAAATTGGACTAGCATCACTAAAATACACATTAGACTGGCAGCAAGTTGGCGCAATTTTTTTAAGTATTAGCATTAGCAACAACTTTTGTTTTTGCTTAGGATTTTTTTTTTTAAATTAGGATTAGGTGAATTTGGAAAAATAACTTAAGACTAAATGTTAAAACTTAAAATGTATTGAAAAAAAAAGACATAATTAAAAATTAAAATTCAAAATGTCAGGAATTTTTTTTTAAGTTAGAATATTATATAATTTATGTAAAATGAAAAGACTAAATATTAAACTTTAAAGAAAAATGTTGGAAAAAAAAAATAAAGAAATACAAAGAAAATTAAAATGTCTTATTGAAAAAATTATGTTGACTAAATAAGAAAAAAAGAGATAATAAAGGTCATACGTAAAATGGAATGCATAGGATAAAGAATAAAATCAAAAACTTTATTAAAAATTAAATTTAGTCCCTTTATAACAGAAGCAGGCATAATAATTATAGGAAAATTTCACCATGGCTTGGCGAACAAAGATAGCACACGGCATAATGAAAGCATTTGCCGGATATGAATTAGGAAGGAAAAATTCAGGAAATTCAGAAAATAAAGAAACAGAAAACAGAATAATTAAATACGAACCACCAGCCGAGGGAGACAAAACCGAACCCAAACATTCCGGCTAGCCTTTTTGATTGGTGTAATCGTACTATTGACCGTTGCAATAGCTACGATACTCAAAAATTATATGAAAATTAAATATAGGCAGCTGAAAACCGTACCAAATCGTATTTAAAATTCGCTTATCCAATTTGAGGAAGAGCAGTAGACAATTAAAAATAAACCTTCATCACATAGTAAACCCCAAAAAGTAACCTTCAAAATGTCTCAATTGACAGTAAAGTCAGCTTCATTAGCCCCGTCTAAATTCAATAACAAATCAGGAATTTGCATAATTTAACAATTCACAATAGTATTTTCTAGGTAGGTATGCAAAATACTAAAATACTAAAAAAGCAGCAAATAATAACAAAAAAAAAAAAAAAATGAAGAGAAAGTCACAAGGAGAACCTATAAAAGTATATGAGAAGCGCTATATAAATTTGCAGCAATAAGACATGTCGCGCTCGTTTTCATCTTAGGATAGAAAAATGTTAGCGTAGAAAAATTTCAAGCAACCTGATTCTTGAGGAAATTATTGGCTTAGGACAATATTCGACCAGGCATACAAAAATGCCGGCAATCCAGGACTTGAAACTCATAAGGAATAACACAGTTGTCCTGATGAACAAATTGGTGAAAAATGATATAATATTACTCGAGTAGGCAAATTTAAAAGTAACGTGGGTACCATTTTATTACTTTTAAATTTGCCTACTCTAAGATCAAATAATTTCACAAACCCAAGAGGTTGTGAATGTGGCAAATCCCAGTTAAAAATTAAATAATTCTTGATTAATATCATGACGATGCTGTCTTGGTGGCCGCCGCAGAAATCGCAACACACATAAGATGAAGAAGAAAATAAGAAAAATATGAAAAATATAAAAAGAAAATTCAAGGATAGAAAAATTTTTGCATCCACTGTACCTTCCTTCTACTCATAAGCTGAACTACTACTTCTGATACATAACTACCTTGCTCTTCCATCAATTACACCCCTTAAATTTTTCGAATTAAAAATTTTGAAAGCCATTAAATGCTTGAACAACTCAAAATCATGTGGTTTTGATGAAATATCAAACCAGGTGTTAAAAAATGTCGCTTTTATTTTGTTGAAATGCAACCCTGTAATCAACTTACATATTTTAGCTACCCTGAATTGTTGTTTTTGTACAGTAAAAGCAAAACCAAATTTTCGGTATCTTCTTTACTTCCTTTTTTTTATAACCTTGAATAAAAGCCACATTTTGTAACATTGAATAGTATATTCAATCGTGTTTTTCTACTTGGATCCGTTAAAGAAAAAGTGAGATATCCAACATATTTTGATTGATATCCTTGCACACCTTTTCAATACTAGCGTGTTCTCTGAAACTTTTCTGCCCGAGTTGACATGTGCTATTGCCATTCCACTTTTTAAAAAAGGCAGCAAAAAGGACAAAAACAATTATAGACCTATCTCTTTGCTGTCTTCTATTTCAAAGGTTTTTGAGAAATTGATTAAAAATAGGATTATTTCGTTCCTGGAAGATACAAACTTTTTTAGCTCAATGCAGTTCGGTTTTAGATCAGGAAGGTCTACTGAAGGTGCTTTACTTAACTTTTGTTCCCTTGTAAATGCCGACTTAGATAACAGAAAGAACTGCGCTGGCCTATTTGTGGATATTACCAAGGCTTTTGATATGGTAGATCATAAAATCTTGCTAGATAAATTTCATTACGCCGGTTTTCGTGGGTTTATTCATAATTGGTTTAGCTCCTACTTAACAGGAAGGGTTCAGAGGGTAAGAGTCAATGATTATTTAATTAATTCAGTCTCAATTAACATGGGAGTGCCACAAGGGTCTCTATTAGGCCCAATATTGTTTTTAGTTTACTTGAACTCAATTTTTTCACTACCTTTCTACGGAAAAGTAAATGCCTTCGCGGCTGACCTCGCGATTGCATACGGTTCAACGAATTTTTTAGATTTGGTGGCAGGTATCAACAATGATGTGTATTTGCTAAGAACGTGGTTCGCTAAGGATAAGCTTGTTGTAAGTAAAAAAACAGAGGTGATGTTTTTTAATCTACATGCGATGCTCTTTGTAGCGATTCCTGCTTTACAATTGAAAAAGTTAAGGAGTTTCAATATTTGGGTTTGTCTCTTGATCAAAGTCTTAACTGGTCTTCACACATTTCGCGTTTAAAAACCTATTTCCAATGCACGATTCGACACTTTTATAATCTTAGAAACATTTGTACAAATGCAACACTCAACGTTCTGTATTATGCGCTAGTCCGCTCCAAACTTCAGCATGGCATAAGCCGTTGGGGCGGGGCATCGTTTAATAAAATGCAGCCTCTTCTAGTTAGTCAGAAATACGTTATCCAAAAAATCTGCAATGTTAGCCGATTTCATCACTCCATGGAGCTTTTTACAAAACTTTGAATTCTGTCGATACGACACATGTATTACTATAAGACATTAAAAATATTTTTCATTCGATGCGGTTACTTACAAAGCCTAGCTTCGGATAATCATAATCTGAGGAAAAACACCCACGTCTCATAAGAAATTTGCACAAGTTTTAAAAAATGTAAAATCGTATCTACTCGAGCTATCACATAACGATATCAAAGTTTTCCTGGACCTTAGTATTTAATTTGACTTTGGATCTGTAAATATTGCATAATACATAGTTATATTATAATCGCATATCTAAGTGCCATTTTCACCCCACACACTAGTTTTGTTTTCTATTTATGTATAGCATTCCACACTATTATTTTATATTATACAGAATGCTTTACCTTTTTTTCTTACATATTAATCTAAATGATGTTAATTTTAAGTTGAAATGTTACATTGTAAGAAAAGAATGAACGAATAAATCTAAAAATCTAAATCTAAAAATTTGAAGCTTCTAGCCGTAAAAAAGGGCCAAAATTACAGTTTATATCGGGTATATAATATATATAGCAAAGATCTCTATGATTTTTTCAGACAACAATATATGCTATATACGTAAGCACTTGGCGAAATTTGAAGTTTCTAGCTGTTAAAATGGGGCAGAAATTGCGAAAAGTTTCTTATCTGAACAATCGGTTGTATGAGATATATACTATATATACCACCGATCTCTACGATTTTATTCAGGCAACAATGTATGCTATATGCGTATTCATTTGGTGAAATTTGTAGTTTCTAGCTGTTTAAATGGAGCAGAAATTGCGAAAAGTTTCTTATCTGAATAATCGGTTGTATGTGATATATAATATATATACCACCGATCTCTATGATTTTTCAGACAACAATATATGCTATATACGTAAGCATTTGGTGAAAGTTGAAGCTTCTAGCTGTTAAAATGGGGCTGAAATTGCGAAAATATATATATATACTATATACTTACTATATGTATCAATGTATGCTATATATATACTATATATACCCCCGATATCTATGCTTTTCTCAGACAACAATATATGCTATATACGTAAGCATTCGTTGAAATTTGAAGCCTCTAGCTCTTAAAATGGGGCAGTAATTAAGAAATGTGTCTTATCTGAACAATTAGTGTGGGGGATATATGCTATATATACGACCGATCTCATCCTTTTTTTCAAACAACAATATGTGCAATATACGAAGGCATACGGTGTAGTTTGAAGCTTCAATCTGATAAATTGAGGAAGATATGACAGAAATCCTCTTTTTCTGAAAAATCGGTTATATGGAGGATATATGCTATAGTGGTCCGATCCGGCCGGTTCCGAAAAATGTCTGATCGGACACCTAAATATCCGCTCACCAAATTTTATCAAGATATCTCAAAAAATGAGGGACTAGTTTGCATACAAACAGATAGACGGACAGACGGACATGGCTAAATCAACTCAGCTTTTCATCCTGATTATTACATGGATACAGGAACAAGACGGTCGTTTTGATACGTGCTCCGTGTTTTTATTAAACAAAAAAATAGTAAACAACATACAAAAGCGCTAAAAAAACCTACAACATCTAACAACAGGTGCGGGAAGCTGTATTCAAGTGGACAAATCTAAAAACATAGTTTGGGAGAGTGGAGTATTTACATAGGTGGTTAGTAATTTGCAAAAGCTATCTGCTGTGCTGCCATTACCGCAGTCGGCGCGCTGCAAACTTCGCCAAGCACACTTTCACACAAACGCCTGCTGATACGCTGAGTACGGGTGAGAACATCAACAACCTGTCAAGCCGCTTTGTTGCTATACTGTCGCTACTAATTGTGCTCTTTATTTTGTGTTTTTGACTTTTCTTTGCTATCATTAACTTAGCGCGAAAAATTAGCGCCTGATAAGCATTGAATTTGTTTACAAAGGTGAATGATAGAAAGGGCAAGTGGAAGACATAAAAGAGTGAACAGTGTCAGCCTAAAACAGGGCTGCCATCACGTTAGAAAAATATATATTTATACATATTTTTTAGGTTATTTTTTCAAACCAGTCTTGCGAATATTTAAAGTTGTGTATCACAAAGTTGCCATGTAAAGTTGCATATCTTTTACATTTTCTTATAAAGATATACATTTACAATGCCAGCAGAGTGCAAAGAATGTACTGCGAAACTGCTTCAGGTAGATGACATAGTAGCATGCTCTGGTGGGTGTGGCTATAGTTTCTGCTTGAAATGCAGTAATATTAAAAGAAATGAAAAAAAGATAATAGAAGATAATATGAACATAAAATGGTTCTGTAATGTATGTGCATTATCGGATACCAATACTAAATTTGTGGAAATCAAACATTTGATTAACAAATGTGAAGAAACAAAAATGAAAGCCGTTGATATTAAACAGATAGTCGAGCAGATATTTTGTAATAAATTCTCCCAGATTAAAAGTAGCATTATTACGGACTTCAACTCCCTTTTAGAGCATAACATAGAAGTAAAATTGATTGCAATGAAGAATGAGATAGTAAAACATTTATCTAATGAATTAAAAAAGAGCAATGAATTGCTTAACGATTTACGCGTGGCAAATGATCAGCCAGAAAAACTATCTTATGCTCAGGTCGCTTCTGTAAATGAGAATAAAATTGTCATTAAACCGAAAAAGAAGGGCAAAAAAGCTAAGGAAACCAAGGAAGCTCTAAAAAAAGTTGTCGAACCTACCGAAGGCCTTGTTAAAAATGTTAAAGAAGTAAATAGTGGTGCGATTATTGTAGAATGTAAAAATAAAGACGCCTGTGAAAAAGTCCAGCTAAAGGTAAGAGAAGGTATTGGAAACGATTACGAAGCAGAGAAAACAAAAAATAAGGATGAAATAAAAAAGAAAATAAAAATTGTTGGTTTAACTGAAAAAGTTAGCAATGAGCGTTTGGTAGAATGCTTAACTAAGCAAAATGACTCATGTAACGGAAAGGATTTTAAAGTGTTAAAACTGTATGAAAATACCAATCGTAGAGAAGTAAGCTATATTGCGTTAGTGGAAACAGATGCAGTAACATTCGATAATGTGTTGCAACAAAAGAAACTATATATAGAGTGGGATACTTGCGTCGCTTACGAGCATATAAGTGTTCTGAGGTGTTTTAAATGTCTGGGATATAAGCACAAAGCAGCTGAGTGCACGAATAAAGTAGCTTGCAGCAAATGTGCTGGACCCCATGATAGAAAAGAGTGCACATCTAACATTGTTAAATGAGTAAACTGTAGCGAACTTGTTCAAAAAAAAGTTATTGACGTCGATGTCAGCCATTACGCCTTCAGCAAAGATTGTCCTGCGTATAAAAAATATTCGCAGCCAAGAAATAAGGCACGAGTTTAGCAACGAATACCAGAGGAGCTAAGTTGTATATATTTAAATATTAGTAGTATCGTCGCCAATAAAGCTGAACTAGAGCGTCTGATAGATGTACATAAACCACATTTAATATTTTGTTCGGAGACTTGTTCGACTGAAGAAATAACGAATCAAGAGCTACAGATACAAACATATAAACTTGTACGGTGCGATTCCCACAGCAGGCACACAGGCGGTGTGCTAATATATATAAATGAAACAATTGAATACTCAATAAGTTACAACAGAACATTAAACAAGAACATCTGGTGTATTATACTAAAAGTTAAAAATATTTTCCCCCAATATCAAATAGCTCTGATATATCACTCACCGAGCTCAAGTGATGCAGAATTTATAACGTACTTATACGACATTTTAAATAATAACTGCGTAACACAGGATAATATTATCTTCGTGGGCGATTTCAATATAAACCTTTACAAGAGCACAACTTATAGTAAACAGTTAGTTGACTTATTTCGATCCTTTGCTATGGAGCAAAAAATAGACTTTTATACACGAAAGGGCGATAAGACAGATACATTGATCGACTTGTTATTTACAGATAGTAGCTCTATATCATGTTTAAAATTAGAAGAGTTTCAGATTTCAGATCATGAAACGATTAAATTCAAAATCAAATTACATAAGTTATTTCAGATGAGAACGAAGAGAACAATAATTTCCTGGGAAAATTATACAAGCGAAAGCCTTGTTGATGAATTACGCCAGCTTAACTACACTGACTTTGAAAATCTGAGCATCGAAAATAAGGCAACATTCCTATATAATACGCTATCAAGCGCAGTGACCACCCTGACATACTCTAAAGAAGTCAGTGTCAAACTTATGAACAAGTGGTATGATTTTGAGCTGGCTAACTTAAATAAACGTAAGCTAAATCTTTACAAGATCAGCCTATCCACTGGAGAATGGAGTGAATATTATAGTGCGAAACGCCAATATAAACGGCTAATTAAGATAAAAAAAGCCAAGTACATGGAAAACAAAATCAACCATAGTGCTGGTGATAGTAAGGTCATGTGGAAAAACTTGAAAAATTCCATAAGCATGGCTAAAGAAAATAATGGTATTAAAAAAATTAAAATAAACGACCAATTCTACACAGAGGAAAATGAAATAGCGCAGTCTTTGAATGACTATTTCATTGATAGTATATTGGAGATTAGCATGAATATTCCTACTTCTTTTAGTAATGAAGGTACTATAGATGAGCAAAATGGCCCTAATGTTTTTAAGTTTCAGAAAGTATCCACTTCAGAGATAGTTGATATAGTAAGTAAGTTTAAAAATAAAATTGGAGGGAAGAAACTTGTGTCGGAAGGAGTCGTTAAATACTCCATAACGTATACAGGCTTCTTCTATTCTCAACTTGTTAATGAGAGCTTAGATAAAGGTCTCGTTCCTAGTTTATGGAAATCTTCTATAGTTGTGCCATTAGAAAAAGTTAAAAATACCATCAAAGCTGAGGAGATAAGACCTATTAACACGTTACAATGTGATGAAAAAATTTTGGAAACAGTGGTAAAAAATCAGTTGGTAAAATATTTAGAAGATAATGTAATTATTATACCTCAACAATCTGGTTTTCGAAAGAAACATTCATGTGAAAGTGCTTTGAATTTGGTTGTAGCTAACTGGAAAGAAGACTTAAGCAGGAAAAAACACATATTAGCTGTGTTTTTGGATTTAAAGCGTGCATTCGAGACGATCGACCAAAACTTAATGCTGAAAAAGCTTTCTTGCATTGGCGTTTCTGGTATAGAACTAAAATGGTTTCAAGACTTCCTAATTAACAGATACCAAAGAACAGTGATTGGAACGTCCGTATCGGATAAAAGGGAGGTACCTGTTGGTCTACCTCAAGGGTTTGTGCTGGCACCCATACTGTTCAATATATATATTAATGATATAATTAGCTCCATTAAGCACTGTGAAATAAAATTGTTTGCTGATGATACATTGCTGATGATAAGTGGGAACAATATTACTGAAATATATGCTAAGCTGCAAGAAGATCTTAACAGCGTATATGGTTGGTTATGCGTAAACAGACTAAAAGTGAATGTCAATAAAACGAAATTTATGGTTATATCTAGACGCAATTTTCAAAACAGTGAGCTACAAAACTTAAATATAAATAACGAACTAATTGAAAAAGTCAGCAACTTAAAATACTTGGGAATAAAAATAGATGATAAGCTGAATTTCAACGAGCACGTGGATTATACGGTAGGAAAAATAGCGAAAAAGTTATATTTTACACAACGAACCTGCAAATATTTAAATAGAAGGTATAAAATCATCGTCTACAGATCTATAATCGAACCTCATTTTATTTATTGCCCAACTATATTTTTCATCTTGCGAGATAGTCAGATATACAAGCTACAAAAGCAACAGAACCGCGCTATGAGATTCATGCCCCTATTACGGTGTACAACTCAACTTAGTTGGGTTGTAATTAAAACAACTCAACTTTCAGACAACTCAACTCTTGTTTGGTATTACGAATTACAACTTATTTCAGTTGAAGTTGAATTGGTGCTGCCAAGCTAAGAAAGTGATCATTTGACAGATAAATGAACAGCTGATCAATTTGTGTCTAAAATTTGAGCATTTGCAAGTGATTCTTTTATTAATAGTAAAATGGATATTAGCATAGAGTTATTTTATGATGATGAAAGTAATGGTGAAAAAATTGATATGCAGCGAATTAGAAAACATTTACGCGATCACTCTAATCCCTTGGAATTACCAAGCACCAAGTAAGAAAACGTTCAAGTGACAATTGATAAGATTCTAATATAGTTATTTTGCAGATTTGTTAGCTATTTTCGGTTAAGTAAGGAAGCATTTTGCTCCTTACTAAACGAAATGAAGGACCATTTCCGCAAACGCGTTCGAGGGACGGCTGTACCTCCTATTTTAAAATTATGCGCTACACTCCGATTCCTTGCTGACGGCAGCTATCAAAAATGCTGTGGAAATGATTTTAGTGTTGGACTGGCACAACCTACAACATCTATAGTTGTCAAAGAGGTTTTAGATATTATTGAGGAGCATATTTGTGCGAAGTGGATTAAAACTCAAATGACTGCAGAGGAGCAAAGCGCTTCAAAGATCGCGTTTTATTCTAAAACAGGATTCCCAGGAGTAGTGGGTTGTATCGATGGGACTCACGTTCGCATAATTTCACCAATAAAAGAAATGCAACATTTATATCTAAACAGGAAAGGCTACTACAGCTTAAACGTCATGATTGTAAGTAAAAATGAACACGCAAATAATAATTTTGAACCAAATTATTGACAAACTTATTTTCAGCTTTGCGATTACAAAATGTCCATCCGGTATGTGGATGCCAGGCATCCAGGCGCTAATCACGACTCATTTGTTTTTAATGTAAGTGACTTAAAGGTGCATTTGGAGAGAAACGTACAGAGTAACTCTTGGATCTTGGGTAAGACTGGTTGTTATTAAATATACAAATAAATATTTTAAAATCCATTGTTTAAGGCGATGCTGGTTACCCTCTGAAAACTTATTTAATGACTCCTTTTCGCATGGCAGAATCTGGTTCTCCGCAATCTCACTACAATACTGTACACTCAAAGGCCCGAAATATTATAGAGAGAACAATTGGAGTAGTAAAGAGCAGATTTCGTTGTCTTTTATCAGCACGTGGCTTACATTATTCACCTGAAAAGGCCAAACAAATTGTGAATTGTTGTTGCGCTTTGCATAATATTTGCCAACACTTTCGAGTGGAGCCTCCTGAAGATATACCACCTACTTTTGATGCCGACATAAGCAATGAACATCTTAGTGTGGAAAGAGAAACCGAGGATACAGCCAGAATGGTTCGAAATAATATTATGTTATCCATTTAATCAATTTGTAATTCATTCAGTCTTTTATTTCAAAAGTTTTGGCTAAAATAAATACTCATAACAAAAATATCACTTCATGGCTCTTAAAACTAAATTTGACCTTTTTTCATTCAGGTTTGCGTTATTTAAATGACCCTAAAACTTATTATAAATGTAAAGTAAAATATCACTTCATTTCAGGTAAACTAGAACTAGAAACTAAAATATCTTTTCATTAAGAACTTTAAACTAAAAATATTTCTGCTAAAAAAAAAAAACAGGTTTTCATCGTGAAAAAAAAATAACTAAAATATTTACATATTTGTTGAGCGGCTCAATTTTTTAATTTTTAGCTTTGCAATTTCTGCCTTCAACGCACATAGCTCGCTTGCTTCCTGTGCTTGCTTCTTGTAAAGCAAATATTTTTTTTGCTTAATCTCCAG
This sequence comes from Eurosta solidaginis, assembly GCF_040869045.1. Classification (NCBI taxonomy): domain Eukaryota; kingdom Metazoa; phylum Arthropoda; class Insecta; order Diptera; family Tephritidae; genus Eurosta; species Eurosta solidaginis. The sequence continues at coordinate 159,225,927 of NC_090320.1, read as the reverse complement.
CAATTTTTCGTTGACTTTTTGCATTTTGTGTGCTGTCCTCTCTAGCCGATCAATTTTTTTTAAAAGTTTTTTTTGCGTTTCTGTCTGCTTGGTTAGAAGCTCCAGACGCTCAGTCTCAACATTGCCACGCCGGCGATTTCGTGATCCTGACGGAGTGGGAAGCTCGCCTGCGTTTGAACCAGTGGGCTCCCTAGTCGTGGACGCGGCTGCAGACATGGTGTTACCATGCTCTTCGTCGTCGCTAGCCGGTGGCATATTCTCCGTCCCGAAAGCTCGACCACTAGGTGCAACTTGGCTTCTTATTTGGATGAGTTGTGCAACACTTTCCTCTAGCGGGCTTAGGGATTTTTCATGCGATGGCCCTCCGCCGGTTGCAACAAGATTGTTGCGGTTGTTGGACAGCTTTCTTTTTAAATTCGCTTTATAATGTACCCAAACCTAAAAGAGAAATATATGTATACATATGTAAAATGTCAATGCGCTTTTAATGTGTTCATCTATTTTCACAACTCTACATACACGTGTCCACTCCGGTGCAGTTCTTGTCGGTGGTCCCAAACTATTTAGCTCTAAGGCGAATTCCTCCCATAATTCCTTCACTCTATTTTGGCTGCATCCGAACTGCGGCTTGCCTCGTCCAACTTCGGGATGTCGCTCCATAAGTTCAATCAGTCTTTCAATTTGATCCTTCGTTGAAATTTTGTTCTTTCTATAAATATGTACAAAAATGTTGATTATAAAATTTGTTTAAATTAATTTTAAAAGGTCTAATTACCCGCTTTCCATTTCTTTTTTATAATTTTCTTTCCAAACAACAAACAAACAACTGCAAAATTTTCTAAGACAACTGCTAGTAATCAGTTGTCAGATTTTGACGTCTTTGACAACTACACCAACACAAGGTTGTAAACGGTAATACCACAAAAAGTTGTTAGACTAGACAACTCAACCGACATTTTTGTTTGACAGGTTGAGTTGTAATCTGTAATACCAAATTGCGAAATTTCAACTCAACCAGAGTTGAGTTGTAAACGGTAATAGGGGCATCATTCTCAAAAAACGGTATGACACACCTATCAGAGACATGCTATGCTCTCTTAATTGGCTTAGCATTAGACAGCAACTTTTTTATTATACCATAAAATTTATTAAAAACATAATAGAAGGAACTTTGCCTGCGTATTTGAGGACGAATATAAAATATGTAAAAGATATACACTCTGTAAATACTCGTAATAAAAATGATTTTAATCTGCCGGCTTATAAAACTGAAGCAGACAAATGTAATCTGTATTATAAAGGTCTTAAATCCTATAATGAACTACCGAATGATATTAAATCATGTCATTCCAATAAATTTAAACAAAAATTGTACAATTATTGCAGAACACTACCAATTTAGTGCTGGACAGGCGGACTTCCATAGCATCGATAGAAGTGCAGCGAAACTATACTCTATATTGCTATGTAGCGCCAAGACTTCCAAGCTCTTGTACGCATACAAAAAAGGTTGCCGAAGCACATACTGAAGCGCATCACTCGATTAACTCCGTGCCTTCGCGCTTTACTAACATGCGTAAAATGCCTACATACTACACAAGCACAACGCTTTGTTCGCATGATCTGGAAGTCTCCCATCCATAGTACTCCAAGGTAGGACATAGATGTAACTATTCTAGATTGCATAGTCCAGAAGACAATTATAAACATGTAAAATAGATTTAAGTTAGGCTTAGGAAAGCCGTAATAAATAAATACATTACATTACATTACATTATTTCGGTATACTTAATGGTGAGTCCCACCGTGGTGTGATGGTAGCGTGCTCCGCCTACCACACCGGATGCCCTGGGTTCAAACCCCGGGCAAAGCAACATCGAAAATTTTAGAAATAAGGTTTTTCAATTAGAAAAAAATTTTTCTAAGCGGGGTCGCCCCTCGGCAGTGTTTGGAAAGCGCTCCGGGTGTATTTCTGCCATGAATAGCTCTCAGTGAAAACTCATCTGCCTTGCAGATGCCGCTCGGAGTCAGCATAAACTCATGTAGGTCCCGTCCGGCCAATTTGTAGGGAAAATCAAGAGGAGCACGACGCAAATTGGAAGAGAAGCTCGGCCTTAGATCTCTTCGGAGGTTATCGCGCCTTACATTTATTTTTTATTTTTTTTTTAATGGTGAGTCTATCTATTTTCCTTTAAGGACTTACAATTTTGGGATTCGTGACGAAGTTAATATACCATTTCATTTTCATGAAAGTTATACAAATTTAATGTTATATTTTTGGAGCAAATTTATTTATTTTTTTTTTTGTTCAGTATAAGACGTACTTTATCTACACTGAAAGAAAAAGACTGGTAAAATCAACCGAATCGACCCGTATTTCAACCGAAATTTCTGTCAATTTTTATCCATCGCAACAAGATGTTGAATCAACTGCGCAAAAGTCGTTGATTCGTAATTGACCGTTTTAGTAGTCAAATGAACAAAAAAAGTTGCTGCGACAGCTTTGTATGAAAGTACCTATGTTGCCATATAAATATCAAAATGTAAGGCGCGAAAACCTCCGAAGAGATTTTAGGCTGAACTTCTCTTCCAATTTGCTTTGTGCTTCTTTTTAATTTTTCTTACAAATTGGCGGGACGCGACCTACTTGTTTTATGCCGACTCCGAACGGCATCTGCAAGGCATACGAGTTTTCACTGAGAGCATTTCATGGCAGAAATACACTCGGAGTGCTTGTCGAACACTGCCGAGGGCCGACTCCGCTTAGAAAATTTTTCTTCTAGTTGAAAAAGCTTGTTTCTAAAATTTTGATGTTGCTTTTCCCGGGGTGTGAACCCAGGGTCCTCGGTGTGGTAGACTGAGCACGCTACCATCACACCACAGAGGCCGCCATATAATTACGAAATATTGTAACGAACCCCGTTAGTCGGGTTTATAGCTGGGGTATAACTCAACGAATGGGTTCGCCTAGCATAAACAGCTGAAGTTTGACACCACCAGCTGCTCCGTAGTGTATGTTTAACACAGCCCACTATATAGCTCACTCTACGACTTCTAAGCCAAGAGTCACTTGTTCATGAATTTGCCGCTCCTTTTATACCATTTTTGAGTCGGCTTTCGTTGATTTACAATAAAAGTTCTTATAACTAAGCTAAGATTACTAAATATATATTTGTACGCATGTGTGTTCGCTATCGTTTGACAATTCCATTTCTCCTTGTTCGCTTTTACGTGAGTATGTATGCTTGTGCATAATTATATGAGTTCTTACACTCTGCGATAAAAGTGTTCATATCCTATATATAATTTAATATGTATTATATTTATATATGTTTTAAAATGTATGTATGATTGTACAAAGTATATTTAATTCAAAATGTATGTACGTATATGTATAAGAAAATTCATTTCATGCCATATATATAAATTATTATACTTCATAATTTTAATATGAAAAATCCAAATTTGTGGAGGCCCCGAAAGCCTGTAATTTTGGGGTCTTCACATCCCCCCCCCCCTTACTTCCGGCTTGTGATTGTTACCTCGCCGCCTCTGTTGATCCATTGTCATCGCGAGAAAGCTGTAAATTTTGTCCAAAACCATCTAATCATAACCCGAACCGTGTTGGTATTTCCTTCGTTAAATTTCCCAAGGTTTCCCATTTCGCAAAATTTCGTATGTTTATGTGTATAAATGTACGTGTGAGTTTGCTAATTTCTTACTTGTTGTTGTTGTCATCAAATAATTATTCCTTCTTAAGCTACGTTGACCTTTATTGGTGTACTGCAGTAGCTTTAATACCTTGCAATTCTTATGTTAGTTGCTGTCGGTATCCTCGTGTCTTTGCCCTTTCTTGTATTGCTTGTGTTTGTAGTTGTTATACCACTGTCTTTTCATTTCGTGCTTGCTTGCATTGTTTGTTGTTGTACCATGTAGCTGTGATATTTTCTATTACTTTTGTTAGTTACTGTTGGTATGCGCGTGCATTTGCCATTTATTGTATTGCTTGTGTTTTTGTTGTTGTACCATTGCATTTATTTATTCCTCGTTACTGTTGTCAGCGATGATTTGTTTGGTGATGCCGTTTGTGGAGTAGATAAGCGGTGTTTTGGCGTGTACCAAATTAGGGTTGCCGAAAAATTTTGTTACCGGTATTATAATATAAATGTGATGGTTAATATTATTGTGATGATCATCAATAATGCTATTATGATTATTAGATCATTATTAGTAAAACTAATAATAATATTACAGAAGATAAAATTAACGTAATTGTAATAATTATTAGGGCAATGATTGAAATTTATGAAACTTGTTCATATTGTGATTTACCGTGGTGCTACGCCTTCCTTTGTAGTTTTCGATGATTTTACTCTTCGGTTGTGTTTGCAAAGATGTAGATGGGCATCTGTGGAAGGTTTTGTTGCGCTTTCGTTTCTCCCGTTGATTAACTTGTTTTCGTAAAATGGTTTAAGCTCGCTTAGATGCGCTCTTCTTGCCTTGAAACGTTTTGTCCAGTTCGACGATAACTGGCGAAATAAAATTCGTGATTCTATGGGGCCCGCTGAATTTTGGTGCTAGTTTGGCGGCAAAGTTGTCGGTTGCCTTTGACAGATGGTGTTCCTTTACCAAAACTCTGTCTCCTATCACCGGATTCCATTTCCTTCTCCGCAAATTATAATTTCGTGCCTGTTCTGCTAACGCACGTTGCTGGTTTTTCGTACCATTTGAAATATCTCCTTCATTTTCGCTACTTTTTCATTTGCCGTTGTTGTGGCCTCGCGTGTGCCAAATGTTCGTTCGTCGTATAGGGCGATAGGGATCCGTGGCTCTCGTCCTTGTACCAAGAATGCCGGGCTGTACCCTGTTGCCTCGCACACACTCGAATTTAGTGCTAGCATTATCTCTGGTAATAACTCGTCCCAGTTGCGTTGTTCTTTTCCCGTGAATTGTGCCAACATCCGTTTGATGTTTCGGTTTGTTCTCTCCGTTGTGTTCTCTTGTGGTGTTTAGTGTGCTGTTAATTGGTGCTTTACTCCATAGTCCTGAAGGAGTCTCTTGAATTGTCTGCTCGTGAACTGGGCGCCGTTGTCTGTAATAATGACTTTCGGAACTCCAAATCGTGATAATATTGATGAGGCTATCCGCTGTTACCTTGCGTAATGGTACGATCCCTACCCACTTGGTGAAACGATCTAGAAATACTAGAACCATGGTATTGCCGTACTTTGAACGTGGTAATGGTCCAACGAAATCTGCACACACCGTTGCCCACGGTTCTTCTGGAATTTGGGTTAACATTTTCCCCGCTGCTTGCTGTTGATTAGGCTTGTAAATTTGACAGGTTGGGCATTGTTGTGCATACCGTTTTATTTCGCGAAACATTCCTGGCCAGTAGTATCTTCTGGCTGCTCGAGCTATTGTCTTCCGGATACCCATGTGTCCGGCGCTTGGACTGTCGTGCACTTCTTGTAATACTTTACCGTGTTGTGGTTTCGCTACATATAGCTTCCACGGGATCGCGTCTTGATCGTCGATCTGAACAGCTATGTGCCGATATAACTCACCGTTTTCAATTATGTAGTCTGGAAACTTCTCCGGGTTTCGTTTAACTTCCTCCTTCCTTTTTTCAAGCCATTTACACGATATTTCGTTTTCGTGTTCCAGTCTGTTGAGTTGTGCGTCTGGCGGCTTTCGTGACAGTGCATCCGCTACTACGTTCAGCTTACCTTTCCTGTAATGTACATCGAACGAGTATCGAACGCCCATCTCGCAATACGTCCCGAAGGACTTTAGATGGCGTTCAACCATTTCAATGATACGTGGTCCGTAATTACCGTGAATTCGTAGCCCTCTAGATATAGTCGCATTTTGCTATAGCCCATACAATGGCTAAGCACTCTTTCTCCGTGGGTGAATAATTAATTTCTGCTTTGTTGAGGCGGCGGCTAGCGTACGCGATTACCCGCTCTCTGTCGTCTAGCTCCTGTGTGAAGACTGCTCCTAGTCCAAAATCGCTCGCGTCTGTTTGTAATGTCTTCTTCGTGTAAAATCTGGGCACGCCAGTACTGGTGCTTCGGCGAGTGAATACTTCAGTGTCTGAAATGCTGTTTCTTGTGCTTCGGTCCATTTCCATCTCCTACCATTCTTTAATATGGTTGTCAGCGGATGCGCTATTTTTAAAAACTCTGGTATGAATCGCCGGTACCAAGATGCTATACCTAAAAATTTTCTTAATTCTCTCACGTTTGTTAGTGCTTGCAATTCCTTAATCGCTGCTACTTTATCTGGGTCCGTGTGTATACCCACATACTTCAGTTGCTTCTTGAAAAATTCGCACTTTTCGGCATTGATTCTTAAATTTGATTTTCGTAGGCGTTTAAACACTTTCTTTAGATGTTTAATATGCTCCTCTAGCGTTGAACTTGTAATTATGATGTCACCTAGGTATGCGGATGCGTTCGGTTCTAATTCGGGGCCGATTACTTGATCTAATACCCGTTGAAATGTTGCGGGTGCTGAATGAAGCCCAAATGGCATCACGCGCCATTGAAGCAGCCCGTGTCCAGGTATGTGTTGGATGTGTTGGATGTGCGTTGAGCTGGCGATAGTCTATACATAACCTCCACTTACCATTCTTCTTGTTTACGAGTACGATCGGTGCACTATGCGGGCTTCGCGATGGCTCGATGTATCCCTTCTCCAATAGCTCGTTTACCTCCATATTAATGGATTCCTGCATCTTCGGATTCCGTGGAAAGTATCTTTGTTTTATAGGCCGATCATCACGCATAATTATTTTATGCGCCGCGATATTTGACGTACCCGTCATATTTTCGAAGCTAAGAATCTGTTTGTCTAGGAAATCCTTAACCATTGTAGTGTTTTCAGGCGGGCTTTGTTGGTCCGTATCGTTTACATCGGGCTCGCCTGCCTCAGTTATTGTCCTGCACATAACCGTGTCTTTGATTGCCTCTTCTGCTTGTAGTGTTACCGTGTGACTGCCGAAACTTAATGATGTGTTTGCCCTGGCAAGTATGTCCATGCCGATGACAACTTCTTCTATTAGCTCTGGGAAAACGAGTACTTCGCCGTTGTACTTCTGTTTCTCAATCTCTACATCTGCCACTATTGCTTCCTTTATCGTGCTGACTCTACCATCGCCCAATACCACTCGGCTTCGTACCTGTTTCAAAATCGCCTTACCTAATCTTCTCGAACATGTCTCACTCATAAAACTCATTGTCGCTCCTGTATCTACTGTTGCTGTTACTTTGCAGCCATTTATCTCTACGTCGGCCAAAATACGCCATCCTGTTTGCTTCAAAATAATTAGACTTCCCGAATTTGTATTGCTGGAGACCCCACCCCTCGGGTCTGATCGAGTCTCCGGTCGTTTTCCGATGATGCGCGGCAGCATTTTTTTGTGAGAATGTTGTGCCGAACACATTCCCAACAAAAGTATCGACGTTCATTGCGGCACGATGTCAGTTTTCACGAAATCGCCAGCACGCGGTCCTGGGATTCGTACACGGTTGTCTTGTTGGTGGGTTACTTCGCTGTGTATTGCCATTTCCAATCCTGCTACTTGCCTCTACATCTGTTAATTCTTGTATAAAAAAATGGCGGTCATCTGGACGATTTGCTGGGAGGGCTCTTGCCACTACTCTCTGCCATTCGTGATATTTTCGAAGTTCTATGCCAGACTCACCAAGCCCTCGAGCGTCTCAAATTCGGTTCGCTTTATATATAATTGATACTCACTGCGGCAGTTCTGATATATTCTTTGCAGTCTTTGTTCCTCGGTGAGATTCGCGTGTCTCATGAGGTTCTGTATTTCCAAAACGTAATCCTTGAACGACTCTCGTGGTCGTTGTGTTCGCTGACGTATCTCGTCTTCCAGCCTGTCGAAGTATGATGCGCTCAAGAAGCAGCGTAAAAAGTCGTGTTTAAAACTGTTCCATTCGCCCCAGTGACGACTATTGTTCCGCAGCCATACCAGGGCTCGGTCCTTGAATAATTCTGGTAGCGCTCGTGGGAGTGAATTAGGGTCCACTTCATATCCCTCCGCCAGCTCTTCTACTCTCACGACGAAACTCAGTGGGTCACCTTTGCCATCGTACTTAATTCCCCATTTTCGTGCTCGGTCCATTACGCAGACGATAGACGGAGGTTGGGTCAGTGTTCCTGCAAATTGATATGACATATTAGGTATCGTAGGTATGCTTACGCTTTCAATGTTGTTGACCGGGGTCGCTGGTCTACTTCCGGAAGCGGTTCCACTGTTGTCTTGACCTTGTTGATTAGTGGTTAATGTTGTTTTGGAATGCTTTTTTTCCAACTCTGCAAAACGTATTTCGTAGCTCGGATTTTGGTTTAAAAATTGGGCGAACTCCTTCCTCAACTCGTCGACGGTTCGCTGTTGTTGAATCCAAACTCGGCCGCGTATGTCAAAAGATCTTGTATCTTCAGGTAATAAATCCAATTTACCTTGACCACGTTGTATTGTTATATGTTCCGATGAAATAAAATATATGTCCCCTTATATGTATAAGGGTCCCTGCTCGGGCGCCAGTTGTAACGAACCCCGTTAGTCGGGTTTATAGCTGGGGTATAACTCAGCGAATGGGTTCGCCTAGCATAAACAGCTGAAGTTGGACACCACCAGCTGCTCCGTTGTGGATGTTTAACACAGCCCACTATATAGCTCACTCTACGACTTCTAAGCTTGTTCATGAATTTGCAGCTGCTTTTATACCATTTTTGAGTCGGCTTTCGTTGATTTACAATAAAAGTTCTTATAACTAAGCTAAGATTACTAAATATATATTTGTACGCATGTGTGTTCGCTATCGTTTGACAATTCCATTTCTTTTTGTTGTTATATCGGCCTACTGATTTGCAAGATCGCGGGTTCGAATCGAGCTCAAGGCCTAACAATAATTTTTTATCATTATTATTGATATGATAAATTTTTTCATAATTGAAAAAATGTTTAAATTAGAATAGAAGAAAGAAAAAATTTAGACAACTGCCAAAGCTCGTTGTATAGATCCATTTCGTGAACTGCTAAATTCCTTCATCGGCAACGTTTAGGCGCCGCTGCTACAACCATTCAGCCATCACAGCGGTTTTTTTGTTTGTCTTCATTAATCCTACTTCTATTCTGGTTCGTGCCAATTGATATTCACAACACTGCGACATCTGTGGCAGAATGGATGTGAAAATTGGACTTGTTTGATGGCAATGCTGCCATAGTGTCATATTTTATTGACACTTTTTCCCCGTGCTCTGGGATGTATGAACAATTTTTGTTGTTATATCGGCCTACTGATTTGTAAGATCGCGGGTTCGAATCGAGCTCTAGGCCTAACAATAATTTTTTATCATTATTATTGATATGATAAATTTTTTCTTAATTGAAAAATTTTTTAAATTAGAATAGAAGAAAGAAAAAATTTAGACAACTGCCAAAGCTCGTTGTATAGATCCATTTCGGGAACTGCTAAATTCCTTCATCGGAAACGTTTAGGCGCCGCTGCTATAACCATTCAGCCATCACAGCGGTTTTTTGTTTGTCTTCATTAATCCTACTTCTATTCTGGTTCGTGCCAATTGATATTCACAACACTGCGACATCTGTTGCAGAATGGATGTGAAAATTGGACTTGTTTGATGGCAATGCTGCCATAGTGTCATATTTTATTGACACTTTTTCCCCGTGCTCTGGGATGTATTAACAATTTTTGTTGTTATATCGGCCTACTGATTTATAAGATCGCGGGTTCGAATCGAGCTCAAGGCCTAACAATAGTTTTTTATCATTATAATTGATATGATAAATTTTTTCTTAATTGAAAAAATTTTTTAATTAGAATAGAAGAAAGAAAAAATTTAGACAACTGCCAAAGCTCGTTGTATAGAGCCATTTCGGGAACTGCTAAATTCCTTCATCGGCAACGTTTAGGCGCCGCTGCTATAACCATTCAGCCATCACAGCGGTTTTTTGTTTGTCTTCATTAATCCTACTTCTATTCTGGTTCGTGCAAATTGATATTCACAACACTGCGACATCTGTTGCAGAATGGATGTGAAAATTGGACTTGTTTGATGGCAATGCTGCCATAGTGTCATATTTTATTGACACTTTTTCCCCGTGCTCTGGGATGTATTAACAATTTTTGTTGTTATATCGGCCTACTGATTTGTAAGATCGCGGGTTCGAATCGAGCTCAAGGCCTAACAATAATTTTTTATCATTATTATTGATATGATAAATTTTTTCTTAATTGAAAAAATTTTTAAATTAGAATAGAAGAAAGAAAAAATTTAGACAACTGCCAAAGATCGTTGTATAGATCCATTTCGGGACTGCTAAATTCCTTCATCGGCAACGTTTAGGCGCCGCTGCTATAACCATACAGCCATCACAGCGGTTTTTTGTTTGTCTTCATTAATCCTACTTCTATTCTGGTTCGTGCCAATTGATATTCACAACACTGCGACATCTGTTGCAGAATGGATGTGAAAATTGGACTTGTTTGATGGCAATGCTGCCATAGTGTCATATTTTATTGACACTTTTTCCCCGTGCTCTGCACGGTGGTCCTCTATCGGATTTGACCTTGAAGTGCTTGCCCTTCAAATTTTCTTTCGAAATATGATGTGGGAATATGTTACGATTACACTTCAGCAAAAACTAAAATCGAACAATGAGCCGTTTTTTTTATTCACTTTTTAAATTTTCAATTGATAGTTTAATCATGAAAATACGCTATAGTCGCCACAATTATGTATGTGTATGTGTATGTGTGTACGCCTGTGTGTGAGTTTATAATGTGTGTGAGTTTATAATGTCAAAATATAAAATATATATCTAAAAAATAATTACATTTTAACATTTTACATATGTAGAGAATTATACTCGCATACAGCTCTTAATAAACGTTGTCCATAGTCAGAATTGCTTGGAGGTACTTTATATTTGGCCCACGTTGCAGAAAAATCGTAATGCACGGCCTCCATAGCTTGTTCACTGTAAAAGCCGATGCCATTTCCGTGTTTGGTGTAAAATTCTTCCACGTGAAAGAAAACCGTATGAACTTTTGGTGTGACTGCAATATCTAAAGATAAATATCATGCTTTAAATTCATTGATGTATTCAATGAATTTTGAATCCAGCCTAACTGAAAATGATGCTTTGACAACTTCATTGAACTTCTGGAAAGCGTCAACGTATTTTAAACAGCCTATGGTACAGTTTGAACGCAACAAATCACGTTTCTGCAACAAAATCCGGCAACTATTTCCTTTGAACGAAGGGCTCCCACGGGTCATTTCACTTTGAACATTACAGCGCTCTGCCCAAAGAAGAGCTTCGGCCTCAAATTCTTTGGACATGTGAGAGAACAAGGTATTTACGACTCCTAATAATAAATGTAACTCCGGTGGAGGAATTAAAACCAAAATTAATCGATCCTCGAGAGTTTGAATGACTGGGGGTTTTACACAGTTCATGAAATTTTTGGCATTCTTCTTTTTGTTCCCTGCATCGCACCATTCCATATAATTTTTTAATAAGTTACCAATCCATCTATACCTAATTTCAAGTGTTTTTCTTCAATGTCACGTGACTCGATTACTCTACCGATCAGCTTATGCAAATCATTGCAGCATATTAATGGCGCTGACGTTTTCCTTTTTGAACTACAGATAAACAAAGTGAACACTGTTTAATAACTTCTTGCTTCCTTACACTTGAACAGCGCTTTTGTCTCCTTTGAATGGAGAAAACATTTCTCGGAATAATTTTTGTCTGTCCATTTGTTCTTGATGCTTCACATAAGCAGCAGTTACATTGCATCCCATCAGTTGCTCTAGTTTTCTTCTTCAACTGGAACTGTGAGAAATCTATTTGGAGAATTTTATCCTTGTCGAGATTGGGGCGATAGAGATTTCTCTTGCATGATTGACACAACACTTTTGGAAGACACTAATTTTGATCATCGTAGTTTTCGAAGATCTCAAGAATCCTTGCTTTCAAGGCTGTTCCTATAGTAACCATGGATTTAGATTTACTCAAACACAATAAACAAAATTTAAAAACTGAATAAAAAGAACGGCTCATTGTTCGATCAGTTTTTGCTGAAGTATAATCATAACATATTCCCAAATCATATTTCGAAAGAAAATTTGAAGGGCAAGAACTTCAAGGTCAAATCCGATCGAGGACCACCGTGTCTGGGATGTATTAACAATTTTTGTTGTTATATCGGCCTACTGATTTGTAAGATCGCGGGTTCGAATCGAGCTCAAGGCCTAACAATAATTTTTTATCATTATTATTGATATGATAAATTTTTTCTTAATTGAAAAAATTTTTTAATTAGAATAGAAGAAAGAAAAAATTTAGACAACTGCCAAAGCCCGTTGTATAGATCCATTTCGCGAACTGCTAAATTCCTCCATCGGCAACGTTTAGGCGCCGCTGCTATAACCATTCAGCCATCACAGCGGTTTTTTTTGTTGGTCTTCATTAATCCTACTTCTATTCTGGTTCGTGCCAATTGATATTCACAACACTGCGACATCCCTTGCAGAACGGATGTGAAAATTGGACTTGTTTTTCAATTAAGAAAAAATTTATCATATAAATAATAATGATAAAAAATTATTGTTAGGCCCTGAGCTCGATTCGAACCCGCGATCTTACAAATCAGTAGGCCGATATAACAACAAAAATTGTTAATACATCCCAGAGCACGGGGAAAAAGTGTCAATAAAATATGACACTATGGCAGCATTGCCATCAAACAAGTCCAATTTTCACATCCATTCTGCAACAGATGTCGCAGTGTTGTGAATATCAATTGGCACGAACCAGAATAGAAGTAGGATTAATGAAGACAAACAAAATACCGCTGTGATGGCTGAATGGTTATAGCAGCGGCGCCTAAACGTTGCCGATGAAGGAATTTAGCAGTTCCCGAAATGGATCTATACAACGAGCTTTGGCAGTTGTCTAAATTTTTTCTTTCTTCTATTCTAATTTAAAAATTTTTTCAATTAAGAAAAAATTTATCATATCAATAATAATGATAAAAAATTATTGTTAGGCCTTGAGCTCGATTCGAACCCGCGATCTTACAAATCAGTAGGCCGATATAACAACAAAAATTGTTAATACGTCCCAGAGCACGGGGAAAAAGTGTCAATAAAATATGACACTATGGCAGCATTGCCATCAAACAAGTCCAATTTTCACATCCATTCTGCAACAGATGTCGCAGTGTTGTGAATATCAATTGGCACGAACCAGAATAGAAGTAGGATTAATGAAGACAAACAAAAAACCGCTGTGATGGCTGAATGGTTATAGCAGCGGCGCCTAAACGTTGCCGATGAAGGAATTTAGCAGTTCCCGAAATGGATCTATACAACGAGCTTTGGCAGTTGTCTAAATTTTTTCTTCTTCTATTCTAATTTAAAAATTTTTTCAATTAAGAAAAAATGTATCATATCAATAATAATGATAAAAAATTATTGTTAGGCCTTGAGCTCGATTCGAATCCGCGATCTTACAAATCAGTAGGCCGATATAACAACAAAAATTGTTAATACATCCCAGAGCACGGGAAAAAGTGTCAATAAAATATGACACTATGGCAGCATTGCCATCAAACAAGTCCAATTTTCACATCCATTCTGCCACAGATGTCGCAGTGTTGTGAATATCAATTGGCACGAACCAGAATAGAAGTAGGATTAATGAAGACAAACAAAAAGCCGCTGTGATGGCTGAATGGCTATAGCAGCGGCGCCTAAACGTTGCCGATGAAGGAATTTAGCAGTTCCCGAAATGGATCTATTCAACGAGCTTTGGCAGTTGTCTAAATTTTTTCTTTCTTCTATTCTAATTTAAAAAATTTTTCAATTAAGAAAAAATTTATCATATCAATAATAATGATAAAAAATTATTGTTAGGCCTTGAGCTCGATTCGAAACCGCGATCTTACAAATCAGTAGGCCGAAATAACAACAAAAATTGTTAATACATCCCAGAGCACGGGGAAAAATTGTCATTAAAATATGACACTATGGCAGCATTGCCATCAAACAAGTCCAATTTTCACATCCATTCTGCAACAGATGTCGCAGTGTTGTGAATATCAATTGGCACGAACCAGAATAGAAGTAGGATTAATGAAGACAAACAAAAAACCGCTGTGATGGCTAAATGGTTATAGCAGCGGCGCCTAAGCGTTGCCGATGAAGGAATTTAGCAGTTCCCGAAATGGATCTATACAACGAGCTTTGGCAGTTGTCTAAATTTTTTCTTTCTTCTATTCTAATTTAAAAAAATTTTTTCAATTAAGAAAAAATTTATCATATCAATAATAATGATAAAAAATTATTGTTAGGCCTTGAGCTCGATTCGAACCCGCGATTTTACAAATCAGTAGGCCGATATAACAACAAAAATTGTTAATACATCCCAGAGCACGGGGAAAAAGTGTCAATAAAATATGACAATATGGCAGCATTGCCATCAAACAAGTCCAATTTTCACATCCATTCTGCAACAGATGTCGTAGTGTTGTGAATATCAATTGGCACGAACCAGAATAGAAGTAGGATTAATGAAGTTAAACAAAAAACCGCTGTGATGGCTGAATGGTATTAGCAGTTCCCGAAATGGATCTATACAACGAGCTTTGGCAGTTGCCTAAATTTTTTCTTTCTTCTATTCTAATTTAAAAAATTTTTCAATTAAGAAAAAATTCCATTTCTCCTTGTTCGCTTTTATGTAAGTATGTATGCTTGTGCATAATTATATGAGTTCTTACACTCTGCGATAAAAGTTTTCATATCCTATATATAATTTAATATGTATTATAATTATATATGTTTTAAAATGTATGTATGATTGTACAAAATATATTTAATTCAAAATGTATGTACATATATGTATAAGAAAATTCATTTCATGCCATATATATAAATTATTATACTTCAGGTTATAATTTTAATATGAAAAATCCAAATTTGTGGAGGCCCCGAAAGCCTGTAATTTTGGGGTCTTCACAATATGTGAATACATAAATACGCATGCTTGCTACATATACATACATGTGAATATAGAAATGAAAATAGTAGTCACAAAACTGATTCTCAATTCTTTCAGTTGCAGCTCAGCTCATTCTCAATTTCTTCTCTTGCATGTAGTTGCCACACTTAATTGTTTCGAACAAAACTTGTAGTATAAATGTTTGAAGTAGCATTTTAAAAAGAGAACTTGTAAGTTATAGAAAAGTAAAGAATGAAATCTGTGGAAGGTAATTCACCATTGGAGTAACTTTCATGTAATTCGGCAAGTTTAATTTTCGCAACACTTTAAGTTGAAACGATTCCAAAACAACTCAAACTTTTATGTTGTCGGAAACATCAACATTAAAAAAGGATGTTTTTTTATTATCTTATTAGATTAGTTCGCGTGAGTGAAAAATCATAAAAACTTTAACAAAGTGTTACTAGCTTTGGAAAGATCTAGTTCGTTCTAGCAAACCTTTTGCAACAAGAGGGTGCAATTTTGCAGTTCGCTTGGACGAGAAGTTGAAAAATTGTACCCGATAAATAGGTGTCCCGGTATCTCATAATTTTTTTCACAGTAAATTCAAAAAACGGTTTTTTCATTTTGTATTGATAACTGAAAAACTAGATTTTTTTTTTCCCATTATGTGTTTTTTTTCGATTTGATGGTTTTCTTATTTTGGTGCTGTGATGTTTGTAATGTCCCCTAAGCTCAAAATATCATGGATTCAAGACATCGAACAATCTAGGGCGAAAACTAAGAACTAACATTAACTCAGAGGATCCGTTTAGCAGCCACGGCGTATACAAGCTTACCTGCGGATGCCAGCATAGTTACATAGGACAAACAGGACGGCAAATAAGAACGAGGTTCAGAGAACATATTAGAGATTACAACAAAAAAATACGGAATCCAAACATTATACCCGAGTCTAACTTCGCGAATCACATGGTCGAGAATGAATGTTCCCCAGCAAACATCAATAAAACAGTTAGGGTTCTTCACATACAAGAAAAGGGCCGACGTCTCAACGTACTCGAAAACATGGAAATCTACAAACAGAAAACATTCGACGGTAGAATAATAAACGAACAGATAAACACAATTTCTGACACAATATTCGAGCCTTTATAACTTGTTTACAGGAAACAAAGTAATCACACATGTACAACAGACAAACACACAACAACAAATAAACACAAAACAATTAACACACCAAAACAAAAAACCGACAAAGAAGGTCAAACGACTAAAATCACAGATTTCTACCTACCCCAGTCAGCCACACAAATCGATTAGTATACCACCCTCGGTTCTGAACGAACACACAGCACATACACATAACTAAATATACACAAGCATCAATTTGACAATACCTGCTCATATACCTACGAACTATAAACACAGGACAAATGACAACAACAGATCAGAACGAAAATCGACACTGATGATGGCACAACGCCGAAACCGGTTTGTCTCAAAACCAAATTTGACAAGGGATGACGGAAAATCGTTCCAATATACATCAATATCATGGAACTTTAAAGTGTCAATTGTGGACAGGACCCACTGGGAAATAGGGAATCCTTAGAACGACCCTGACTCAGAGATCTGGTACACGGATGGATCGAAATTCGATGACGGAAGAACGGGAGTTTGCATCTATGGGCCAAACTTCAAACAATATTTCAGGCAGAAATTCATGCAATAGAAGTCTGTGGTAGAGAATGTCTGCGGAGAGGCTCAACATTGAAGAGCATCTACATTATGTCGGACAGCCAGGCGGCACTGCGTGGCGTGCAATCCTACACAGTTACATATAAGCTAGTGAATGACTGGACTGAAATCCTTAATGCCCTGGGAGCCAAAAACAATGTTTTGTTGGGATGGGTTCCTGGACATCAGGTAATGAACATGCAGATTACCTAGCAAAACATGGGTGTTACATCAGCATTCTATGGTCCAGAGCCCTTTTGTGGACTCACAAAAGCAAACACCAGGGATACTATAAGTAACTGGGAAACTAAACAATTCAGAGGTCACTGAATTGGTTGCTCAGGGCAAAGGCAGGCCAAACTGTTTAACTTCCGGCAACGAAAGTATCAGCCAAACTCATCAACCTAAGCAGGGAGGACCTAAAAACTCTTACTGGGTACTACATAGGACACTACGGCCTACGATATCACCTAAGTAAATTAAATCTATCTGATACCCAAATTTGTGTTTCTGTGAGCTGGATGACGAAACGCCGGTTCACGTTCTATGCGAATGCGTCGCTCTAGCTAGGCAGAGACTATCACATCTAGGTGGTGGGACTCTTAATCCCTATGTGATATGGAGTAAAAAGCCTGAAGAGGTACTTAGATACATCAAGAGCCTCCAGATACAAAATTAGGCTGAAAGGTCTTGCACAATAGATCTGCAGAAAGGTCGCAGTACTTCCAGGCCTATCAAAAATTATAATAATAATAATATTTTGCTGTTTTTTTTAACAGGTGGCACCATCGTCATAAGTACAATGTAGAGAGCGCAGTGAGCGTAAAATTCTCTTTGAAATTTGCTCATGTATTGACAGTTGATCGCCGTTGAAATGACGTGTAAGATCAGTCGTGTTAACAGAAAAATCAGTTAGATTAATTAGGAATCTGTCAATTTTACAAAATTTTGTTAACTGAAGAGCGACAATTTCTCTTCTGTTGAAATGACTACACTAATTTGTTCGCTTGACAAAGAACTCGGTCGAATTAACCATAATTCGATCAATTTCACCGAATCTCCGTTAAGTCAAGAACAACAGAACAGATTTGCTGATTTTACTGGCACCATTTCTTTCAGTGTAAAATGAGTATTAAATTTGCAAATGCAAGAACATTTTCGCGCAAATTTGCCATTAATTGTTATAAATAAATTTAATTAGTTTCAACAAAAGTTAACTCATTATTTGTGATTTCATGTTTTTTTGAAAGTAACTAAAATAAAAAACAAATAATCTGTTAAATAACAACCTATGTATTTACGTGAAAGTTAATTTTCCACAAAAAATGGGCCGTTCAAAAATATACTCTATTTAAGATTTTTTTGTAAGCTACAAATTATTTTGGAAAAATTGTTTAGGATTTTGGTAGAGGCCACTATAGGTAAGTGGCAACAATGGGAAACCATGTTTTATTCTTTCACCGTCTATCGCGTACGCATATGTATGTAGGTGAAGCATTTGAGCAACACGACTACGCAGGTTTCGGAATTGAGCGGGGTTATATAATAGGTTTGTGTCTTTGAATTTCAAATTGGTTTGATTATTTGAATTACGGAAAGACACCATGAAAATTAGCCTATCCTACAGATGGTGCGCCCATGTGCACGAAAATAAATTTCGATATTTGGAGTGATTGTTCGAATTTGCAAACAACTTTTTCTATTAATTATAAACAAATAGAGTAATATTTGTTAACAAAAATAGGCCTATGCACTGCGGCTGCTACATTCGAATCGATTCATATAACTTTTAAATGATTTTACGTATGCTAAGTATGCGAAACAGCCTGGCCATTAGGTTAGGTTAGGTTGAACTGGCCGGTCCATGAGGACCTCACATAGACTGATTGAGTCCGTAGTGTTACCAGAAGTTTGTTTTAACGACCAAACTGAAACACCCTATCAAAAACCAGGACATATGTTATAAAATAACTCCGTCCTCTTGGCAAATACTAGAAGCTTCCTAAGACTTAAGCCACTTGATGCTTCTAGATCTGACAGCTGTATCACTCCTAATATCTGGAGTCTTAGCCTGGCAAGTGCAGGGCATGAGCACAGAACGTGCTCGATCGTTTACTTCTCCAATCCGCACTTCCTACATCTGCTATCACTGACCAAGCCTAATTTAAAGGCATGTGACGCCAGAAGGCAGTGTCCAGTCAGAATACCCGTCATGAGTCTACAGTCCTCTCTTTTTAATGATAGAAGCAACTGTGTTAGTCTAAGGTTGTAAGACCTACACATAATCTTCAAAACTTTACAGCCCCGCGCTTGAACCCACGCCTTTCCCACTTGGTCGATCATGTGGACCTCTCGCCTTCGCTTAACCTCGCCCAATCTAATTGGGACGTCTAAGGAGCAACCTTCAAGGGATATGCCCTTTTCAGCCGGTTCGTCCGCTTTTTCAGTCCCATCTATTCCCATATGCCCGGGGACCCAATATAGATGTATTCCTCTCCCTGTCCCGATTCTCTCCAGAGCCTGCTTAGACTCTAACACGCATTTCGATGCTGTGCTTTGCGAGATTATTGCCTTAATTGCTGCTTGACTGTCAATATAAAAGTTAACACGGATGCAGCTTAAGCTATTCTCTGCCAGGGTTTCTATTTCTTTGGTTACGGTTAATATTTCCACTTGGAAAACGCTACAGTAATCCGGCAGCCTGTGGGATCTGCTTATTTCCGGATCAGCGCAGTATACCGCAGACCCTACTCCTTCCACTACTTTGGAACCATCGGTGTACACATGTATCGCCTCGTCCGCCATTTGCGCACCCTTGCGCCAACCGTCCACCTCTATTGTGGCCTTAAGATCTCCCTTGAAGCGCAGATAGGGAATCAGGTAGAGTGTTCGTCTTGTGATAGATGACGCTATACTACTATTTCCATATGGTAGGCGCTCAAGCTGCCCCGACGCACCGAGCCTGGTTGCGGTCGTTAATGCTGTGTTCTTTGCTACCAGATCTACAGGTGTAATGTGCAGAAGTGCAGCCGTCGGGGTTGTTTTCAGGGCTCCCGTAATGCTAAGCATCGATAGTCTGCATACCACCCAAATTTTTTGAGGTATGTTTTTGTGTGGCTTTCCACCAAACAAGAACTCCATAGTATAGAATAGGGCTTACAATCGCTGTAAAAACCCAATGAGAAAGAGAGGCGATAGGCCCCATGTACACTCCAGCATTCTTTTACATGCATAGGGTGCCGTTGCGGCCTTCTTGACCCTCTCCTCCACGTTGAGCTTCCATGACAGCTTACTGTCTAGGATGATTCCTATATATTTTGTGCAAGGTTTCTCATGTAAGGTCACCCCTCCTAACTTAGGCCTGGTCCAATTTGGGACCTTGTACCTCTTTGTAAACAGGACCATATCCGTCTTCTCCGCATTTACTTTCAAGCCGACATTAGATGCCCAGGTATGAATATCCCGAAGCGCCCGATCCATCAAAGAACTAATCGTTGGAAGGCACCTTCCACTCATGACAATTGCAACGTCATCTCCGTAAGCCGCGTCCCTCATCGAATTGCCTGAGCAGTTGGTTGATGACCAGCGTCCACAGCAGAGGTGATAGCACCCCTCCCTGCGGCGTGCCCCTATCCACTGATTTCGTGGCCTCGTACAATCCCCATTGTGATGTAATCTTTCTGCAATTTAATATGCAACCGATCCATCTGATTAAGGCAGGATGTACTTTAATGTAATTAAGACCATCCATATTCGCCCATTTTGCAACACTATTGAAAGACCCGGCAATGTCCAAGAAGACTCCTAGAGCTCAGTCCTTATATTCCAGGGATTTTTCTATGCTTATTACCACCCTATGCAATGCGGTGTCTACCCACTTGCCTTTGGTGTACGCATGCTGTGTTGTGGAGAGCAGCTAGTCATCCACGTTGGACTTTATGTACACATCTATCAGCCTCTCAAAGGTCTTGAGCAGAAATGATGTTAAGCTAATGGGTCTATAGTTTTTGGGATACACGCACCGATCTTCCCCGCCTTTGGTAGAAAAGTTACACGATCAGTTCTCGAAGAGTGCGGTACATGATTCAGTCTTATGCACCCATCGAATATTATTTTAAGCCATTCCACGACCGCCCTTCTTGAGACTTGTAGCATGGCCGGGAATATACCATCTGGGCCCGGCGATTTAAAATTAGAAAACGTCTTCACTGCCCACTCGATCTTGGTATCGGTCACCAAGCCCGGCACTACTAGCTCCGTGATCGAAGTGTGAGTGATGTGTGCTGGCTCATCTAAACCGTCTCCCGATGGGAAATGTGTATCGAGAAGTACCTCAAGGGATTCCTCACTATTACGTGACCATTCCAAGTTCTCTTTTTTTATTAGTCCCTGGACTATGTTTCCCTTTGCTAGGACTTTTTTCAGCCGTGCTGTTTCGCTGGAGCACTATATGTCCGTACAGAAACTTTTCCATGAGTTTCTCTTCGCCCTGATAATTTCACGCTTGTAGATCCTCAGTAGATCCCTGTACTCGTCCCGACACGCTTCGCTTTCCGCGATCTTTTCGAGCTTAAATATTTCTTTTACCTGTCTTCTTAGAAGACTCAGCTCATTGCTCCACCGTGGCGGCTTTGCTTTTCCTCTGAATCTTCCTAGAGGGCAAGATTTTTTATACGCAGTCATAAGCGTCCTTGTTAGGAATTCATTCGACTCCTCCAGTTCCTCTATATTAGCAACCTCTTTGGGTTGTCCCAGTTTTGTTTCTACATGTTTCTGGAATTTAGTCCAGTTCGTTGACCTAGGGTTTCTAAAGGTTCCTCCCTTCTCTACCCTCTTTAGGGGATGCTGAAGCTGATATACGCATGATCGGAGAAGGATGGTCTATCAAGAACAATCCAATCATAACTTGATATATCACGCTCGGAGCTCAATGTAATATCCAGAACATTGCTGGATGTTGGACCAATGTATGTAGGGACATTTCCCCTATTGGTTATCTGCAAATTGGTTTGCAGGATGTAACAAAACAGAGATTCGCCTCTCTCGTTCGTATTTGCTCCTCACCACGCATTGCGGTGCGCATTTGCATCTGCGTCTATGACCAACCGCCCTTTGCGCGCTTCCTCCTGTACTAGCCTTTTGCACTCCATCGGTGGAACCTCCGCAGCATGGGCCATGTAGCAGGACGCCAGGATAAATGCCTGCTTATTCTTTTGCCCAACGGCCACAACTACGAGATCCTCAGTGGTGTAATTAGGCAGCATATATGAATGCAGCTGTTTCCTTACCATTACTACAGCTCGCACCCGTCCTTCCGTTTGCGCATAGTAAACGCCAAACCCGCGCGCGCTAAGTCCAGAAACCTTTCCTCCCGATGAGAGCCACGGCTCCTGGATCAGCGCCACGTCAAACGAACCCTCCTCAAGGGTTAGGAGGAGTTCGCTCGACGCCACTTTACTGTGTTGGAGGTTTATCTGTAGGACTCGCAGCACGATTGGGCTGTTTGTCCCCCCCCCCCCCCCAGCACCTTCGTCTTGACGTCGTCGTCCTCCCCTCGCCCTTTTGGTTTAGAGTATTCAAGGCTCCCTTCAGCCTCTCGTGACTGTTGTTCCGGTAGTTCCTCTGTGCGAGTCACAGCACCATTTAGCGGTTGGTCCCCTTCTAGCATATTCGTGGTGACGTCGAGGACCTCCACCTGTCTTTTTCCCCTTATGCTTTTGAGGTCCTTTTCGACTTCGCCCACCTCTAGCGTGTTAGGGTTTTTATCCTCGGGACTTCTTTTCCTTAGTCGCATGTAGATTTTGCCTGTGCCAAAATATCCTCCGCCTGCTTGTTTATATGGAAGATGTAGAACTGACCATCCTCGGTAGGCCGAGATACAGTAAGTACCTTCCAATCCTGCGTCGGTATGTTTGGATTCTGATTCTGCAAAAGTCGCAGTGTATCCTACGACTTCATCACGCATGGTATCCATACCTTAACTTTTGGTACCGTGGGGATTTGCGCTTTATCCACCACCTCAAACCGCGCGTTCGTGCCTTGCCTTTGGAGGTTTGGAACCACTTCCTCCAGCCACCGCAAGCTTGCGATGTTGTCGCACGCTATCATTTTCACACCATTATACCATCCCCCCGAATCAAAGGTTGGAAGGGGCTTACTTGGTTGTTCCCGCATCATCTTAAGCATTAAGCTAATAAGCTCCCTTTCCACAGGTTTCCACCTTTCAGTAGTCATTTGTCCGAAAGGACTGCTACGATCAACCAGCGCCACAGTCAGTGACTGCTTTGCCACATCACTCATGTCCACTTAGTGTTATCTCCATTTGGCACCTCCGAAAAAGCCGGAGTCTTAGCGTTAACTCCCTTTAGCGCCTCCGAGAAAGCCGGAGTCTTAGCGTTATCTCCTTTTGGCTTATCTCCTACTACCGTAGTTGGAACTTCCCTCTGACTCGCAGCTTTCGAGGTAGTTGCTACCCCGCTATTGGAGCCCATCTATCTTAAAGCTTTGGGCCTACTTGTCTTGTCTATGCGACTGCCCTGACTCGCGGCTCTAGGACTGGGTTTTTCTGCCTCTTGAAAGCAGGCGTGTCACCTTCCGCCGAACGTTGCCTCTTCATTCTGCCATTCGACGCTTCTTCCTCCTCGTACCGGTTGTAAAATCGAGGGTTTCTCGCAGCAAACCTTTTGAAATGCCTTCGACCTACTTCTACCGCTTCATGGGCCCATTCCAAGCGCTCGATCTCCACTTCTGTTGGGTCGACCACTGCTTCCAAGCGTTGTACAATTCTTAGTGCTGCACGGTACTGCGAGAGAGCTCTTTCACTTCCTTTGCTCCGTACCCTTCTGCACTCTTCTACTCCGTTTTCATTTCATTGTGCGCTTCTCCAACACGGAGTTCATTGAATCAGCACTACTCTCGCTCCCAGAGTCCGGCGCATTGCTTAATTCGCATTTGTCGTCCTCGGATTGCGACTCAGTCCTCCTCTTTACATCGTTCCTGGACGGTTTACGGAATCCCGTCGGGGACATTTCGTGACTTTTTCTGGATTATTTCGGGTTCATTTGGGAAGCCTTCCGGCATCAGTTCTGCATAGTTTTCGGTATCCGTCTGGGATCCCATCAGGGTCATTTCGGGATTCTTTCGTGACTTTTTCCGGACTATTTCAAGATCATTTGGGGACCCTTCTGATATCATTTGAGGATCCTTCCGAGATCCGGTCAGGGTAATTTCGGGACTTTTTCGGGACTATTTCGGGAAAATTTTGGGACTCTTCAGGCATCATTTCTGGATGATTTTCGGGATCCATCCGGGATCCGGTCAGTGTAATTTCGGAACTTTTTTAGGACTATTTCGGGATCATTTGGGACTTTTCTGGCATCATTTCTGGATGATTTTCGGGATTCGTTCAGGATCCCGTCAGAATCATTTCGGGATCATTTTGGGACTCTTCCGCTATAATTTCTGGATGATTTTCGGGATCCGGTCAGGGTAATTTGGGGACATTTTCGGGACTATTTCGGGATTATTTTGGACTCTTCCGGCGTCATTTCTGGATGATTTTCGGTATTTGTCCGGGATCCCGTCACGGTTATTTCGTTGCTTTTTCTGGATAATTTCGATCATTTGGGGATCCTATCAGGTTATCAGCTCATTTAGTTTTTTTTTTTTACTCTATTATAAAAATAAAATATATTAGCCAGAAAATTTTGTTTAAACAAATAATTTGATAAGCAAGTTAACGTGAATAGCCCATATATTTTATTTTCTCCTTGCGGACACGAGGCCGCGGGCAACAATAGCGGGTTTGAGTGGCGGCGGGGCGAACAGGCGATCGCCCCCCTCCCCCCAGACTAGATTTTGTTTTCCAAAGTTTATTCGGAACAAAATTTTTTTCACGATGTCCCAGAAACCCACATTTATAAGCAGTATTTCTATAAATATAATGATGGATATTTGATCTTTACTTATCTATGCAGTTTTTGTATGCGAGAATGGAGAGTGGAGCCGTGTGTAGAAGTCCACGAAAGTGGGGAAAGCTTCTGGCCGCCATTCACCTGGGAATGGCCAGAGCGATTTTTTTGCATGCGGTTCAAGCAGCTCACTACTGCCGGTCGCTTGTGGACAAGTATCCTCTGGGTAGCCGCTAAACATCCGTTTAGCAGTGAGCTAATGTGACAAGGCGACAGCCTGGCAGCTCTGTCATAATCGCTTAAGGGCTAGCCGGGGGAGATCTCATCGGCAGCGTCTGTACACCTCTAGGCACGGCTGCAAGCGGGCGTCTGTCTTGGAGCAAGCGGCTCGCTATATAAACGTGCAAGTAATATTTTCACCCCCGCTGAGCGGGTTGCGCGCTGGGCTTGGGACCCGCCACGTAAAACCATACTCCAATGAAATATAACAACAAGCCTCGGATAAATACACTCTCTATTGATGACGACCATGGCAAACGTTTGAAAGACAATGAATTGAGGGCATGCACCTGGAACGTCCGCTCCCTGAATGGGATTGGTGCAGATGCCCGGCTGGTTGATGTCCTCGTCAAAGAAAAATCTGACATCACCGCCATCCAAGAAATGCGTTGGACGAAGCAAGGAAGAAAGAAGGTCAAAAATTGTGACATCTATTGGAGTGGCCATATGAATAAGCGCAGTTTCGGCGTCGGATTCGTGGTGGGAGAGAGAAATTGTCGCCAAGTGCTGGCGTTCATGCCTGTGGACGAGCGTCTCGCCGCTATCCGAATAAAAGCAAACTTTTCTAATATATCATTCATGTTCGCCCATGCGCCGACAGAGGAGAAAGACGATGAGGTGAAAGACACTTTTTATGAACAATTAGAACGCACATACGAGCGCTGCCCCCGTCATGATATAAAAGTCGTGCTGGGCGACTTTAACGCCAGGGTGGGCAAAAAAGGTCTTTTTGGCCCTACAGTTGGAAAGTTCAGCCTACACAATGAAACTTCTCCTAACGGACTGAGGCTGATTGACTTTGCCGGTGCTCGAAACATGGTCATATCCAACACGAGGTTCATGCATAAAAAGATACATCAAGCTACATGGCTGTCTCCTGATCGAGATACTCGCAATCAGATCGATCACGTTGTGATAGACGGACGGCATGCCTCCAGTGTTTTAGATGTGCGCACGATCCGAGGACCTAAATTCGTCTCGGACCATTATCTCGTTGCAGCCAAAATAGGCACCCGCCTCAACGCGGCTAAAACCAAGGAACAAAAAACACAAGAAAAAATAGACGTCGAAAAGCTTCAATCCAACAGACTGCCAACGATTTCGCAACTCGACTCTCACACCTGCTCTCTGAGAACACAACTCATCCTGAAGGAATACAGGAGCAGTGGGAGCATATCTCCAAAGCACTCCGTACTGCCGCCGAGGAAAAAATTGGTTACCGGCGGCCACGAAAAAACAACTGGTACGATGAAGAATATCGCGTTGCAACCGAAAGAAAAGACGCTGCCTACTGGGCTACGTTAAAAGCGAGCGCGACAAGAGGAGCGTGTGAACGCTATCGTGAGTTGAAAAAGGAAGCGAGACGCCTTTTCAGGAAGAAAAAAGCAGAAGCATAAAGGCGTGAGTGCGAGGAGCTGCTAGCCCCCAGGAATAACGCCCGAAAATTCTACCAAAAAATATGGCGACAGACGGAAGGTTTTAAGACCGGGGCAAACTCCTGTAGGAATGAAAACGGCGACCTTGTAACTGATGTCCAGAGAGTGTTTAGATTATGGAGGGAATACTTCTCTGCTCTCCTAAATGGAGGCAGCAATTCACCGCGCAGAGATGAAGAACCCGATCCCGCAATCGATGATGATGGAATATATGTCCCTCCGCCCGATTATGACGAAGTTAGAATAGCAATAACCAGATTGAAAAACAACAAGGCCGTGGGCGCTGATGGATTGCCTGCGGAGCTATTTAAGTACGGCGGCGAGAAGTTGGTAAGGCGCATGCAGCAGCTTCTTAGCAAAATATGGGCGGAAGAGTGCATGCCCGACGGTTGGAATCTAAGTGTTCTTTGCCCAGTCCACAAGAAGGGGGATACTGCAAAATGCACCAACTATCGTGGAATCAGCCTTTTTAATATCGCATATAAGGTCCTTTCAAGTATATTGTGCGAAAGATTGAAGCCCACCGTGAACCGGCTGATTGGACCTTATCAGTGCGGCTTCAGACCTGGTAAATCTACCATCGACCAGATCTTCACAATGCGCCAAATCTTGGAAAAAACCCCGTGAAAAGGGAATCAACACAGATCACCTCTTCGTCGACTTTAAAGCCGCCTTCGACAGCACGAAAAAGAGCTGCCTATATGCCGCTATGTCTGACTTTGGTTTCCCCGCAAAACTTATACGGCTGTGCCAAATGACGTTGAGCAACACCATCAGCTCAGTCAGAATTGGGAAGGACCTCTCCGAGCCGTTCGAAACTAAACGAGGTTTCAGACAGGGTGACCCCCTATCGCGCGATTTCTTTGATTTGATGCTGGAGAAAATTATACTAGCTGCAGAACTTAACCGCACTGGAACAATATATTAGAAAAGCGTGCAATTACTGGCATATGCTGATGACATTGATATCATCGGCCTAAACACCCGCGCTGTTAGTTCTACATACTCCAAACTGGAAAAAGAAGCGGTAAAGATGGGTTTGATGGTGAATGAGGACAAAACGAAGTACCTGCTGTCATCCAGCAAAGAGTCAGCGCATACGCGCCTTGGCAACCACTCTACTGGTGGCAGCCATAACTTCGAAATAGTAAAAGTCTTCGTTTATTTGGGAACCAGCATCAACACTAGCAACAACATCAGCACTGAAATCCAGCGAAGAACCAATCTTGCCAATAAACGCTACTTTGGACTAGGTAGGCAAATGAAAAGTAAAGTCCTCTCTCGGCGAACGAAAATCATACTCTACAAGTCACTTATGGTACCCGTCCTGCTACATGGGGCAGAAGCATGGACCATGACAACAGCAGATGAAGCGGCTTTGGGAGTGTTCGAGAGAAAAGTTCTTCGAAAGATTTATGGACCTCTACGCGTTGGCGATGGCGAGTGCCGAAGAAGATTTAATGATGAGCTGTACGAGCTATACGCAGACATCAACATAGTCCAGCGAATTAAAACGCAGCGGCTGTGCTGGCTAGGCCATGTTATGCGAATGAATGATGATGCTCCGGCCAAGAAAGTGTTTCTATCGGAACCCGCCTATGGAAGCAGAGGTAGAGGGCGGCCCCCACTCCGTTGGAAGGACCAGGTGTAAAACGATTTAAACTCCCTTGGTGTGACCAATTGGCGCCGGTTGGCGGCGCGAAGGAGCGACTGGCGCGTCTTGTTGGACGGCCATAACCGTTTAGATGGTTAAGCGCCAATTAAGAAGAAGAAGAAATATTTTTCACCACTTTCTACTGGGCATTTGTCATCTCTGTAGAAACTGCAGTGCACATATTAAATTACAGTAGAATCGCGAGAAAGTTAATCGCCATTGTTCGGACTTATTGGTAGATCTACCACTATTTTTATTTTATTTGAAATTCTACCACTTCTACCACGCAAGCTCGTAAAAAGGTGGTAGTTTTTTATTGAAGTTTTTTGAAGAAACCTTTGCTTTTCCACAATTTTTTGAGAAGAGAAACAATATTATTTGTAGAAGAATAGTTTTATAAAACTCAAAATAACACCTAGCGATGCTTTGATCACCATTTAATCTCTTTTGCTTTAGGTTTTTAGTACATAACTGCCACTTCCACCTACCTATGTATATATAGGAAAAGAAGTGAGTAATATTCACTACTTAAAAATATTTCAAATATGACCCAATACTACCACTTTTTTCATAAATCTACCACTATTTTCTGAAAAATCTACCACTAAACAAAATTCTAAAGTCCGCACAATATTAATCGCTCGGCTAAGTTGACCGAGTATGAGCGTCCACGTCCCGCTCAAAAAAGTTAACTATGTATTGGTTAACTTTTCTGAGCTTATCAATTTTTTTCAAATCTAACCGTTTATTTGGCAATAAAGAAAGTGCGGGTATTCCCCGAGTTCCTGTGTGAAAAATTATTGTCGGTGTCGCGTGGTGCAAAAGTTAGTCATGAGCATTTAAACTTGTGATTTGTGTGCTTGTGTTAACTTGTGTTAAAGCTTGTGTTTTGGTTAACTTTTTCGCGATTCTACTGTATTAATCTTAGAATATTAAAAAATTTAACCTCATTCATTCGATTTACCGACTCGTTCGGCATCGTGAACAATTAAATCTGTTTAATAAATCGACAATTGGAAGTTCGAGTGATAGATAACCAGCAAACTTAAAGACCGAGGGCGGAGGAACTCGAAAATGGTAACTTCGAATTTTCCATTAAAGTGTGATTCGGGGTTTTCCATCGAGCATACATTGCTATTTTCACATAATCGTTAAACATTTAATAAAATTTCATGAATCAGACTGCTTTTTAACAGTCGCGTATAAATAACAGTAGCGAGCAATATATTTGCACCAGCTTTTCTTCGTGAGATCACTCGGATATAGTATGTTTATGCATATACTGAAGTCGCGGCAAGAAAACAAGTGCAGCTTGTTTTTATAGCTTTTTTTTTTAATATCAATAGAGGAATCTTGTGTCTACGTATTTCTAATTCGCTACACCAATCAGCATCAAAAAAAGTCAAGTAGATAAACTTCATAACATACAAGTATTGCTCACTGCTTCTACGTGAATCAAAGAGAATTCTTGAATAACTTGAAATAAATATTGTAACGAATTTACTGCAAATCCACTTATGTGCAAATCTTCTACTAAGGTTCGAATCACTAAACTGTTTGAATATGGGGGCACAGTATGGGTATTACCTTCGTTTCCTTATTTTGGGATGTAGCTGTGGTGGCTGCTGCGGGGATGATGATGGTTGGTGTTGGCGATGATGTGGTTGTAGATGGCGGCTGAATATGGTGGCGGTGGCTGTATCTGGAGCTGGTGGCGGTGGAAATAGACCGTATGCTCGTGGAGCTTTATAAATAGTACGACATGAAGCACCACTGGTTTAAATGGTGTACGCTAAGCTTATCTTGGACCACAAGTTAAATCGGTCCATTAATGCACATGAAACCTTTTATCTAATTCTTCACGGTTTGTGGGAAACGAGGTGCCGGCAGAAATTCACTTAGAGCGGCACGTTTTCGACTTCGATATATCAAATGAAAATGCACAAATTTAATAGTTCACAGATTGGTTTACTAATTTAATAAATTGGAAGTTTTCTTAATTTCTTTATAAAAAGGGTTACTACAGAGAAAAAAAGTCACGAGCGCGGTGAGTAAAAAAGTTCGAATGTATAATAAAATAATGAAATGTCAAAAAAATAATAAATATATGTATGTGTGTACATAGTCACATCTGTCAACCCATTGTTGGGGTTGCCAGAGAGGTGAAATACGCTTGCGTGTTAGCGTACATTACAAACATTTCAAATACTTAAATTTAATAAAGAATATGTACGTAATATAGGATATTACGTATTTGTACGTGCAAATAATTCAGAATGCGTACTTATACGTAAAAGGTACATATGCAAATAAATTCAAAATTCAATATTCAAGTTTTCTAAGACTAATTTCTATTAAATAGAAGGGTTGGCTGTTGGCGACTATAATAGTCGCTCAAACATCGTCCCCGCCCTAGGCGCGTTCAGCGGCTAGAGCCTCTTGCAGCTCTTGAAGGGTCCGTAACGCATATCGCACGAGGATTTGAGACTCTTTTCCTCTAGCGTTGGCGGGGTGCAGCCCTTGTGCGGTGCATCGAATGGTGCGTCGTGCGATGCTGGGTACTGCTGAGGGAACGTTGTTTCCCGGGCGAGAACGGGGTTGCTCGGCGGCGCCAGGGGGTGTCGGTACGGCGGATCTGCCAGGCCGGGGTGCCTGGATGGCGCGTTGGGCGCTTGGGGCAGCGTCCCGCCGATGGAGTAGGGAGTGATGTCGCGCTCCACAGATCAGGCATCTGTCGTATGAGCTGCACTCGCTGGTGATGTGAGATAATGCCAAGCAATTCAGGCAAAACTTATGGGCTTGTGCCATCATCCATCTCTGGGGTGGCTTCATCTTTTTAAATATTACGCAATTCCGAAGGGCGTGCTGATGGGTGCATATGCGGCACCGTCAGTAATCCGTTATTAGTGTCGAGCTGCGTGATTCCTTGGCGCGATTGGGAGCAACGATCTCCGACCGCACTGGCCTTCGTGACGACGACTGATTTGCACGATCCATAGCGATCTGTAATTACAGTTGTAAAAGTATTTTAGTGGAGAGAAATACTGATACAGGGATTTCAGCTGGCATTATGTTGCGAAATACGACATATTATTGACGGTGATGTGGTAAGAGTGGGCTGAGGTGGTTTGAGAGTAGCCTCGAATTCTCCAAGCTCCAAGTTTGTCCGAGATGGCGGGCTTTCAGTCTGAGGGAGGAAACAGAGCTTAACAAGTGGTCGTGTGAGGGTGCCGGTTTGCGTACGAACGTCAACAACACGTATATGACCGTCAGGACCTGGATGTTTTTTTCAATACGTCCAAGGCGCCATTCAGTCGGGGGAAGTGAGTCGTCGTGACTGCAGACACACTCACCGACCTTGGGTTCGGGTTGTGGATTTTTCCACTTCTGCCTTTTCTGGAGATCCTTTAGGTAGTCTTCCTTCCATCTTTTGCTGAATTGATGATGTAAGCTTTTTACCCTGTCCCATTGGTTTATAAGAGATAAATCCGCGTGATCCACTTCAGGGATAGCGAGGAGGGGGCTACCTCTGAGAAAGTGGCCGGGGGTCAGCGCGGTAAAATCGATGGGATCTTGGGACAAAGGTGAGATAGGACGAGAGTTCAATACAGCTTTTATTCTTACCAAGAGGATGGTAAATTGTTCAAATGTGAACTTGTGGGCTCCTGCAGTCCTTTCGAAGTGCAGTTTAAAACTCTTTACTGCAGACTCCCATAAGCCGCCCATGTGGGGAGCTCCGGGTGGAATGAATTTCCAATTGATGCCCTGGGGAGAGTATTTCGCGATTACCTCTTGAGAGACAGTCAACGTACTCCTTTTCGGTCGCTCTTTTAGCTCCAATAAACGTTTTGCCGTTGTCACTCATCATTGTGGCAGGATATCCACGACGTCCGACGAAGCGAGCAAATGCTGCGAGAAAGGAATTGGTTGTTAGGTCCGAGCACAGCTCAAGGTGGAGAGCTTTTGTCACGAAACAGACAAAAACGGCCACGTAGCATTTCAGTAAGGTGTGAGACTTTAGCAAGGAGGCTTTTATTTGAAAAGGTCCCGCAAAGTCGACACCGGTAGTGGTAAAAGGCGGAGCGTATGTGCATCGTTCCGGGGGCAAGGCCGCCATGATTTGCGATCGCATTTGTTGTTTGTGGAGGGTACAAGTTTTGCACTGATGTATGCATCTCTTTATGAGGGGTTTGAGTCGTGGAATATAGAGATCCTGTCTGAGGCATTGCTGCATGAGACGTATTTCGGCGTGAAGAAGAAATTCATGGAGGTACTGTATATAGAGGACAGCGAATCTTGATTTTTCTGGGATAATAACGGGATGTTTTTCATTGTAAGTCAACGTCGAATGAACTAATCTACCATGAACCCTGAGGAGCCCGTTTTCATCGCGGAATGGGTTGAGGGTTAGTAGAGAGCTTCTTTTATCAATTGGTTTTGCATTTTCCAAGCATGCTCGTTCGCGAGGAAAATATCGGTTTTGCGTTAACGTCACAAGTTTATTTTTCGTTTTGCGGAGATCTTCATGAGACAGAGAGGGAGTGTAAGCGGGTTTAATGCCTCGAATTCGGTCCTTGAGATTATTAATGAACCTGAAGGCATATGCCATGACCCTGAGGGCGCGAGGAAAAGAGGAAAATCGATCCAATAGATCAGGGTTATCTTCAGCTGTGTGTAGTGCTTCGACTCGGCGCATTTCAGGCGGGTTGATGCTGCGGGTAGATAGTTTTGGCCAGGCTTCGGGGGGATGGGTCAGCCACGTAGGGCCATTCCACCACAGAGAAGAACTTGCCAAGTCCATGGGTTTGCATCCTCTTGTGCCCATATCTGCTGGATTGTCGCGCTTGCCCACATGCTTCGAGGAGGCGCTTCCGACGAGATCCATAATTTCAGCTGTTCGATTGGATACGAAAGTTTTCCAAGCGTGAGCGTAGTCGGGCAAGGAGTAGAGCTGCACAGAGACTGGTAGTGCGAAGAGGGGCAACCTTGCCTTTAGCGACCAGAAGGTGAGACGACGTGGTGGCACCGTGGGTTGTTCGCAGATATATAGTGGCGCAATATGCCTTTTGTGACGCATCGCAGAAGCAATGCAGTTCAACCTGCTGGTTCGGGATGTAGTCAACCCATCGAGGTATCTTTATGTTTGAGATGTTGGGTAAATTTTTTGCGAACTGCGTCCATTTAATGAAGCGGAGGGGCTTCACTGGTTCGGCCCAGCCGGCTCCGTCTATCCATACCTCTTGGAGTAAAATCTTGGCCTAAATTATAATCGGCGTAAGCCACTCTGCGGGGTCAAACCCTCTTTGCGACCGAGGAGAGAATTTGTCGTTTTGTACTAGCGGACGAGAGGGGTATTGAGTCCACTGTATACGAAAACGTGTCGGTCAGGGCGTTCCACTTTATGCCGAGAGTTTTGGTGTTGCTTGCTTAATGAAAATCCTGCTGACGCTAACACTTGGATGACTTGGGAGAGAGATGTTTCAGCAGAGAGAATTTCATGGCTGCCAGAGAGAATGTCATCTACATATGTTTCTTTGGTCAAGACAGGGACGGCTTTGGGGAAAGTTTTTTCTACATCTTTGGCCAGTTGGTGAAGAGTACGTATGGCGAGGTAGGTGCACAGTTCATACCAAATGTGACTGTTTTCAGACGATAGTCTTTTATGGGGTCGCTCGGAGATGAGCGAAAGACGATCCTCTGATAGTCTCTGTCGTCTTCGTGCATTATAATTTGACGATACATTTTTTCTACGTCTCCGTTGAAAAAAAACTGGTATGTCCTCCATTTGAGAATAAGAAGCATCAGATCGGGTTTGAGGGTGGGGCCGGTATAAAGAACGTCGTTAAGCGCATGTCCAGATGCCGACTTCTTTGAGGCATTAAACACGGCCCGCATCTTTCATGTCTTTTTCTCGGGCTTTATAACTGCGTGATGGGGAAGATAAAATCAGAGGCATTTTCCTCCGTCAAATTTTTCATAGGACCCGGTTTCCTCCGTATGATCGAGGGTGAGGTATTCTTCTAGGACACTGTCATATTGAGTCTTTAAATCCCCTTTCTTCTGGAGACTTCTCTCCATTCCAAGAAACTGACTTAGAGCTGAAGACCGAGAGTGGGATAATGAGATTGACTCTGGGAAGCTGGGTTTAAACGGCAGCCTTACGATATAACGACCGTTATCATCGCGTGAGGTTGTGCGTAGAAATTCTCGCAAAAATCGTCTTCTGGGGTTATTTGGGGTTTGGTGGGAACTTCCTCCAATTCCCAGAATTTTCGCAATAGAGAGTTAAGATCTTTGTTCGTCACTTCTGACACTTGCATGCAGAAAGCGTTGACCATCACAGGAGCTCTACCGCTCAAAATCCACCCATTTCCATTTCTGCGCTAGAAGATGGGGGGAAAGTTTCTCAACGCCATTTTGGATGATTTGCGGTATTACATCACTGCCTAGGACGAGATCTATTTGCGAGGGGGAGTGACAGTTCGAGTCTGCGAGGTTGAGGTGTGCCCATTTTGCTTGAATCTCGCTAGTGAGCTTAAGCGAGGGGAGCATTTTTGTTAGCCGGGGTAATACTATTGCCTCTGCACTTATACTGGTTTTAAAATCGGGGGATACCAAAGTCAGAGAGCACAATTTGTTTGAGGTCTGAACTACCTTGCCGCCCATCCCTGATATTTCAAATCTAGAGGGTTTGAATGGGAGTTTAAGTCTATCTTGGGCTCTGGTCGAGATAAAGGTTCGTTCAGATCCCTGATCTACAAGAGCTCTAAGTTTAAAAATTTCTCCTTTATGCTCTACGGGTACGATAGCCGTGGTTAAAATTATTTCACAATCGTTTTCGGAATAAAACGATTGGACTTGGATTTTCTGCGAGCATCAAGGGCTTTCATCCAGGGCATTGGCTTGATCGGGAGTATTACCGGGGGAGGTTGTGGAATTCGCGGTTGTGGCTTGTGAGGCTGTCTTTTGCAATCGTGAGGGTTGTCTTTTCGGCACTTGAGATGTGTCTTCGTGAAGAACTGAGTTGTGCCGATCTTGACACTGATTGCAAGTTTGAGTACTGGAACAGTCTTTCAATATGTGTGACTGAGAGAGGCAATTGAAACACATATTGTTTTCTCTCACAAACCTTCTGCGATCAGAGGTCGACAGCTTCTTAAATCTGAAGCAACTTATAGGGGGGTGAGATGAGGTTTTACACATAGCGCACTTGTACATTGTCCGCTGCTCTGTCACATGAAACTGGGTGTGGGAGGTCGATCTATTTTGAAAGGGATGCGACTGCTGGGGTTTAAATGATGGCCTAGTTTTGCGGATGGCTTTAAATTTATTTGGTCGCCATTGATCGACTCGCTCTACGACTTCATATCGAGTTGTGAGGAACTGGTCCATTTGGGACCAGTTGGGAAGTTCTCTTCTTGAGGTCAGAGACTGCTCCCATAAAGTGACTGTATTTTCAGGGAGTTTAGAGGTCACGAGATAAATAAGTATGGGTCCCAGTGCTCTGTGGATACTTGTTGCGTAGCGAGAATTTGTAGGCAATTATTTACCGATGATTGCAACTTTTGTATATCCTCACTGTTTTCGGTAGTGATGGTTTTTAAGTTCATCAGGGGCCCGTATTTGATTATCTACGAGAACTCGTCTGTTCTCGTATCGAGACTTTGGGGCTTCCCACGCTAAAGCAAAGTTGTCATCAGTCAAGGGAAATTGGTTGACTATTTGAGCTGCCTTTCCTTGGGTTTTGTATCTGAGGTGATACAATTTTTGCGCTTGAGAGAGTTTGGGGTGGTTAATATAAACGGCTGTGAACATGTCACGAAATGAGGGCCATTTTTCATAACCACCATAAAATATTTCGGTATCGCAGGGAGCGATTTTTAGCGAAATACCGGAGTTATCGGGTGGACCAGGTGTGACGATAGGGGGCGGGGGGGCATTTGCTTGTTTAAGCAACTGAAATTGGTCTTCAATCTGGGCTTTTGTGTCTTCATACGCTATGACACAGGACCTGTATTTGCTATTAGCAGATGTTGGAAAATCTTCGGGCAGTTCGTGATCTGGGATTTCGACAATCTTATCGAAGACGTGTTGGACTCTATTCCAGAATTTTTCTATATTCGAGTTTTTTATGTTAAGTGAGGACTCAGTGTTGTCTTGGAGCGACGTCGACCTAAACCGAGCACAATATTCCATAAAATTGTCCGTTGCGGATGTAAATTTTTTGGGGGCAGACGAGATTTTAAATCTTTTAACTCCTTGAGTTTTGGAGCCACTTTTTTTCGTTTCATCGTCACTCATTCTTGAGCTTTGTTTTATGATGCTTAGAGTTGAGAATTAATAAAATTTAACTAAGAGAGAGAAAAAACTTTTTCTTTTTTTTAATAGAGAGTATTTGCTTTTAACTGTGTGAGGGAGTTACGTTTAAATATTCACGTTAAATAGCAAGAGAGAATAATTTTCAAAATCAAAAAAAAGTTTTTGAGTAAAATTTTATTTGAGTGGTTTGAATTTGTGTAAAACCCCCTTCTCTCCAAACTTCAAAAGTAAAGAGGTTTTAATTAATTTTAAATTTGAGGGTATGACGAGACAAAGTTGACCACTGTGCCGCGGTGCACTGTATTTAACCCTTCTTTGCATGATTTTTTATTCTTTATGTGAAAAAAATCTGGGCGATATAATTCAAGCTCTATATTTACGGAAAAATGTTTAAATAAACCTAGTGTATTTTTTTTTTCTGAAATAACAAAAAAACTGTATGATGGAAATTTCCATCATCATACAAATAAGCATGTTAACCTTAGTACAAAACATATAAAACTTATGTATCCAATATATTTTTGTATCACATTTTATTGATGATGGTAATTATCAAAACAATTGTTTTTCTTATTAAGACACAAATTAACTCCACATTTCCTGCAAGAAATTGTAGAATAACCCTTGCATTTAGGGTATTTGCACCGAAGTGAGCCACCTACTTTCGGAATATCATCGAAACCATCCTGTCTTATACCTTTTGGGGATGGGGAGCTGGAGAACCCTTTTTTCTCTTTGTTGTCAATTCCTCTTCAAGAGTACTGTTGCTTGGGCGCCTTTTAGCACTTTTACAGGGTCTTTTGTTACATAACACAAAGGCGACTTCATTTCGAAACTGAGCCAATGTAAGCAAATTTTTCTTAGGTACATTCCTTTCTTGAGAGTTTTTGTAAATGAAAAAATATACGCAGATACCACTTTTTTGACCGCACATTGATATGGTTTTTTCCAAGAAAGCTATCCATAAGGTCTACTCCTCCCATATGTTTATTGTACTCTTGAACGATGAACGCGCAATACCAATTTTCTCCTTTTTTGACTTATCATATCTATTAACTTAAGTGACTGGCAAGGATCCAGCATATGTGGATAATAACGTTACCACCTTGTTAGCCTTCCACGCCACGCAACTGATATCAACACCATCTACTGTAGATACTCTTTCTTTATAATTTCCCCTAGCCACTGACTTGTTCATAAAACTTTTGCGATCTGGCAATTTATTATTTGGAATTCTGTTCTGTTTTACAGTTCCAACAGTGTGTATGCCTTGTTTTGCTAAAAATTGCACTAATGGTAAGGAGGTATAATAATTATCGAAGTAGATAATGTGGTTAATCATTTTTGGTACTTCACGAAGCAAGCGAATAACAACATTTCCAGTTGATCCAAGATCGGGCTCACCAGCAAGTTTGTCAGCATTTTCTTTCCCGGAGTATATTTCGAATTTATGGGCGTATCCCATCAAATCGCAAAGCACATATAATTTAAAACCCCATTTGTGGGGTTTATTGGACAAATATTGCTTCAGAAAGTACCCTTCTGTTGTGGCGCACATCTGTTCATCCACACATAGTCTTTGATCCATAGGCACTGTGCCAAATCTCTCATTTAGATGCTGAATTACCGGCCGGGCGACTACAACACAACTCGATATAGGGCATTAATGGGCCTGTCGAAAGATAACCTAAGGATCCTAACAGCTATTCTTATAGGACATTGCAGACTGAACAGCCACATGCAGAAGCTGGGCATACTATCGAACAACACATGCCGATTTTGTGATCGATCAGCGGAGACGGCGGAACATATACTCCTGGAATGTGGCGCAATCTCAAGACGTAGGGCTAAGTTTTTGGGCTCAACATGGCCAGAGCATTCTCACATCAAATCCCTCAAACAGGTGAACTGCTAGGGTTCATCAGAGAAGTCGGCTTGGATGAGGTGCTGTGAAGCAGTTGAGGGCACAATAGACCAATGGTCGCAGTGCGATCCTCAATTAATTATCTATCTATCTATCTACCGGCCGGATTTTATAAATCCGGTCATGTTCTGGATGACCTACAGGTTTGTGATGGTCGTTGTTGCAGGAGTGCAATGACAATTTTATTTTCTCAAATTTATTCAGTGGCATTGTTGAAGAAATCGGCCATACCCAAATTGTGGAGACCAGTATGATCTAGTGCTAGGAAATTTCTGTACCGACATGTATAAAATAATGCCGAGGAACTTGTTCAAATCTGAGTCTGTGACAGATGTAGGGGAATTAGGATCACATTGAATTATATATAAATTTATTTGCTCTACTAATCTGTTGATGAAATCTTTTGTGATAAAGTGGGTGAAATATGATATGGGGTTTCCAGTTGTGATATCTCATTAGGAACAGAAGAATTTCCAGAGAAATTGATATTATCTCTATGATGCACCATATTTCCCTTTTTCCATATCAACTTCCTTTTATCAAAAGAAAAAGTGGCCAAATTAGTCAGAGATGAAGATGAAGGAGTAGTTTCTTGTTCTTCCGAATTGTTCTCCTGTATAAAAGAGGGATCATCGTCAAGAATTTCATCTGCTTCGTCACAATCGTCGCTCTCCTCTTGTAAGACTCTTATTACATCATCTGCATCGCGACATTCATCGTCAGAATTTTCGTCATCAAGATCCTCTTCTGATAGCCCACCGTCTTCTAAATAGTTAAAATAAAGTTCAATCTTCCGATCGGTTAGGTTTCTCTAAAATAAAAAAAATAAATAAAACATAATAATAGCACACCACAATTTCACTCGCACTAAAGGTAGAGTATCTGCACAGTGATGTAAATTTCTGTCACATCGTTTTGGTCAGATTATGTACGGTACGCCTTATATAATTTACAGAAAGTAATGAAAACATAAAAACAAACCTTTTTCACATTCATAATTGTCTTTTTTTATGAAAATATCTTTCAAATTATTAAAAAAAAAAAATTCACGAAATTGCACTTTACTTCCAACCATAAAAAAACTGTAGAATGTCAACCTTAAACCGTTATATTGATGGCGTGGATAGCTTTATATTTAACAGGGATGTTACCAACTGTTTATAAGATGTTAACAGACATGCCTGATGCAAAAATACTACAATATATATGCTTGGTGCTAAATTTTTTGATCGCTATGCATTGTGATGGAAATTTCCATCACCATGCAAAGAAGGGTTAATGTATTTAATGTGTATATATGCGTGAGGGTTAAATATACGTGGGAAAAATACAAATATATATATGTAAATATGAGTAATTATTTTTTAAGATTTTCACTATCGATAATTTTTGTGGACTGTATAAAGAGGAATACAGAGTGAAAATAATATATATTCGGGGAGTTTTTAGCTTTACAAGAGAGAATATATCTATTTATTTTTTTTTGTTTTCACGCTAATGTACGCACCGAACCACCCTTGTACCACTGTATGAGGATACTTTACCGCTTATGTCGATTTGTGTAATTATAATTATATATAATTGCAACGCAAGAATAACTTGTTTTATTCTCTTCAATATTTGTTTGGTTTTGCAATATATTTAACTGCCGACTAGAGATATTTTAATTTAAAATGAGAAAATTTTAAATTATATAGAGATTTGTCGCACTAAAATATAAGGGGTGCTTTTAGCAAATACTGAGTTTTTCTTATTTTGCTTTGCACACATACCGTACTGAGTTTTGCAATATGGGTTATTGCTGTATATATATATATATATATATATATATATGTGTATATATACGAAGTGGTATGTGCAAGTTATAACTTTTGGCGGGAAATAATAATTTTTTGAGGATCAAATTGCCTTACTTTTTCCGATTTTATATATATTTCTTCGTATGGTGGTGTATTTCCGTACTGGGAAGTAGATATTAAATTCGATTTAATACTCACGGTTTTTGGCAAATGGGTATTTATTGTGTTGCTGGCTGCTTGATGGCGACAAAGGACCACAGTGAATATGGGGGCACAGTATGGGTGTTACCTTCGTTTCCTTATCGTAGGATGTAGCTGTGGTGGCTGCTGCGGTGATGATGGTGGTTGGTGTTGGCGATGATGTGGTTGTAGATGGCGGCTGAATATGGTGGCGGTGGCTGTATCTGGCGCTGGTGGCGGTGGAAATAGACCGTATGCTCGTGGAGCTTTATAAATAGTACGACATGAAGCACCACTGGTTTAAATGGTGTACGCTAAGCTTATCTTGGACCACAAGTTAAATAGGTCCATTAATGCACATGAAACCTTTTATCTAATTCTGCACGGTTTGTTGGAAACGAGGTGCCGGCAGAAATTCACTTAGAGCGGCACGGTTTCGACTTCGATATATCAAATAAAAATGCACAAATTTAATAGTTCACAGCTTGGTTTACTAATTTAATAAATTTGAAGTTTTCTTAATTTCTTTATAAAAAAGGGTTACTACAGAGAAAAAAAGTCACGAGCGCGGTGAGTAAAAAAGTCCGAATGTATAATAAAATAATGAAATGTCAAAAAAATTATAAATATATGTATGTGTGTACATAGTCACATCTGTCAACCCATTGTTGGGGTTGCCAGAGAGGTGAAATACGCTTGCGTGTTAGCGTACATTACAAACATTTCAAATACTTAAATTTAATAAAGAATATGTACGTAATATAGGATATTACGTATTTGTACGTGCAAATAATTCAGATTGCGTACTTATACGTAAAAGGTACATATGCAAATAAATTCAAAATTCAATATTCAAGTTTTCTAAAACTAATTTCTATTAAATAGAAGGGTTGGCTGTTGGCGACTACGACAGTCATTCAAACACTGTTGAATAAATAACACCACTATTCAGAAATGCAAAATGGCCTTTTCTTAAAGTACTTCACAATAAATAACTCTACTATTGCCCGACAGATATCGTGTTTAATTGAAACTGATTCATAGCTCCAATGAAACTGATTGTAGCGCCTCTATCTGTCGCTGCCTTTTATATTATTTGATTTCCTCGTTCGCATCTTCTAGGCGCTTCCATTTCCAGAATCTACTAGTTGGCCATCAGCTATCAAATTTCTCAGCTGTAACTATAATTGCACGATTTTATAGCTTCTCTCATTGCATACTTTCGAAAGTATCTCAGATATATGCATGTGGTTGTGCGTTGCTTCTCAGCTGCGTATACGTACATATGTGTAGACATAATGATTGATTCTTTTATGTAGATACATAATGATTGATTTATGGATGTGCATACAAGGCGCTGCTTAGCATCGGCTTAGAGATGGCAGTACCCCTTAGTGTTGCTAATATTCGTAACAATATTTGCAGGACGGAAAATCTGATGGAAAATATATTAATAAGCGACGAGCTATGAAGAGCATCAAAGAATATTTTTGCAAGCTGCCAAAACTTCAGGAACAGTTCTGCAATGATACAAATGTAGAAAACGGAAGTACTCTTCCACTCTTAACTTATACTGGTCGCGACGCTAATACATTGTTGGTTGATAATAATAAAGAGAAAACGTTGCATTCAACATCTATGAATACTTAATTGGCTTCGAATGTACCTATATCACTTTCACAAAATTCTATTGTTGAAAAATACGACATAGGTAATTTTGTGGGAAAAAACATGTATTAGATGATTATACGAAGTACAACTTACTAAATATCCTTGGGTAACACCGAAAGACTATATCTTCTCTTTTTCGAGTCATAGTAAAAAAGAAAAATAGAAAAGCGATACTTTAAGCATAATTTTTTAAAGAATATGAGTGGCTTGTTTGTTCTGAACAAAAAAAGGATGTTTTTGTAAATATTGTTTCTTATTTCCAAGCGATACTGGTGACTCCAAATCGAATGTTCCTCTCAATGCACTTGTCAAAGTTCCTGTGACATCGTTTGCATACGTACATACATATTGCATGAGAGATCTAAACGTTTGTACATAGCAACCGGTCGCACGGTCACTGGCACATAAGCGTGGATCATATAACGCACGCGTTTGGTTAGCTCAACAATAGTTCATAGCACAAAAAACAAAGTTAAAAGTATGCAAATCACAAATACGCTAAGAACCAATTTACGTCAAAACTATTTTCAATTCAACAATAAAATATATAGACAAACAAACGGTCTTGGAATGGGAAGCCCCACATCAGCAATTCTTATGGAAGTGTTCATGCAAAATCTGGAAGAAAAGTACATACAGGAGCTGAAGTCCAAATTAGGCGTGTAATTTTATGCTAGATAAGTGGATGATATAATATGCGTTTTAACTAGTAATAACGAAGAGCTTGTACTGGAGTACCTCAAAAAGCAGCACGGAAATATAAAATTTACAATGGAAACCGAAAAAGACGGAGAAATATACTATCTAGACCTCACGATAAATATTGATAAAGAAGCCAAAAGATTTAACTATGAAATATATAGAAAATCAACGGCCACCGACACAATAATACACAATACCTCAAATCACCCCCAACAGCATAAAAATGCAGCATTAAGGCACTTGGCACATAGACTTGAAAGAACACCTCTTACACAAGAGACATATAAGAGAGAACTTGAGGTCATATATATTTTCGCTGCAAACAACGGATATAAAAAAGCACTAGTAGATAAGCTCAGAAGGACAAATGGAGAACCAAAAAGAAATAACGAAA
This sequence comes from Eurosta solidaginis, assembly GCF_040869045.1. Taxonomy (NCBI): domain Eukaryota; kingdom Metazoa; phylum Arthropoda; class Insecta; order Diptera; family Tephritidae; genus Eurosta; species Eurosta solidaginis. The sequence continues at coordinate 159,182,852 of NC_090320.1, read as the reverse complement.
AGGAAAATAATAGCTGGAAAAGCAACATATAAATTGGCAAACTTCTTTAAAAAATACAACATTAACATACCATTCAAAACATCGAACAATCTAGGGCGAAAACTAAGAACTAACTCTAACTCAGAGGATCCGTTTAGCAGCCACGGCGTATACAAGCTTACCTGCGACAAACAGGACGGCAAATAAGAACGAGGTTCAGAGAACATATTAGAGATTACAACAATAAAAATACGGAATCCAAACATTATACCCGAGTCGAACTTCGGGAATCACATGGTCGAGAATGAATGTTCCCCAGCAAAAATCAATAAAATAATTAGGGTCTTCACATATTAGAAAAGGGCCGACGTCTCAACGTACTCGAAAACATGGAAATCTACAAACAAAAAACATTCGACGGTAGAATAATAAACGAACAGATAAACACAATTTCTGACACAATATTCGAGCCTTTATAACTTGTTTACAGGAAACAAAGTAATCACACATGTACAACAGACAAACACACAACAACAAATAAACACAAAACAATTAACACACCAAAACAAAAAACCGACAAAGAAGATCAAACGACTAAAATCACAGATTTACACCTACCCCAGTCAGCCACACAAATCGATTAGTAAACCACCCTCGGTTCTGAATGAACACACAACACATACACAAAAATAAATATACACAAGCATCAATTTGACAAACCCTGCTTATATACCTACGAACTATAAATAGTGTACAAACGGCAACAACATATCAGAACAAAAATCGACACTGATGATAGCACAACTCCGAAACCTGTTTTTCTCAAAACCAAATTTGACAATGGATGACGGAAAATCGTTCCAATATACATCACACATTTTAGCCTTTCTTTTTATATATATAGATTTTTATTTTTCACACTTCACTATAATATTAAAACGAAATGCAGAATTTCGTTGCTTTTGAAATTCGGCTTAAAAATTGCACATGGCACAACTAAAGACTCTCCTGTATTAAAAAAAATGTCATAGTACTTCTAAATCGCGTGCCCCCTCAGAAGGAAAGAAGACACATGTGCAGGGAAATCATAAAAAAGGAGGTGAAAGCACAGGAGCGACAAAAATCGAATACAGAGGGGAAAACAATAAAGAATCTACGGCATAAACTGAGGAAAAACAATATTGTTACAACGAAAGCGGACAAAGGAAACACCACTGTACTAATCGAAAAAGAGCAATATATATCCAAAACCGAGGATCTCATAGAGGAAATGAAATGTCGTAGAATGAGAGAGGATCCCACAGATGAATACCAAAAACAAATCAAAGTTGCTATAAAAAAGCAACAAATATAGTAGATTCTAACATGGCTCATAGATTGGTCCAAATGAATCCTTCTGCTCCTCCACTGATTGCGCTAACAAAAATCCACAAGCCGGACACGCCAATGAGGCCCATCATTAATTTTAAATCGGCACCATGTTAAAAACTGTACTAATATTTAAAAACGATATTGAAAGATACTCTGGAGCTAAGGAACGAATATGCAATAGCTAACACAACAGAACTAATAGAGAGACTTGAGACCGTAGAGCTAACAAGGAATAGCAAAATTGGTATTTTTGACATAAAAGATTTATACCCATCTATACCACTATCGGACACTTTGGACATAGTTAGCTCAACAATAGTTCATAACACAAAAAAACAAAGTGAAAAGTATGCAAATCACAAATACGCTAAGAACCACTTTACGTCAAAACTATTTTCAATTCAACAATGAAATATATAGACAAACAAACGGTCTTGGAATGGAAAGCCCCACATCAGCAATTCTTATGGAAGTGTTCATGCGAAATCTGGAAGAAAAGTACATACAGGAGCTGAAGTCCTAATTAGGCGTGTAATTTTATGCTAGATACGTGGATGACATAATATGCGTTTTAACTGCTAATAACGAAGAGCTTATACTGGAGTACCTCATCAGGCAGCACGGAAATATAAAATTTAGAATGGAAACCGAAAAAGACGGAGGAATCTACTATCTATACCTCACGATAAATATTGATAAAGAAGCCAAAAGATTTAACTATGAAATATATAGAAAGTCAATGACCACCCACACAATAATACACAATACCTCAAATCACCCCCAAGAGCATAAAAATGCAGCATTAAGGCACTTGGCACATAGACTTGAAAGAACACCTCTTACACAAGAGACATATAAGAGAGAACTTAAGGTCATATATATTTTCGCTGCAAACAACGGATATAAAAAAGCACTAGTAGATAAGCTCAGAAGGACAAATGGAGAACCAAAAAGAAATAATGAAAAGGAAAATAATAGCTGGACGACTATGATATATACTGGAAAAGCAACATATAAATTGGCAAACTTCTTTAAAAAATACAACATTAACATACCATTCAAAACATCGAACAATCTAGGGCGAAAACTAAGAACTAACACTAACTCAGAGGATCCGTTTAGCAGCCACGGCGTATACAAGCTTACATGTGCAGGGAAATCATAAAAAAGGAGGTGAAAGCACAGGAAGGACAAAAATCGAATACAGAGAGGAAAACAATAAAGAATCTACGGCATAAACTAAGGAAAAACAATATTGTCACAACGAAAGCGGACAAAGGAAACACCACTGTACTAATCGAAAAAGAGCAATATATATCCAAAACCGAGGATCTCATAGAGGAAATGAAATGTCGTAGAATGAGAGAGGATCCCACAGAAGAATACCAAAAACAAATCAAAGTTGCTATAAAAAAAGCAACAAATATAGTAGATTCTAACATGGCTCATAGATTGGTCCAAATGAATCCTTCTGCTCCTCCACTGATTGCGCTAATAAAAATCCACAAGCCGGACACGCCAATGAGGCCCATCATTAATTTTAAATCGGCACCATGTTACAAACTGTCCAAATATTTAAAAACGATATTGAAAGATACTCTGGAGCTAAGGAACGAATATGCAATAGCTAAAACAACAGAACTAATAGAGAGACTTGAGACCGTAGAGCTAACAAGGAATATCAAAATTGGTATTTTTGACATAAAAGATTTATACCCATCTATACCACTATCGGATACTTTGGACATAGTTAGCTCAACAATAGTTCATAACAAAAAAAACAAAGTGAAAAGTATGCAAATCAAACTATTTTCAAAACTATTTTCAATTCAACAATAAAATATATAGATAAACAAACGGTCTTGGAATTGGAAGCCCCTCATAAGCAATTCTTATGGAAGTGTTCATGCGAAATCTGGAAGAAAAGTACATACAGGAGCTGAAGTCCAAATTAGGCGTGTAATTTTATGCTAGATACGTGGATGACATAATAAGTTGCAATACAAAGGCAACAAAAAAAAAAACAAGTAAGGAAGGCTAAGTTCGGGTGTAACCGAACATTACATACTCAGTTGAGAGCTGTGGAGACAAAGTAAGGGAAAATCACCATGTTGTAAAAAGAACCTAGGGTAACCCTGGCATGTGTTTGTATGACATGTGTATCAAATGGAAGGTATTAAAGAGTATTTTAAGAGGAAGTGGGCCATAGTTCTATAGATGGACGCCATTTAGGGATAACGCCATAAAGGTGGACCAGGCCTGACTCTAGAATTTGTTTGCACGATACGGGTATCAAATGAAAGGTGTTAATGAGTATTTTAAAAGGGAGTGGGCCTTAGTTCTACAGGTGGACGCCTTTTCGGTATATCGTTATAAAAGTGGACCAGGTTTGACTCTAGAATGCATTTGTACAATATGGGTATCAAATGAAAGGTGTTAGTGAGTATTTTAAAAGGGAGTGGCCTTAGTTCTATAGGTGGATGCCTTTTCGGGATATCGCCATAAACGTGGACCAGGGGTGACTCTAGAATGCGTTTGTACAATATGGGTATCAAATGAAAGGTGTTAATGAGTATTTTAAAAGGGAGTGGGCCTTAGTTCAATAGGTGGATGCCTTTTCGAGATATTGCCATAAAGGTGGGCCAGGGGTGACTCTAGAATTTTTTTGTACGATATGGGTATCAAATGAAAGGTGTTAATGAGTATTTGAAAAAAAAGTGGGCCTTAGTTCTATATGTGGACGCCTTTTCGAGATATCGCCATAAACGTGGACCAGGAGTGACTCTAGAATGTGTTTGTACGATATGGGTATCAAATGAAATGTGTTAGTATTTTAAAAGGGCGTGAACCTTAGTTCTATAGGTGGACGCCTTTTCAAGATATCGCCATAAAGGTGGACCAGGGGTGACTCTAGAATTTGTTTGTACGATATGGGTATCAAATGAAAGGTGTTCATGAGTATTTTAAAAGGGAGTGGGCCTTAGTTCTATAGGTGGATGCCTTTTCGAGATATCGCCATAAAGGTGGGCCAGGGGTGACTCTAGAATTTTTTTGTACGATATGGGTATCAAATGAAAGGTGTTAATGAGTATTTGAAAACAAAGTGGGCCTTGGTTCTATATGTGGACGCCTTTTCGAGATATCGCCATAAACGTGGACCAGGGGTGACTCTAGAATGTGTTTGTACGATATGGGTATCAAATGAAATGTGTTAGTGAGTACTTTAAAAGGGCGTGAACCTTAGTTCTATAGCTGGACGCCTTTTCAAGATATCGCCATAAAGGTGGACCAGGGGTGACTCTAGAATTTGTTTGTATGATATGGGTATCAAATAAAAGGTGTTAATGAGTATTTTAAAAGGGAGTGGGCCTTAGTTCTATAGGTTGATGCCTTTTCGAGATATCGCCATAAAGGTGGGCCAGGGGTGACTCTAGAATTTTTTTGTACGATATGGTTATCAAATGAAAGGTGTTAATGAGTATTTGAAAAAAAAGTGGGCCATAGTTCTATATGTGGACGCCTTTTCGAGATATGTGGTGATGTGCTATAATTGATATCATTCGCTATAATTTTTTTTATTGATAAGCAGGTTGTTTAATTAAACACCAAGCAATTACGCGGAAGTATATCCGCACCACCTGAAAATATTAGTGCCACTGCGTATACGTAACATTTTAATATTACGCATAAACAAATAAAAAATTGCAATAAAATAATATTGCGACTATAAAATGAGATATAAGCTACCCAATATTTCAAGTTAGATCAAACTACACACGGGATGCAAAACAAATTCAAAATGGGTTCAGTAGTTTAGGAGTCGATTGGCCTCAAACATGTGACACGTGTTTTTTATATATTAAGATTCGCACTTGCGACTCAAGCAGAGTGTCGAATGCACTGCAGCGTGCGAATTGTTTAGAATGAATGCAAGATATATGTATGTTACACCATCAATTTTTAGAGAATGGTTTTACATTGGGTGTAGAGGCATTCTATTTCAATTAAATTTATGACAGAGTCTCAAGTGGTTTTGTATTTTAAGTAGCTTGCTTATGGATAAGTGGTTTTGGTTTTGTAAATAAACATTTTTTCATTTTAATTGTTTTACTTGTGCGGTATATTTGTGTCAATGTGAGGTACTTGAGTTTTTGACTTTACATTTTATTTTCTTTTTGTTCTTTGGTGTTAGGTAATTACTTATGTTATAAAATTTTCGTTATACTTACTTCATTTACAAGTGGGCTATTTAATAATTTATTTCATTGAGAATTTTTTTTTTTATTATTATATTTTTTTGCATACAATAAAAATTTTCTTTGTGTTTACAAAATTTAAGTGTTCTTATTCTACAAGTTTAAGCCTATTTTTATTTGCTATGATTCTCTTATTTTTATTGCTTACAGGATAATTACTATTCTGATTTATGTTTTCTATGTTTCTATTTTCTACATTATAGGGAATTAATGTGATGTTATTTTTCTTATCGATATTTTCTACCTTATAGGGCCCCTTATACCTACTATCTAAATTATGACCTGCTTCATCTCAGACTAATACTAAATCTCCTAAATTTATTTCTTTAAATTTTATTTTCCTATCATAACTAATTTTTTGTTTTTCTGTAGATCCTTTTACCAATTTATAAGCTCTATCTTGCCCTATTTGTAACCTATATTTAATTTCTTTGTCGTAAGCCTCATAATTGTATAATGGGCTCACTGTATTTTCTTGTAAAAATTCGTAAGTCTGGGGTGTCTTACCAAAAGCTAGTTCGAATGGACAATAACCATGAACTGTAGATGGCGTTTCATTATAACAATACGAAAAATGTTTAAGGTATTTATCCCAATCGTCTTTATCAACGGATATGAAGGAACGCACACATTCATTGAATGTTCGATGACTACGTTTAAATGTGCCTTAAGTTTGATTGTTGTAAGGTGTTGCAGTTTTATGGGACATTTTTAGAAGCTTGCATAATTCGTCAAATATGCTATTTTAATATTCGCTTCCCATATCTGTTATAATTGTTTTTATGCAATCAAAAACTAGAATACAATTTTCATATACCGCTTTGGCTATTGTTTTTGCATGTTTTCTGGGTATTGGTATTGCAACCAAATACTTAGTCAGTCACAATATATAGTGACTGCATATTCATTTCCATTTTCTGACCTGGGAAGAGGGCCAATCGTATCTATTTTTACTATGTCGAACGCTTTTGTGGGCGTTTCTGTTATAATCATAGGCTCTTTCAAATTTTTATTTATTTTATTTTTATTACAATGAACGCATTTTTTTATATATTTTCTGATATCGTTTTTCATTCCTTTCCAGTAGTATTTTTGTGTCATTTTACCCGTCATACGATTTATTCCTGGTTGGCCACCAAAAACAGGTTCGTTATGATATTTGTGAAGAATTTCTTTAATTTTCTCGGTATTTGTCACATGCATAACCTCTGGAGTTAATGCTATAATTGAATTTTTGAGAACTTTGGTACCAATTTCTTTAAATGTGTGGTATAATTATTTAAAAAAAAAATTTGTCTCCTAAGGACAACTGTATTTGTCCAATTCCTAAATTGCCTGCTTCTTCCATAATCCTGGTAAAGAATTGCCCTAAGTCAATCTTCACCACAACAATTAGGTTTTTATACTCAGTTGAGCAGAGCTCACAGAGTATATTAAGTTTGATTGGATAACGGTTGGTTGTACATATATAAAGGAATCGAGATAGATATAGACTTCCATATATCAAAATAATCAGGATCGAAAAAAATTTGATTGAGCCATGTCCGTCCGTCCGTCCGTCCGTCCGTCCGTTAACACGATAACTTGAGTAAATTTTGAGGTATATTGATGAAATTTGGTATGTAGGTTCCTGAGCACTCATCTCAGATCGTTATTTAAAATGAACGATATCGGAATATAACCACGCCCACTTTTTCGATATCGAAAATTTCGAAAAACCGAAAAAGTGCGATAATTCATTACAAAAGACCGATAAAGCGACGAAACTTGGTAGATGAGTTGAACTTATGACGCAAAATAGAAAATTAGTAAAATTTTGGACAATAGGCGTGGCACCGCCCACTTTTAAAAGAAGGTAATTTAAAAATTTTGCAAGCTGTAATTTGGCAGTCGTTGAAGATATCATGATGAAATTTGGCTTTACTATATGTACGCTTAATAAAAATTAGCAAAATCGGAGAAGGACCACGCCCACTTTTAAAAAAATTTTTTTTTAAAGTAAAATTTTAACAAAAAATTTTATATCTTTACAGTATATAAGTAAATTATGTCAAGATTCAACTCCAGTAATGATATGGTGCAACAAAATACAAAAATAAAAGAAAATTTAAAAATAGGCGTGGCTCCGCCCTTTTTCATTTAATTTGTCTAGGATACTTTTAACGCCATAAATCGAACAAAAATTAACCAATCCTTTTGAAATTTGGTAGGGGCATAGATTTTATGGCGTTAACTGTTTTCTGTCAAAATGGGTGAAATCGGTTGATGTCACGCCCAGTTTTTATACACAGTCGTCCGTCTGTCCTTCCGCATGGCCGTTAACACGATAACTTGAGCAAAAATCGATATATCTTTATTTACTAAACTCAGTTCACGTACTTATCTGAACTCACTTTATCTTGGTATGAAAAATGAACGAAATCCGACTATGACTACGCCCACTTTTTCGATATGGAAATTACGAAAAATGAAAAAAATGCCATAATTCTATACCAAATACGAAAAAAGGGATGAAATATGTTAAGGTAATTGGATTGTTTTATTGACGCGAAATATAACTTTAGAAAAAACTTTATAAAATGGTTGTGACACCTACCATATTAAGTAGAAGAAAATGAAAAAGTTCTGCAGGGCGAAATAAAAAACCCTTAAAATCTTGGCAGGTATTACATATATAAATAAATTAGCGGTATCCAACAGATGATGTTCTGGGTCACCCTGGTCCACATTTTGGTCGATATCTGGAAAACGCCTTCACATATACAACTACCACCACTGCCTTTTAAAACTCTCATTAATACCTTTAATTTGATACCCATATCGTACAAACTCATTCTAGAGTCACCCCTGGTCCACCTTTATGGCGATATCTCGAAACAGCGTCCACCTATAGAACTAAGGCTCACTCCCTTTTAAAATACTCATTAACACCTTTCGTTTGATGCCCATAATGTGCAAACAAATTCTAGGGTCACCCCTGGTCCACCTTTATGGCGATATCTCGAAACGGCGTCCACCTATGGAACTAAGGATTACTCCCTTTTAAAATGCTCATTAACACCTTTCATTTGATACCCATATCGTACAAACAAAGTCTAGAGTCACCCCTGGTCCAGAAAGGCCCACTCCCTCTTAAAATATTCATTAACTCCTTTCGTTTGATACCCGTATTGCACAAACAAATTCTGGGGTCACCCCTGGTCCACCTTTATGGCGATATCTCGAAAAGGCGAACACCTATAAAACGAAGGCCCACTCCCTTTTAAAAATACTCATTAACACTTTTCATTTGATACCCATATCGTACAAACAAAGTCTAGAGTCACCCCTGGTCCACCTTTATTGCGATACCTCGAAAATGCGTCCACCTATAGAACTAAGGCCCACTCCCTCTTAAAATACTCATTAACTCCTTTCGTTTGATACCCATATTGCACAAACGAATTCTAGAGTCACCCCTGGTCCACCTTTATGGCGATATCTCGAAACGGGGTCCACCTATAGAACTAAGCCCCACGCCCTTTTAAAATAATCATTAACACCTTTCATTTGATACCCATATCATACAAACAAATTCTAAAGTCACTCCTGGTCCACCTTTATGGCGATATCTCGAAAAGGCGAACACCTAAAAACGAAGGCCCACTCCCTTTTATAAATACTCATTAACACTTTTCATTTGATACCCATATCGAAAATGCGTCCACCTATAGAACTAAGGCCCACTCCCTCTTAAAATACTCATTAACACCTTTCGTTTGATGCCCATATTGTGCAAACAAATTCTAGGGTCACCCCTGGTCCACCTTTATGGCGATATCTCGAAACGGCGTCCACCTATGGAACTAAGGATTACTCGCTTTTAAAATGCTCATTAACACCTTTCATTTGATACCCATATCGTACAAACGCATTCTAGAGTCACCCCTGGTCCATCTTTACGGCGATATCTCGAAAAGGCGTCCATCTATAGAACTTAGGTCCACGCCCTTTTAAAATACTCATTAATACCTTTCATTTGATACCCATATCGTACAAACGCATTCTAGAGTCAACCCTGATCCACCTTTATGGCTATATCCCTAAATGGCGTCCACCTATAGAACTATGACCCACTCCCTCATAAAATACTCTTTAATGCCTTTCATTTAATACACATGTCATACAAACACATTCCAGGGTTTCCTTCGGTTCATTTTCCTACATGGTTATTTTCCCTTATGTTGTCACCACAGCTCTCAACTGAGTATGTAATGTTCGGTTACACCCGAACTTAACCTTCCTTACTTGTTTATATAAATTTCGCTACGAATTTTCTTTCTTTTTTTGAAATATAATTTCGGGCATCGAAAACGAGCTGGACTAGTCTTCTTAATTCACATTTATTTAGCGTTTCAAATATTATTGGGCTCTCTTTGTGACTTGTATTATTTTCATTTTTACTACGGTTATTACTAGAATTTTTATTAGTATTCGATCAGGTTGTTACTTTTAAGATTTTACACGCTTCTACAGATATTTCTTTTAGGTCTTTGATATCTATGCGTGATAAGGCGTCTCCTACATAATTTTCTTTTCCTGCGATATAATCCATCTCGAAATCATATTCTTCCAAATCTAATCTGATTCTAGTTAATTTTGATGAAGGATTTTTCGTCGAAAATAGGAATGTTAAGGGTCTGTGGTCTGTTTTTACCAAATATTTTCTACCGTAAACGTATGGTCTAAAATATGTTATGGCCCAATGAATGGCCTCTAATTATTTTTCAATTGTTGCTGTATTAATTTCTCCTTTTGTAAATGATCTTGATGCGTAGGCAATTGGTAATTGCCTTCCTTCGTACTCTTGACTTAAAACTGCACCACAAGCATAGCCGTTAGCATCTGTTGTTATACAAAATTGTTTACTGAAATCTGGGTATTGTAGAATATTAGGGCTTATTAACGCAGCTTACAAATAGTCAAAAGATTTTTTACAGTCGTCTGTCCAGTCGAAAACTACATTTTTCTTGCAAAGTCTTGTTATTATTCTAGAGATTCTTCAAAATTTGGAACAAATCTTCTGTAATAATTGCAAAATGCGACGAATCTTTTCGCTTCATCCGCATTGTTATGTGTCGGATAATTTTTAACAGTTTAGAATTTACTGGGATCCGGTAAAATTCCTTTCCTTGTGCATTTATGGCCAAGGTAAGTTACTTCTTGGATGAAAAATAGACATTTACCGGGATTTATTTTCTACAAGTTGCGAAAACATCTCGTAAATTTTTAATCATATATTTTTCGGAGCATCCTAATACGACTAAATCGTTCATGTATAAAAATGCTTGTGAAGGTTGTATGCCTGCAAATGCTAACGTCTACATTCATTGGAATGAGCTCGGTTCTACTTTAAGACCATAAGGTAATCTTTTAATACGATAAGTACCGTTATCTGCTGTAAAGGATGTGATATCCATTGACTCTGGGCTGAGTTCAATTTGGTGAAATCCAGACACAGTATTCCACGCCTTTGCACATAAGACTACTTCTGGCTAAAGCGTACTTAATACCTACGCTACTCCATGGTTGTGTGATTTACTCAAACTGTGACTATCTGTGCAAGAACAAACTAAATGTTGTTTACAACAACATTGCTAGATATGTTTATGGGTTGAAAAGATTTGACCACGTATCTCAACATGCTGAAAGGTTGCTAAACATTTCTTTCGAAAATCTTTTAAAAGTCAAAACACTGTCCTTCCTCCATAAATTGATACACACGAAGGAACCTGACTATCTATATCGTAAGCTTATTTTTCTGCAATCATCAAGATCGGTGCTTCTTCTTAAGCACATCAGATACCGCTCGCTAACCTCTGAGCGCCAATTCTTTGTTACTGCAATACGTCTTTGGAACTCGCTACCTACTAGTCTTCGACTCTTAAGTAATGCTCTGCACTTCAGAAAAGAGCTAACATCATTTTTTAACGACTCTTAAACTGGATCTCAAATTGTTGTTGTTAAAATGTTCATTTCTAAGTCCTTTTCCTTTCTCTGCGTCTTTCTTTATTTGTTAAATACTATTCAATCTATAACCAGCCAAAGGTTATCATCACTACTGCTGTCTTTTAATATTTATTAACTACTTTTCTTTAGTTTCAAGATTTACATTTACATACATAAATATTTCACTATTGTCCGCTATATTTAATTTAATTTGATTAATCTAATTTATTATTATAAATGTTCAATTTTTATAGCTCATGCTATTCATGACTAGCACTGTTAAATAATTTGTCAAAATTGTTGTGCTAGGAACAAATTTTCAAATAAATACATACATACATACATTAAATCTAAGCATGAAAAATATTTAGCTCTTCCTAATTGATCTAGTACGTCATCAATTCTCGGCAACTGGAATTTCTCTGCGGTTAGTTTGTTATTTACCTGTCTGTAATCTACAACCATTCTCCATCTTTTTTCTTGGTTATTTAGGAGTGTTTTTTTTGGTACTAATAAAATTGGGCCACTAAATTCTGAAATTGAAGGTTCTATTATGTCATCTTTATTTAATTTATTTACTTGTTTATTAATTTCACTCTTATGAGCTTCTGGTATTCTATAATTTTTTACGTAGATCGGGTTATTTTCTTTCACTTGAAGTTTTTGTTTGTAAAAATTATTAGTGGTAATTGGTTTTGTTTCCAATGAAAAAATGTCAATGAACTCTGCACATAATGCATTAAGTGATTTATTTGCAAAGTGTGGAACATATTTATTTAATCTTTCTAATTTTTCTATACTGTTGGCCTCATTTGCGAGTTTTTTATTTTTAACTATTGTATAAGCAATCAAATTTTCTGTTTTATTAACTTTGATTGGATAACGGTTGGTTGTAAAGGTATAAAGGAATTGAGATAGATATAGACTTCCATATATCAAAATCATCAGGATCGAAAAAAATTTTGATTGAGCCATGTCCGTCCGTCCGTCCGTCCGTTAACACGATAACTTGAGTAAATTTTGAGGTATCTTGATGAAATTTGGTATGTAGGTTCCCGAGGACTCCTCTCAGATCGCTATTTAAAATGAACAATATCGGACAATAACCACGCCCACTTTTTCGATATCGAAAATTTCGAAAAACCGAAAAAGTGCGATAATTCATTACCAAAGACGGATAAAGCGATGAAACTTGGTAGGTGAGTTGAACTTGTGACGCAGAATAGGAAATCAGTAAAATTTTGGGCAACGGGCGTGGCACCGCCCACTTTTGGAAGAAGGTAATTTAAAAGTTTTGCAAGCTGTAATTTGGCAGTCGTTGAAGATATCATTATGAAATTTGGCAGGAACGTTACTCCTATTACTATATGTATGCTTAATAAAAATTATCAAAATCGGAGAACGACCACGCCCACCTTAAAAAAAAAATTTTTTTAAAGTCAAATTTTAACAAAAAATTTTATATCTTTACAGTATATAAGTAAATTATGTCAACTTAATTATCGTAGGTCGTAAAGTTTAATTATTAAATTGTGGAGCTTTTCGGCCGATTTTTTTTTTTTTTTGAAATAAAACCATCGTTTATTTTATCTTCTACGCATTTCGACGCATATTCGCGTCTTCCTCAGGAAGGCTTTAATAAATATACGGAAAACAAGATATTTATATTAATCGAATTACATTATACATTGAATCAAATAACATTTTTTCCCTATTGCACTTACTAAGTTAACAATTATTTAAATATCACATCTGGGTATAATCAATGGAAAATTATATATATATAAAAAACACCGCACATCTTCTCTTGTCCAGGCTCAAACATTTTGTGTGATCGCAGTAGCATATGCGCAATTTATGTTGTCAACGTCTTCTTTAAAATTCATTGCTTTGTTAAATTGTTGTTGTATCCGTAACCCTTCTAGCGTCATCCTTCTTCTTGTTCTGTTCTCCACATCCAATATTTATGTGTTGTTAAAATCAGCTGTGTGGTTATTTTCTATCAGGTGTTGCGCTAATGCTGTAGTGTATTTGTTGTTTTTGGCATCGGATTTATGTTCGTTTACCCTTGTTTCAAGCGATCTTTTTGTTGTGCCAATGTAAACCTTATTGCAGCTTTCTCCTTGTTTGCCTTTGCACTGTATTTCATACACTACGTTGTGTAGTTGTTCTTTATTAATTTTGTCCTTTGTTTTTGTGTATATGCTGCGAATTGTGTGATGCGGTTTGTGTGCGTAGCTTAAATTGTTGCTTTTGATAATTTTACCTAAAGTGTTGTTGTCCGTTAGTTGAGGTACATATGTGACGCCAATGTATATTTTGTTGTTGTTATCTTCACTTTCTGTATTGATATTGCAGTTTCTCGTTTTGTTTTTTGCTGCAGTTATAAATGCTTCTATTACTGCATTAGGGTAGCCATTTTTTTGGAGAATGTTTTTTATATTCCTCTTGTTTTCCTCCATGAACTCCTGGTCGCTCAGGGAGTAGACTTTCTTAATAAAACCTATGTCCTTGTTTTTCTTTTGACTCCATGGGTGGTTCGACAAATAGTGGATCATTCTCGATGATGCTACGGCTTTCTTATACCAATTGGTCCTTATTTTGTTCTCTGTATTATGGACCTCTATATCTAGGAAGGCTAATTTGTTGTTCGTTTCTCTCTCCAGGGTGAATTTTATTTTAGTATGTTGTCCATTGAATATTTTTAGTATCTTTTCCACGTCATTAATCTTAACTATAGCGAACATGTCATCTACATATTTTGTTATGTATTTTACATGTATGTCCTTAGATCTTAGCTCAGTGATGCTGTCGTCAATAATCTTGTCCAACACAATATCTGCTATTGTTGGTGATACGGGATTGCCCATCGGCATACCATATGTTTGTTGGTAGAAGGTCCCATCGTGTACGAAATAATTATTTTCTCTAAAGCAAAACTCGAGAATTTTGAGAAATTGGGTTTTTGAGATTTTTGTGTGGTTTTGTAAACCTGTCCATTGTTTCATGATTGTGCCAATCGCAAAGTGAGTAGGTATGTTTGTGAATAGGGATGCTACGTCCAATGATATTAGAGTTTCGTCATCTTCAATTGTTAGATTTTTAATGTTTTCTTTTAGTCGTTGTGAATTCTTTATATTGTATTTGTCCGAAACGATGTTTTGTAGTATCTGGCCTACGTATTTTGATAATCTCGAGCATGGTACGTTCACCGAAGAAGAAATAGGCCGCAGAGGTATGTTTTCTTTATGAACTTTAGGTAATCCATATATTCTCGGAGCTGTAGCTGCTGGGCACGACAAGTAGTGTTTTTCTTTCAAATTGATGCTTTGCGTTTTGTAGAGGTCGTTCACGATCTTGTTGTTTTTACGTAATAGAAATTGGGTAGGATCAGTTCTTATGGTTTTGTACGTTAGCTTGTCATCCAAGAGGTCTTTCATTTTGTCTTCGTACTCTGATTTGTACATCATCACAGTCTTACTACCTTTATCCGCGTTCGTGATAACTATGGAGTCCTTATGTTGTTTTAGGGACCGTTTGGTTTCTTCATAGATTTGCAATATGAATTTCTCTTTCGGACTGTTTCTAAATTTATTTTTAAAGTTGTTTACCATAGTTGCAAATTTGCATCTAACTATGTCTTTCTCTCTATCATCTGACATCGTCTGTATGCCTTGCTCGATATCTGCTATTAACTGTACGGGCGAGAAAGTCTTTTTCGAGATGGGAAGCGCGAATTTATTACCCAGGGATAGTAGCCACCGGCACTCTGTGGGAATGTTAATCTTTGTCTTGTTCGAAAACCAATCTTCATTATATTTCAAATTATATATTTTCAAAGGTTTCTTTTATTGCAGTGAGCAGTTTTTTATTTAGATTTATTTCAATTTTATTTTGGTACCCTCTAAGTATTGATTTTGAGATGCAACTATTGAGTTATACTCCTTTTCATCAAAAATTTCACCCATTGCTTTCTTGGTTTTTCTTATAAGATCATTAACCATTTTAATTTTTATATTTGCCTCTTTGATTTCTAAGTTGAGTACTTTTATTAAAAATTGGTTTTCTATATTCTGCATTTCCTTCTTCGTTATTTCAAGTTTAAATCCCAATACTATTTTACTTGTCTTACCCTTTAAATGTGGTGGTGTGATCCCATAGTCCTTACATTTAAGTAAAAATTTTAGTCGTTGTTGTTGTCTTGCGAGAGTCAGATGGTGTTTTTTGTATTCTTTAATTAGTTGGCAAGTGTCTATATTGTATTTGTACCTTATATGCTGGAAAAAATGTCTCATCTTGCTGCTTTTTTGTTTTTCGTATTTGCTGCTTCAGTGTAGCTCTCCGATCAGTTTTAATTATTTTATATTGGGCCAGGTCGTAAAGTTTAATTATTAAATTGTGGAGCTTTTCGGCCGATTTTTTTTTGAAATAAAACCATCGTTTAATTTATCTTCTACGCGTTTCGACGCATATTCGCGTCTTCCTCAGGAAGGCTTTAATAAATATACGAAAAACAAGATATTTATATTAATCGAATTACATTATACATTGAATCAAATAACATTTTTTCCCTATTGCACTTACTAAGTTAACAATTATTTAAATATCACATCTGGGTATAATCAATGGAAAATTATATATATATAAAAAACACCGCACATCTTCTCTTGTCCAGGCGCAAACATTTTGTGTGATCGCAGTAGCATATGCGCAATGTCAACATTCAATTCCAGTAATGATATGGTGCAACAAAATGCAAAAATAAAAGAAAATTTCAAAATGGGCGTGGCTCCGCCCTTTTTCATTTAATTTGTTTTGGGTACTTTTAATGCCATAAGTCGAACAAAAATTTACAAATCCTTGTGAAATTTGGTAGGGGCTTAGTTTCTAGGACGATAACCTATTCCTGTGAAAAAGTGCGAAATCGGTTGAAGCCACGCCCAGTTTTTATACACAGTGGACCGTCTGTCTTTCCACTCGGCCATTAACACGATAACTTGAGCAAAAAGCGATATATCTTTACTAAAATCAGTTCACGTACTTATATGAACCCTCTTTGTATTGGTATAAAAAATGGCCGAAATCCGACTATGACCACGCCCACTTTTTCGATATCGAAAATTACCAAAAACGAACAAAATGCCATAATTCTATACCAAATACGAAAAAAGGGATGAAACATGGTATGGTGGATTGGTTTATTGACGCAAAATATAACTTTAGAAAAAAACTTTGTAAAATGGGTGTGACACCTACCATATTAAGTAGAATGAAATGAAAAAGTTCTGCAGGGCGAAATAAAAGACCCTTGAAATTTTGGCAGGAATACCTACTGTTCGTGGTATTATATATATAAATAAATTAGCGGTATCCAAGAGATGATGTTCTGATTCACCCTGGTCCACATTTTGGTCAATATCTGGAAAACGCCTTCACATTTACAACTACCACCACTCCCTTTTAAAAGCCTCATTAATACCTTTAATTTGATACCCATATCGTACAAACACATTCTAGAGCCACCCCTGGCCCACCTTTATGGCGATATATCGAAAAGGCGTCCACCTATAGAACTAAGCCCCACGGCCTTTTTAAATACTCATTAGCACCTTTCATTTGATACCCATATCGTACAAACATATTCTAGAGTCACCCTTGGTCCACCTTTATAGCGATATCTCGAAAAGGCGACCAAATATAGAACTAAGGCCCACTCCCTTCGTAAAAGACTCATTAACACCTTTCATTTGATACCCATATCGTACAAACAAAGTCTAGAGTCACCCCTGGTCCACCTTTATGGCGATATCTCGAAAAGGCGACCACCTATACAACTACCACCACTCCCTTTTAAAACCCTCACTAATACCTTTAATTTGATACCCATATCGTACAAACACATTTTAGAGTCACCCATGGTCCACCTTTATGGCGATATCTCGAAAAGGCGTCCACTTATAGAACTAAGGCCCACTCCCTTTTAAAATACTTATTAACACCTTTCATTTGATGCCCATATCGTACAAACTAAGTCTAGAGTCACCCCTGGTCCACCTTTATGGCGATATCACGAAAAGGCGTCCACCTATAGAACTAAGGCCCACTCCCTTTTAAAATGCTCATTACCCCTTTCATTTGATACCCATATCGTACAAACAAATTATAGAGTCACCCCTGGTCCACCTTTGTGGCGATATCTGGAAACGGCGTCCACCTATGGAACTAAGGATCACCCGCTTTTAAAATACTCATTAACACCTTTCATTTGATACTCATATCGTACAAACAAATTCTAGAGTCACCCCTCGTCCACCTTTACGCCGATATCTCGAAAAGGCGACCACCTATACAACTACCACCACTCCCTTTTAAAACCCTCATTAATACCTTTAATTTGATACCCATATCATACAAACACATTCTAGAGTCACCCCTGCTCCACCTTTATGGCGATATCTCGAAAAGGCGTCCACCTATAGAACTAAGCCCCACGCCCTTTTAAAATTCTTATTAATACCTTTAATTTGATACCCATATCATACTAACACATTCTAGAGTCACCCCTGGTCCACCTTTATGGTGATATCTCGAAAAGGCGTCCACCTATAGAACTAAGCCCCACGCCCTTTTAAAATACTTATTAATACCTTTAATTTGATACCCATATTGTACAAACACATTCTAGAGTCACCCCTGGTCCACGTTTATGGTGATACATCGAAAAGGCGTCCACCTATAGAACTAAGGCCCACTCCCTTTTAAAATACTCATTAACACCTTTCGTTTGACACCCATATTGTACAAACGCATTCTAGAGTCACCCCTGGTCCACCTTTATGGCGATATCTCGAAAAGGCGTCCACCTATAGAACTAAGCCACACGTCCTTTTAAAATACTCATTAACACCTTTCGTTTGATACCCATATTGTACAAACGCATACTAGAGTCACCCCTGGTCCACATTTATGCCGATATCTCGAAAAGGCGACCACCTATACAACTAACACCACTCCCTTTTAAAACCCTCATTAATACCTTTAATTTGATACTCATATCGTACAAACACATTCTAGAGTCACCCCTGGTCCACCTTTATGCCGATATCTCGAAAAGACGACCACCTATACAACTACCACCATCCCTTTTAAAACCCTCATTAATACCTTTAACTTGATACCCATATCATACAAACAAATTCTAGAGTCACC
The DNA here is from genome assembly GCF_040869045.1 of Eurosta solidaginis. NCBI lineage: Eukaryota > Metazoa > Arthropoda > Insecta > Diptera > Tephritidae > Eurosta > Eurosta solidaginis. The sequence continues at coordinate 159,164,049 of NC_090320.1, read as the reverse complement.
CCTGGTCCACCTTTATGGCGATATCTCGAAAACGTGTCCACCTATAGAACTAAACCCCACGCCTTTTTGAAATACTCATTAACACCTTTCGTTTCATACCCATATTGAACAAACGCATTCTAGGGTCACCCCTGGTCCACCTTTATGGCGATATCTCGAAACGGCGTCCACCTATGGAACTAAGGATCACTCCCTTTTAAAATACTCATTAACACCTTTCATTTGATACCCATATCATACAAACACATTCTAGAGTCACCCCTGCTCCACCTTTATGGCGATATCTCGAAAAGGCGTCCACCTATAAAACTAAGCCCCACGCCCTTTTAAAATATTCATTAACACCTTTCGTTTGATACCCATATTGTACAAACACATTCTAGAGTCACCCCTGGTCCACGTTTATGGTGATACATCGAAAAGGCGTCCACCTATAGAACTAAGGCCCACTCCCTTTTAAAATACTCATTAACACCTTTCGTTTGATACCCATATTGTACAAACACATTCTAGAGTCACCCCTGGTCCACCTTTATGGTGATATCTCGAAAAGGCGTCCACCTATAGAACTAAGCCCCACGCCCTTTAAAATACTTATTAATACCTTTAATTTGATACCCATATCGTACAAACACATTCTAGAGTCACCCATGGTCCACCTTTATGGCGATATCTTGAAAATGCGTCCACCTATGGAACTAAGGCCCACTCCCTTTTAAAATACTCATTAACACCTTTCGTTTGATACCATACTGTACAAACGCATTCTAGAGTCACCCCTGGTCCACCTTTATGCCGATATCTCGAAAAGGCGACCACCTATACAACTACCACCACTCCCTTTTAAAACCCTCATTAATACCTTTAATTTGATATCCATATCGTACAAACACATTCTAGAGTCACCCCTGCTCCACCTTTATGGCGATATCTCGAAAAGGCGTCCACCTATAGAACTAAGCCCCACGCCCTTTTAAAATACTCATTAACACCTTTCGTTTGACACCCATATTGTACAAACGCATTCTAGAGTCACCCCTGGTCCACCTTTATGCCGATATCTCGAAAAGGCGACCATCTATACAACTACAACCACTCCCTTTTAACACCCTCATTAATACCTTTACTTTGATACCCATATCGTACAAACATATTCTAGAGTCACCCCTGGTCCACCTTTATGGCGATATCTCGAAAAGGCGTCCACCTATAGAACAAAGCCCCACGCCATTTTAAAATAATCATTAACACCTTTCGTTTGATACCCATATTGTACAAACGCATTCTAGAGTCACCCCTGGTCCACCTTTATGCCGATATCTCGAAAACGACCACCTATACAACTACCACCACTCCCTTTTAAAACCCTCATTAATACCTTTAATTTGATACCCATATCCTACAAACAAATTCTAGAGTCACCCCTGGTCCACCTTTATGGCGATATCTCGAAAAGGCGTCCACCTATAGAACTAAGCCACACGTCCTTTTAAAATACCTGTAACGTAACGTTACAATAACGTAATTCCCCCTGTATTTCCTTATTCACCTAAACCTGAACCTCCCTGTACTTATTTTGCTATAACATAGCCAACAACCACTTCTTTTATAGCATATTCAACAACCAACTAAATTGCGAACCAATGAAAACCACAATAACGGAGCGTTGAATTCTCAACCAGTTTGTGTCACCACCCATATAAACACTGAATTTGCATTTTTGCAATTCAGTCCTCGCAGGTGAGCCAGCGGGAGTGGTTGTCTTTTTAAAGACAAAATTGCCACTCCTGCTAACCAGCTGAGTGGAAGGGGCGCTGTCATGGCGCGGGTCACCCTTCACCCAGGTAAGGACGAGCGGGGCGGATGCCTTTGTGCTATTGCCACCCGCCGCCCCCCTGGGTATTGAGCGGCCCGACGCCTTGATGACTATGTCACCCCTCCCCCTCAGCTCTGGCTTCGGCCAGCTGAGTGGAAGGGGCGCTGTCATGGCGCGGGTCACCCTTCACCCAGGTAAGGACGAGCGGGGCGGATGCCTTTGTGCTATTGCCACCCGTCGCCCCCCTGGGTGTTGAGCGGCCCGACGCCCTAAAGACTACCTAACCCCCTCCCCCCTCAGCTCTGGCTTCGGCTAGTTGAGTGGAAGGGGAGCCGCCATGGCACGGGTCACCCTTCACCCGGGTAAGGGCGAGCGGGGCGGATGCCTTTGTGCTATTGCCACCCGTCGCCCCCCTGGGTGTTGAGCGGCCCGACGCCTTAATGACTATACCCCCCCTCCCCCTCAACTCTGGGTTCGGCCGTGAGTCGATGCGTGCGCATAAGGGGCTACCGTTGTGCCGTTAGGGTGCACTTCCCCTCCGCGCACGGATCGATCCACGGTGTATCGGCTGGTACAGCCCCGCCCCTCTTACGCACCTTCTATAAGCGTGCAACTAGGGAGGCGGGGGTGTCCAGCAGTGAAACCAGCACTAACGAGTCCTCGCAGTCTCTTCCGCAGGTGACTGACCCCGCGACTACCAAAGCTGCCGAAGAAGAGCGATTAGCCGGATCCCGTGAAGCTGACCGACCAATACCAGCCCGTTGGTACGCCTATCCTACCCCGCCCGGAACACGCAGCCGCTGTCCAGGTAGACCCCGTCGCCGGCCTATTTTCTCTCTCTCTCTCTCGGCCCTGGTACGCGCTCCGTAGGCCACCACCGCTGCCGTCGCCCCTCTGGTGCCGCCGCTGCTACGACGACCGTTGGCCGTTCGCCATCCTACCGCCGTTGAGCCGCTGTATCCGTCCCGCCGCTGCTACGACGACCGTTGGCCGTTCGCCATCCTACCGCCGTTGAGCCGCTGCATCCGTCACGCCGCTGCTACGACGACCGTTGGCCGCACGCCATCCTACCGCCGTTAAGCCGCTGCACCCGTCACGTCGCTGCTACAACGACCGTTGGCCGCTCGCCATCCTACCGCCGTTAAGCCGCTGCATCACCGTCCATCCAGTTCGCTGGTGCCGTCACTTCGTCTGTACCGCTACACCCATCCGTCCGCTAATACTGTCCGCCGTCCAGCCACTGCGCTCATACTACTGTACCAATCCGTCCGCTAATACTGTCCGCCGTCCGGCCGCCGCGCTGATCCCGCCGCTGCTCCCGGACAACCGTACCATCCCGCCCGCTACTGCACCGCCGCTAAACCACCGTACCGACCCCTCCGCTACTACTACGCCTATTAGCCACCGCCTCCATCTTTGCACGGAAAGCTGCTGTCCGCCTAATATCCCCAGCCGTGTGTGCGTGCGTTCGTAACACATAAATATCGGGTATTTATTCAGTAGGGGTTTGTGGGACCTTTACTCGACTCTGGATTGACTGAGTGTTACCCCAGCCTTAGACAAAACCCACCTCATAAATGGCGCCCGAGCAGGGACCCTCCTCCGCAGATGACCGTGGAAAAACAACTACAACCACCACCAACACTGCCGGGGCGGGTTCGACGAACGCACCGCCAGAAACAACACACACACAGGCTCCGGAAGGCACGCTGCTGAACACCGACTCGCTCAATTGGATCTACCTGCTTAGGAAGGAGAAGCTGATGGAGGAGTGTAAGGAACACCGAATCGACGTGGAAGGCCAAACCGTAGCCGAGCTGCGGCGCGCCCTGAGTACTTACGTGCGAGCGAAACGCGCCAGGAAATCCAGTGAAGACCTGTTGAAAGAGTTGGAACGAGAAGTGAACGAGGAAGAGGGGAAGTTCGCTACGCTACCCCAGCCAACAACAAAGCCGATCCCTACAATCCAGATCAACAGCCCACAGCCGCACGGAGGAAAGGGAGAGAACGCACTACCAAAACGAGACGAAATGAGCGACGGTGAACTTATGAATACCGTTCGCCGCTGGGACTTGCACTTTTCGGGGGAGGAGTCACTGCACGAATTTCTTGAGAGGATAGAGGAGCTTGCCGAATGCTACCGCATCCCCGTCGACCGACTCCTCATAACACTGCCGGAGCTTCTACGTGGGAAAGCACTGCAATGGTACCGCGTCCGTAAGCAACACATACACCGCTGGAGCGATCTGCGGAGGGAGGTGCAAAATTTTTTTCTACCTAAGCGACACATACGACATTTGGAAGAAGCCATCCGACAACGCAAACAGCAAGGCCGAGAGAAGGCCAAGGACTACATCCTCGCACTGGAGACGCTGATCCGCCAACACCCGACGATGTGCGAAGAGAATCACCTCGAACGGATCTATGATGGTCTACGCGTGGAATACCGCCTTTTCGTCAAACGCAGCGAGTTTAGGACGATCGAGGAGCTCCTGGAGCTAACGGAAGAGTATGAGCTGTTAAGAGGCGAGGAAGCGAAACAGGGAAAAATGGTGGCCCACAGCCTATACCACCTACCCATGGAATACGACAGCAAAGAGTGCTGTTGGCGCTGCAAGGAACGCGGACACCACCGCTTCCAATGTAAGGGCCCCTGGAGGAAGTTCTGCTCCCGGTGTGGCCAAGACAACATCCTCTCCAGGGACTGCCCATGCCCTCCGACTAGCCCAACTACCGAGAACGCACCCCGAACGCCGTCCAACGCTATTAAAGGAAGCCGCCAAGCACCGTACGTCCGACCAGAGAAGCCGAGGGAACCACCCGCCAGCAAGGTAACCGCAAAAACACAAGTAGATGGCCGATTCTATATACCAGTGGTCATCGAGGACATGAGCGTGCGCGCACTAGTGGACACCGGCGCCACCCTATCCTATGTAGATGACACCGTACGGAAACACCTAGAAAAGAACAACATCAAGGCACGCCCCAACAAGCGAAGTATCCAGCTGGCAGACCAAACGTGCGTCTTTACCTCGAATTCCTACCCGGCAAGGATTGTGTATCAAGGACGAGCCACAGACGCGATGCTGTCCGTTATCCCAAACTTGGCCGAACAGGTAATCCTCGGAATGGACTTCCTAAGAAAGAGGGGAATCATCCTCACGCTGGATGGCCAGCCGCTAGAGGCCACCGTGACCAAGAGAGCACCCGAACTGGATACGCTATGTACATTGACGAGCCGAGAACACCTGAGGGACGAACAAAACACGGAACTGGGAAACTTCCTGGCGCATCACCAAAAGCGGTTTGGCGAAATCATCGGACCAAGCACTGCAGCCGAGCATACGATTCGTCTCAAACACAACCGACCGCTGAAGCAACGATACTACCCCCGCAACCCGGCCATGCAACAAGTAATCAACGAAGAGGTAGACGAGTTATTAGCCGGAGGAAGAATAGAACCATCACGAAGCGCGTACAGCTCGCCAATCGTGCTAGTCCGCAAAAAACAGGGCACGTGGAGGATGTGCATCGATTACCGTCAACTCAACGCCGCCAGCGAACCAGACGCTTACCCGTTGCCGCAAATTGGAGCCATTCTCGACCAGCTGAAAGAGGCGAAATTCATCTCGACCATTGACTTGAAGAACGGCTACTGGCAAATCCCGCTCGCCAGAGCATCCCGACCATACACCGCATTCACGGTTCCTGGCAGAGGGTTGTTCCAGTGGAAAGTCATGCCATTTGGCCTACACTCTGCTCCGGCTACCTTTCAACGCGCTCTGGATTCGATACTTGGACCCGAACTCCAACCAAAAGTTTTCGCCTACCTGGACGATATCATCGTATTGGGAGATACCTTCGCAGAACACTTGGCGATCTTGAGGGAAGTGTTCGAGCGCCTACAAAGACACAGGATGCAAGTAAACTTCGAAAAATGCAGCTTCGTCCAGCAACAACTCCATTACCTAGGACATATCATCAGTTCGAAAGGAATTCACACCGATCCAGCAAAAGTATCCGCTGTACAGGAGATGCCCGCACCGAAAACGCTCAAAGAGCTCCGCCGTTTTCTTGGACTCGCGTCATGGTACCGCCGCTTCGTGGCAGACTTCTCTACGCTCGCCGCGCCGCTTAACCAACTGCTGAAAAAGGGATAAGTCTGGAAATGGGAGGCGCACCAAAATCACGCTTTCAAAGCTCTCAAGGATAAGCTCTCCAGCGCGCCAATACTTTGTTGTCCGGACTTCTCTCGACCGTTTTTTCTCCAGACCGACGCGAGCGGAGAGGGCCTGGGCGTCGTGCTCTATCAACGCCATTCCGACCAAGAGAATGTAGTAGCCTACGCCAGCCGAAGCCTAACCCAGCTGGAAAAGCGATACTCGGCCACCGAACAAGAATGCCTCGCCGTGCTATGGGGTATCCGTAAGATGAGACCGTACCTGGAGGGGTATCACTTCACCGTCATCACCGACCACCACTCACTAAAATGGCTGCACTCACTCCAAAACCCCTCTGGACGTCTGGCAAGATGGGCACTGGAATTGCAACAATATAATTTCGAGATAGAATACCGAAAAGGAGCACAGAACGTGGTAGCCGACGCACTCTCCCGCTGCCCGCTACAACACGCCGATGACGACATTTTGTACACCATAACCAACGGAACAAACGACTGGCACGAGAGGAAAGCAAGACAGGTGCGGGAAAAACCTCAAGCACATCCAGATTACCAGATCGTCGATAACCGACTCTTCCGCCACATTTCCCCGAGAAATCAACTCTCGCGGTCACCGCAATGGAAGCTGTGCATCCCAGACGACCGACGAAAGGACGTACTACAAGAAGTCCACGACGCCGCCGCCGCCGGACATCTCGGGGTGAAGAAGACGCTTAAGAGAGCACAACAGAACTATTACTGGCCCGGGATGTTCCGCGATGTCCTCAAACACGTACGGAAGTGTATCAGATGCGCAGAATACAAAGTCAAGCAAAGACGCCCAGCAGGATTGATGGCAACCATGCAATCATCACGACCGTGGGAAATAGTAACCGCTGACTTCGTAGGGCCACTACCCCGTTCCAAGCAAGGAAATACTTGCCTCCTCGTCATGGTGGACAAATTCTCCAAGTGGGTGGAGTTGATCCCAGTGCGCCAAGCGACAACGGCAAGCGTAATCAAAGCACTCCAAGAAAGAGTCATATACCGATTTGGCTGCCCGAAAACCCTCCTCACAGACAATGGCAAACAATTCGTCGGGAAGGCATTAGCAACGTTTTTAAACGACCACCGCATCGATCACAAGTTTACGGCAGCCTACGCCCCGCACGAAAACCCCACCGAGCGAACCAACCGAGTCGTGAAAACCATGATGGCTCAGCGATGCAAGGACGACCACCGCACCTGGGACCAGGAGATACCGCAAATAGCATTCGCGATAAACACGGCCAGCCACGAATCTACAACAGCATCAGCAGCAGAAATCAACTTCGGTAGAGACCTTACAGCACCGCAGCAAGTGCGCACGGAGGGAGCAGTACCAGCAGAGCCACCAACCGTACCACCGTCCATCACCAAGTTGTGGGACGAGATAAAAGGGCACCTAGCCAAAGCTTCAAAGCAACAGAAAAAACACTACGACTTACGCAGACGGCAATGGAAGCCACGTATAGGCGAGCAGGTGATGAAAAGGGACCACCCACTCTCATCCGCGGCAGACAAATTCGCCCAGAAGTTAGCACCAAAATTTTCCGGCCCGTACTTGGTGATGGAATACGTTTCGACGAACACGGTAAAATTAGGCCACCCAGAGCAACCAAAGCAGCAACGTGCACACGCGCACTTGCAAGACTTAAAGCCGTACAAATCATAGACAACCCGTTTACCTCTTCATTGCAGGAACCAGACCGTCCAATATGAGTCGAAAACACCGGCAACCCATACCACCGAACTCACCACAACCAATACGGCCGTGGCGCCCACCGTTTGAGGCAACATTATGGCCGGCGAACAAGCCAAAAATCCAAAATATACAAATTTTTCACGGCCCACCAATCTACGACCACCTAATGGCCATCAGAGAACAGGAGTTGGCACCAGATAAATGAACGACCGGACCCAGAGGAGTCTATTAAAGAAATTACGCCAAAGCAACAAAAACGGGGCGACACCGAACACAACCAAACAGAAAAAAAAACATCATATGAAGAAGGTGACCCTGATCCCGAACAGTTCTTCAGAGAACTGAAATTAAAGCGCTCGAACCACAAGGACAGGAAGAGCTATACGTTCCGCTGGAAAACCAAGCGGGTCAAGGTAAAAATGATAGACAAAACACTGGCGACAGTTTCACTGATGGGGAGAAAAAGGGTTTTACCAATCGAATAAGACACGAGGAGAGGAGGCCGAAGTATATATCTTTTCTTTATATACACTTACACCATTTACAAAACTGTTAGACTTAAGACATAAATGAATTGTGAATTATGTTTCAAATAATAAGAAAAAAAAAAATATATATATACTACAAAAACAACAAAAAAAAAAAAAAAAAAAAAAAAAAAAAAACCAAAAAAAAAAAAAACAAAACCAAAAAAAAAAACAACCAATATATATATATATACATATATCTACATAACATTATACAGGGAACAAGAGAAGTACGACAACGGATACAGTTTAGTACGACTCCATCCCCGACAAAAAAAAAAAAAAAAAAAAAAAAATAGTAAAATGAAAAATAAATTTTTTTTTTATATACTTTTTGCCATTAAAACCTGAAATGTTAACATTAACTCTGTTATATACATAAGTGGAATGACTCTGTATATTTTTGAAAAGAATAATAATTTTTAAATAAAGTGCTTCGCCCACACGCACACCGGCATAATACCTAGGCCATGCCTGGAGATCCACCTTTCCCCCAACGCAGCTTTCCGTCAACCGAAGTGGGAGGGGGACTGTAACGTAACGTTACAATAACGTAATTCCCCCTGTATTTCCTTATTCACCTAAACCTGAACCTCCCTGTACTTATTTTGCTATAGCATAGCCAACAACCACTTCTTTTATAGCATATTCAACAACCAACTAAATTGCGAACCAATGAAAACCACAATAACGGAGCGTTGAATTCTCAACCAGTTTGTGTCACCACCCATATAAACACTGAATTTGCATTTTTGCAATTCAGTCCTCGCAGGTGAGCCAGCGGGAGTGGTTGTCTTTTTAAAGACAAAATTGCCACTCCTGCTAGCCAGCTGAGTGGAAGGGGCGCTGTCATGGCGCGGGTCACCCTTCACCCAGGTAAGGACGAGCGGGGCGGATGCCTTTGTGCTATTGCCACCCGCCGCCCCCCTGGGTATTGAGCGGCCCGACGCCTTGATGACTATGTCACCCCTCCCCCTCAGCTCTGGCTTCGGCCAGCTGAGTCGAAGGGGCGCTGTCATGGCGCGGGTCACCCTTCACCCAGGTAAGGACGAGCGGGGCGGATGCCTTTGTGCTATTGCCACCCGTCGCCCCCCTGGGTGTTGAGCGGCCCGACGCCCTAAAGACTACCTAACCCCCTCCCCCCTCAGCTCTGGCTTCGGCTAGTTGAGTGGAAGGGGAGCCGTCATGGCACGGGTCACCCTTCACCCGGGTAAGGGCGAGCGGGGCGGATGCCTTTGTGCTATTGCCACCCGTCGCCCCCCTGGGTGTTGAGCGGTCCGACGCCTTAATGACTATACCCCCAGTCCCCCTCAACTCTGGGTTCGGCCGTGAGTCGATGCGTGCGCATAAGGGGCTACCGTTGTGCCGTTAGGGTGCACTTCCCCTCCGCGCACGGATCGATCCACGGTGTATCGGCTGGTACAGCCCCGCCCCTCTTACGCACCTTCTATAAGCGTGCAACTAGGGAGGCGGGGGTGTCCACCAGTGAAACCAGCACTAACGAGTCCTCGCAGTCTCTTCCGCAGGTGACTGACCCCGCGACTACCAAAGCTGCCGAAGAAGAGCGATTAGCCGGATCCCGTGAAGCTGACCGACCAATACCAGCCCGTTGGTACGCCTATCCTACCCCGCCCGGAACACGCAGCCGCTGTCCAGGTAGACCCCGTCGCCGGCCTATTTTCTCTCTCTCTCTCTCGGCCCTGGTACGCGCTCCGTAGGCCACCACCGCTGCCGTCGCCCCTCTGGTGCCGCCGCTGCTACGACGACCGTTGGCCGTTCGCCATCCTACCGCCGTTGAGCCGCTGTATCCGTCCCGCCGCTGCTACGACGACCGTTGGCCGTTCGCCATCCTACCGCCGTTGAGCCGCTGCATCCGCCACGCCGCTGCTACGACGACCGTTGGCCGCACGCCATCCTACCGCCGTTAAGCCGCTGCACCCGTCACGTCGCTGCTACAACGACCGTTGGCCGCTCGCCATCCTACCGCCGTTAAGCCGCTGCATCACCGTCCATCCAGTTGTTCGCTGGTGCCGTCACTTCGTCTGTACCGCTACACCCATCCGTCCGCTAATACTGTCCGCCGTCCAGCCACTGCGCTCATACTACTGTACCAATCCGTCCGCTAATACTGTCCGCCGTCCGGCCGCCGCGCTGATCCCGCCGCTGCTCCCGGACAACCGTACCATCCCGCCCGCTACTGCACCGCCGCTAAACCACCGTACCGACCCCTCCGCTACTACTACGCCTATTAGCCACCGCCTCCATCTTTGCACGGAAAGCTGCTGTCCGCCTAATATTCCCAGCCGTGTGTGCGTGCGTTCGTAACACATAAATATCGGGTATTTATTCAGTAGGGGTTTGTGGGACCTTTACTCGACTCTGGATTGACTGAGTGTTACCCCAGCCTTAGACAAAACCCACCTCATATACCCATTAACACCTTTCGTTTGATACCCATATTGTACAAACGCATTCTAGAGTCACCCCTGGTCCACATTTATGCCGATATCTCGAAAAGGCGACCACCTATACAACTACCACCACTCCCTTTTAAAACCCTCATTAATACCTTTAATTTGATACTCATATCGTACAAACACATTCTAGAGTCACCCCTGGTCCACCTTTATGCCGATATCTCGAAAAGACGACCACCTATACAACTACCACCATCCCTTTTAAAACCCTCATTAATACCTTTAATTTGATACCCATATCATACAAACAAATTCTAGAGTCACCCCTGATCCACCACTAAACCCCACGCCTTTTTGAAATACTCATTAACACGTTTCGTTTCATACCCATATTGAACAAACGCATTCTAGGGTCACCCCTGGTCCACCTTTATGGCGATATCTCGAAACGGCGTCCACCTATGGAACTAAGGATCACTCCCTTTTAAAATACTCATTAACACCTTTCATTTGATACCCATATCGTACAAACAAATTCTAGAGTCAACCCTGATCTACCTTTATGGCGATATCCCTAAATGGCGTCCATCTATACAACTATGGCCCACTCCCTCATAAAATACTATTTAAATTCATTTGATACACGTGTCATACAAACACATTCCAGGGTTACCCTCGGTTCATTTTCCTACATGGTTAGTTTCCCTTATGTTGTCACCATAGCTCTCAACTGAGTATGTAATGTTCGGTTACACCCGAACTTAGCCTTCCTTACATGTTATCTGTTGTATTTATAATTCTGACAAATGTTTGGTGTGAATCTGTTAAGGTGTTTGCAATAAAAATGCCTTCAGACAATTCTTGTTGTGGAATTAGTAAATCGGAATTGTTATTTTAAATGTGATTTTGTCGAACTACTTCTGATCTTGCGGGAATTGAAATACTATTGATTGTTGGTTTATTAGTCATCTGAATTATTATATTTTCTGGGTAGTCATACGGTCTTGGTATTGGAGTGTCCCCTTCTTTTTGATAATCCAAAAAGCAAGTATATTTTTTATATTTTTTAGGTCACGTCCATTCGTTGCTTCCTCCGGTGTTCCACAAGGTAGTATCCTGGGTCCACTGTTTTTTGTCATGTTTATTAATGATATTCGCTCTTGCTTCTCTAAAGTAAGATTCTTGCTGTATGCAGATGACCTGAAGATATACTTGCCTATTCATAGCCTTCATGATGCGGTATTGTTGCAAGAAGCTTTGGATAAACTTAGTAACTGGTGTAATAATAATCGGTTATCACTTAACCTAAAAAAGTGCTTTCAAATAACTTTCTCGAAGCGTTTCAACTTGATTGATACCGTGTATCAAATATCAAACTCGCCCCTGTTGCGGGTTAGTGAAATTAAGGACTTAAGTGTAATATTTGACACGAAGTTTTCGTTTTCAAGTCATAATAATGTGTGCATTGCTAACTCGTATGCCATGCTAGCTTTTGTTAGGCGTCATAGCTTGGATTTCAGTGACCCGTATACGCTAAAGCTTTTATATTCTGCGTTTGTGCGATCCAAACTTGAATACGCTTGTTTCATCTGGTCTCCGTATTATTCCTGCCATGTTGCAAGAATTGAACGAATCCAAAAAGTATTCGTACGCTTTGCATTACGCAGTCTGCGCTTCTCGGATCCTATCCCGACTTATAAAGCTCGTTGCTTATTGATCAACTTAAAATCATTGCAGGACAGGAGGACAATTTTATCGTTGTCGTTCGTTTTCGATTTGTTACGTGGGGTTGTTGATTGCCCTGTGCTCTTGGAGAGGATTTTCATTAATATACCGGCTAGAGCTCTTCTGCCATCTTTGCTGCTCTCGTCTATAATGCCAATGATCTGCCGACCCTTGGCAATTTCGGCGAAAGACCGCGTCAAGCCTCCCTGCGTCTTGGCCCTTTTCGGTGCCGTGGGGTTGGATTCATCCATGGACCGCTGGCGTTTCGAAGTTTCCTCACTCTCGACTAAAACTTTTAAAGTTACTTGAACTAAAAAATTAAAAATAAATAATAGTTTAAAAAAACTAAAAAAAACACGCTTTTATAGCAAACCGAACTAAAAAATAGAAAATAATTTTCAATTAAAAAGAGTTTATATAACAGTAGTAGAAGGTCAAACAATCGTTTATAGTTAATCACCTCCAAATAAAATTATAATAAAATTTGAGTTATTAACAGAATAATTTAATTCACATTTTTTTATTTATTTTATAACATTCAATATGAAGCACCCCACGCTTTTTACTGTGAAATCAATTATTCTGTTAATAACTTAAATTTTATTATGATTTTATTTTGAGGTGATTAACTATAAACGATTGTTTGACCTTCTACTACTGTTATATAAACTCTTTTTAATTGAAAATTATTTTCTATTTTTTAGTTCGGTTTGCTATAAAAGCGTGTTTTTTTTAGTTTTTTTAAACTATTATTTATTTTTAATTTTTTAGTTCAAGTAATTTTAAGTTTTAGTCGAGAGTGATGAAACTTCGAAACGCCAGCGATCCATGGATGAGTCCAAACCCACGGCACCGAAAAGGGCCAAGACGCAGGGAGGCTTGACGCGGTCTTTCGCGGAAATTGCCAAGGGTCGGCAGATCATTGGCATTATAGACGAGAGCAGCAAAGATGGCAGAATCCCGAAACAACAGTGGAAGTGGATCGAGGCCGCGCTCGCTACGGTGGCCGTTAAGGTTAAGAAAGACAACCCTGGTCCACCGCCATCTTACACCGATGCAGGGTGGTTCCAGGGCAATGTCAAGCTAATTGCCTGTGACGACGCCAGGTCGGTAAACTTCTATAGGGCCGCCGTCACGCTGATAGGGCTGGTATATCCGGGCGCGCGCCTCAAGGTAGTGGAGAGGCGTGATATCCCCTTACGACCTAGGGCTAGAGCTTGGGTTCCAGTGACGCCAACGGACCCAGCTGACATCCTGGAGCTGCTCCAGGAGTACAACCCGCCACAGGTTTGGAAGTCAACCCGGATAAAACCGAGCTTGTCCTCTTCACGAGGGGGTACAAAGTACCAAATCTTACACCGCCAAGAATTGGGGGTACGTTCTTAGCGTTTAGCGACCAAGTCAAGTATTTGGGAGCCATTCTGGATAGGAAGCTATTATGGATGGCCATATAGTGGAGCGATCCAAGAAGGCAGCAGCAGAGCTGTTCACCTGCAAGAAGGCAATTGGCACCTCCTGGGGATTCTCCCCTAAGGTGACCTACTGGATTTACACAGCCATTGTGCGACCGATTCTTCTTTATGGTGCCTTGGTCTGGTGGCCTGCACTAGCAAAAAGTACCTATCTTAAAATGCTTCAAAAGGTGCAACGGAGTTCAGAGCTCTGCATTACCGGGGCTCTCGGCTCCACTCCAGATTCCGTTACATACATACATGGATACATAGATAGATACAGGCCAAGCTAATAAAAGCGTGTTAAAAAGGGCTCCAGTATGCTCTTTCGTAGATGTGCCATGCATCCACTTCTATCATTAATAAAGGAATGCGTTTTTCGCATTATGTGCAAGGTTTCAAATCTATGGTCATTTGGTGTGGTCATAAGTTCAATTGACCTTATGTCCGGTAACCTTATGTCACCCCACCATCACATTATTGCATTATCATGGAGCCTTGGTACGTGTGCAAAGTTTCAATCAAACTTATGGCCGTTTAAATTGGTAATAAGGCCAATTGACCTTATGGCCGTTGACTTTATGTCACCACACCATCACATTAATGCATTGTCATTGAGCCTTGATACGTGTGCAGAGTTTAAATCAAACTTATGGCCATTCAAAGTGGTAATAAGGCCAATTGACCTTATGGCGTTGACCTAATGTCACCGCACCATCACATTAATGCATTTTCATCGAGCCTTTATACGTGTGCAAAGTTTCAATCAAACTTATGGCCATTCGAAGTGGTAATAAGGCCAATTGACCTTATGGCCGTTGACCTTATTGTAGCATTATGCGTCATACCCACCTATGTAATACACTTGCGGCATTACTCATCATGAACTTCTATGCCAAATACATTTTAGTAATAATCATATTACAATATTATACAACATAAATTATTGAACTAACCCAGCGGTTAGTTAGCTAACATCAATGGAATGCCGAATATGAAACCCTTGTCCCTTCACAGCTAATAAATTCTGCTTATTATTTACATACAACCAATAATGGGAATTAACCAAATACTCACATTGATCTGCTGACTTTGCAAGCATGCATACAAACCTACATGTATGCATAGCATTAACCAAATTACTCGCATTGATCTGCTGACGATGCAAGCAGGCATACAAATCTACATGTATGCAAGCAGGCATACAAATTTACATGTATGCAAGCATGCATACAAATCTACATGTATACAAGGCATGTATACAAACCTACATGCATGCATAGCCCATTACCAATGTACATATTTTTAGTTTATTAGAATTAAGATAATTATGAATGTATAGGTTATGTAAATAACTATAAAAGGGAAAGAATTTATTTAATAAAAAGAATTAATGTTTGACTACCAAACCTTTCACATCTTTTATTCCAAATCAAACATTTGGCGATCCTGCCAGCTTGGTCAAGAATTCGCAAAATTGCTGAAGACCTTGCTGGAGGAAAATCCTGGATATAAAATAAGCAGGATTCGCCTTCAAACATTTCATGGCGATCCTGCCAGCCTGATCTTTGATTAGCTGAAAAATTTGCAATTACGCAAAATTAGCTAGATCTTGCTGGAGGAAGAATCCTGCCAGTTCAGATCAAAAATTGACCCAACTGCTAAAAAGGATCTGACTGCCCAGGATTCTGACCATTTGTCAAACAGGTAAAAAGTTTTTATTTAAAGAAAGGAAAAATGAGAAAAAGGACATTTAAACAAAGCAGCCTTTAATGTCATTATGGCAGCACCCAAAGATCTAATATTGGCACCGTTGCAGTACAATTAAACTCTTGGATGTAAACAAAAGGTACTACTATATGGCATCAATTAAGATATTATCAAGGAAAGCCCTTTTTCGGCAAGGATTTAGCAAAATAAGTTGAAAAATATTTGGTGGTAACAAAACGGCATCAGGTACTACTATATGGCATCAATTAAGATATTATCAAGGAAAGCCGTTTTTCGGCAAGGATTTGTCAAACTAAGTTGAAAAATATTTGGTGGTAACACAACGGGATCGAAGGACACCTTTCAATTGGCACAAGTTAACAACAAAACGAAACCAGAAACATTTCATGGCGAGATCGGAGGCATAACACTCGAGGCAATTAATATAAGTATATAAAAATTTTAGAAACAAATTGGGCGGCCTTTACGGACGCTAAACCATTAGCAAAAACGAGAGTTTTTGCTTAGGAATTTTTTTTAAAAAAAATAGGACTTGTAAAAAAAATAAATAAATAATGTAAAATTTAAACTAAAACAAAAGTATGTACGAACAATTTCTTTTGAACTTGAAAAAAAATTGATCTAATTTGTTAAAATTTGAAGTAAAATTTTTATGGAAAAAAGAAGTAGGAGGAAAATTAAAAATTTCTTATTCGAAAAAAAGGCTAAAATGCTAAAAATCTTAAATTAAACTTTTATAAGAAAAAAAATTCAAGTAAATTGGAATGTTTAGGACACTTCTGTAAAATAGTCAATCAACTTCAGACAGTTTACCTATCCTCTAAAGAAAGCCCATAGAACATTTTTATTCAAAAGTAACCGGTTCAGGATTACAACACGAATAGATCGTACCTTTAAATGCAACTCTACATCTTATTACTCATTTGATGTATTGTATTTCTTATGCAAAATATTCTTTTAGTCTTTCAATAAACTCAATTATAGTAAAACGTGTTTTATTAATTACGCTCCAAGGACCTATCCCCAACATTGGTTATGGGCCCAGGACACAGTCCGCGAAAGTAATTAAGACGTTTATAAATAAATTAAAACGGGTGTGTCGCGTTTTAAAGAAAGTTATACGCAGAAATGAACTCGCTATATCAAATTGAGAAGCTCGATGAAAAGAATTTTGACTCATGGCGGGTACAAATGAAAAGTGTCCTAATACATGCCGGACTATGGCACATAGTGAGTGAAAAAGTTATTAAGCCTGAAAATGATGCATCCGAGTGGGAAGCGCTTGATGAGAAGGCTTTGGCCACAATTACTCTTAGTGTAAAAGCGTCGCAACTCAACCACATAAAGCAATGCAAAACATCAACTGAAGCGTGGAAGGCTCTAGAAAATTTGCATCAGCCAAGTGGACCTGTACACAAGGTGTCGTTATATAAGAAGCTTCTCGGTATGAAGCTAAGTGACAGCGAAAATATGTCTAAATATTTAAATGACTTTACTTGCGTTGTAGAAAAATTAGCCGAAGTCGGAATTGAAATTAAAGACGAATTAGTTACAATAATTCTAATGTCAAGTCTACCAAAGCAGTACGAACATTTTGTTGTTGCGATGGAGACAAGAGACACGTTGCCGACATTGACGAATTTGAAGATCAAACTTCTGGAAGAGTTCGAGCGAAAGAAACAGACAAAACGCAGTTCAGCTGAATCTGAAGGGGAATCGCAAGCCTTTGCTTTGTGGTCAAAGAATGCAGAAAAAGGGGAAACTTCAACGAATAAGAGAAATAGAAATATGCAAAATGTCAAATGCTATAAGTGTGGGCAGCGCGGCCATTACGCTGCAAACTGCAACCTGAAATCCAATAAGAACGATCAGCGAGCAACGAAGAGAAATGAGCATTCATTTACGATGTTAGCAGCAGCAGAAGCTAGTGCGTTTGATAACTCGACTTGGCTTCTTGACAGCTAAGCGACAGCGCATATGTGTTGCAACAAAAATTTGTTTATTTCACTCAAACATCACAAAGAGAAAATTAGTCTAGCGGGAGACAATTTCATTTACGCAGAAGGTGTGGTTGAAGTGCGAATTAGATATCAAGAGAGTGATATTATTCTACACAATGTTTTGTTTGTGCCAAATATGGGCAGTAATTTTATATCCGTCGCTAGAGCTGTAGAAAATGGTCTACAAGTAATGTTTGATAAACATAGCGCAAAAATAATTAGCAAAAATGAAATAGTGTTGAGCGCAATGAAGGTAAACAAACTTTTTGTATTTCGATACAGTAGCAAAAGCAATAGCAAAAGAAATAGCAACAAATGTTTTTATTCTTCAAATGAAAAAGCAATTTCGTGGCACGAGCGGTATGGACATTTGAACTACGGTAGTTTGCAAGAATTAATAAATAAAGACATGGTGCGCGGAATTGACAAAGTGACGTTCGCTAAAGACATTGAGTGCGAAGTATGTGCACGGTGCAAAATAAACGTAAAGCCTTTTCCGAAGAGTACGGAAAACCAATTAGTACACACAGATGTGTGTGGCCCATTTCGTACAAAATCGCTTGGTGGTGCGCGTTATTTCTTAAATTTCATAGACGATAAATCCAGGCGCATGTTTGTTTATTTTCTTAAGTCTAAAGAAGAAGTCTTAGAAAAATTTAAAATGTTTGCAAATTTGGTAGAGCGCCAGACTGGAAAAAGAATTAAAGTAATTCGAAGCGATAATGGACGTGAGTTCGTAAATAAAGAGTTTGATAAATATTTAAATGAGTGTGGCATAAAACGGCAGCTGACAGTGCCGTATACGCCGCAGCAGAACGGGGTCGCTGAGAGGGCCAACCGTACCATAGTTGAGATGGCACGTACCATGTTGCTTCAGAGTGGGCTTCACGAGTGTTTATGGGCAGAGGCAGTAAATACGGCAGTATTTCTGCGAAACAGATCGCCTACAAAGGCATTAAATAATATGACGCCTTACTAGGCTTGGTCTGGGCGAAAGCCAGCTGTAAATTTTTTAAGAGTGTTCAGCTCAGAAGCAATTGCGTTGAATCAAGTGAACAAAAGTAAATTCAAGCTTAAAGGAAAGAAGTACGTTATGGTAGGTTATTCACTAACGTCGAAAGCATATCCCTTATATGATTCAGAACAGCGCATGATAGTAGAGAAACGCGATGTAAAGTTTTTACCGATGAATAAAAATGAATTGGTAGATTTTTCTGATCTCTTATCCACTGAAAATCGTGAACACATTACTAAAGTTAAATCATCTAAAGTATTGAGTGAAGATGAAGCAAACGACAGCGACGATTTGTTTGAAGAGGTGAAGACGTCTGATTCAGACAGCGACTACCAAGATAGTTTTTGTGAAACTCCGACCAAGGAGGAAGAATCTCCTGCGCAAATTGGTCGAGGTAGGCCGAAGTTTGTACGTACTGGAAAGCCTGGACGCTCACGAAAAGTATATAATTCGGTAAATATGATGCAAAGTGCGTGCGAAATTGAAATTCCTCAAACAGTGAAAGAAGCTGAAAGCTGCGAGATTAAGGAAGAGTGGGCAAAGGCGATGAAAGTCGAATATGATGCTTTGGTGCGAAACCAAACGTGGCAGTTAGTTGACTTACCAACTGGCGAAAAAGCAATCGGGTGTAAATGAGTTTTCACCGTAAAGAACGACAAAAATGGTGGCGTTGAACGATTTAAGGCGCGTTTAGTCGCAAAGGGCTGTAGCCAACAATTCGGTGTAAATTACACTGAGACATTTTCTCCGGTAGTACGTTACGCTACAATTCGTATGGTGTTGGTATTAGCGGCAGAGCTCAAAATGTACACTCATCAAATGGATGTTTGTAGCGCATACCTTAACAGCGTGCTTACTGACGTAGTATATATGCAGCAACCTGAATGTTTCACCGACAAACAATTTCCTGATCGAGTACTGAAGCTCAATAAAGCCATATATGGACTGAAACAATCCGGAAGAGAGTGGAACCAAAAATTGGATAAAGTTCTAAAGAGAATTGGGTTCGAGGCATGTAATAATGAGCGTTGTTTATACAGAATGGGTAACCAAGGTGGTTTAAGTCTCATTGCTGTATATGTACATGACTTGATCATTAGCTCCCAAAACAAAGATGATCTCTTGGCGCTTAAATCACAGATATCAAGCAGTTTTGAGTGCGCCGATAAAGGTCCCATTTCGTATTTCTTAGGAATGGAGATCACTAGAGAAGGCGAGACGGGAAACATCTCAGTTGGGCAATCACTGTATGTGAGAGAGATTTTAGAAAAATACAGTATGACAAGCTGTCGAGTACCGAAGACACCGTTAGACGAAGGTTTTCAAATAGGATGCACTAGTGAGTCGTGTGCTAAAGTAGATGTTACAAGTTACCAATCAGCAATCGGTGCATTAATGTATCTCGCTATTTGTACAAGGGCAGATATATTGCATTCAATTTCTAAGCTGGCACAGCGAAATCAAAATCCGCATAAAGAGCACGAATCTGGTATCAAGCATATTTTAAGATACCTGGCAATGACTGAAGACTACAAACTAGTATACCGTTGTACTGGCAAACCTATAGAGGGATTCGTAGATGCCGATTGGGGTAGCAATACTCTCGACCGCAAATCGTACACGGGGTATGTATTCTTTATGGGTGGTAATGCAATCTCGTGGGAAAGTAAGCGACAAAACAGCGTAGCCCTCAGCAGCACAGAGGCAGAGTACATCGCATTGGCATCAGCTGCAAAAGAAGCAGTGTATTTACGAAGTCTTATGAAAGATATTGGCGTATGTGATTCTGGTAATCCAATTGTGGTTTACAGCGATAATTTAAGTGCACAGCAATTAGCGAAAAACCCGGTTTATCACTCACGAAGCAAGCACATAGATATTAAATATCATTTCGTTAGAGAAGCAATTAATAATAATCAAATCGAAGTTAAATATACTTGCACTAATGAGATGATTGCTGATGTGCTTACAAAGAATTTAAATAAAACTAAACATGAGAAGTTTGTAAAATTGTTAGGTTTGGGTTCAAAGCATATGTAAACGACCTACTCGTGTTGAGGAAGAGTGTTGAAAAGTAACCGGTTCAGGATTACAACACGAATAGACCGTACCTTTAAATGCAACTCTACATCTTATTACTCATTTGATGTATTGTATTTCTTATGCACAATATTCTTTTAGTCTTTCAATAAACTCAATTATAGTAAAACGTGTTTTATTAATTACGCTCCAAGGACCTATCCCCAACAATTTTAATAAGGTTTAAAAATTAACCATAACTACTAAAATGCAAAGAAACTCAGATCTTCCTCTCTATTGGTGGGACGAAAATACCCGACACACTAGGGACTTGCAAAAAGAGTTAGAAGGATTAAAGAAATTGTGGAAGATATTAGGTATGGAAAGGGAACCCACAATTGAGGATATTATAAACCCCACTACCAGGGAAGAGGAAATAATGCGTATGATTAGGAGAGTGTTCCCCGAAAATTCCAAATGTTAAGTGGCATCAAAAACAAAAAAGAAAAATATATTAAAAGCCCGTTTAATACGAATAGATAAGAATATTTCCAAATATATTATAAACTACACTAAGAAAATTTTTTTTGAAATATTAAAATTTTTTTTAAAAAATATTTTTAATCAACAATATCCACAAAATAAAGTCATAAAAAAAAATATCTAACTTCTTATTAAAATTAGAGAACTTTCAAGATCTCTTGGTGGACAAAAATAGCACAGGGCATCATGGTAGCCATAGCTGGCTACGAGGTAGGTAAAGAAAGCTCTGAAAGAACAGATAGCAAGATAATCAAGTATGAGCCACCAACTAAGGTAAATACAGAAAATACTCCGAACATCCCAGATGTTTGGTTAGCAGTTATAGGTTGCGTATTCATGCTATTGATCATCACAATAGCTGTGATGCTCAAAAACTATATGAAGCACAAATTAGGCAAGTAAAACCCGCCACAACTCGTATCTAAGAAACACCAGTTTTTGCAACCCATTACTTAAACCAAACCCAAAGCTGAGGAAGAGCGATAAACAATTCAAATAAATCTCAAATAGTAAACCTAAAAATGTCACAATCGACAGTAAAGGCAACCCTGCCTAAAGCGAACAGCAAATCAAAAATTCGCATAATTCCTTTGATGGCTCCTGACAAAAATAGTCATGAAGCAATATAAAATTCTAGGGCAGTGGAAATAGGCAAAAACTAAGAACAAGAAAAATTTTAAAAACCAGCCCATAACAACAAAAAGAAAAGAATGAAGAAAAGTCACAAAGAGAACCTATAAAAATATAAGTGAAGCGCTATATAAATTTGCAGCAATAAGACATGTCGCGCTCCTAAAATGGTAGCGGAAGAAATACAAGCAACCTGATTGTAGATGATAAAATTGACTTAGGACAATTACTTATCAGGCTGTACACACGTTGTACAAATGCCGCCAATCCGGGACTTGAAATTTTTAAGAAAAACACAGTTATCATGTGGGACAAATTGGGGAAAAATAATTGAATATTTACTCGAGTAGGCAAATTTAAAATAATAAAAGTAGGTACCCAAATTCTCTAAGATCAAACAATTGCACAAACCCAAAAAGGTTGTGAAAGTGACAAATCCCGGTATAAAAATAAAAATAAATTCTTCATAAAAGTCATGACGATTCTGTCTTGGTGGCCGCCGCAGAAATCACATGACAAATAAGATCAAAAATATTGCTGGAAAATAGGGAATTTATTAAAAATTTTAAGATACGAAAATTTTTTTTTGCACCCACTGTACCTTCCACTTATCCATTAATAAAACTACCCTGCTCTTCCATCAGCAACCCCCTATATTATATATACAATTTATTACAGATTTACCTAATTATGAAAAAAAAGGTCAAGTGAAAAAAAAAATTCTTCTTTCCTTGAATAAAAATTAAATAAATACGATCATTTATTACCTAGGTCTCACAAGGTCATATTTTTACATATTAGGAAAGTATTCTACTTTAGCCCCGATAGATTAGAAAATATTAATAGCAAATGTAATAGCAGGTGTATTTGGCTGTCCGATTAGACATTTGTCGGAACCGGCCGGATCGGACCACTATAGCATATATCCTCCATACAACCGATTTTTCAGAAAAAAGAGGATTTTTGTAATATCTTACTCAATTTAACAGATTCAAGCTTCAAGCTTCACCATATACTTTCGTATATTGCACATATTGTTGCCTGAAAAAATTGATGAGATCGGTCGTATATATAGTATATATCCCCCACAACCGATTGTTCAGATAAGAAACTTTTCGTAGTTACTGCCCTATTTTAAGAGCTAGAGGCTTCAAATTTCAACGAATGCTTACGTATATCGCATGTATTGTTTTCTGAAAAAATCATACAGATCGGTGGTATATATAGTATATATATGGTGGTATATATAGTATATATATATAGTATATATATATATTTTCGCAATTTTAGCCCCATTTTAACAGCTAGAAGCTTCAAATTTCACCGAACGCTTACGTATATGGCATATATTGATTTCTGAAAAAATCACAGAGATCGGTTGTATATATAGTATATATCTCATACAACCGATTGTTCAGATAAGAAACTTTTCGCAATTTCTACCCCATTTTAACAGCTATAAGCCTCAAATTTCACCGATTGCTTACGTATATAGTATATATTGTTGTTTCAAAAAATCATAGAGATCGGTGATATATATAATATATATATGATGGTATATATAGTATATATATATATTTTTTTTGCGATTTCGGCCCCATTTTAACAGCTAGAAGCTTCAAATTTCACCAAATGCTTACGTGTATAGCATATATTGATGTCTGAAAAAATCATTGAGATCGGGTGTATACATAGTATATATCTCATACAACCGATTGTTCAGATAAGAAACTTTGCGCAATTTCTGCCTCGTTTTAACAGCTAGAAGCTTCAAATTTCTCCAAATGCTTACGTATATAGAATATATTGTTGTCTGAAAAAATCATAGAGATCGGTGGTATATATATTATATACTTCATACAAACTGTCATTTTTGCCCCTTTTTTACGGATAGAAGCTTCAAAATTCATCAAGTTTCATAAAATAGTTACGTTTACTTCATATATTTTTGAAATACGTGATTCGTATTCGTAGTTTTTACATGCAGACCACAAAAAACGTGAAGCTTTGCATCCTCACACAAAGTACCTACCTATTTTTATACCTTTCATGAAAATGAAATGGTATATTAATTTCGTCACGAAACCCAAAATTGTAAGTCCTTAAAGGAAAATAGATAGACCCACCATTAAGTATACCGAAATAATCAGAATGAAGAGCTGAGTTGATTTAGCCACGTCCGTTTGTCTGTCTGTCCGTCTGTCCGTCTGTCTGTTTGTATGCAAACTAGTCCCTCAATTTTTGAGATATCTTGATAAAATTTGGTGAGCAGGTGTATTTGGGTGTCCGATTAGACATTTGTCGGAACCGACCGGATCGGACCACTATAGCATATATCCTCCATACAACCGATTTTTCAGAAAAAAGAGGATTTTTGTAATATCTTACTCAATTTAACAGATTGTTTCTTTGAAAACCGCCTTACCAACAAGCATAGCTTTAACACATAATTACATACGAAGTATGCAATGGGTAAAAGATTAAATATGCAAAAAGAAGGCAATTGGGAAAAACTTTACAACAACTAAGGCATTACGTGGCTGAATGCGTTTGTAACACGTTCAACTATCGTAGGAGTGCGGGTTCAAGTCCCACACCGGGGAGAAAAGGCTTTGAAGAGATTTACAAGGTATAATCGAAACAGCTGTCGCCCTGTCCGTCCTGATGTCACGTTGCTTAAATTTTTCCCAAATTACACTGGTTTACAGCCAAAATTCACCAGAGACGCCATTATGAAATTCCTATGTAAAATCACTCCCTGATTCTGAAAATCAAGGTTATTTTTAATTTTATGGCAACGTTTTTGAGATATATACGAATTACCGTTATTTCAAAAAAATAAAAAATTGGGTCCACTTAATCATATATATCTCAAGAACGAATTGAGCAATTCCAAAACGGTAATAAAATTTGCTATAAACTGTGCATACTACACTTTTTGCTAGGCCATTCAGATTCAAAGATAACGAACAATCCTTACGAAGTTTTTCAATGTTTTTTGTAAAAATATAAAAAAATTTTTACTTTGCGAGGAAGGATCTCGAAAACTTTTTATTTTTTTGCAGATTTTTTATTTTTTCTATGAGCTCTGTTTTATTAGAAAAAAAACAAGCTTTCATTCAACAAAATCGGTAAACTTATACAAAAGTAATAAGCATTCAAATAAATATATCCATATAGTAAAACTTAAGTACCCTACAAATAACAGCATATTGTCACGGATATTAGCATCGCTAAGTTATACCATCACTAAGGCGATGCTAAGGCCACGATAAGCAGTATTTACGTCAATAATCAAATCATGTATACGCATATATAAGGCAGTCGAAAGATGTCACACACAGATGCATTTACTTATACGCCTATCTATGCGCGAGAGACTGTAAACTACAAACATTCACATCAATAATTCAATATTGGAGTTATTTATTCAACAGTTTAGCGATACGAACTTAGCAGAGGGTTGCAAATAAAAGGATTTGCAGCAAATTCGTTACAATTGGTGTCAGAAGAGGAATTGTTGAATAAATTCCAGAGGACAACAAGGACATGGCAAAGTTCAGTGAATTGAAGATCCAGCAACTGAAGAAGGAGTTGGAGAGCCGTGGATTGAATACAACCGGCATTAAACTCGAACTTCAGGCACGACTACGAGAGGCAATGGAATTAGAAGGAATTGACGTGGAAGAGTATGACTTTCATCTTGATGGCGAGGAAACAACAAAAATGGAAGAGACAGTTACGCAGACAGTTACGAGCACAGACTTGAACATGATTTTGGCTGCAATATATGCTCAAACATCGACAGTGGCTTCTCAACTGGAATCGCAAAAGACAGATATAACATCTCAACTGGCATCTCAACTGGAAGAACAAAAGATAAGTATGGCATCTCAACTAGAATCCCAGGAGACCCGTATAACATCCAAGATGGAATCCCAAGAGACACGAATAACATCAAAGATCGAAGCACAGGAAACGCGTATTTCAGAAATGTCGACACAGATTACATCAAAGATGGAAACACAACTGAAAGAACAAGAGGCACGCATAACAGTACAACTCAAAGCGCAGGAGGCTCGTATATCATCAAAACTCAAAGCGCGTATGGACGAGAAAATAACGCAGTTTGAGGAAAAAATCGAAGCCGAGGTGGATGCTTTGAGAGGTCGTATACAGGAATTGCAACTTAATCGGCCGGCTGTTTCAGCGAGTAATACGAAGGTAAAAACTCCATATTTTGACGGCTCTGTTCCTTTCCAGGTCTTCAAGCTACAGTTTGAGAAGACCGCAGCAGTGAACAACTGGAATGCGGAAGATAAAGTTGCTGCACTGTTCGTAGCATTGAAGGGGCCAGCAGCGGAAATCCTACAGACGATTCCCGAAGGAGAGCGGAACAATTATAAAGCATTGATGGCTGCTGTAGAACGACGTTATGGAAGCGAGCATAGAAAACAGATATTCCAAATTGAGTTGCAAAACCGCTACCAAAAAGCAAATGAGACATTGCAGGAGTTTGCTTCAGATGTTGAAAGGTTGGCTCATCTCGCAAATGCGGACGCACCCTTGGAATACACCGAGAGGGTAAAAATCCAGAGTTTTATAAATGGCATACGAGACGTGGAAACGAAGCGAGCTACATACGCAAACCCAAAACTGACATTTGCTGAAACGGTATCACATGCATTGACTCAGGAAACGGCCTTACTATTGAGTAAACCAGCATACAAAGCTCATCGTGTGGAAGTGGAAAGACCAGATTGGGTAGACACAATTTTGGAAGCACTGAAGGGATCACAACAGAAAAATGCCGGAGTGATTAAATGTTTCAAGTGCGGCAACCCAGGTCATATTGCACGACATTGCAGCACCGGTACCAATAGCTCCAACAATGTGGGTGGCCGTAAACGCAGAGCTGAAGGAGATGAGCAAATCTCCAAGTCCACTCAATCGTTAAACTAAAGCGAGTCAGCCGCAAGGGGCGACAGCTGGCTCCCTCAATTGAATGCCCCATAATCTCTATCTCACAAATTGGAAGAAGGTCAAACAATCTTAATGTCGGAGGACATGTGGATGGAAAGGAACGTTTACTGACTGTTTCTTCTTTCGTTTTCCGTTTCAAATCCAGTACAACATGATACCGCCTAATCAGATACTGCTGTTGACAATGCAACTGGAGCCGGAACTAAAGTTGAATTTGATTCTGGCAATGTAGCTTCCGTTGAATTTATTTCTGGTAATGACACTGCAGATACGCTCGCATAGGTTACTTTTCTTGACTTTCCAATCCCAAGTACTTTTGTAGTACAAATATAGCAGTCATTGAATGGCAAGTTGGTTCCCTCCACTTTATTGGTGTAATAAATTTCATATGTCGCCTTAATAGATAGTTTCAGAAATTTCTAATTTTTACAACGCACCTTTTTGTTCCGGTTTCCGATAAAATCAATTCGACTCGACATGTTCATTGTTTTTAGGTTCAATTCCAAAATACTTATAGTATGTAACTCTCATAGGATTTGAAACACACGTCGCATCCTTTTAACGATAAATTGACCGCAGATGAAACAGAACATATCTGGATCATTTGTACACTCAAACTCTCGCGCCATTTTATTCATATTATGTTTTTAAGTAAATGACGATTTATAAACTGCAATTATAAACAGAACAGTATCCGGCGAGCCTTACAGATATTATAAAGGAAAAAGGCGCATGTACTATTCAAGCCTACCTAGACAAAACGGTTGCCTAGTTCTACAAAGAAAACACTACCTGCCTTAAAAATATGCTCTTGCTTGGGTTTGAGAAAACGACACTAACAGTTTTTATACCTTTCATGGAAATGAAATGGTATATTAATTTCGTCACGAAACCCAAGATTGTAAGTCCTTAAAGGAAAATAGGTAGACCCACCATTAAGAATACCGAAATAATCAGAATGAAGAGCTGAGTTGATTTAGCCATGTCCGTCTGTCTGTCTGTCCGTCTGTCTGTTTGTATGCAAACTAGTCCCTCAATTTTTGAGATATCTTGATAAAATTTTGTGAGCAGGTGTATTTGGGAGTCCGATTAGACATTTGTCGGAACCGGCCGGATCGGACCACTATAGCATATATCCTCCATACAACAGATTTTTTCAGAAAAAAGAGGATTTTTGTAATATCTTACTCAATTTAACAGATTGAAGCTTCAAGCTTCACCATATACTTTCGTATATTGCACATATCGGTGGTATATATAGTATATATATGGTGGTATATATACATATGGTGGTATATATAGTATATATATGGTGGTATATATCTAATCTTATATATTATAAATGGCAAAGTTTGGATGTGAAGATGTTTGGATGTTTGGATGTTTGTCCAGACGTTTGTCTTTGTGACTCAATCACGCAAGAACGGCTGGACCGATTTGGATGAAATTTTGCACACATATAGCCAATAGTCTAGAAGGATCTACTCGGTACAAATGGCCTAGGAGTTTCTCCTGAAATTTCACACCAAATATTAAAATTTAAAATAGGAATATTAATTAACTTTAAATTTAGATATTGAGAATCAGATACAAATTGATTTAAGTCATCATCTTTTTGTTGTTCAGTTTGTAAAATTTTAAAATTCAGTTCTGTATTATATATTGCATTAACCTCAAAAGCTCTAGATAGCGTATCTGCTACAACATTGGATTCTCCTTTAATGTATTGTATGTCATCAGTAAATTGTGCTATAAATTCCAAATGTCTCGTTTGTCTAGGACTTCGTTCTGTTTTTGAATTTAAAGCAGTAGTCAAAGGTTTATGGTCCGTATAAACTGTAAATTGTCGTCCTTCCAAAAGATATCTAAAATGATTTATATTTAAATAAATCGCCAATAATTCCCTATCAAAAGCACTATACTTAATTTCAGTTGGAGAAAGTTTTTTAGAAAAGAATGCAATGGGCTCAATTTTATTATTGTAATTTTGTTGTATAACGCCCCCAATCGCTGTGTTAGATGCATCTACTTTTAAAGATAATTTAGCATCTTTGTTAAAATGATTTAACAATATCGTAGATGCAAATTTATCTTTAATGCATTCAAAAGCTTCATTCGAATTCTCATCCCATACCAAAGTTTTGTCGCGTTTCTTATTTACTTTGTTAATTAGATCATAAATTTTGTTTGTAAATTCTGCTAGTTTTGGAATGTATCTATGATAATAATTTACCATACCAATCAATTTCTGTGCCTGCTTAACTGATTTTGGACGTTCGAAATTGCGAATAGCTGATACCTTTTCATCGGAAGGTCGAATACCTGTTCCAGAAATGTTATGTCCTAAAAAATCTATATTCGTTACACCAAAAGTACATTTACTTGGTTTAATGTTTAAACCGTACTCTGTAAGGCGTTGAAAAAGGATACGTAAATCTTTTAAATGTTGTTCTTCGTCTGTACTTGCAATAAGTAAGTCGTCGATGTAAGCATATACAAAATCTAAGTCACCTACTACCTCATTTATGAATCGTTGAAAGGTTTGTGCAGAATTTCTAAGTCCGAAAGGCATTCTCATGAATTCAAACATACCGAAAGGAGTTGTAATAGCAGTTTTATAAATATCTTCTTCAGCCATAGGAATTTGGTGATATGCCCTAACTAAATCTAATTTTGAAAATATATTTTTATTATGAAGGTTCATATTAAAATCTTGAATGTGAGGTAAGGGATAACGATCGGGAACAGTTACAATATTCAATCTTCTAAAATCACCACATGGACGCCAATCATTCAACTCTTTTTTAGGTACAAGGTGAAGTGGTGATGCTACTGAAGAATTTGAAGGCCGACAAATGCCTGTTTTAACTAAGAAATCAAACTCCGTTTTCGCGACTTTGTATTTAACCGGATCTAAGCGCCTGGGCTTAGAAAATGGAAGACTACCTTCTGTTACAAGTCGATGTACTGTTGTATGTTTAACAGGTTTAGTATAATCTGGCTCTGAAATAAGTGACGGAAACTCTTTTAATAATTTTGTAAATTTATTGTCAACCACAAATAATTTAGGTAATGGAATATCACAAAAGTAGGATACTGTATTAACTGAGAGATTGGTTAATGGATCTACTAAACGTTTATGTTTAATATCTATAAGAAGACCTTATTTACAAAGAAAATCAGCGCCAATTATTGGCTTGGCTATATCCGCAATCAAAAATGTAAAGGGAAATTCACGTCTTAAACCCAAATTTACGTTTAAAAGCCTTTTCCCGTAAGTGGCAATTGTTGAGCCATTAGCTGCAGTGAGAATTATGTCGGAACGTTTCGTATGAGGAAATTTAGATGCGGGTAATACCGAAATTTCTGCTCCACTATCAATTAAAAAATTTTGTTTGCTTTCTCTATCAAAAATAAATAAGCGACGCGTCGAAAATTCTAAATTTCCGCTGTTCGTCGCTGCAGGAACGGAAGAATTTAGTTTGTTGAATCTTTGTTTTTTGTTATAAGAACAAGGTTGTTCACAACTTCTAGCATTATTTCCAAATTTGTAGTGAAATCTACACAACCAATTTGGATTATTACGCGAGTTAGAACGACGCCTAAAAGAATTTCTAAAATTGTTCCTAGAATTGGAACGCGACCTAGATTGATTCCGATACATTTCTGTTTTAATTTCACCTAACTCCAAAGAAAGTTTCTGAAAATTTTCACTCACCAAAGAGGTGGTTTTAACCAAGTTTTCAACAACAGAATTTTGTGCTTTTGTATCCGAAAAATTATTAACCGAAAATACTTCATTTTTGTTTATCACTTCCCAAATATTATCTGCTAATTTTGTTAATTCGGTAATATTATTAGAACTCGAACTAGCTAAAATCATACTCAAATTTTTAGGAAGTTTACGCATCCAAATTTTCTTTAAAATATTTTCGCTAAAATTTGATCCGGCTAATATAATTAATGAGCGATAAAATTCTGATGGCTTACGATCACCCATCTCAGAATCGTTTAAAATTTTATCAAGTTTCGAATTTTCGCTAAATGAGTGTCTTTCTATCAACACTTTTTTAAGTTCAGTAAATTTGTTATTAATGGGGGGATTTTGGATAAAATCCAAAATAGTTATTATCACTTTCTGCGGAAGTGCTGTAATGATGTGTTCGTATTTAGTGTTTTCTTGTGTAATGTTTTTAGTACTAAATTGTGTTTCGGCATGAATAAACCATGCTTCCGGACAATTAGTCCAAAATTGTGGAAGTTTTACTGAAACTGACAAAATTTCATTTTGAGTAACATTTGCATATGGATTTGTAATTTGTTTTTGAGAAGTGTCATGTGATAAATCTATCAAAGTGTCGTTTAAATTGTTAGTAAATGTAGATGTTTGCGTATTATGTTGTGGTGAACGAATCATAATGAATTAAATGAAAAGAGAGTTAACTAACAAAACAGTAAAATAAACTAGTAATTCTATAAAGAGAGAGTTATTATTATTATTGTATACATACATAAACACATATAATATAAATATAACTGTTCACCAAAATACTTGCTGTGAATATGCAGTTTGTTGCTGTTAATGCAATGGCTTTTGATGTTTTAGCTGCTCAATCAGGGAACTCAAAAATAACAGTTGTGTGTATGCAATGGCTTTGTTGAGATTGTGTGTCCTCAATATAGTTGGATGATACAATATTGATGAGTTAATTTTTGTTTTGTTGTTGTTATTTAACATCGCATTTAATAAGAGCAACCGAAGTAGTGATTTGGATCAGCTTGAAAAACTGCACATTATTCTACAAATTCTTGTTGATACACGTTCAATCCGGTCTTGATGGGAATTCGTACGATGTTACAAATCTTTGTACTGAGTTGAAATTTATGAAACTTTCTGCATTAGATATTGGTTCTATGTGAGGTAAACGTTCGGGTAACGTTATACAAAATTCGTTTCGTATTGATTGTAATATTTTCTTGGATGCTATGGCTGATAAAGGCGTAATTGTTCAGTTGTACGTGTCCGAGTGTTTCACCAAAATATTCATATTTTGTTGATTAAATATTTGTTTTTGGTTTTTGCTTTTGTTTAAGCTATTTCCAATTCGGCGTGTATGCTTTTTGACCGATGTAAACTGGAATGAATGCCTGTTGTTTTGTTAATTATTCTTTGTTTGAGAGATTCTTCTCATTTTGCACAATTTACTTTTTTTGTTCGTTATCTGTTATGATTTTATTACAATTCGCACATATTTGTCTTTTTTTTTTTAAATTTTCACAAAAGTTCACTTTATCACTAAAGCAAGATCGCCAGTGTGGAGATTGAAACCACGTTTTAAACTTTATATTATATTTTATTAATTCGCCTAAAAGTATACGTCAATATTTTTTATTTTTTACAACAATGAAAATTTTTGAAAATTGAAAATCAATATTGAAATTTAAAATATTGATAATACATTTAAAAATTAAAAAGTTCAAAGTAACTAAAATACAAAGTTAAATAAAGATAATAAGAACCCTACACCCATATCGTACAAACAAAGTCTAGAGTCACCCCTGGCCCACCTTTATGGCGATATCTCGAAACGGCGTCCACCTATGGAACTAAGGATTAAAAAAAAAAAATAAATGTAAGGCGCGATAACCTCCGAAGAGATCTAAGGCCGAGCTTCTCTTCCAATTTGCGTCGTGCTCCTCTTGATTTTTCCCTACAAATTGGCCGGACGGGCCCTACATGTTTTATGCCGACTCCGAACGGCATCTGCAAGGCAGATGAGTTTTCACTGAGAGCTTTTCATGGCAGAAATACAATCGGAGCGCTTGCCAGACACTGCCGAGGGGCGACCCCGCTTAGAAAAATTTTCTTCTAATTGAAAAATCTTATTTCTAAAATTTTGATGTTGCTTTGCCCGGGAGTTGAACCCAGGGCATACGGTGTGATAGGCGGAGCACGCTACCATCACACCACGGTGGCCTAAGGATTACTTCCTTTTAAAATACTCATTAACTCCATTCGTTTGATACCCATATTGTACAAACAAATTCTAGGGTCACCCCTGGTCCACCTTTATGGCGATATCTCGAAACGGCGTCCACCTATGGAACTAATGATTACTCCCTTTTAGAATACTCATTAACACCTTTCATTTGATACCCATATCGTACAAACGCATTCTAGAGTCACCCCTGGTCCACCTTTATGGCGATATCTCGAAAAGGCGACCACCTATACAACAACAACCACTCCCTTTTAAAACCCTCATTAATACCTTTAATTTGATACCCATATCGTACAAACACATTCTAGAGTCACCCCTGGTCCACCTTAATGGCGGTATTTCGAAACGGCATCCATCTATAGAACTAAGGCCCACTCCCTTTTAAAATACTCATTAACACCATTCGTTTGATGCCCATATTGTACAAACAAATTCTAGGGTCACCCCTGGTCCACCTTTGTGGCAATATCTCGAAACGGCGTCCACCTTTGGAACTAAGGATTACTCCCTTTTAAAATACCCATTAACACCTTTCATTTGATACCCATATCGTACAAACGCATTCTAGAGTCAACCCTGATCCACCTTTATGGCTATATCCCTAAATGGCGTCCACCTATAGAACTATGGCCCACTCCCTCATAAAATACTCATTAGTGCCTTTCATTTGATACACATGTCATATAAACACATTCCAGGGTTTCCCTCGGTTCACTTTCCTACATGGTTATTTTCCCTTATGTTGTCACCATAGCTCTCAACTGAGTATGTAATGTTCGGTTACACCCGAACTTAACCTTCCTTACTTGTTTATTTTATATTTATCTTAAAAATCGTTTAGATATGTTCAAATTTCACCAAATGTTTACGTGTATAGCATATATTGTTGTCTGAAAAAATCATAGAGACCGGTGGTATATATAGTATATATCTCATACAACCGATTGTTCAGATAAGAAACTTTGTGCAATTTCTTCCCCATTTTAACAGCTAGAAGCTTCAAATTTCACCAAATGCTTACGTGTATAGTATATATTGTTGTCTGAAAAAATCATTGAGATCGGTGGGATATATAGTATATATCTCATACAACCGATTGTTCAGATAAGAAACTTTGCGCAATTTCTTCCCCATTTTAACAGCTAGAAGCTTCAAATTTCACCAAATGCTTACGTGTATAGTATATATTGTTGTCTGAAAAAATCATTGAGATCGGTGGTATATATAGTATATATCTCATACAACCGATTGTTCAGATAAGAAACTTTGCGCAATTTCTGCCCCGTTTTAACAGCTAGAAGCTTCAAATTTCACCAAATGCTTACGCATATAGCATATATTGTTGTCTGAAAAAATCATAGAGATCGGTTGTACATATATTATATACCCCATATAAACTGTATTTTTTTGCCCCTTTTTTACGGCTAGAAGCTTCAAAATTCAAAACATTTCATCAAATAGTTACATTTACGTCATATATTGTTGAAATACGTGATTCGTAGTCATAGTTTTTACACGCAGACCACAAAAAACCTGAAACTTTGAATCCTCACACAAAGTACCTACCTATTTTTATACTCAGTTGAGCAGAGCTCACAGAGTATATTAACTTTGATTGGATAACGGTTGGTTGTACAGGTATAAAGGAATCGAAATAGATATAGACTTCCATATATCAAAATCATCAGTATCGAAAAAAAATTTGATTAAGCCATGTCCGTCCGTCCGTCCGTCCGTCCGTCCGTCTGTCCGTTAACACGATAACTTGAGTAAATTTTGAGATATCTTGACGAAATTTGGTGTGTAGATTCCTGGGCGCTCATCTCAGATCGCTATTTAAAATGAACGATATCGGACTATAACCACGCCCACTTTTTCGATATCGAATATTTCGAAAAATTTAAAAATTGCGATAATTCATTACCAAAGAGGGATAAAGCGATGAAACTTGGTAGGTGTGTTGAACATATGACGCAGAATAGAAAATAAGTAAAATTTCCAAAAGGGCGTGGCTCCGCCCTTTTTCATTTGATTTGTCTAGGATACATTTAATGCCATAATTCGAACAAAAATTTACCAAACCTTGTGAAATTTGGTAGCGGCTTAGATTGGAGGACGATAACTGTTTTCTGTGAAAAAGGGCGAAATCGGTTTAAGCCACGCCCAGTTTTTATACACAGTCGACCGTCTGTCCTTCCGCTCGGCCATTAACACGATAACTTGAGCAAAAATCGATATATCTTTACTAAACTCAGTTCACATAATTATCTGAACTCACTTTGTATTGACATAAAAAATGGCCGAAATCTGACTATGACCACGCCCACTTTTTCGATATCGAAATTTACGAAAAATGGAAAAAGTGCCATAATTCTATACCAAATACGAAAAAAGGGTTGAAACATGGTAATTGGATTGGTTCATTGACGCAAAATATAACTTTAGATAAAAACTTTGTAAACTAGGTGTGACACCTACCATATTAAGTAAAAGATATTGAAAAAGTTCTGCCGGGCGAAATCAAAAGCCCTTGGAATCATGGCAGGAATACTGTTCGTGGTATTACATATATAAATAAATTAGCGGTACCCGACAGATGATGTGCTGGGTCACCCTGGTCCACATTTTGGTCGATATCTCGAAAACGCCTTCACATATACAACTACCACCACTCCCTTTTAAAATTCTTATTAATACCTTTAATTTGACACCCATATTGTACAAACACATTATAGAGCCACCCCTGGTCCACCTTTATGGCGATATATCGAAAAGGCGTCCACCTATAGAACTAAGGTCCACTCCCTTTTAAAATACTCATTATCACCTTTCGTTTGATACCCATAATGTACAAACGCATTCTAGAGTCAACCCTGGTCCACCTTTTTAACGATATTCCGAAAAGGCGTCCACCTATAGAATTAAGGCCCACTCCCTTTTAAAATGCTCGTTAACACCTTTCATTTGATACCCATGTCGTAAAAAATTCTAAAGTCACCCCTGGTCCACCTTTATGGCGATATCTCGAAAAGGCGTCCACCTATAGAACTAAGGCCCACCCACTTTTAAAATACTCATTAACACCTTTCATTCGATACCCATATCGTACAAATTAATTCTAGAGTCACCCCTGGTCCACCTTTATGGCGATATCTCGAAAAGGCGTCCACCTATAGAACTAAGGCCCACTCCCTTTTAAACTACTCATTAACATCTTTCGTTTGATACCCATATTGTACAAACGCATTCTACAGTCATCCCTGGTCCACCTTTATGGCCATATCTCGAAAAGGCGTCCACCCATAGAACTAAGGCGCACCCACTTTTAAAATACTCATTAACACCTTTCATTTGATACCCATTTCGTACAAATTAATTCTAGAGTCACCCCTGGTCCACCTTTATGGCAATATCTCGAAAAGGCGTCCACCCATCGAACTAAGGCCCACTCCCTTTTAAAATACTCATTAACACCTTTTATTTGGTACCCATATCGTACAAACTAATTCTAGAGTCACCCCTGGTCCACCTTTATAACGATATCCCGAAAAGGCGTTCACCTATAGAACTAAGGCCCACTCCCTTTTAAAATACTCATTAACACCTTTCATTTGATACCCATATCGTACAAACAAATTCTAGAGTCACCCCTGGTCCACCTTTATGGCAATATCTCGGAAAGGCGTCAACCCATAGAACTAAGGCCCAATCCCTTTTAAAACACTCATTAACACCTTTCGTTTGATACCCTTATTGTAGAAACGCATGGTCCACCTTTATAGCGATATCCCGAAAGTCCGTCCACCTATAGAACTAAGGCCCACTCCCTTTTAAAATACTTATTAACACCTTCCATTTGATACCCATATCGTACAAATAAATTCTAGAGTCACCCCTGGTCCACCTTATGGCAATATTTCGAAAAGGCGTCCACCTATAGAACTAAGCCCCACTCCCTTTTAAAATATTCATTAACACCTTTCATTTGATACCCATATCGTACAAAAAATTCTAGAATCAGTCCTGGTCCACCTTTATGGCGATATAAGGTGTCCACCTATAAAACTATGGCTCACTCCCTCTTAAAATACTCTTTAATACCTTTCATTTGATACGCATGTCATACAAACACATGCCAGGGTTACCCGAGGTTCATTTTCCTACCTAGTGATTTTCCCTTATTTTGTCTCCATAGCTCTCAACTGAGTATGTAATGTTCGGTTACACCCGAACTTAGCCTTCCTTACTTGTTTATTTTATATTTATCTTAAAAATCGTTTAGGTATGTAGATCTGTTCACTAGATATTTCTTATCTTATACATCCGATTACTCGGAGATTACGAACGGGATAAGATTATTGTTCAGCCCCATTCATGAAAGGTATGAAGTCTTCGGCATAGCCGAAGACAGTCTGTCCTTACTTGTTTGTATCTAATAACCCTTCGAAAATCTACCTGCTAACTAAGTGATATACGAATACTAACACATATGTACCAGTAGGGTACTTAAGTATTAAATGGATATATTTACTTGAATGCTCATAACTTTTGTACTAGTCCATCGATTTTGTTGAAGGAAAGCTTATTTTTTTCTAATAAAGCAGAGCTTAGAGTGAAAATAAAAAATCTGCAAAAAAAATAAAAAGTTTTCGAGATCCTTCCTCGCAAAGTACAAATTAAAAAATCCATAATGATTGTTCGTTATCTTTAAATCTGCAGGGCCGGCAAAAAGTGTTGTATGCACAGTTTATAGCAAATTTTATTACCTTTTAAAAACTTCAAACCGTTTTCGAATTGCTTAATTCATTCCTGAGATATATGATTAAGTGGACCCAATTTTTTTTTTTTTTTTTGAAATAACAGTAATTCGTAAATATCTCAAAGACGTTACCATAGAAATAAAAATAACCTTGATTTTCGGAATCAGGGGGTGATTTAACACAGGAATTTTATAATGGAGTCTCTGGTGCAGAAAAAAATTTGGAATTTGTGATCCAGTGTTATTAAATAAATATATAATTTTTTATTTATTGAGGTGGAGTCTATTGGTTTTCCTGTTGTGTAGCATTTCGGACATTTCTGGTATTATTGCGGTTAGCTCCACGTGATCCGAAATTTCGACCAGATCTTTGGTTATTTGGTCTGTTATTATTATTGTTATAATTATTGAAAGTGCGCCTCTGATTGCCTCTATAATCATTATTTTGATAACTCCTGCAGAGCTTACCTTGGAAATGATTTTGTTGGCGAATATGTAAAAGCGAATTTGGATTTCCAGTTACTTCTGTGCAACTGTCAGTAAATTTAGATATAGCTTCTTTCATTGTGGTGAACGTTCCAGCTTGCATGATAGTTTTTACTTTGACGTTGGAGCAATTTTTGCACATAGCTTTTACAGCTGATTGTGTAGCATACTTGATTGCTAACTCTGGTGTTAGTCCATCTGATATGTATGCTCTTTCGACGATTTCGTAAGTTTATCTATTTCAGCAGTATATTGATTTGCAGTTTTACAGCGCTGTTGGATATTCAGAAGTTTTGCTGTCAAAACTTCAACTGATTCACCTTTAATTGGTGTTTTTAATTTTTGTTCTATCGCTTCAATTGAGCTTTCAGTGCCTAATAGGTTTCTGGCTGTTCCTTTCAGTTTGGTTTTTATCATCGAAACCGCTACATCTTCATGGGTATCCTTAATTTGTTCTAGGATATCCAAAGCATCCAAGAAGCTATTCAAGTTCTCGGCTTTACCATCAAATTCTGGCAGAACTGACGAAGCAGTCTTTAAAAATTCGACTACTGTTTGTGGCATTTTGTCGTTTTCAGTTTGTGATTTTCCCCTAAATTGGGTTGAGTTTCCGGTAATACGAGAGCAAAATTTAGTTCTATCCAGCCTTCAAATGACGTGGGGACTAACGCCTCAATGTTATATCTACCCAATAAGGACACCAATCTATCTCTAACGCTGGAAAACATTTGTTGTGCTTCCAATTGATGACTTGCAGAGGTATATAGCTCCCTCTTGTATAGCCTTGCCTATATTATTCAACGAATGTATGAGATGCTTTAAAACAACTACTCTTTGTATGTTTGTAATTTTTTTTTTATTTGAGCCGTTTATTTTGAAAGTGGCATAAGTCATTTCATGTCGTTTAGGTTCAGTGATAATTTGTTTGTATCTCTCCTCGCCTCCGGTTTGTTAGAGTCCAATATCCAAAAATGCAATTCTTATTATTATTTTATAATTTTAGAACCATCTATATATGCATTCGTTCAAAAATAACAATGCATTTAAGACCATGAGTTGGAAATGACTTATGCCACTTTCAAAATAAACGGCTCATTTATAAGATTTTTCTGCCAAAATCTTTTCTTCCACAAGTGTGTTGAGAATAGTTTCCCATTTGCCCATTGAGGTAAAGAGAGAAAAAAAAGATTTTTTTCCATATTCTTCCCTAGGGTTTAGAC
This sequence comes from Eurosta solidaginis, assembly GCF_040869045.1. Taxonomy (NCBI): domain Eukaryota; kingdom Metazoa; phylum Arthropoda; class Insecta; order Diptera; family Tephritidae; genus Eurosta; species Eurosta solidaginis. The sequence goes on along the minus strand of NC_090320.1, from coordinate 159,124,822 downwards.
CTTGTCTAGACCATCTGCTCGGCTCTGTATTATTTCTTTAAAAACTTATTGTGAGCCGAGTATAATTTTAGGAATAAGTTGAGGCAAGTGCGGATTGTCAAAATTATCAACAAAATTTTGATAATGTCTAGTGCCTCGCTATGGTCAACTAGTTGAATGGAATTGATTCCATTTGCATTAGGCTCTTGTAATTTTGATTCTTGGCCTCCCATCGTAAAAAAAAGGAATGCAAAAAAAATTGTTCTCTCTTTTTTTCCTTTTTTTTCATATATTCATTTGTTTTTATTATATTATTCAGTTCGTCCTTAATATTTGACCTCGAACCTATATATTTTCTCAGCTGTTGTTGCTATTGGGTTCCTTACATTCCACATTGTTGATTCCCTAGGCATATCAATATCCATCCAAAATTGTTTCAGCCATATTAATGTTCTTTCATCCCGATTCTATTTCATTTTTAAGGTCCTCAAGTGGGCCTTTAGCATAAGTCCTAACCTTTCTACCTCTTTCCATGTTAAAAAAAAATTTTAAAATTTTAAGCACTCTAATATTTATATTTTTTTGTTTTTTTTTATATGCCCTTCAACTTTCGTATTTTATTTTTCAAACGGATTCTGTTTCCGTGCTTGTTGTCAAATTAATTGTTTGGTGCAAAATCGCTACTGTCCTTCTTAAGTTAAATCTTTTTCTTCCACTCTTTCTTTTGCTTTAAGTAGGCTTTGGAATCCTTGGTTCCTGTACCTTTTGTGGTTTTATCCTACGTCTATATTCTTCTATTGTATTTGCCTTAGGCCCCTGTTTAATTTCTTCTACAGTTTCTATTCCTACTGGGTTTGCTACTACCTTTTTTTCTTCTACTATTTCTAACCTTTTTTCCTCTTCTACAATTAATTTACTATGACGCAAGAATATTGCGTCAAATTCTTCTTGACTAATTATATCATTCATATGAAAAGGAAAGAAAAAAAAGCTTTCTTAAATTTACTGGCAGAAATCTACTTTTTGCCCTTAAACTGGCAGCCATTAGCATAGATTAATGGATATGCAACTCTTTGTTTCGAGAGAGCGCTGTCAAAATGCACATTTTTGTCAATGATGCCACTCCAAACAAAAATTAATAAATCTGAATATGAGGATTTTTGACATACATTTCAGCGATTATAGTATCAATCATTTAATAAAATGATAGTCGAAAAATATTAATTTCTTTAAACATATTTTACAATAGTACGACTAGTTAGAGTTAAATATAAACACATCTAAGTAAAATTTACATTTTGCTTAAATTAATTAGTCAAATATTGTAACGCATTTAACTCACAGTGAAAACCATATATTCTTTTGAAATTTCAGTAAATCGGACAAATGATATAATAGTTAACATCATTTAATGGATAGGGCTTATCCTACATGTCTGACGTTCCAGGTTCTGTGATCAAAATGGACTGGTTGCATCGGGACTTAATTTTTACAAAACCTATTTTTAGTGATAACTTTTGAACGGGAAATAATATTTACCCTCCGCCTTCGAACTAATAATATTTACACTAAAACAAGTATTTTTATCCTTTTTCCCATAATTTTTGAACGCTATTCTACAGTTCTAGGTCAACATATGTGATTTTGCCGGATCTTGACCATATTTGCCTTTGCCAACCTCCAACAAAGACGAATCTCCATTACTGTCGTTGTTGTTTCTTCTCTCCCTTTTTCTTTCCAATGTTAAGGAGTTTTAATGTAATACAAGGGATTTTTTTTAAAGGAGGACTGCATATATTACAAGCAGCAGGCAAAGGATTTTTTTTTTAGAGGGAGACTGCCGTTTTAATTCAGCAGCTCAGAATAGTTTGAAAGGAAACTGGCGGCTTAGTTTCAGCAGCTCAAGACTGGCCGTGAAGTGCCGTTTATGCGGCACCAAGAGTAAGTCGCTTTATTCATAATATTTCGGCTTATTTATACTAAAATATTCTAAACAAATTCTTATGTACTAAAGTTCCTATATACTAAACATACGTACATACATATTGCATGAGCGATCTAAACGTTTGTACATAGCAACCAGTCGCACGGTCGCTGCCACATAAGCGTGGCTCATATAACGCACGCGTTTTGCTTGCTTGCTTGCCCGTGGAAACGTAATTATGTTGGCATTGCTTAATATAAACACATCCATACTTAAGACTCAAGCAGAGTGTCGACTGTACTGCAGCGTGTGAATCGTTTAGAATGAATGCAAGATATATGTATGCAGGGCCGTAGAGAGAAAATCCGGGCCCGGGACTAAACAATTTACCGCCCCCTATAAAAAATCCACTATTACATTTGATTAACTTGAATTAACGACGTCTCATTAGTGAATCATTAATCATGGATCACCAAAAAAAATTTTTGCCACATCAACCAAAGAGGATAAATAAAATAAGAGCCGTCACTCGTTATTTTTTTGGCATTTACTCGATGTATACTGAGAGGTAGTCGCTAATTTTTTTTTTTGGGCGAGATGTTTATAAATGTCTTCTATACATTTTCGTGGGGTATTTGTGTTTATTTTTCGACTGTATTTAATTAATTAATTTAATTCTCTTTCCAAAAATCACAGTTGCACAAGGGTCCTACACTGCATGGATAAATGCGAGACAATTAAAAATGTCCCTCTCAGAAAACATTCGGCATCAATTTTTTCAATTTCCAGCGAGATACTCGCCACAAAATAACGAGTGACGGCTCTTTTTGTATTTATCCTCTTTGCATCAACTAAATGATTTTTGGACTAAGAGCTGACAATAAAATTAACACAGAAGATTTACTATTTATACTATTTTATTGTAACGTAGAAATAAAATTCTCTTTTAACAGCCACATATTGTTTGAAATAACATTTTATAAATTTTGATTTTGCCGATATAGTGATGGAAAAACTATTAGAGAACACAACAACGAAATTAGCAAGAGTACCCAGATTACTCACAAAATATGTCGACGATCTATTTGCTATAATACACGAAGATGATGTAAAAAGTACGCTGGACACACTAAACTCTTTCAATAAATATATAAATTTTACAACGGTACTTGAAGAAGACGGAAAACTACCATATCTTGACTCAGTTGTTATTAGAAGCAAAAACGAATTGAAGTTAAAGTGGTATAAGAAATCAACATCAACAGGACGAATCATCAACTTTTACTCAAAGCATCCAAAGACGATGATAATGAATACAGCAATGGGCTGTATAAGAAGAATGTTAGAAATTACGGACGACACTTACCACGAGGAAATTAAAAATGAAATAAAACTATTGTTAAGAAGAAATTATTTTCCTGAAAACACAATTAAAACACTTTTAAATAAATATCAAGAAGAAAAGAATCAAGAAAAAGAAAAAGAAAAACCGCAGAAAATATTTAAGTCAGTAGCTTATGTGCCAAAATTGTCGGAACGATTGGCCAAATCAGACTTCTACAACAAAGATGAAGTAAAAATAGCCCATAAGCCGATAAATACATTAAAAAACATATATAATCAAACAAAATCAAAAATTCCACAATGGAAAAAACAACCAACCATGCCACAGCGTATATGTTGGAACAACAAAAGGCAAACTTAAAACTAGACTAGCGCAACACAAATCGGATTACAAATATTGCCAACATACTGCAAACCAAAAAACTGCACTTATGACCCACTGTACTGAAAACTCTCACTCACCAAACTTTGACAAAGCTACTAATCTTCAACAAGAACAACATTACAGAAAACGATTTACTCTGGAAATTCTTCACATTATTAACACACCAACCAGTAAACGAATGAACTACAAAACGGGCGTAGATAACTCTGCTAGCTTCTATAGATATTTGTTGACAAACAAACGATCAGTGATAAACTCCACGTCAAGTGATACACACGTGTAAAAAAAATGTATGTTATAATTTTTTTAAATTTGTATGTTAGAAAATTTGTTATTTATTTATTTATTTTGTTGTTTTTATGTTTTGTAGTGTTCACCCTGAAGACGATTACCGTGTGTAATCGAAATATATTGGTAATATATAAAAAACCCTTGTGTTTTTATTTCAACTCAGACCTCAAGCCAGCTAGAAAAAAAGTGATAACATTTTATAGTTATTTGGTGACATTTTAATACATTTCTGATAAATTTAATGATGATTATAAATTTTAATTATCCAATATAGAAAGTTCGGATATCAAGGAGTGGCTTTACTTGCCTTTTTCGCTGTAAATAATATCAAAATATAACTCTCTTGCCAAAACGGATTCAAGACAAATCGTGGCAGCTCCTGAAACTCGCTCTTGAGATGAACACGATCTATGAGAGTGTTTGATTCTTGAAAGGACGCTGAAGGAACGTTCTGCACTAGCTACAGTCACAGGTATAGTGCAAAATATACGTAAAGCTACACAAATGTTGGGGAAAAGGCGTATACAGATTTTGAACATATGTAGATGGCATTTAGCAATTCTAATGGTGACAGACCTTTATCAAAATTTGCTTCGTAAATGTGTTTCAAGTGAATTATTTCGCATTCTAAGTTTTGAGAAATGTCCGTCTTGTATTTTTCGACAAATTTTGCAGCGCTCGCCCGAACCGTAGTTTCATCCATATCATCAAATTGCCACAAAAAGGAAAACTTCTCGCTCTAATTTCTCATAGCTGCAAATCGTTCAGTAATGCCACTGATTATCGAATCAACGATCACCAGGAATGTTTTTAAAATCAGACTCTGAATCATCAGTAATCATTTCATTTAAATTATCTTCAGAACGTCTTTTGGGCTTTCGAATGTTCGAAAACTTTGACGATATGTTCAACTGAATAGCAACTGTTTTGCATTCGTTTAAAATAGTTTCCCATTCGTTCATGATCAACTTCAAATCAGCTAATAAGGCATCTACATGTCGGACCTCAACATCTATGATGGCGTCTCTAGCTTGGGGAACCACTTTTCTTTCATTAATGGTAGTCAGTATTTTGAACCAAATTGAGGACCAAATTGAGATACATTCGAACTTGTTGATGTACTTGAGAATGCCGGTAACATCGCCGTATGCTTGCGCAGTCAAATTTGGCTTTTGGCTGAAAGACTATGAAGAGAGCTCGGTACATTTTTTTTGAGGATGTCCCATCGTTGTGGACTGCTGCTGAAAATAGTGAAACATTTTTGTACAACTCCGAAGAAAGTAATTGCAGTCGCACATAATTCTGCAGCATCAACGCCACATAAATTGAGACTGTGGGTTCCACATGGCGAGTAATCAGCATTCGAGTTTTTGTCGAGAATGTGACGTAGTGCTGCGTTGTAAGCTCCTTTCATATTGGCGCCGTTATCGTACCCTTGTGGACGACAATCTTTTAACGGGATTTCATGTTTACCTAGAGTATGGCAAATTAGATCAGCGATTTTCTGAACAGTTTTTTGGTTACAATTCACGAAAGCCAAAAACCGTTCTTGAATTGTAAAATTTGTTGCTTTCGAATTGAAATGGAGTTTGCGCAAGATGAACGTAGTCAACGTGACTAGCATCAGGCATAGCACATACGATAATAACAAAATACTTGGCTTTCTTGCCTTGATCTAATATAGTTTCCCTCACGTGTTTTGCACAAATTTCTATAAACTCGTTCTGAATGTCTGGAGAAAGATAGTGAACTTGTAAACGTTTGTGCTGCTGTTGTGAAATCCTAACATTCTCCAAGTGATCTCTAAGCATCGGATTATAATGGCTTATGAGATCTTAGATGCCCAAAAAAAGTCCATTGTTTCGTTCACCAAGATATATACTTTCGCTTTTGAAAGCTAGGCCTCTTTCACCCAAAAATAAAATAGTGTCCACAATTCTATATTTCCACTTTTGAGTTTCAGTGATTAGCTGTTCATTGATAAGTGTACGAATTGTAGCCTCCTTTTGAATTAGATTCTGTAAAGATCGCCATTTAATATTACATTTAATGTGATCTTGAGTATTTTCGTGTGATGGCAATTTATCGTATAGCTTCTTTCATACTTGGAATTTCGAATATCCGCCAGGACAACAAATTTTAAGTCGATTTAAAGTATTGGTGCTTTACAGACGATATGGAAGGCAGTAAAAAGCATTCCTACTGGCACTCCACACTAACCAGTCACGCTCCACTTTCTCTCCATTTGCAAGATTCTGTTTAACAACGAGGTAGGAAATACCCCGTCATGACAATCACGTGGAAAAATAACAGGACACTTTTAATGACCCTGACGAATTACTTCGTTGATTTCTTCAGATCGCAAGAACTCATTATTCACGGTACCGAAATCGAAGTCGTTTAAATAATCTGGATTTTGATACAGAGTTGGTGGTATTGTTGGAACACTTTTTGAAGATGAACCTTCATCAGTGTCACCCCAAAAACTCTACGATTTCGGATTCATGTAAACATATATTTTGGTTTGATGTTTTTATTGTCTCCTCACTGTTTGAAGGCCCAGGCAAAAATCATTATCAATATTCGTTGCTTTTGCAATTCGGCTTAAAATTTGCACATGGAACAACTAAAGACTCTTAAGAATTAAAAAAATGTCTTAGTGCCTCTAAATCGCGGGCCCCCTGAGAAACACATTTTTGTTTGATGTTTTTATTGTCTCCTCAGGCCCATGCAAAAATCATTATCAATATTCGTTGCTTTTGAAATTCGGCTTAAAATTTGCACATGGAACAACTAAAGACTCTCCAGAATTAAAAAACCGAGAAACCCCGGGGGCAATCCTCCCATGCCTACAAACACAAACAAATTAGGGTTATGGGATCTAAGTATCCGATATAATTGGCATATAATCCAACAAAGTTAGCCTATTAAGAAATACTAGTATCTCCTGTGGTCGAAATTCGACCAACGTGTATTTTTTTTGAACTCAGTCTATGCATCAATTGTTGGAAATATAGCAAACTGGTCTCACTTACTTATCTTTTTCTTTAAAATTTTGAATTTGATCTAAGACTTTGTACTTTTTGATTGTATTTTCTTAAATTTTCCACAAACTTTTCACATGTAATTCTGACGTTTTGGTATGGAGCTCCTTAAACAAAAATATAAAAATTATGTAAAACCAAATGAAATTGACATAGAATTATGGTGAAATTACTTGAAATTGAATTGAAAAATATGTCTTTCCACACCCGGAAGGTCCCCATTGGCGCGCTACTAAGGTTAGTTTTGGGAGCCCGGTTCCCCAGTAGGCGTATATCACCCTTATACATATATCGCCCATTTACTTCGATAGTCTCATAATTCAAAAAACATGAACTTTTAGTTAAAAACGAAGAAATTTTGTAAAGGAATTTAGCCTATTTCACCCCACCCGTTTAAAAAATGTTTAATTAAAGAAAAAAAAAATAAAGTACTTAAATTGCGGAAAAATTAAGTGAAGTGAACAAACTTACTTACTTACTTAATTGGCGCTTAACCGTCTAAACGGTTATGGCCGTCCAACAAGGCGCGCCAGTCGCTCCTTCGCTCCGCCAACCGGCGCCAATTGGTCACACCAGGGAAGTTTAAATCGTTTTTCACCTGGTCCTTCCAACGGAGTGGGGGCCTCCCTCTACCTCTGCTTCCATAGGCGGGCTCCGATAGAAACACTTTCTTGGCCGGAGGATCATCTTTCATTCGCATAACATGGCCTATCCAGCGCAGCCGCTGCGTTTTAATTCGCTGAACTATGTTGATGTCTGCGTATAGCTCGTACAGCTCATCATTAAATCTCCTTCGGTACTCGCCATCGCCAACGCGTAGAGGTCCACAAATCTTTCGAAGAACTTTTCTCTCGAACACTCCCAAAGCCGCTTCATCTGCTGTTGTCATGGTCCATGCTTCTGCCCCATATAGCAGGACGGGTACGATAAGTGACTTGTAGAGTATGATTTTCGTTCGCCGAGAGAGGACTTTACTTTTCAATTGTCTACCTAGTCCAAAGTAGCATTTATTGGCAAGATTGATTCTTCGCTGGATTTCAGTGCTGATGTTGTTGCTAGTGTTGATGCTGGTTCCCAAATAAACGAAGTCTTTTACTATTTCGAAATTATGGCTGCCAACAGTAGCGTGGTTGCCAAGGCGCATATGCGCTGACTCTTTGCTCGATGACAGCAGGTACTTCGTTTTGTCCTCATTCACCATCAAACCCATCTTTACCGCTTCTTTTTCCAGTTTGGAGTAAGCAGAACTAACTGCGCGGGTGTTTAGGCCGATGATATCAATGTCATCAGCATATGCCAGTAATTGCACGCTTTTATAGTATATTGTTCCAGTGCGGTTAAGTTCTTAAGAAGTGAACAAACAGCTCCAATTAAAAACGCAATAAGTGAACTTACACTTTTTTCCGGGTTTTAATGTGATCATTGTGGAAATATGAAGATTCTAATGTTCGGATATTTAATGTTGGGTTTCCCATTGGGATCTATGTACGTAATTAATTTGTATTAAATTTGTAAACACTCCATTTCTTTAATATATATGACCATATCTCCCATATAATACTAAGATATAACGAAGCAGAATAAATTAGGAAGAAAAGACAAACAAAAACATTGAAATTATTCATGCAAACATATTTACTAAAATAAAATTGATTCCATAACTTTAAGTGACATAAAAAAATTAGGGTTATGGGATCTAAGCATCCGATTAATGGATATATAATCCAACAAATAATAAATATAGTGGGTAAAATACTGCCTATGCAATACGGCCGCTATGATGCCGATTACCGCTTTGCCTAAAATCAAAAACGTTTTTGGGACGTTTTTTTGTTTCGTAATTAGCATAAAAGGCAATTGCCATCATTCGGTGGCAAAATCCTGAGCCAGATAAATAGTTTTGCATGTAAATACAACAACAACGATTTGAGCCAGATAAATCCAGATAGAAGTCTGGTTCAATTTGAGAGCCAGATAATGTGTTAATTACTTCGTTTTAGTTTGCCAACGCTGCCTTTAATAAACCTAATTTTTCAAAAATAGATGTCGCTGCTTAACCTTTCACCGTATGAGTTAAATGAAAAACGGCGGCGAAATCTGCCTATCACATTTCACGTGTGCGGAAATTTCACGACATCTACTTCTCAAGTCTCTCAATGATCCAGATCATTCCCGTGCGAATTGAGCGTGAGCCGGAGCTGTAAAACCCACTGGAAGACGACAAATATAAAAAATGTAATGTTATATTTTTGTAACTTTTTTTTGTTCAGTATAAGACGTACTTTATCTAAAATGAGGATTAAATCTGCAAATGCAAAAATATTTTCGGGCAAATTTGCCATTAATTGTTATAAATAAATTAGTTAGTTTCAACAAAAGTTAACTCATTATTTGTGCTTTCATGTTTTTTTGAAAACAACTAAAATAAAAAACAAAGAATCTGTTAAAAAAAGGCTTATGTATTTACGTGTAAGTGAAATTTGCCACAAAAAATGGGCCGGTCAAAAATGAATTCTATTTAAGATTTTTTGGTACGCTACAAATTATTTTGGAAGAATTTTTGACGACTTTGGTAGAGGCTATTATAGGTAAGTGGCAACAATGGGAAACCATATTTGTATGTAGGTGAAACATTTGATTGTTCCCAAAGACGGCGCGCTTGTGCATAAAGGTTTAGGTCTTTGAAATTCGCATTAGAACACTTAGATAATTGTTCCCAAAGATGGCGCGCTTGTGCACGAAAAAGAATTAAGATATTTGTATGAATTGTTCGAATTTACAAAAAACTTTTTCTAATAATTATAAACAAATAGAGTAATATTTGTTAACAAAAATAGGCCTATGCACTGCGGCTGATCAATACGAACCGATTCATATAACTTTTATATGATTTTACGTATGCTAAGTATGCGAAACAGCCCGTCAATTGATTGTATGGAAATTTTGTTAGCGTATTAATATATAGATAGTAGGGTACATTGCGTTTTTTTTTTGGTACAAAAATATTCAGCCGAGTGGCAGCTGCGAGCATTTTTAGTTTTGAAATAGGAAAAAGTCGCTATGATGCCGTTTTGACTTAAAACCAAAAACATTTTTGGGACGTTTTTTTTTCGTTTAAAATACAATATGAAATTTTCCGATTCAGTCAAGTTGCATTTAAATAATAATAAACGAAGTTGAAATAAAAGAATATATATTAAAAAAGGAAATAAATTAGCATAAAAGACAATATAAACAAGTAAGGACGGGACTGTCTTCGGCTGTGCCTTTCGTGAATGGGGCTAAACAATAATCTTATCCAATCGTAATCTCCAAATAATCGGTTGTATAAGATAAGAAATATATGGGGAAATCCCAAAAACTTTTACTTTTTTGGATACTCGGGTTTTACACACGGGCAAAAAACTTAAGGCCAGAAAAAAGTACAGGGACATTAAGTTTGACGTTTTGACTATTCGATCTGATGATTTTAAAAATCAAGAAAGTTGATAGTACGTTTTTGCAGAATTTCGAAACGTAAAAAACGTCGATTTTTACACTTTTTCAAGCGATATCCTTGATTTTTTTTTTCGATATAATTTTGAGGCATCGCTGAAACGCTATAGAATTTAAACTGGATGTTGCCTTTGAGACGGATATTCTAAAAGTATGAGCAAAATTAATGTGCTCCTCCAATACTCAGAACTATTATCAATCAAAATACCGATACTTTTTTTTGTCATTTTCAATATTGACAGTTTTTTGCTTATAGCTTTTTGAGGCAACTGAGTATTGAAATTTGGATTATGCACGATAATAGCCCAGAGGGACTAAAAACACCTGGGGCTTCAAATTTGATGTGCCCCTTTCAGCTTTGAATGTAGAGACAGAAAAGTGGAAGCACTTGGTTGGGTAAATTTTTTTCAGGAGTATGTTTTTTTGTGAGCACATCTACAATTTTACTTTTATCATTTCATACCCGTTTGTTAATTTTTTCTCTACACCACAGTAGTATACCATCAATTGCCTCATCTGGGTATATTCACGCAAGGAAAGTTGTTGATGTTTGTACATGGGGCAAATATACGAAATTTCCGACAAAAATTGGCAATCGCCAAAAAGTGTAGACATTTTTTTTTTTTTTAACCAGGTTTTATTTAAAAGTAAATGAAAAGAAATACAAATTTGGTACAAAAATTAAAAACACGATTGCCAATATTTCACGAAAATTTCGTATATTTGCCCCATGTACAAACATCAATAACTTTCCTTGCGTGAATATTCCAAGATGAGGCAATTGATAGTATACTACTGTGGTGTAGAGAAAAAATTAACAAACGGGTATGAAATATTTGACAGTTACCGGGTTTTATATTTTTGCTGATATTTCTAAAACCGGGTTTCGGGTACCAACAAAATTTTACCTAATATACCCCACATAGATATGTACATCCTGATAAAATTTCAACACAATCGGTTAAGAAGTGTTTAAATAAGTAAAAAATTTAAGGTTTTCCGGGTTTATATTTTTATCAATATCCCCAAAACCGGATCTCGGGTATTAAAAATTTTTTACCCAAACATACTTCGTTCACATATCTATATGTTTTTAAAGTTTCAAAAGAATCGGTAGAAATGTGTTAAAATAAATGTATTGCAAAGTTTGCTGTGAAAAATATTTGGCGGTTATTCGGTTTTATATTTTTACCGATATCTACAAAACCGGGTCTCGTGTATCAACAAAATTTTACATAGCTAACAGCTGCATATATCTCCATATTTTGTTAAAATTTCGATATAATCGGTACAGAAGTTTTGAAATAAATGTATATTTAACATTGCGACCTCAATTTATATACATTTTGCTCGATATTTTGACTATATCTCTTCGAGGCATTATGTAAGACGAGTAACGGCGATGCACTATCGCTACAATTTACCCCTCAAAGTTCCTAACAAAAAGATATCTGCGTGATACCATGTTTCAAAAAAAATGTTTTTCTCCAAAAAACCAAAGTTTGGAGGATTTCCCCATATAGCGAACAGATGTACATACCTAAGCGATTTTTTAGATAAATATAAAATAAAACAAGTAAGGACGGGACTGTCTTCGGCTATGCCGAAGACTTCATACCTTTCATGAATGGGGCTGAACAATAATCTTATCCCGTTCGTAATCTCCGAATAATCGGATGTATAAGATAAGAAATATCTAGTGTACAGATCTACATACCTAAACGATTTTTAAGATAAATATAAAATAGGTAGGTACTTTTTGTTAGGTTGCAAAGTTTCAGGTTTTTTGTGGTCTGCGTGTAAAAACTATGACTACGAATCACGTATTTCAACAATATATGACGTAAACGCAACTATTTGATGAAATGTTTTAAATTTTGAAGCTTTAGCCGTAAAAAAGGGGCAAAAAAATACAGTTTATATGGGGTATATAATATATGTACCACCGATCTCTATGATCAGACAACAATATATACTATACACGTAAGCATTTGGTGAAATTTGAAGCTTCTAGCTGTTAAAATGGGGAAGAAATTGCGCAAAGTTTCTTATCTGAACAATCGGTTGTATGAGATATATACTATACACGTAAGCATTTGGTGAAATTTGAAGCTTCGAGCTGTTAAAATGGGGAAGAAATGGCACAAAGTTTCTTATCTGAACAATCGGTTGTATGAGATTATATATACCACCGGTCTCTATGATTTTTTCAGACAACAATATATGCTATACACGTAAACATTTGGTGAAATTTGAAAATATCTAAACGATTTTTAAGATAAATATAAAATAAAAAATAGGTAGGTACTTTGTGTGAGGATTCAAAGCTTCACGTTTTTTGTGGTCTGCATGTAAAAACTACGACTACGAATCACGTATTTCAAAAATATATGAAGTAAACGTAACTATTTGAACTATGAAACTTGATGAATTTTGAAGCTTCTATCCGTAAAAAAGGGGCAAAAATGACAGTTTGTATGAAGTATATAATATAAGTTAAGCCTCACAGCAGGCGAGGCGATAAAAAATTAAAGTTGCGGCGAACTGCCCGTTCACCGAATTAAAATAAACACGAGAAATATTTTAACGTTATAAAATTTATTCTGTGCTCTTGCACGATCCAAATTGAACTAACTCGAACAAAGTAATTTACCTAGCAGCTAAGTTCTTGTGTTAAAGTAATTATGCTATGCTAACCAATTATTGTATAAAAAATAATTTACTTAACTAAAACTAGATTTGCTGTTCAATCACAATTTCTGCAACTACACCAATCGTTGTCCCAATTAACTTCCGCTTATTCTGCGCGTGTGCTGCGTCAGCGAAACTTCAACACGCAACATAGCGCGGTCACATGCTCAGCAACGTGAGTAAATGGGTCAACCGCTGGATACTGCTATTATAACTCCTCCCCCTTTAAAGATCTGCGTCCCGCAGATCGAAGCATGAAAAATGTGAAGTGGATATATCTTTTATAGAGTCGATCTGGTTACTTGGCGTAATGTTGATTCTGACTGGCTTGACTGGTGCGCTGTCGTCCAGGTTACGGATTTCATGGGCAGAGTGGCCCTTGAAGATATTCGTGTTTGTTGCCCATTGCATCGGAATTTGAACTGGTGGAATATCTAGCTTCCTATTGTACCATTTCCATAGCATGGTGACGATGAGGGCTATTGCGAATATCGAGGCAGCTTCCGTGACTAACGAGAAGTTAGTTTTCCCGTTTACATACCCAAGATATCTAACGTTTTCCATCGTGATATCGTGAACGTACTCCAGATTGATCTTTGTAGTGTGGTTTTTGACGTTTGCTAGTACGGCTGGCAAGGCTTGCGCTGTGATTGCTTCGTTGCTGGAGAACACTTGGTTGCCAATTTTTATCGTTGGCAACCAATCGTTTCGTTACTTAACTGGATAACGTAGGTGCCATTTATGTTACTAGTATCGTTATTACTTTCCACTACACCTTGGTAGTTTGAGATAAAAATTGTGTTATCGTTTATCAATTCGATTATCGTTCCATTGCGCCTGATGAATTGGCAGCTAGCGTCACCTCCTTTCAGCAACCGAGGTAGGCAGGTATTCCCTTCCAATTTGCTCAAGGACTCTGATTCACATACCGTAGATGAACTGATTGTCAAGCAGTTTTCCTTGAGTCCATACGTTTCTTCTTGGTTGACGAGCATTTTATCGAATGGAAGGTCCAGTTGTCTGCCTTCGTAGATACCGGCGCGAGTAATTAATAGCATATACTTCTTCTCTGTTACTTTGGGTATTGATAGAACGTATAGGAGCATAGTCCCATTTGTATATATTGATGGTTTTCCGTATTCAATTGCCTCAATTATATTTTGGTAAGGTAGTGTTTCTATTTCTGACAGGATCTGATTAACTTCGTCCATGTCGAGTAGGTTAGTGTTAATAATTCCACGTTTAGCTAGCTGACATGCCCGTACTACTTCATTGACCTCTTCTCGGACGAGCACGATATTATGAAGGGCGCTCTGCTCGAATTGTTCTGCCTCGGCTTCCTTCATTACCGAATTGGTGCGGCTTACAATTTCATTAATTTTTTTGAAAATTTCTAAAGTTGCCGTGAATAGATCTTTGTTTACCTTGTATTGGTGATTATTGTTTTCTATGATTTCACCCTGGCTGTGGAGGATATTGTCCCAATCAGTGGCATCGGGTGATCCCGCTAGCCATTTCCACGCAGAGCCTATCCAGTCAATAGATCGGGATGGTCTGATTCTTTTCGTGTTCCCCGTCAGCTCTTCGAGGCGCTGCAGAGTTTGGTTGATATAGACTTGTGCTAGGAGCTGGTCGTCAGTTCGTTTTAGTAGTTGGTAAGCCAGTTTTTCCATCTTCGATATAATAGTAGCGTACTGCCGGAGGTTGATAGCATGTATAAGTTTGAAGGATCCGCTGATGATCCACCCATTTCCGCTCTGGATACTAACGATTGGTGCCTTATAGTGGAAAATGTGGAGGCCGCTGATGGCCGACGCCAACAGTGGGAGTCTGCAATTGGAAAGACCATACCTAACATTATTGGTGTTAGTAGGTTAGTGGTTGTTGGAAGTTATTTATGTTATTGTGAGGTTAGGATATTAGTGGGAGTGAAAAAATTGTTAGAAAAGGGACGTTTTTTCATTCTAATTTCTTTTTTTTGTTTTTTTTTTTGTACATATCATTTCGGTTCCTTGTATATTTGTTTTTTGTTGGTTTTGTGTTTACGCTACATAGTAGTATCTAATAATTTCAATGTTGTAATAACGGAATTCAAAAATACATTTCTTTGGTGATTTTTTGTTTTTTCTCTTTCTTTTTTTGTTTTTTTTTTTTTTTTTGTTCTTTTTTGTTCTAGCAAGTAATAACAAAATTCAGAAATACATTTCTTTGGTTTTTCTTTTCTTTTTTGGTTGTAGAAAGTAATAACGAAATTCGGAAATATGTTTTTTTCTTTTTTTTGTTTTTTTTTTTTGTCTTCTGTTTTTTTTTTTTTTCTTCTGCGGATTAGACGCAGAGTATTATAATTTCGTATATTGGCTTAGCGGATTAGGCGCATAAGCTTAAATTTTTCTCTTTTCTCCTGGACCAGAGGTGTTAACATTTCTCGAACCAGCTATGGGGAGATCGCCAGAATCCCGTTTGGAAGTAGTGTAGCCATTTGTCAAATTCGATGGCACTACGAGCCTACTAAGGCACGATTTGTCCCACTTACAAGCCCGCTCTTGTTAGATAAACTCCCTCTTGGTGCCAGATATTTTATAATTTCTTTTCATGTTTTTTGTATGTTTGTTTGTTTCATTATGTGGGGGTATTTTGTCCCCTTCTTTTTACATTTTTTATATGTGCTTTATAATTTTTATCCCACTAAGTGTGGTTACAGAAACTTCGTTCTCCTTGGCAACTATTTCCTTTTATAAATTTGTTTTTGTTTCCCCTTTATTTGCTTATCCTTGACGTATATAACATCATTTTTGTTATAACGCTTCTACATGGTCCTTCTCCTATTATGTCTCTCAACCTTAGCCATCTGTTTCTATTTTAATAATATTTTTTATGTATCTATTAATTTTCCTGCTTTTGTCAAGGAGTTCCTGATAGTTAGAAGCTTCTGAGCGATTAAAAAATATATCCGAAGGTTTCCTGTTCGTGACAGAGTGAACTGAATTATTATAGCGATCTACTGCTATATTAACGAGTCCTTTAGTCCTGAGATCAGAGTTTTCCGCCTTCAGGAATCTATAAATTTCTAGTAACGTGGAGTGGAATCTCTCAATTTGGCCATTTACCTCACTTCTCTGAGATGAAGTGCGGTAAAGCTGAATTCCCAATGATTCTAATACGTTCTGTATTATTGGGTTAATCAATCCCCGTTCATTATCACTGACTAAAATTTTTGGAGTTGTAAAATAGTGGAGAAGCTTCACAATTTTGTGTTTAAGGTGCAGAGTTCCTTTGTTCCTAACTTGAAAAAGCTTTGCGAATTTTGAAAATTTGTCAATAAAACTTAAAAATTTGTTGTTTCAAAAATATCTATGTGAAGGATCTCGCAAGGTTGTGATGGGATTGATGTAGCCTGTAACTCTGGTTTATTAGGGTGTCTATCGTACTTACTTAACTTGCATGTTTCACAAGCCAGTACATATTTCCTAATTTGAGCACGCATTCTCGGGAAATAATACCGCTCTAAAATCTGCTATTTTCAATGGCATTGCGGTGAGCCCTCTTATGCTCCTATCAACTCGGCCAAACATCTCTTCGTGCTTGCTAAGGATTCTACGGATTTACTCTTTTGCAGGCTCTGAAATGTTAGGATCGATAGGGAGGTCCGTGTAGATACTATTAACATGTGCCGTTTTGCGCTTAAGAGATATTACTGTATCTGGTTTTAATGTCAATATGTTCAATTCCCCCTCAACAACTGCTCTGACTTCTGTCAGCGTATCGTCTCCAAGGATTCCATCAAAGGAGTTTAGCCTCGGAAGGTTAAAGAATGTAGTGGGGATGTCCTTTCCCACAAACGTTAAAAAATGTCCACGAACTTTTATATGTATTTTAATATTCCCCCCGCCGAAATGATTGTGAATGGTTTTTCCACCGCTGTGGAATTTTGTGCAGCTCGTTCGCTAGTGTAATTCTTGTTATCCCCCATGTATACCAAGAATTCTAGAGTTCCCTGATGTGGAGTGGCATACTCTAAGTATGGTACACCGGACACGAGGCCCCTGCCGTAAAATTTAGTTGATCGCCATCGCCTTGCTCCTGACCGTGTTCGATCGTAGTGTCTTCTCCTGCTTCCTCATCCACTGGTATTAAGTGAAGCAACTTCTATTGTTTGCTTGGCCCCCTGCCTGATTGGAATAAAAACCTTCCCGAACGTGTGCCCCTTTTTAAATTGTTAAAGTCCTGTATTTGGCCGGTATTTTAGATATTCTGGTTTGGCGGGAAGGACTAGGGTTTGTTCTAATAAATCCTGAAGGGGTAGAGTTGCTACGCCAATTTTGCGTAGTCTGATTGCTATTTCTCGTTTGACCGGAGTTCGGGTAGTTGCAGTTTGGTCCTGCCCGGCCTTGGTGTATACCTGAGAAATTTGTAAATGCTCTTGGTTGCTTTGGAGCTGCCCTAACCTGACCGGCGTCATTATATTTGGGTTTACATAATACCGAGGGGCTATTGGGAGTTGTTATTTAAATACCTATTTGGGCGGGGCTGGCGATATATGGCGTTCCTGCGGTTGAAGTTCATGAACGTGAGGCATGCCGAGTAGGTCTCGGGCGACGATTTGGGTTTTGCACTAGTAGCCAAGTGGGGAGGTCACAATTTAGGCCTCTAATGAACACATCTAATGCTCTTCAAACCTTCTAAGTTGGGCGAGTTTTTTATCCTTTGTACGCATAACTAAATACAATTTCACTTGGAACGCGAACCCTGCACCGCACTGCTCGGGCGCCAGTTAAGCCTCACAGCAGGCGAGGCGATAAAAAATTAAAGTTGCGGCGAACTGCCCGTTCACCGAATTAAAATAAACACGAGAAATATTTTAACGTTATAAAATTTATTCTGTGCTCTTGCACGATCCAAATTGAACTAACTCGAACAAAGTAATTTACCTAGCAGCTAAGTTCTTGTGTTAAAGTAATTATGCTATGCTAACCAATTATTGTATAAAAAATAATTTACTTAACTAAAACTAGATTTGCTGTTCAATCACAATTTCTGCAACTACACCAATCGTTGTCCCAATTAACTTCCGCTTATTCTGCGCGTGTGCTGCGTCAGCGAAACTTCAACACGCAACATAGCGCGGTCACATGCTGAGCAACGTGAGTAAATGGGTCAACCGCTGGATACTGCTGTTATAACTTATATATACCACCGATCTCTATGATTTTTTCAGACAACAATATATGCTATATACGTAAGCATTTGGTGAAATTTGAAGCTTCTAGCTGTTAAAACGGGGCAGAAATTGCGCAAAGTTTCTTATCTGAACAATCAGTTGTATGAGATATATACTATGTATACACCCGATCTCAATGATTTTTTCAGACATCAATATATGCTATACACGTAAGCATTTGGTGAAATTTGAAGCTTCTAGCTGCTAAAATGGGGCCGAAATCGCAAAAAAAAAATATATATATACTATATATATACTATATATACCATCATATATATATTATATATATCACCGATCTCTATGATTTTTTGACACAACAATATATACTATATACGTAAGCAATCGGTGAAATTTGAAGCTTATAGCTGTTAAAATGGGGGAGAAATTGCGAAAAGTTTCTTATCTGAACAATCGGTTGTATGAGATATATACTATATATACAACCGATCTCTATGATTTTTTCAGAAAACAATATATGCCGTATACGTAAGCGTTCGGTGAAATTTGAAATTTCTAGCTGTTAAAATGGGGCTAAAATTGCGAAAATATTTATATATACTATATATATATACTATATATACTATATATATATACCATATATACCACCATATATATACTATATATACCACCGATCTGTATGATTTTTTTCAGAAAACAATATATGCTATATACGTAAGCATTCGTTGAAATTTAAAGCCTCTAGCTCTTAAAATAGGGCAGTAATTACGAAAAGTTTCTTATCTGAACAATCGGTTGTGGGGGATATATTCTATATATACAACCGATCTCATAAATTTTTTCAGGCAACAATATGTGCAATATACGAAAGTATATGGTGAACACCTGCTCACCAAATTTTATCAAGATATCTCGAAAATTGAGGGACTAGTTTGCATACAAACAGACAGACGGACAGACGGACATGGCTAAATCAACTCAGCTCTTCATTCTGATTATTTCGGTATACTTAATGGTGGGTCTATCTATTTTCCTTTAAGGACTTACAATTTTGGGTTTCGTGACGAAATTAATATACCATTTCATTTTCATGAAAGGTATAAAAAATAGGTAGGTACTTTGTGTGAGGATGCAAAGCTTCACGTTTTTTGTGGTCTGCATGTAAAAACTACGACTACGAATCACGTATTTCAAAAATATATGAAGTAAACGTAACTATTTTATGAAACTTGATGAATTTTGAAGCTTCTATCCGTAAAAAAGGGGCAAAAATGACAGTTTGTATGAAGTATATAATATATATACCACCGATCTCTATGATTTTTTCAGACAACAATATATGCTATATACGTAAGCATTTGGTGAAATTTGAAGCTTCTAGCTGTTAAAACGGGGCAGAAATTGCGCAAAGTTTCTTATCTGAACAAGCGGTTGTATGAGATATATACTATATATACAACCGATCTCTATGATTTTTTCAGACATCAATATATGCTACACACGTAAGCATTTGGTGAAATTTGAAGCTTCTAGCTGTTAAAATGGGGCCGAAATCGCAAAAAAAAAATATATATATACTATATATACCATCATATATATATTATATATATCACCGATCTCTATGATTTTTTGACACAACAATATATACTATATACGTAAGCAATCGGTGAAATTTGATGCTTAAAGCTGTTAAAATGGGGTAGAAATTGCGAAAAGTTTCTTATCTGAACAATCGGTTGTATGAGATATATACTATATATACAACCGATCTCTATGATTTTTTCAGAAAACAATATATGCCATATACGTAAGCGTTCGGTGAAATTTGAAGCTTCTAGCTGTTAAAATGGGGCTAAAATTGCGAATATATATATATATATACTATATATATATACTATATATACCACCGATCTGTATGATTTTTTCAGAAAACAATATATGCTATATACGTAAGCATTCGTTGAAATTTGAAGCCTCTAGCTCTTAAAATAGGACAGTAATTACGAAAAGTTTCTTATCTGAACAATCGGTTGTGGGGGATATATACTATATATACGACCGATCTCATCAATTTTTTCAGGCAACAATATGTGCAATATACGAAAGTATATGGTGAAGTTTGAAGCTTCAATCTGTTAAATTGAGTAAGATATTACAAAAATGCTCTTTTCTCTGAAAAATCGGTTGTGTGGAGGATATATGCTATAGTGGTCCGATCCGGCCGGTTCCGACAAATGTCTAATCGGACACCCAAATACGCCTGCTCACCAAATTTTATCAAGATATTTCAAAAATTGAAGAACTAGTTTGCATACAAACAGACAGACAGACAGACGGACATGGCTAAATCAACTCAGCTCTTCATTCTGATTATTTCGGTATACTTAATGGTGGGTCTATCTATTTTCCTTTAAGGACTTACAAATTTTCATGAAAGGTATAAAAATAGATTGGTACTTTATGTGAGGATGCAAAGATTCACGTTTTCTGTGGTCTGCATGTAAAAACTATGACTACGAATCACGTATTTCAACAATATATAACGTAAATGTAACTATTTGATGAAATTTGAAGCTTCTAGCCGTAAAAAAGGGGCAAAAATGACAGTTTATATGGGGTATATAATATATATACCAACGATCACTATGATTTTTTCAGACAACATTAATGCTATAGCATTTGGCGAAATTTGAAGCTTCTAGCTGTTAAAATGGGGTAGAAATTGCGAAAAGTTTTTTATCTGAACAATCGGTTGTATGAGATATATACTAGAGATATACGCCGCCGATAAACGCCGCCGCCGATTTTAGTCTTTTTTCGCACGCCGCCGCCGAATGTCAAAAATATCGGCGCGGCGGCGTTACTGTATTTTCTACTCGTTAAGACTGTTTATGTCATTTATTGTTCATGTCGAAAATTGGTCGGATATGGTCGAAAGTGGTATCAACACTGCCAGCTATAAGAAACTAATTGCGAAAATTAACTCTTTATAACTGTTCAAAATTTAGTAACAAAAAAACAGGCGCTATTGATGTTAGCTTAACACGGACTTTGCATCACCGAAATCACCAAGTAATTAAAACAAAACACCAAAAGAAAAGTTTTATAATAAATATATATGCTCACTTTGCATTTTTTTTTTCAAAAAATTAATAATTAACAATGGATTCAAATAAAATGACCCAAGGCGAACGTGTTTTCAAATTGTCCTCAAGTTGTTAAAAAAAGCAAATTACCCAAAAAAGGTGCCGATTTAAAAAAAAATACATTGCGATTGGCTGTAGGAATAAGCGAAATCCTTTAGCAGGTTCTAGGGGCATAAAAACTCCTTTGAAATTATTCTTACCCCATACTTAAGTTGAGGATATATGTACGCATGAGAAGGGTTTGAAAAATCACTTGGGCTTACATTCAAACATCTGTTGTTTATTTGCGAAACTATACAATAGCGTCTGAAATGTTAATTTTGATTTTCACACTTCATCCTTCGACATCCAAGTCTCCCGGTTTGACATTTCCTAAAGTTGGCGGCCCTATCCAAAACAAGTCACTTGGAGTGAATCACATTGTTTATAACCTACCAACCAAGTTTAAATATAACCTACGCGTTACGGCTCCTTTTACAAATGTGAATACGTAGGCACATATATTTACGAGGTGAGGCTTTGTCTCTCTCAAGAACATTCAAAGTGGTGAAGAAAAAGCTTTCCCAAAATAGTCGAACTAATGACCGTGTGTGCTACTACCCTAACGTAGTGAACAGTCGAACTAGTTGGAAAACTGAAGCTACGCGGTCATCCATTCTAAAATATCGTTTTGATTTAACGAAGCCTATTGAAATCAATGTTGTGAACACAAACGTCTGCAAACTTTGGTCTACATTTTAAAAATTGTATCAAGGGTCCTTGTAAAATTTTAATTATCTAGATGCGCCGAGGATTATACGATTTTCTCCCATGAGTTACACAATGACATCCACTTACACTGCTTATGATTTCCAGGGCGGCATCCTGGGCCGAATAGTCACTCCCTAACGTTTCTAGGTGTTTCTCTGGTGTAGCTCGGAAGCATAACGCGACAAAAACATCCATTAGAAAGTCTTCGGAGCTACACCTAGAGCTTCTAGGAAAGTGACGTCGACGAAGGTACATATGAGTTTGAAGTCGCAGTTCTATAGCTTCTGTGCTGGCATATGGTGTGAGTGTCAGGAGGCGTCGTAGCGACTGGTGGTCGGGATTGCTACTGTTCGCACATCGGGAATTGTAGCTCTTAATCATCGGGAATTTGTAGCTCGAAAAAACTGGATGCGCCGTGTGCCACGAGAGTCATGAGTATTAATAGACCAATAATGGCAACCGTAACTCGCCTCTGTGCGTGACCGCCAAGGAGCCACAAATGATTTAAAGAAATTGTGTTCGCGGCGATTATTAGGAGTTAACCCCAGGTGAAACTACGCTTTGCACGACATATACAGATAAAAGTGTGACCATTTTATGTATCTCTATTTCTTTTCAGCAGGCGCAGCAGTACCAACTCCAAAGACCGCGGTTAGGTTCGAATCCTCCCTGGAGTAAGTGAACGAGGGAAAATCCCTCCACAAAGAGCTACTTCTGAACATTTTTGAACGATCTGCGAGTTTTTGAGGCAAAAACCCCGGATCTTTCTGAATTTCCCTAAGCGTTGATTTCCTTAAATACATACAAATAAAACCTTTTCTAAATAGTTTTTTAAATAGAAAAATCAAGCTTTTTAAAGAAGGAACACCGGCGTAAGCCGCAGCGCCGCCCACGCCGCCGCCGACGGTATATAATAGAGCCTACGTCGCCACCGCCGATAAAGTGATCGGCGTAAACCTCTAATATATACTATATATACCACCGATCTCTGTGTGGTCACACGGCAATATATGCTATATACGTAAGCAATTGATGAAATTTGAAGCTTCTAGCTGTTAAAATGGGGCATATATTGCGAAAAGTTTCTTATCTGAACAATTGGTTGTATGAGATATCTATATATATAAAAATCAAATTCTGTGTGTGTGTGTATTCCCTATGGAAACGTATTTCCTACACTCCAATCATCGCCAAATTTTGGTTTTAGGTTCCTTCGATCAACGGGAAGGTTTTAGGCTAAAAATAATTTCGATATATAAAATGGGCGTGGCACCTCCCATACAAATGGAGTCTTTGGTACTGCATAACTTTGAAGGTATACATGCCAGAACATTGAAATTCAGTAAGGAGTTATATAAGGTCAATCCCTAACACCACCAAGAAAATGCGGAATTGGGAAAAAAGGGGCGTGGCATCTCCCATACAAATGGAATCTTTGGTACTGCATAACTTTGAAGGTATACATGTTAGAACATTGCAATTCAGTAAGGAGTTATATGAGGTCAATCCCTAATACCACCAAGAAAATATGGAATTGGGAAAAAGGGGTCGTGGCACCTCCCATACAAATCTATATATATAAAAATCAAATTCTGTGTGTGTGTGTATTCCCTATAAAAAAGTATTTCCCACACTTCAATCATCACCAAATTTTGGTTATAGGTTGCTTCGATCAACGGGAAGGTTTTAGGCTAAAAATAATTTCGATATATAAAAGGGGCGTGGCACCTCCCATACAAATGGAATCTTTGGTACTGCATAACTTTGAAGGTATACATGCCAGAACATTGAAATTCAGTAAGGAGTTATATGAGGTCAATCCTTAACACCAACAAGAAAATATGGAATTGGGAAAAAGGGGGCGTGGCACCTCCCATACAAATGGAATATATTATACTGCATATATCTGGATGTCGTAATGGTAGGACAATGAAAATTGGTAAGGAGCTATGTGACGTTAAGTCCTAACGCCTCCAGTAAAATGTGGAATGGGGAAAAACGATGGCTACCGTACAAACTTAAGTTATTTTAACACCTACTAAAGTTTGACTGCATGGTTGAGTTTGGCTGTTATGCCTTTTGGACGTTTAGTAATCTGCCGCCGTTAAAAAAATTGTTTAGCTTCAGTATATCTATGTACATCTTCTATAAAAATCAAATTCTGTGTGTGTGTTCCCTATGAAAACGTGTTTGCCATACTTCAATCGTCGCCAAATTTTGACTCTAGGTTCCTTCTATCAAGACGAAAGTTTTTCATATTTCATATTTCAGAATTAAGAATTTTAAATTTAAATGTTTTTGTTTTTTGGCTATGCGAACGAACTATCTTAGCCCTCAAAAATGATCATGTTAACAAAATCAATGATCGCATTCAAAACCAATTTCCTGGTGAAGTGACGAAATATAAATCGATCGACACAGTTACAGATGAAAATAAAATTTTGAATTACCCAAATGAATTTCTAAACTCCTTAGAACCAAAAGGAATGCCTGCGCATATATCAAATGTGAAAATTGGCTCACCAATCACACTTCATCGGAATTTAAACCCACCAAAATTGTGCAATGGAACCACATTTTGCGTTTAGAAATTAATGCCGAATGTAACCGAAGCAACAATCATCATCGGTAAAAGCAAAGGTGAAGATGTGCTCATACCACGAATCCCAATGATTCCTACAGATTCGCCACTCAATTTTAAGCGCTTACAGTTCCCTGTACGCCTTACTTTTGCAATTACAATCAACAAAGCACAAGGGCAATCGCTTACTGTTGCAGGCTTAAATTTAGAGAGTCTGTGCTTTTCCCATGGTCAGCTATATGTTGCTTGCTCTAGAGTTGGAACACCAAAAAATTTGTTTATCTTTGCACCGAACGAATAAACCAAAACTATTTTGCACCCACATGCATTACAATAAGATACAAGAATAAAATGTTTTAACAGAAAGTTTCACCAAATATGCGTACAAAATTAAATTCAATTTACAAAACAATAAATTAAATTATCAACAAACAAAACAGAAAAAATAACGCAACATTCATTCGATCTCGGGCGTT
The DNA here is from genome assembly GCF_040869045.1 of Eurosta solidaginis. Taxonomy (NCBI): domain Eukaryota; kingdom Metazoa; phylum Arthropoda; class Insecta; order Diptera; family Tephritidae; genus Eurosta; species Eurosta solidaginis. The sequence goes on along the minus strand of NC_090320.1, from coordinate 159,099,540 downwards.
ACAACACACGCCAGGTATAGTTAGTATACTATATATACCACCGATCTCTATGATTTTATTCAGACAACAATATATGCTATATACCCCCTGCGAGGACAGGCACCTTGTAGTGGTGCAGGGGCTTACGCCGATCAGAAGTTGTCGCGAGTCGGCCGGATTGGAGCAGCCTCGCTACTCACATCCGACTGATTCGTCGCGCATGCGAGCGGTAACTAGGAACTGTCACCTCCTAATCCAGGGTGTTATGCGACACCGTGCCCATTGGACTGGTTTGCAGCCAGGAGGTTTACAACACCGGCTGTATTATAACGGCGCCTTCCTGACACCGGGCCACCTTGGGGAGTAACTATGGCCTTACCGCGTCAAGGGGCTCTGCCGCGGTGGACGAACCGAGTTCCCCTTTTATACCGAATAGATCACTACGCTTGCCACGGCAGGCATGTGATCGTACGAACAAGATGATGAACACAAACACAAATAAAACCAACAACAACATAAAAATCAACAAAAACAAATTGAAGGGAGGGATAGCAAGTTGACAGCAAAGAGTGGCGGTAACAACAAACGCCGAAGGGAAAAGCATGGCGAGAGAACCTACTCCCTAAGCCACATAAACCTGACTGCAGAAGAACTTGCCCTTTTTGAGGAGCATGCCAGGGACGACGATGACCTAACGTCCGGAAGCGAGACGGTCAAGAAGGTCAAAAAAGACACGGCAGGCAAGAACCAGCACCAGAGTGGGCAGAGCACCACCAAGACGAGTAGCAAAGGCAAACATCACAGTGGGTTAATCACCACCGTGAAGACTAACACAGCCAGCAGAAATCAGCAGCACAGTGGGCAGAGCACCACGAAAGTGGAGAGCAGCGTCAAACCACAGCATGGTGGGTTAATCACCACCAGTGGGCCAAGCCGGGCAGAGGCAAAAATTGCAGCCAGCAACAGCCTTTGCGAAACCCGGCAAAGGAGACCCCGAGAGGAGACGCAAGAGAAGCGGGAAAGTCGAAACCGCAAACGCTCACCCTCAAGGGAGAGACATTGCCATAGCAGCAGGGAGTCAGCAGCTAAGAGACACCTGGGTGAAGTGCATGATCGCCAGTACCCAGGGGAAAGAAGACGGTCCAAGTCAAGGGACGACAAAGCCGAACGTGACGGAGGAAGGAAGAGGTCGAGTTTAGATCGCGGAAGACGATCGCCAAAGGAAAGTGCGAATGCCAGAGCAAGGTCATCGTCGTTCGAGGACTCTGGCACAGAGCATCGCCATGGTGCGAGCTGGCCCGAACTGGGGGAGCCAGGTGGCTTCGACGACCCAAGAAGAATCGGGCTAAGTGGCGCAGGAAAGAAGTGGTACCTTCGATACCTGAAGCAGGGAAGGACCCCGGACAGTGCACGCGAGAAGGCACTGCAACACATGAGGCCGAGCAAGAAGAATCCATCCGCCTGGAAATCAAGGCGGGGTGAGAGGGAAACGGCAAGAGGCGAGCACGCATCGCATCACCGCGGGTCACATAACCGCGGGAATCAACAAAAAAACCGTAATGAGAAGCAAAGCACTCCCGCTGACAACCGAAGAAGAGGTCAGGCACGACGGGAGGACGCAACGCAGACCAGGGGACAGAGAGCTTACCCCACACCGTCTACCTCAAGAAGAGCGAATGCGCCGCCGCCAACACCTGGTACATCAACTGCGCAGGGGAGGCCAAAAATGCAGGGCTACTCGGATGCCTTAAAGGGCATACGGATGGCGGTGCTCCCAAAGCAATACCCGGCGGAGGTCTTGAGCCAGGAAGAGCTGACGCGGCTGCAAGACACGATAATGATCGAGGTATCGAAGGGATGGGGAAAGCAATCTCTGGCTTTCTGCGGCGTGTACTTTAGGCCAGGATTACTCCTTGTAGACTGCAAGGATGAGGAAAAAGCCGAATGGCTGACCAGAGTCACACCAACTCTGCATAGTTGGGAGGGCCCTGCCCTTATTACGAGGAAAGGGGATGATATACCGCCGACGCACACCGTCACTATGTATCTCCCCAGAAGTAGCGACAAATTCGCAATTAAACTGCTGAAGGCACAGAACACCTTCTTAAATGTTGGGATGTGGCGTATAATCAGCAGCAGTGCTGAGGAGGGGGGCTTGCGGGTAAACATGGCAATTGACGAGGCATCGTTCATTAAAATAAAGGAAGCTAGCTTCAAGGTGAACTACCGGTTCAGCTTCGTCCCGGTCAGACCTTGGAAGCAAAAAGCCCCAGCCAGTGTGGAACAACCCCACGTTCCAGGACAAGTCCAGAGCACTGGGGAGCAAAGCGAGGAGGTAGCAACAACATCCAGGGCAGCAACATCCAACCAGTGCCCAACCAGTGTCTCGTCAGCCACAGGGTCAACAACCGGGTTAATCACCGGTAAAGAGCATACGTATGCTCCATCAACAGAGGAGCTCCTGGAAGGTCTAAACTTAGAAGACCTAGGTTTGGAGGACAGAAGAGAGGAAAACCCGCGGCTGTCCGATGAGGACGAGCCGGTAAGGCTTCAGCACTGACCGGCCCATACACAAAGGTTGCCCAGATCAACCTGCACCATGCTAAAGCTGCTTCGGCAGTAATAGCACGCAGGTTTGCCTCGGAAGATCTGGGCATAGCACTCATCCAAGAACCTTGGGTGTACAAAGGTCAGGTGAGAGGCTTAAAAGAGAGAAATAATAAGGTAATTTGGGATCTTTCTCAAGAAAGACCAAGAGCGTGTGTAGTGCTTAACAACTCCATTAACTATTTTTGCATTACAGAGTTTATGAGTCAAGACCTCGTAGCAGTTCAGGCGACGATGGTAATACAAGGAGAGTCAACAGACATCGTCTTCGCAGCGGCCTACTTTGCGGGAGACAACTACGAGGTCCCTCCAGAGGGTGTGAAGAAACTGACGGAATACTGCAGATGGGCAAAAATACCGTTGATCATGGGATGCGACGCGAATGCGCACCACGAGGTATGGAATAGTACAGACACCAATTCGAGGGGTGAGTCCGTTCTTGAATTTATTATTAGTAATGACCTAAGCATATACAACGTTGGGAATTCACCAACCTTCATCACTAGGTCTAGAGAAGAAGTCCTGGACATAACCCTGGGTAACGATCTGGCTGATGAGCTGGTCTCTGGATGGGGGTTTCCTCTGAACCCTCAATGTCGGACCATCTTATTATCCAGTTCGTCATCGGGGCTATGCCCATAGAAGGACCACCAAGGCGAAACCCCAGGAACACAAACTGGGACATGTTCAGGAACATAATACAGGGAAATCTTCCTATCATAGATAGTAGGAACAGAGGAACAAGTTATATGGAATTGGAGACAAGAGTTAATAACTTCAACCGTGTCATTATTGAAGCCTTTAACTCTAGCTGTCGAGAATCCAAAGGCCCAGGAAATAAAACCCCCTGGTGGTCGAGGAAACTCTCGGAAATGAGGAAAACCGTGCGCAAACTCTTTAACCAAGCGAGGCGCACGGGAAACTGGGAGCAATACACAGCGAATCTAACAGCATATAACAAAGAGATTAGAAAAGCTAAAAGAAAGAGCTTCAGGAAATTTTGTGAGGGTATTTCGGAGGTTCCAGAGGCGGCAAGGCTCCACAAAGCCCTAGCCAAGGACCAAAGGGAGACACGACTATTAATTAAGCTCCCTGATGGAACCTCCTCAAGGACTGAGGAAGAAAGAGCACGTGCCCTGCTTGCAGCTCATTTCCCGGACGCATCCTCGGATACCTCAACGGAGGAGGCTCGAGAAGGGAGACCAACACCCACAGATTGGAACCTCGCTAAAGAACTCTTCAACGATGGCACAGTTAAGTGGGCAGTAAAGTCTTTCCAGAGCTACAAGTCTCCGGGAGTGGATGGTATATATCCAGCCTTTCTGCAGCAGGGCGAGGAATTGATCCCACACCTGGTCAGGATTATGAGGGATAGCCTCGCACTGGCATACATCCCGACGGTGTGGAGAAGAGCAAAAGTGGTCTTTATACCTAAGGTGGCTAAAAAGGACTACTCCAGTCCTAAGTCCTTTAGGCCTATAAGCCTGACATCCTTTGCTCTCAAAGCAATGGAGAAGATTGTAGACCATGAGATTAGATCAAAGGCTCTCTTTAGAGTGCCACTACATAAAGATCAGCATGCATACAGAACAGGCAGGTCGACAGAAACTGCACTGTATCAGCTGTCCACAGAAATCCAAAGTGCGCTCGAGTACGGGGAGATAACTCTATGCGCATTTTTGGACATAGAGGGGGCTTTCGACAACACGACACACGAAAGTGTGAATCGGGTACTCGAGAGAAGAGAGATACAGCGTCCAATCCGTATGTGGATAAACGCCTTATTGCGCACGAGGATTGCCGAAACCTCAAGTGGGGACGGTACAGTAGAGATTAAAACAACGAAAGGATGTCCACAAGGGGGTGTCCTGTCACCCCTGCTGTGGAGCCTGGTAGCAGATGAACTTCTACAGAGGCTCTCAGACAACGGAATCCGATGTCAGGGGTACGCGGATGATATTGTTATCATTGTAAGGGGCAAATTTGAGAGCACTCTTTGCGACATAATGCAAAGGGCATTGAGGTTAACGAAAGAATGGTGTACTGAGGTAGGGCTAAGCATCAACCCTAACAAGACATCCATTGTGCCCTTTACCAGGAAAAGGAAACTGGAAGGGATTAGGCAAATCACAATGGATGGAGTACAGATGGAGTACACGTCTGAGGTGAAATACTTGGGAGTCACGTTTGACTCTAAGCTCTTATGGAAGAAACACGTCGACAACACCATATCAAAGGCTACAAGAGCAATAATGGTGTGCAGACGTATTGCAGGAAGGTCCTGGGGATGCAGCCCAAAGATCCTAAGATGGATGTACACTATGATAGTGAGACCTGTCATAGTGTACGGAGCAGTTGCGTGGGCATCAAGAACAACCATGGCGACCGTACAAAAATCGCTCACGAAGCTTCAACGCTTAGCGTGTGTCTGCATTACGGGAGCCATGCGAACATGCCCGACGGCAGCAATAGAAGTGCTGCTTGAGTTAACGCCTCTACATATAATAATTGAGCAGGCAGCCAGGAGTACTTTAGTAAACATAGCTAAAGAGGGATGTGGAAGAGGCAAAGTGATACAGTCACGGAGCATGGCGAAGCTGCAGGAGCAGATTCCACTTATCCAACTTCCCAGAGATGATACGAGGAAGATAATTAAGTTTGAGAAGCGCTTCAAAATAGAGCTGGGGAACAAATGTACGTGGGACACCTCCAGGATTGAAGCGCTTCACCAGGAACACACTATAATATGGTACACCGATGGCTCGAAGACACCGGAGGGCATAGGAGCGGGGATCTTCGGGCCCCGAACCAAAATATCCCTACCACTCGGAAAATATCCGAGCATCTTCCAGGCCGAAGTTGTTGCCATAAGCCGGTGTGCAGAGATAAATTTACAGCGGGGATATACCAACGAGAAAATCGTTATACTCAGCGACAGTCAGGCTGCACTCAAGGCATTAGCTTCGGTTGAGATCAAATCATCAACAGTCCTTGAGTGCGTGGAGAGGTTAAACAATCTAGGAGTCAACAACACCATCCGTCTGGCATGGGTACCTGGACACAGAGGAGTGGATGGTAACGAGCGAGCCGACGAGCTTGCCAAGTTGGCAGCGGCCGGAAATCCAATAGGTCCCGAGCCTATGGTGCCAATAGGGTCACATACAATAAGGTAGGACTTTATACAAAAGGAGGCGTGCCTCAGAGAACAACACTGGCGCGAGAGTCCAGGACTTCGGCAGGCAAAGGCACTAATAGGAGGGTACAACTCGAAGCGATATAAGGCTATGATTAACCTCCCAAAAAGTAGCCTTAGGATTGTAACAGGTATACTCACAGGTCACTGTAGGCTAAAGAGCCACATGCATAAATTGGGCATATCAGCTAGTAGCCTCTGTCGCTTCTGTGATGTCGTAGATGAGTCTGCAGAACACATCCTGAAGGAATGTGAGGCAGTCGCGAGACGAAGACTTAGAATCCTAGGATCATCCAAACTAGGAAATAGTCACATACACTCTCTGAAGCCGGGAACCATTCTGGATTTTCTCAGGGAACTCGGCTTGGATGAAGTGTTGTAAAGAGAATTGAGGGCACAATAGACCAATAGGTCGCAGTGCTTAACCTCACGACATCTATCTATCTATCTATCTATCTATGCTATATACGTAAGCACTTGGTGAAATTTGAAGTTTCTAGCTGTTTAAATGGGGCAGAAATTGCCAACAGTTTCTTATCTGAACAATCAGTTGTGTGAGATATATACTATATATACCACCGATCTCTATTATTTTTTAGAAAACAATATATGCTATATACGTAAGCATTTGGTGAAAGTTGAAGCTTCTAGCTGTTAAAATGGGGCTGAAATTGCGAAAAGATATATATATATACTCTATATATACTATATATACCGCCATATATACTATATATACCAGCGATTTCTATGATTTTTTCAGACAAAAATATATGCTATATACGTAAGCATTCGTTGAAATTTGAAGCCTCTAGCTCTTAAAATGGGGCAGTAATTAGGAAATGTGTCTTATCTGAACAATCGGTTTTGGGGGATATATGCTATATATACGACCGATCTCTTCCATTTTTTCAGACAACAATATGTGCAATATACGAAAGCATACGGAGATTGAAGCTTCAATCTGATATATTGAGGAAGATATGACAAAAATCCTCTTTTTCTGAAAACTCGGTTGTATGGAGATATATGCTATAGTGGTCCGATCCGGCCGGTTCCGACAAATGTCTAATCGGACACCTAAATACCCGCTCACCAAATTTTATCAAGATATCTCAAAAATTGAGGGACTAGTTTGCATACAAACAGACAGACGGACATGTCTAAATAAACTCAGCTTTTCATCCTGATTATTTCGGTATACCTAATGGTGGGTCTATCTATTTTCCTTTAAGGACTTACAATTTTCTGTAAATGCAAAAACATTTTCGGGCGAATTTGCCATGAATTGTTATAAATAAATTTAGCTAGTTTTAACAAAAGTTAACTCATTATTTGTGATTTCATGTTTTTTGAATGCAACAAAAATAAAAAACAAAGAGTCTGTTAAATAAAGACCTATGTATTTACATGTAAGTTAAATTTGCCACAAAAAATGGGCTGGTCAAAAATTAATTCTATTTAAGGTTTTTTTATACGCTACAGATTATTTTGGAAAAATTTTTTAGGATTTTGGTACAGGTAAGTGGCAACAATGGGAAACCATGTTTTATTCTTTCACCGTCTGGCGCCGTACGCATATGTATGTAGGTGAAGCATTTGAGCAACACGACTACGCAGCTTTCGGAATTGAGCGGGGTTACATAATAGGTTTGTGTCATTGAATTTCGAATTGGTTTGAGTATTTGAAGTACGGAAAGACGCCATGAAAATTTGTCGATCCTACAGATGGTGAGCTCTTGTGCACGAAAATAAATTTCGATATTTGGAGAGATTGTTCGAATTTGCAAACAACTTTTTCTATTAATTATAAACAAATAGATTAATATTAAATCTATATATAGTATTAATATATAGATTTTCTCCCAAATCAATAATTTTTGGTATCTGGCTCATACAAATCGAGATCTAAACAATTTTGGAAAAACGATTAGTGGTGCCCTCCTTCTCCTCCCGCCATCCTTCAATGTTTTTATTAGCACGCTTTTATTAGCTTTACCTGTACGTTTGTTTGTAACTCTTCATTCGCTTCGACGTGCCTGCTGCCTTATTAACATGCTTTTATAAATAGCTTAACCTTATTTGTAATCCCGTCAGGGTCATATCGAGACCCTTCCGGGATCATTTCTGGATGGTTTTCGGGATCCGCCCAAGATCATTTGGAGACCCTTCTGAGATCATTTCAGGATCCGTTCCGGATCCCGTCAGGGTAATTTCGGAACATTTTTGGGACTATTTCGGGATCATTTGGCGACCTTTCCAGCATAATTTCTTAATGGTTTTCGGGATTCGTCCGGGATCCCGTCAGGGTCATTTCGGTACTCTTTCGCGATCATTTCGGGACCCCTCAGGGATCCTTTCTGGACGGTTTACGGAATCACGTCGGGGTCATTTCCGAACTTTTTCTGGACTATTTCAAGATCATTTGGAGACCCTTCTGAGATCATTTCAGGGTCCATTCGGGATCCCGTCAGGGTCATTTCGGAACATTTTTGGGATTATTTCGGGATCATTTGGGGACCCTTCCGGCAACATTTCTTAATGGTTTTCGGCATTCGTCCGGCATCCCGTCAGGGCCATTTCGGTACTCTTTCGCGATCATTTGGTTACCCCTCATTGTCCTTTCTAGACGGTTTACGGAATCCCGTCGGGGTCATTTCGTGACTTTTTCTGGATTATTTCGGGTTCATTTGGGGAGTCTTTCGGCATCAGTTCTGCATAGTTTTCGGGATCCGTCTGTGATCCCAGCAGTCATTTCTTGACTTTTTCTGGACTATTTCAAGATAATTTGGGAACCCTTCGAAGACCATTTGAGGATCCGTCCGGTATCCCGTCAGGGTTATTTCAGAATATTTTTGTGACTATTTCGGGATCATTTGGGTACCCATTACTGGCATTATTTCTGGATGGTTTTTGGGATCCGCTCAGGATCCCGTCAGAGTCGTTTCGGGATCTTTGTGGGACTCTTCCGGCATCATTTCTGGATGATTTTCAGTATTCGTCCGGGATTCCGTCAGAGTCATTTCGAGACTCTTCCGGCATCATTTCTGGATTTTTTTGGGACTCTTCCGGCATCATTTCTTGATGATTTTCGGGATCCATCCGGGATCCGGTCAGGATAATTTCGGGACTTTGTCGGGACTATTTCGGGATTATTTTGGACTCTTCCGGCATCATTTCTGGATTATTTTTAGGATTCGTCCGGGATCCCGTCTGGGTCATGTTATGACTTTTCTGGACTATTTCAAGTTCATTTGGGGACCCTTCTGATATAATTTGAGGATCCGTCCGGTATCCCGTCAGGGTTATTTCGGAACATTTTTGTCACTATTTCGGGATTATTTGGGTACACTTCTGGCATCATTTCTAGATAGTTTTTGGGATCCTTCCGGGATACGGTCAGGGTCATTTTGGGACTTTTTCGGGACTATTTCGGGATCATTTTGGGACCCTTCTGGAATCATTTCTGGATGGTTTTCGGGAGCCGTCCAGGATCCCGCCAGGGCCATTCCGGAACTTCTTCGGGACTAATTCGGAATCATTTTTTGACCCTTCTGGGATCATTTCTGTTTTCGGCATCCGTCTGGGTCATTTCGGAACTGTTCGGGATAATTTAGGGGCCATTCCCGGATATGGTGCTTGGTATCCGTCCGGGAGCCCGTCAGTATCATTTCGGAACTTTCTCGGGACTATTTCGGGATAATTTGGGTACCCTCCAGGGATCATTTCTGTGTGGTTCTCTGGATCGGTCTAGAATTGCGTCCTTGCCATTTCGGGACCTTTTTGGGACTATTCTGGGACCATTTCTGGATGCTTTTTGGGATCCGTCCGCGATACTGTCGGGGTCGCTTTTCTGGATAATTTCGATCATTTGGGGATCCTATCAGGTTATGACCTCATTTAGTTATTTTTTTTTACTCTATTACAAAAATAAAATATATTAGACAGAATTTTTTTTTTAAACAAATAACTTGATAAGTAAGTTAACGTGAATAGCCCATATATTTTATTTTCTCCTTGCGGACGAGACCGCGGGTAAAGGCTAGTAATATTATAAATGCGAAAGTTTTGGATGTTTAGATGTTTGGATGTTTGGATGTTTGTATGTCCAGACTTTTGACTTCGTGACTCAATCACGCAATAACAGCTGCACGGATTTGGATGAAATTTGGCACACATATAGCCAATAGTCTAGAAGGATCTACTAGCTATATTTTTTTTTGAAAAAGGGGGAGGGTCCCGCTCGCTAGGGACAGTTATAATTTAATTATTATATTTTTTCGTTTTTATGACTGACGGCTACACGGATTGTGATGAAATTTGGAACACTGATAGAGAGTAGTCTACTGGGGGTTCCACGACCCCTTCGAACATTTACTTTTTTAAAATGTTTACACAGTATAACTTTACGTATACTGACCTTCACCAATATTACTAACTCAATGGGTCAAATAAGTAGAGGGCTTACAAAGTGAGCAGTGACACCCTCCGCCTTCCCCCTACCCCCCTCTCCACATCTGGTGCAAAATCTATAAATTGTTATAACTCATTATACGTTTTCTCCTAAATCAATAATTTTTGGTATTTTGCTCATACCGGTTCGAGATCTAAACAATTTGGAAAAACGAAAAAACGAAAAAAATTAAAAACTCTCCTTCTCCTCCCGCCATCCGCCTTTCTTCAATTGTTTTTATTGGCACGCTTTTATTAGCTTTACCTGTATTTATGTATGTTTGTTTGTTTGTAACTCTTCATTCGCTTCAACTAGCCTGCTACCTTATTAACATGCTTTTATAATTAGCTTCACCTTTTTTGTAATCCTGTCAGGGTCATATCGAGACCCTTCAGGGATCATTTCTAGATGGTTTTCGGGATCCGTCGGGGTCATTTCGGGACTTTTCTGGATGACTTTCGGGATCTCGTCAGGGTAATTTCAAGACTTTTTCGGGATCATTCGGAGATCCTTCCGGGATGATTTCTGGATGGTTTTCGGGATCCCGTCAAGGTCATTTTGGGACTATTTCGGGATCATTTGGGGACCCTTCCGCCATCATTTCTGGATGGTTTTTGGGACTATTTCGGGATCATTTTGGGAGCCTCCCTAGAGAATTTCTGAATGATTTTCGGTGTACGTCCGGGATCCCGTCGGAGTTGTTTCGGGACTATTCAGGGATAATTTGGGGATTCTTCCGGTATCATTTCTGGATGACTTTCGGGATTTGTCCGGGATAATTTCGAGACTTTTCCGGGACTATTTTGGTATAATTTTGGGACCTTTCCATGATCAGTTAAGGACACTTTGAAACCGGTAGTTCGGCGCAGATGCCTTTTTAAATTATGACCTTTTATGGCCATGTATTTGCTGCATATTATTCGAAATTAAAATTAGGTATGTTTTATCTTTAAATCTAACACAGCTTTTTCGTTCTATTTTTGAGTTTTTTAAATGAATCCTGTAACGAACTGTGATAACTATAATTACACTTTTTGTAATATTTTAACCAACTAAATACCCGAAAAAGCAGCACTATTTTCATCTAAAAATATCTCTTTGGTTTTAACTAATTGTAGTTTCACTCCTTTGTTCTATGAATAGTAATTCCTTCACCCTTGTCATATCAATTAATTTAACTTAAAAACAAAATATACTTTTTAATTCGAAAAATATGTATTGTACTATTCACGTAAGTGTGCTTTACAGGTTATCAACTCACTTAGTAGTTTTTTTTACTCTATTGCAAAAATAAAATATATTAGACACAAATATTTTTTAACAGATAACGTGATAAGCAGACTAAGCATGCAGAATAGCCCATATATTTTATTTTCGCTTTGCGGACGGGGCCGCGGGTAAAGACGAATATTGTGTCGAATATTCACATCACTGAGTGATACTAGCATCCCTAATCCGATACTAAGCAGCCACTTGTATGTACATAAACATATCAATCATCATTTACACATGTACATACAAGGCAGCAGATAGATACTCATCTTCATGATTGCCGCAGCCTGTTTTCATTTGGGACCAAAATTCGTCGAAAAAATGGATTCAATTTCAAAAAACAAGGACCAAAATTTGTTTTCATTTATTGGTATACAAACAATGTAATAATCAACAACTTAAAAAGTACAAAACAACACGACATTAAAACAAACTAAAAGTGCTTCAATTAAAATTGGTGATAATTATTGATGATCATAATTAAATACATTTTATGATATATGGCCATATTTTTCAGTCTTATACACATATGTATGTACATACATATGTGTATATGGGGTATTCTATCCCATTTCGACCAATTTTGAACCCGACCCCTTTAGAATTGGCTGAAAGTTTTTCTTCTTTTTCTAGCTTACGAAAGATGTTTTTCAGAATTTTTTCAAATTTTTTCATCCAACTCAAAAAAAGCTATGAATTTTTTAAATAAACACAAAATGCTATAACTTTTTCAAAAATTTACCGTTTGGGATCTTTTTTTTCTTTAAAAATTTGTTTTTAAATGTACTTTTCGGAAAAAACTCAAACTGCTTATTATTTACATACAACCAGTAATGGGAATTAACCAAATACTCACATTGATCTGCTGACTTTGCAAGCATGCATACAAACCTACATGTATGCATAGCATTAACCAAATTACTCGCATTGATCTGCTGGCGTTGCAAGCAGGCATACAAATCTACATGTATACAAAGCATGTATACAAACCTACATGTATGCATACCCCATTACCAATGTACATATTTTTAGTTTATTAGTATTAAGATAATTATGAATGTATAGGTTAAGAATATAACTATAAAAGGGAGTGAATTTATTTAATAAAAAGAATTAATGTTTGACTACCAAACCTTTCACATCTTTTATTCCAAATCAAACATTTCAATATTTAAAAAAAAACAAATGATCTCGAACGGTCAATTTTTGAAAAAGTTATAGCATTTTGAAAAAAACACCGTTTTCCAACTCAAAATAAGTTTTAAATATTTTGAAAAAACGGTGTTTTTTTCAAAATGCTATAACTTTTTCAAAAATTGACCGTTTGGGATCCTTTTTTTTTTAATTTGTTTTTAAATCTACTTTTCTAAAAAATTCAAAAAAATTTTTAAAGTTTTTTTTTTTTGTAGTTTTTCGATATTTTTCGAAGTTCGCCCTTTTTTTGTTTTTTTCTCATAAAAAACTTCAATCAATTCTGAAATCATCCCCACTAATCCCGGAGTGGGCCGAGAAATTTTTTTTGTATTTTTTCCGAAAAGTACATTTAAAAACAGATTTTCCAACTCAAAATAAGTTTTAAATATTTTGAAAAAAATTCTCGGCCCACTCCGGGATTAGTGGGGATGATTGCAGAATTGATTGAAGTTTTTTATACGAAAAAAAAGGGCGGAATTCGAAAAATATCGAAAAACTGAAAAATTACAAAAAAAAAAAAAAAACTTTAAAAATTTTTTTGAATTTTTTCCAAAAATACATTTAAATAAAAATTTAAAAAAAAAAGATCCCAAACGGTCAGTTTTTGAAAAAGTTATAGCATTTTGAAAACAAAAACGATGTTTTTTTAAAAATTCATAACTTTTTTTGAGTTGGATGAAAAAATTTGAAAAACTTCTGAAAAACGTCTTTCGTAAGCTAAAAAAAGAAGAAAAACTTTCAGCCAATTCTAAAGGGGTCGGGTTCAAAATTCGTCGAAATGGGATGGAATACCCCATATATTTAAAAACTTAAAGCACACATGTTTATAATATATTCTGGTAAACATCGAAAAAAACGTATAATAAAAACAGTTTTACATCGTTCATTGTATAACTTTTCTAGGACCGGCCTATGTCTTTCACTGAGCAAACGTAATGAGGACCTGGGTTTTGCGTACAAAGTTTCTTGGCTAACATTATGTGGTTGAACTATGTAGCACACTCAGTAAATCATATACAAAATCAAGCAATTCTTCAAAATCTTTTCGTTCATACCATTTCATTAAAAGCTTACTTTTTCGCAAAAAGCTAAAACGTCTATATCAGGCTCAAAATCACCTTTTAACAGTCTTAAAAGCTTCCATTGTGTAACAATGGTATCTTGATCGCACTTTATCAAGTACGAAAAGTTATTTATTAACGGTATTAGAGAAGTTTCGGTTTCTGCTAATACCTTGTAGAAAAATCAAAGCGTTTTTGCATTTGCTTCAATATAAAAATCTAAAATATTTTTTTTTACCGCGAGTCGTTGTACATCTGTAAAGTTATCGCTTTCAAGAAATACTTCAGCTTTACTTCCAACAAAAATATTTTCTAATTCAAGGTAGTTAGTTTTATCACTTAAATCCAATTTTTTAAGCATGCAATAGGGGAGTGTAGTAGTTTTACACAAAACCCCAAACAATTATACGGCTATGCATTTGCTACGTCACGGCAAATACGCAACATAAAAACCCGTAGTTTATTTTTTCAATTTTGAATAGCAAATTAACAACTGGCAAAACAAAACAAAATATGAAAAAAAAAAATTTTTAATGAAAAAAAAGTTGACCAGGATCCTTAGCTTTCATTTGCTGTGGCAACGTTTCCACCACCAAATTCACAAAATTCTGAACTCCCTTAATATTTTTTATGTAGTCATTATGCATGAAGTTTGTTATGTAGCTGGCTTTCAGTGGTAAGACAGAGGTGGCGTGTGGCATGGTGGCAAGCCCTGCTAGCTCGTCGGACGGAGTGGGGTTTTGCGCACCAGCCTTACCAACAACTACACTAAAAAAAAAAGTAGAGTTCATGCCAAGTTCTAAAAAGAAAAGGGGAAAGCTGAAAGAGATACAATAGTCGTAAGGGGAGCAGAGAGATAAAGGAGGGGGAAATCAAAAAAAAGGGGGAAAAAAGGTGGAGGCCTGTCTAGTCAGGTGGAGTCTACCCACCCTCTTCGCGTATCTTACACGAAGCCATGGGCGCCGTGCTGACTCCTCTAATTTTACGGCGCCCCCAAGCCTGACTCAAGTCTGTCTGTCTACAAGTCTACTAGGCCATCACCCCTACGTCCCCTCTTAAGCCCAGAGCAACCCCCATACCAAAGATCTTAAAATCAGCCCTCCATTACAGTGATCAACAAAAAGCTCAACTCGTAAAATTCCAAATCGTTATAAGCATATCTTTATTTATAAAATTTAAAGTTAAACCCATCTCCTACTAAGTGTGATTCCTCAGATATTCTTACAAAAAAGGACATATATAAAAAGCTTACATTCTAACCATTCCTTAATAGAAAAATTCCAAAAATATGAAAGATACAAAAAAAACAAAGGAAATAAAAGAAAAATAAAAAATTTGAAAATTAGTTGAATAAAACAATATGTTAATCAAAAATTCAACGTTAGCTATCGCTTTAACCACCGATATACAAGCAAAAAACCGTATACTATTTTAACTTAGTATCTGATGCGAAAAAGACAGGAAAAATATATTTGCTCAAAAAGATAACGAGAAAAATAATCTGATGTATGCGAAAAGGCACACCCTAATGGTTGCCGTATCTATCTATGTCTTTTAATATCTTTAAAATTACAAAGAAAAAGAAAAACAAATTTATGTATGTAGCAAAAATTCAAACGCTAAGCAAAAATTAAATGTAAATCCCTGACCTAGGCTAAGGCATTCGGTATATCGGACATTGACATATATGTAAAGAAATGGAACACAAATAGTATTATCAATTTTCTCACTCACCTGATCTCAGCACATCAGCATTGTAGGCACCTTCAAGCTGCGGGGACCTGTGAGGAAGAAAAATCTACATACGTATATCTTTGCCTACTCATAAAAAAAATACCATTTACTGTCTGAGCAAAGGTTCAATGGGGTTTTTAAATGTTACCGCGATCACTCACCCACGATAGCGGGCGGCGAGTGGGTGAATTACGCAAACCTAACAAAATTACAAACCGAGAGAAAAACGCAAAAAAAAATATGAGTGGACAAAAAATCAAAAAGAAAAATCGAAAAGAATGCAAATAGAAAATTTAAAGCGAGATCGATGATTAACGTGCTAATGTATAGGAGTTGAATATGAACCTAATTACGCGAACTTAAGTGAAATGCTACGACCTAGGTAAAAAGAAAAATGAAGTGAACAAAGTAAATGAATATATGCTATAACAAAACTATTGACAAAAATTAATAACCAAAATTGCGAGAAAATTCCCGTGTTAACATTAACAATAATGATCAAAAAAAGGTGAGGCAAATTAGGGGTAAAACTCACCCAAAAAGAAATTTCAATAAAAAAAAAAAATGTGCAATCAAATGCCCTTTCATGCCCTCCTTGGGCGTTCGATGTTGATGCCGTCGGCGATGGTGACGTCGCTGTGTTGCTGCTGCTGTTGTCGCTTCTTGACGCTGCGTGGGTGCTGGCGGCGTCGCTGTCGTCGCTGCTGCTGTCTACCGGCCACCTTCGGTCACTTTGGCCGATCCTCTCTCTTGCGCTCTCTCTCTCCCTTCTCCGAGCTCTACTGATCGGCGGTCCCAATATTCCACCGTTCCTGCGGTCGCTCTGGATAATGTATGCGGGTAAGTATTCTGGCCCGTTTCCTTCGTCCCGCCAGAGAATTCTGTGGCAGGATGTTGAAGGGTGTTTTTTTCTTCCCTGGGTTTGCGGTTTCTTTAATAACGTGTTTAAAAAACCGCTAAAACGGTACGACCGTATCGATATTTTTTTTCACATAAAACAAATATATATATTAAAATTTTTTTTGTTTTTTTTTGACTTGACTTGACTACTTTCACACGCGACTTTTCCGCAGCACGACCACGCACTATTGAGACAACTTTTCTAATCAATTTCTGAGTTTCGGTTAACTCTTCACATACACGTATCTAAACGGAATTCCTTAAATTTCACTCAAACACACCACACACACCTATGTACTTTGCTTTCGTTTTTCCACACGCACACACCCACGCATCATGCGCTTTCGTTGCATAACTTGAACACGCCCCCGCATGCGCATAGCAGCATCCTTCCACTAATGCTGCGCAACACGTCTAGCTACCGAGATTAAGATACTTTTGCACAGAATGCATATGGTTTGGTTGCTGGTGATGTTTTGCCCTTAAGGCTGGCGTAACAGGCTCGCATCCGCCGATGGGGCCTGCTCCATGGAGCGCGTGCGTAAAAAAGTATCATACGCCACCTTTCCGTTTTGTCTTCTCTAACAGCTCAATGTGTGGCCTCGACCCACGCCTCAATGCCGGGCAAGTAAAAACGTTTAAATAATGTAAGTAATGTAAGTGTCTACCTTCTACTCTATCACAGATCCACTTTTGGTCCTAAGCATCTAATTAATAAAATATCACAGTGTAAAAAAAATAAGTGGTCAAGATTTGTTAGGGTAAATATCACAGATAGGGTTAAGGTCAGAGAAAGAAATAAAAATATCACAGTTGGCTACGTATAAATACGTAAATAATCCAAAAACTAAAACTAGATAATAGGGAGTGAATAATTGCAACAATAATTCAAAGCGGGTATAATAATCACTACATGGTCAGGTAGGTGTATCCATATAAAATAAAATCACTGGGCTCTAAAAAAAAATATAAATACTAAATTAATAAGGAACATTTTTGTCAGGTACGTCAATAAATAATTGCATCGTCAGGCATGCTAATAAATAGGTATAAATAAACAAATGTTAGTCAAAAGTTATTCAGACACAACGACACTTAACATATAACATTTAACATATCTCTACTACTCTACTTCGCAAAAATGTCTTTAGCATGGTATACCCCGATCTTTTTCTCACTTGAATCACCCAGCTCGTACATCGAATTTCCAATTGCCCTTAGTACTATACATTTGACTTGCTTGGGGGCAAGCTTGGCATTATAATGATCAATCTGAGAACCCTGCTTAAAATTTCGGCGGTATACCACTTGTCCAATTTGAAACCTAACATCTCTACCTCTTGTATCATATACCTTTCTACTACGCTCGTGTGCTAACTTCAGCTCTTTCTTAATTTTTCTCTAAGCAATTGCAACCTATCGCCGTTTATCTCCACTTCGCAGTCAACATCATTCAGTGAGCCCAACTTCCGGCATAGCTCATATGATGCTGCATGCAGCATCATTGGCATACCGAAAGTGGCCTGATAGGGTGACATGTTGATTGCGGAGTGGACGGCACTTCGCAGAGCAAATGCCGCATCGCATGTGTCGGTCCCAGTTCTTTTGGTTTTCATCGATAAATGATCTTACGATCTGCAGTACTGACCGATTCACTCTTTCTGCGGCGTTTCCCTGCGGTGAATAAAACGCTGTCTTGATATGTGTGGTACCATATTTTTCTAGGAGTGTGGCGAAAGTTCCTGAAACGAATTGTCTTCCATTGTCCGAATGGATGTATTCGGGTACCCCGAATATATGGAAGACTTCTCGTTCCAGAAATTTCACCACCTCGGCTGAAGTAGCTTTCCGTAAGGGTTTCAAAAACACAAATTTTGTAAAATGATCTATACATACAAACACGAAGACATTACCATCAGACGTACGAGGATAAGGACCCATAAAATCTACAAACAAACGTTGAAAAGGCCGTTCGGTTACATGTTGCTTTCCCATTAGCGGTCTGTGAAAAGCATTTTGCGTTTTACTTTCCGCGCAAACATCACATTCCTTTACATATCTACATACTTCTGTGACCATTCCTGGCCAGTAATATCTTTCCCGTAACCGCGACAAAGTTTTATGTATGCCCCCATGTCCTGCTGAAGGAGAGCTGTGAGCTGACTCTACCAACCCCTGCCGTAGTCCCGACGGAACCCAAAGCTTCCAGGCATGGTCCGCTTGAAGAGCGTCTCCCCGGTCAAGCTGAGTCCGTTTATATACGTATCCGTCAGATACGCATAAGTCTGGCAACTTGTCCTTGTTATCTGCCACAGTTTTTCGCAATTCGCAGTATTCGTCGGAGTCAAAATATGGCGAGTCTAGACATACGTCCATCACTCTATCACTGGGTATTATTTCTTCCATATCCATTCGGGAAAGGGTATCCGGTACAACGTTCTGCGAGCCTTTTCGATGCTCTATATCAAAGTCGAAGCTTTGGAGTTTTAAACTCCATCTAGCGAGTCGTCCTGCAAGATCCTTTTGATTCATAAGCCATTTTAAACTTGCATGGTCTGTTATTATGGTGAAAGGCAAGCCCTCCACGTAAGGTCGGAATCTTTTGACGCTTAGAACCGCTGCGTAACACTCCAGCTCGGTGACGCTATAATTTCTCTGAGCCTTGTTTAGTTTTGCTGACATGTAGGCGATTGGTCTCTCGTTATTGTCTTCGTCTAGTTGGAAAAGAACCCCGCCCACTCCATCGGTCGATGCATCACATTGAATATAAAACCGTCTGTTAAAGTCTGGATGAGTAAGCACTGGCGCCGATATCAAACTTTGTTTGAGTTTGTCAAATGAAATTTTGGCGTCGTCAGTCATTGTAAATTTCTTAATCTTTTCCTTAGTGAGGCAGTCGTGCAGCGGAACTGCAATAGTCGCGTAATCTTGTATGAAGCGTCGGTACCATCCTGACATGCCCAAGAACCGTCGCAACTGCTTCGGGGTTTTTGGTTCGGGAAAGTCTCTCACAGCTACTACCTTGTTGGCATCCGTACGGATACAGCCATCCCCTACAACATATCCGAGGTATCGGACCTCTTTATAGCAGAATTTACTTTTTTCGACATTTATCGTTAAGTTTGCTTCGCGCAGACACCGAGCGACCTTTTCTAACAAACATATATGGGACGAAAAATCTTCAGAACAAACTAACAAGTCATCAAGATATACAAATACACATTCACGTAACACAGCGGGTATAACCCTGTCCATTAATCGACACATTCTTTGTGCCGCTTTGCACAGTCCAAAGGGCATTACTGTAAACTGATAGAGGGGTCTCCATGGCACAGTGAACGCTGTCTTCTCCCTGGACCTTTTTTCCAACGGAATCTGCCAGAAGGCGTCCTTCAGGTCTATGGCTGATATATACCTCGTATTTTGCAGCCGGCTAAGAATTCCGTCGATATGAGGGAGTGGATAGGCGTCCTTGATTGTACGCTCATTAACCTTACGCGCATCAAGACAAAGACGATTTTTGGTTCCTTTTATAACGAGGGATTCTGGAGAATTCCAGCTACTATTTGATTCTTCTATTACACCCATGCTAAGCATTCGGTCTAGTTCTGCGTAAACTAGTTTTTGTATCGCTGGTGAGATGGGGTAATGGCGTTGTTTGACAGGAAGGTTCTCATCGCGTACTTCTTCCTAAGACAGCGAACGACGGGAATTGTGCCTTTACCCTCTCTAGGGCTACTGTTTGGTCGGGGGTCAACACATGTAGTACTGCATCAAAAGACAAATCCCCCTCGGCGGGTACGAGTTCTGCTACGGTCGTGTGGGTTGGTCGAGCTACAGGGCCTCTTCCCACTAAATTTAACTCAAACACCCTCCAAAAATAGATTCCGAGGTAAACCTCTTGTTGAAGTCCTGGCACTATCAAGAACTCTAGGTCCCTACACATCTCATTCCACGTCACTGGTAACGTGATAACTCTTCCACTGGAGTCTCTCCTCCGTTAGCTGTTTTAATCGATTGGTTGGTGATGGGAAAAATCCTTTCCTCATCACCCTCCAAAAATTGTATGCTATCCTTACCCAGACAACAAGCTCCTGCCCCTGAATCAAGTAAGGCTAGTGCCTCTTTACCCCCTATCTTAACTTGCGCAAAAAATCTATTGTCACCTTTGACTGTAACGATCGTCGATATTATTTTATGCTGAATTCTCCTAACCATTTTCCGCTTCTCCCTCATTTTCTGTATTTTGTTAAAGTTTTTTGTTTTCCTTTTCTTTATTATTTCTTCGCAAAATATCCTCCTACGTGCTTCATCATACTCCATTTTCCTGATGTGTAGGCTCTTCAAATCCCGTTGCTTTCTCTGATCTAAACTACTCTCAACTTTTATACTTCCTTCCCTTTTTAAAATTTTTGCTGGTTGTTGTCCGGGCGATCCTTCTCCTGACTGAGTGCCCCGGTCATCTCCGCCAGGTTGCCGTTTCCCTTAGGTGGCTTATAAATGCAAAAAGAGCTGTCCCCCCCACATGAAAAGCAGACCATATTATGAAAGCTGGACTTGCATCGCGTGTCCTTACTAACTTCCGCTGGATTCTTTGCAAAATGGTCAACCGGCATTCCACACGAGAAGCACAACATCAAGTGGAAGGGTGAGGGGCAGAAAGAGTTGATGGTTGGCTTGGAGCCGGCTGCAGGCGCTGTGACAGGTGCATTACGTGATGCCACATTTTGTGTCCTGTTGTCAGGAAGTTGGCCACTGTTCGACCTATTTTTAAACTGTGCCCCTATTGCTTCCAGTGGCTTGGCACTACCCCCTTCCTCTGGGAACGTAACGTCGGGGTAAACCAACTCACTTACACCCCCTTTGGACCTACTCTTATTTTCTTTAATGACCTTTTCAGCTCGCCTACATTCAGCTTTCAGCTCCGCTAGTGTGTCCATTTTTGACGAGAAGGTCAGGTTAGCCAGGTATTGTTTGAGGTTTCCCTTAATTATCCCAACCAGTTCCTTCTCGGGTATTCGTTTCCTCGGCCTAAACGTCGAATTGTGCACGTCCCCATAAAATTCATCAAATCCCTCATTCGCCAACTGTTTACGCTCCATGATTTGCCGAATCACCTCGTAGTCGGTCTCTGCGGTTTTGAAATGGGCTAGCAGTTCTGCCTTCAGATCAAGATACCCGAAGGTCGGATCTTCGGCATGATCCTCCAACACCTGCCAGTACCATTTCAAAGCCGCTCCTGACACGAGGCAATGGAAATCGGTAAACAGTTGATGATGAGAGATTTGATGTTGTTCCCTCATCTTCTCTATCCTAAAGAGGAAGCTCTCGGCCGAAATCCCCTTGTCCGTGCCGTCAAACTTTATATGCCATTTCTCTAAGTCCATTTTCTTCCAACGCAGTGGCTGTTGTACGCTTTGGGATCCTCCGTCGTTGCGTGGATCTCCTCCGTTGGCCTGCATCGCTGCTCCATCTCTACCTGGCCCCTATTGTTCGGAGTGGACGCTTGATTGGAGCGATGATCCAACCCTTAAGCTGCAGAGGTTTCCATGTCGGTGACACGGCCGCTGAGGTTGACTACACAAGTTTTTATAGTTCCTAGCTCGTTATTCCACTGCGCCATTAACTACCCTTGCTGTTCTATCATTGCCATAAGACGTGTCAGTTGCTCGGCGTCAGTCCCAGTGGTCTTTGTGCCCCCTGCTGCCGTCGCAACCTCAGCTGCCATGGCTCCCGGTGCCTGCTGCTCCAAAGGATCAACGCCCCCCTGTGATCCACGCTGTTCGTTGGCGGACATCTCGGCGAGGATTTCGTCGAGCTTGTGAGAGAAACTCAGACTGGCTTCGGATTGATCCGCTATTACCCGGCTAACCCTGGACACACTAACTTCGCGCCCGGCCTCATCTTCTAGCGAGCTAAAGATCCTGGTTGTACACCGGTTGAAATAGTCCGTGGGAAGGAAATCTACCCTGTGTTCAATCCCTGTGTCTATTTGGTTGAACAGTGAGCCAACCACCTGATTTTCAAGGGCACGCGTAAAAGCACGTGTAAACGGCCTGTCTCTAGCAAACAGTCCCAAACCACCTAGTACTCTTTCCTCCCTGTTTTCCTCGTCAGTCATGAACTCAGACTCACGCAACAAACTCACTCTATGTCACACACACATAGTCAGTCAAACAAAACCGGGGAATTCCGAACTCAATTTAAAATAAAAAAATTCAACCCAATAATTGGAACCGCAAACAAAAGCAAACGAAACTTTCGAAATTAAATTAAAATTCAAAACAAAGATTAAAACTTAGATTTAGATTAAATGAAAAAAAAATCCAACCAAATAATAAAAAAATTTAGAAACGATAAGATGAATAGAAAAAGATTTTTGAATCTAAATTAAAAATTCAAAAAAAAGCAAAAAAACAAAAAAAAAGATTACCAATTAAAAGTAAGATTTGAATTCAAAGTAACCCGATTCGACCCAATTATTAAAACAAAAAAAAATTACAAATGATAAAAATGAATAGAAAAAGTTTTTGAATTCAAATTAAAATTCAAAAAAGGCAAAAACAAAAAGGGTTAAAAATTAAGACACAATTTTAATTCAAGGTAGACAGATTCCACTCAATTATAAAAAAAAAGATAACAAAAAAAAAAAAAAATAAAGATAATGTAGAATTCTAAATGAAATACAAAACTTTAATTTAAAGAAAAAATAACAAAAAAAGGATTAAATTAAAAATTCAGGAATATATATTAAAAATTAAATTAAAATTCAAAGGCAAATGGAACCAAATACTTGGGGAGGGTGTAAAAAAAATCTTTCAAAATAACAAAAAATTCAAAAATAAAATTTTTAACCTAGATGTATAGAGAAGGATAATAAATTTTTGGAATTAATTTTAACTTCAAACAAACCAAAAAAAAGGATAAAAAATAGAACCTTAACTCTAAGTTAAAGAAAAACCTCCACCAATATATAAAAAAAACAACACGATTGTAATGACTTAACTTAAAATTCAAAGTAGGAACTTTCAACCGAATAATTGGAAAAAGGATTAGGAGTAACCAAAATAATTTTTAAAGTTAGATTAATGCTTAGAATTACAAACTAAGACTTAAATTAAAATTCAAGGGTAAAGGTAACCTCAAAAATTTTAGACAAAAAAAAATTCAAAGGAAGAAAAAAAGGAAAGGCTAAAATTAGAACTTAAACATCAATTCAGGGTTAGAACTCAATTATTAGGTCTCGAAGGCCGCAGCTTCGACGAAACAAAATATATTGGGATTAACTTTAAATTCCAAATAGAAAAAAGTTAGCTATATAGAACGAAAAATGAAAATTAAATCTTCAAAATTTAATTAATACTTGAAGACAGCAAAATTAAAACTATGGTTGAATTCAAATAAAAAAAAAATACTAAAACAATTCACGAAATTGAACTTTGGATTTCAAAAACAAATTGATAGCCTTAATTTTAAATTAAACGTAACGTTCTCTACATTAATTTGGAAATCAAAGTAATACGAGAACCTAACAATTTTTGAAATTACGATAAATTCTGAAATACGAATGAAAAACTTGAAGTGAAATTTGAAATTCAAGTTTCACAAAAATTTATAAAAATGTTAGTTACTGCGAGAAATTAATTTTAAATTCCAAAAAAAAATTCCGCAAAAACCAAGGGAAAATTCCAACCAAGGCTCTGCTGAAAGTCGTTGACTACTAAATTTCTAAATCGATTAGGAGTCCCTTGACCACAGCCTAAAAAAATTTTCCACTTAACTCAAAATATTTGTAGATTTCAGTTTTTATATATATGCATGTATTTATATGAAAAATGTGTCTATATGTAAATATACGTGTGTTCAAAAATGGATATGGATATATGTATATGTTTAACTACAGATACGTACAACAAACTTATATGATGAATAGTAATATGATGGAAATATGTTTCTTTGTGGCTTCAAAAGCGAATTTTTAACTACTATTTTCCATCTCTCCAAAAAAAGAAATGAAAAAAAATTTTATTTCTAATTTCTTGAAAAAAAATATATTTATTTGCTTTGGTGTGTAATGGGTGTTGCTCTTGACGAGGTCATTGTGGGAGTGATTTGTACGTCCGTATATCTCTAGCGTCTAGTCAGTCTTCATGCAGTCCGTGGAAGTGTGGCCCGACACGCTCGTGGACTGATCCCAAAGTGTGGATGCCATACTTCCCTACTCCTCTCTATCGTGGTGACGTCTCAAGCCTCAGTTATCGGAAATGCTGGATCTCCGATGACGTAGCCTGGGCATTTCGCCACGATCCTCTACTAAAGTCCGTCTTCTAGCTAAGTGCCATATCAGGTACCACCTAATCAAATCGTACCAAATCCGAGAAAGGAACGCTGATATGGTCACCTAGCTAATCTCCTATCCTCATGTCATGATAACACTTGTCGACCAGGCGAACCTTATCGACGATGCCATCATGACGGTCCCTGTCCAAGTCGGTAGGAGGAAATTAGGGTCGAGATTACCGGGATAACAAGATAGAAAAACATGGAAAGCTTAAGACGAAAAAGTAGTAAAAGTCAGGAAAAAGAAAAGTGGTAAGTTAGAAGAAATTATGGTAAATTGGAAAGAGTAACGGGCCCCACGTTGGGCGCCATTGTTATGTAGCTGGCTTTCAGTGGTAAGACAGAGGTGGCGTGTGGCATGGTGGCAAGCCCTGCTAGCTCGTCGGACGGGGTGGGGTTTTGCGCACCAGCCTTACCAACAACTACACTAACAAAAAAAGTAGAGTTCATGCCATGTTCTAAAAAGAAAAGGGGAAAGCTGAAAGAGATACAATAGACGTAAGGGGAGCAGAGAGATAAAGGAGGGGGAAATCAAAAAAAAGGGGGGAAAAAGGTGGAGGCCTGTCTAGTCAGGTGGAGTCTACCCACCCTCTTCGCGTATCTTACACGAAGCCATGGGCGCCGTGCTGACTCCTCTAATTTTACGGCGCCCCCAAGCCTGACTCAAGTCTGTCTGTCTACAAGTCTACTAGGCCATCACCCCTACGCCCCCTCTTAAGCCCAGAGCAACCCCCACACCAAAGATCTTAAAATCAGCCCTCCATTACAGTGATCAACAAAAAGCTCAACTCGTAAAATTCCAAATCGTTATAAGCATATCTTTATTTATAAAATTTAAAGTTAAACCTGTCTCCTACTAAGTGTGATTCCTCAGATATTCTTACAAAAAAGGAAATATATAAAAGCTTACATTCTAACCATTCCTTAATAGAAATATTCCAAAAATATGAAAGATACAAAAAAAAAAAAGGAAATAAAAGAAAAATAAAAAATTTGAAAATTAGTTGAATAAAACAATATGTTAATCAAAAATTCAACGTTAGCTATCGCTTTAACCACCGATATACAAGCAAAAAACCGTATACTATTTTAACTTAGTATCTGATGCCAAAAAGACAGGAAAAATATATTTGCTCAAAAAGATAACGAGAAAAATAATCTGATGTATGAGAAAAGGCACACCCTAATGGTTGCCGTATCTATCTATGTCTTTTAATATCTTTAAAATTACAAAGAAAAAGAAAAACAAATTCATGTATGTAGCAAAAATTCAAACGCTAAGCAAAAATTAAATGTAAATCCCTGACCTAGGCTAAGGCATTCGGTATATCGGACATTGACATATATGTAAAAAAATGGAACACAAATAGTATTATCAATTTTCTCACTCACCTGATGCTGAGATCAGCATTGTAGACCCCTTCAAGCTGCGGGGACCTGTGAGGAAGAAAAATCTACATACGTATGTCTTTGCCTACTCATAAAAAAAATACCATTTACTGTCTGAGCAAAGGTTCAATGGGGTTTTAAATGTTACCGAGATCACTCACCCGCGATAGCGGGCGGCGAGTGGGTGAATTACGCAAACCTAACAAAATTACAACCCGAGAGAAAAACGCAAAAAAAATGTGAGTGGACAAAAAATCACAAAAAAAAATCGAAAAGAATGCAAATAGAAAATTTAAAGCGAGATCGGTGATTAACGTGCTAATGTATAGGAGTTGAATATGAACCTAATTAGGCGAACTTAAGTGAAATGCTACGAACTAGGTAAAAAGAAAAATGAAGTGAACAAAGTAAATGAATATATGCTATAACAAAACTATTGACAAAAATTAATAACCAAAATTGCGAGAAAATTCCCGTGTTAACATTAACAATAATGATCAAAAAAAGGTGAGGCAAATTAGGGGTAAAACTCATCCAAAAAGAAATTTCAATAAAAAAAAAAAAATGTGCAATCAAATGCCCTTTCATGCCCTCCTTGGGCGTTCGATGTTGATGCCGTCGGCGATGGTGACGTCGCTGTGTTGCTGCTGCTGTTGTCGCTTCTTGACGCTGCGTGGGTGCTGGCGGCGTCGCTGTCGTCGCTGCTGCTGTCTACCGGCCACTTTCGGTCACTTTGGCCGATCCTCTCTCTTGCGCTCTCTCTCTCCCTTCTCCGAGCTCTACTGATCGGCGGTCCCAATTTTCCACCGTTCCTGCGGTCGCTCTGGATAATGTATGCGGGTAAGTATTCTGGCCCGTTTCCTTCGTCCCGCCAGAGAATTCTGTGGCAGGATGTTGAAGGGGTTTTTTTTTCTTCCCTGGGTTTGCGGGTTCTTTAATAACGTGTTTAAAAAACCGCTAAAACGGTACGACCGTATCGGTATTTTTTTTCACATAAAACAAATATATATATAAAATTTTTTTTTTTTTTTTTTTGACTTGACTACTTTCACACGCGACTTTTCCGCAGCACGACCACGCACTATTGAGACAACTTTTCTAATCAATTTCTGAGTTTCGGTTAACTCTTCACATACCCGTATCTAAACGGAATTCCTTAAATTTCACTCAAACACACCACACACACCTATGTACTTTGCTTTCGTTTTTCCACACGCACACACCCACGCATGCGCTTTCGTTGCATAACTTGAACACGCCCCCGCATGCGCATAGCAGCATCCTTCCACTAATGCTGCGCAACACGTCTAGCTACCGGGATTAAGATACTTTTGCACAGAATGCATATGGTTTGGTTGCTGGTGATGTTTTGCCCTTAAGGCTGGCGTAACAAGTTGCTCAAGATAAGCTTGGAGGCGGAAACTATTATTCCTTTTATAATATAATTCCTTGCAAAACTATTAATTTTGGACTTTTAATATATTTGGATCAAGATAAAAATTATTTTCGGATTTTTATTACCTGAGTCCGATAGAACTAGTTAAACTCGGACTTCTAAAAATAAAAGTCCGGAAATAAAAGTTAATTCCGGACTTTTTTTTATTTCGAATCAGCCGTTTCTTTGTTATTAAGCCAGACTTTTATTTTGGCCTTAAAAAATAAAAGTCCGGATTTAACTTTTATTTAACTAGTTCTATCGGACTCAAAAAATAAAAATACAGATTTTTCTTTTATATGTGGACTTTTATGGAAAAGGTTCGAAAAATAAAAAGCATACATGATTCCACATGATATGTAATGCTCGGTGGCGAATAAACCAGCGAATGACCCAGCGTACTGGTATTACTTGTATTTTGAAAAAATGTATCGCATGCGATAAGAGAATCAAAGTTCGACCCGTTGATGGCGCTGTTGTCTTGTGCCTAATGAAAAGTTAGTATACAACAAGTAAGGAAGGTTAAGTTCGGGTGTAACCGAACATTACATATTCAGTTGAGAGCTATGGTGAAAACATAAGGGAAAATAACCATGTGAAATGAATCGAGGGAAACCCTGGAATGTGTTTGTATGACATGTGTATCAAATGAAAGGCATTAAAGAGTATTTTATGAGGGAGTGGGCCATAGTTCTATAGGTGGACGCCATTTAGGGATATCGCCATAAAGGTGGATCAGGGTTGACTCTAGAATTTGTTTGTACGATATGGGTATCAAATGAAAGGTGTTAATGAGTATTTTAAAAGGGAGTAATCCTTAGTTCCATAGGTGGACGCCGTTTCGAGATATCTCCAAAAAGGTGGACCAGGGGTGACCCTAGAATTTGTTTGTACAATATGGGTATCAAAAAAAAGGTGCTAATGAGTATTTTAAAAGGAAGTGATCCTTAGTTCCATAGGTGGACGCCGTTTCGATATATCGCCATAAAGGTGGACCAGGAGTGACCCTAGAATTTGTTTGTTCGATATGGGTATCAAATTAAAGGTATTAATGAGGGTTTTAATAGGGAGTGGTGGTAGTTGTATAGGTGGTCGCCTTTTCGAGATATCGCCATAAAGGTGGACCAGGGGTGACTCTAGAATGTGTTTGTACGATATTGGTATCAAATTAAATGTATTAATGACAGTTTTAAAAGGGAGTGGTGGTAGTTGTATATGTGAAGGCGTTTTCCAGATATCGACCAAAATGTGGACCAGGGTGACCCAGAACATCATCTGTTGGATACCGCTAATTTATTTATATATGTAATACCTGCCAAGATTTCAATGGTTTTTTATTTCGCCCTTCAGAACTTTTTCATTTTCTTCTACTTAATATGGTAGGTGTCACAACCATTTTACAAAGTTGTTTCTAAAGTTATATTTCACGTCAATAAACCAATCCAATTACCATATTTCATCCCTTTTTTCGTATGTGGTATAGAATTATGGCATTTTTTTCATTTTTCGTAATTTTCGATATCGAAAATGTGGGCGTGGTCATAGTCGGATTTCGTTCAAATTTTATACCAAGATAAAGTGCGTTCAGATAAGTACGTGAACTAAGTTCAGTAAAGATATGTCGATTTTTGCTATAGTTATCGTGTTAACGGCCATGCGGAAGGACAGACGGAAGACTGTGTATAAAAACTGGGCGTGGCTTCAACCGATTTCGCCCATTTTCACAGAAAACAGTTAACGTCGTAAAATCTATGCCCCTACCAAATTTCAAAAGGAGTGGTAAATTTTTGTTCGACTTATGGCATTAAAAGTATCCTAGACAAATTAAATGGAAAAGGGCGGAGCCACGCCCATTTTGAAATTTTCTTTTATTTTTGAATTTTGTTGCACCATATCATTACAATGTTGACATAATTTACTTATATACTGTAACGATATTAAATTTTTTGTTAAAATTTTACTTTAAAAAAAAATTTTTTTTAAGTGGGCGTGGTCCTTCTCCGATTTTGCTAATTTTTATTAAGCGTACATACAGTAATAGGAGTAACGTTCCTGCCAAATTTCATCATGATATCTTAAACGGCTGCCAAATTACAGCTTGCAAAAGTTTTAAATTACCTTCTTTTAAAAGTGGGTGGTGCCACGCCCATTGTCCAAAATTTTACTAGTTTTCTATTCTGCGTCATAAGTTCAACTCATCTGCCGAGTTTCATCGCTTTATCTGTCTTTGGTAATGAATTATTGTACTTTTTCGGTTTTTCGAAATTTGCGATATCGAAAAAGTGGGCGTGGTTATAGTCCGATATCGTTCGTTTTAAATAGAGATCTGAGATGAGTACTCAGGAATCTACATACCAAATTTCATCAAGATACCTCAACATTTACTCAAGTTATCTTGTTAACGGACGGACGGACGGACATGGCTCAATCAAATTTTTTTTCGATCCTGATGATTTTGATATATGGAAGTCTATATCTATCTCGATTCCTTTATACGTGTACAACCAACCGTTATCCAATCAAACTTAATATACTCTGTGGGCTCTGCTCAACTGGGTATAAAAAGCTAAGCATTTTTTTACATCTTCTATATCGTGATAGATCGCATCTGTCACAATAAGAAGCTTAACTTCCGGCCTCTGAAAGGTATAAAAGGGCCCATGTTCCTACAGTTAGCCTCTGTTTTGGACATCTCTACCTCCTGTGTGCAAGCGAGTCACCGAAGTGGTGAAATTATTAGCAGCAGATCACCAGCGGAAAAAGTCCCGAATTCTATTTTTGGAAGGTAAGTTTCTAAATTTATCAAAAGGTGAAGTGGTTTTTTTTCTAAGCATTTGTGTTATTTAGACCTGTGTAAAAACCGTATTGCAAAGTACCAAGTGATTGGCATTCTTCACCAGCGTCCTTTACACGGCCACGCCTAATAGCTTATATTGTGCCCAGTGCCAAGAACACCATATACGTGCGAAGCACGATCTCCAGATTGCCATCCACCTCCAGCTTTGGTTGCCAGCGTCTACATCGGCTCAGCTGGAACGTTGGCGCACTAGCATGGAGGTGGACAGTTCAGTGGATAAGCATAAAATATCGCGGAAGACCGAAATATAAGTCCGCTTGGCGGAATGACTCCCATTCGGTTGCTTTAGCATCCAAGGAACCACCTTCCCCAACAAAAAGTTGCAACGCGCCACGAACGCGCATACCAGGCGCGCATCTTGATCATCGCGGAAATTTAACAGCCCACAAAACGAGGACAAAAGTTCGTAATGCAAAAAAGAGGTAATTGCCTATGTTATTATAAGTGTTTGTGCAGATGGCAAAACCCACGAGGGAAATAGCCCATAATAATGTACATGTGAAAATAATTATAGAAGATTAAATTGGTAAAATCTGCGTGAATTAAGTAACCTATTTTGGGGGTTTCGCTAACGAATTTAGAATTTTTAAACATTCCTAATTAAACTTTAAGTCAACAATCGTGGTATATTTAACGTAATTAGAAAGGAAAAGTTTTGAAAATGATTATTTAAAGTAGCAATTAAATTCAAAATTACAAAACTTAGAATAGATATATGATAATTAAAGCTTGTATAGCTTGTCTAGAAACTTAAAAAAAAAAGAAAAAGAAAACGTATAGCGGTCGTGGTTGTGCTAGTGTGATCATTTAGCAGAGGGCTTAAAAGTAAAATTTTCAACAAAAAAAAAAAAATAGATTTCTTTGGACGGTCTTATGTCAGTTTGTAGTTTTGTCTAAAATCAAAGACGTCAGACTTGCAGCTGAAAAGCAAAAACACCTAATTGTTAGGGTACAGTAATGCGCCCAACTTATAAGAATTTCGCTAAAATAAAACACCAACAATAACAACAGTAGCTTGTACTGCACATTCATCTCTGGAAGGCCTTTCAACGAGGGATCGCATCGATAAACATACACATAAACGCATGTAAGTCAATTGTACCTTTTTTTTTGATATTTTGTTCGACCTTCTTAATTTTTTTTGATAAGCACAATCAGATCGACATTAGTATGTACGTACGTAGCAAGCAATAAACCTGCTCCCTATGACGACATATATACCTTCGTATTTGTTGGTACAAATTTGCATACCAATATCGACCTGATAACAGCTTATTCCCATATTTGCCCATAAACACACCAACAATTATCATATTGCACTTAGAAATGCGTTAAAGAAAAAGAACAAAAAAACATAAATTTGTTTGTTTACAAATTGCTTCTGAATGCGATCACACCCAACTGCGGTTAGCTAAATTTTCTGAGCTCCTAGCATTAGAGGCACAATTGGGTTGCCTACACTAGATACGGGTTGGTGTCGAAATTCTGTATGTACAAAATTCTAAAAACAAAATTCTGCTTTTTAAAATTCTGCTTTTTTAAAATTCTGCTTTCTAAAATTCTGTTTTCAAAATTCTGTATTACAAAATTCTGTATTAAAATATAATGTTAACAATGTTAAAGAGGTCATGTAATTATTTTGAAAAAGTGCGCCATGCACAGTAATTCTGCGTAGAACACCTTTTTGCATAGGCGGCCTTCGACCGCGCTTATTAAAAATAACCCTGGGATACGCCATGCCAAGTCCGGGTGTGTGGTATAACCGTGGCTACCGCCTTCGTCCGCCCTTTAAAAAAATAACCCTTAGCCGATCCACCACCGGCTACGCCATGCCATGATTCCGGAATTTTGACTCCCAGAATTAAACATGCAGACTTTTGAAAAAGCAGAATTTTAGAAAGCAGAATTTTAGAAAGCAGAATTTTAAAAAACAGAATTTTAAAAAAGCAGAATTTTGTTCAAGCAGAATTTTTTTGCAATTTACCGAATTTTGTCACCCAGAATTTTGTAATACAGAATAACGACACGCTCCCACTAGATACATAAAAATAAAAAAAAAAAAATAAATGTAAGGCGCGATAACCTCCGAAGAGATCTAAGGCCGAGCTTCTCTTCCAATTTGCGTCGTGATCCTCTTGATTTTTCCCTACAAATTGGCCGGACGGGACCTACATGTTTTATGCCGACTCCGAACGGCATCTGCAAGGCAGATGAGTTTTCACTGAGAGCTTTTCATGGCAGAAATACAATCGGAGCGCTTGCCAGACACTGCCGAGGGGCGACCCCGCTTAGAAAAATTTTCTTCTAATTGAAAAATCTTATTTCTAAAATTTTGATGTTGCTTTGCCCGGGAGTTGAACCCAGGGCATACGGTGTGATAGGCGGAGCACGCTACCATCACACCACGGTGGCCGCCACTAGATACATAGCTACCTAATTATTCTCACCTATCAAAAGGGGTGCCATTGTATCTAAACGTATTTGGCGCATATTGGCCAAGTAAAGAATGTAGAGGCTGAGGAGCCGGATGCCAAAGTAGTGGCTGAGGGCAACAAAATGTCATCCTATTGCCAGTGGATGAGTGCGCTCTCTTGTGCCCGCTTTGCTCCGATAGACGGATTGGTCACTGTGCGGGAGCGCGAAAGGAGGAGAATCTCCTGCGCCATCTCAAAGAGCACCATCCAGACATGCCACCACGATTCCGCTGCTGGAGATGCTCTTTTGAGGCTCATCCCACAGCGAAATACCAGAGAAAAGTGGTACGGCAACACTGCGCTACCTGCGTATCAGAGCGTGTTGTACCATCGGCAGGCGCGAGAGACAGTGAGCGCCGCCAAGATATTCGCTAACAAATTGGAGCAACGTCCGAGCGACCAGTGCCGACTGTTGATACTCGAACTAGAAGAGGAACACGCTCAACAACAGATTCAAGAGCGACTATACCACTTACGCAGCCTCTCATGAGTAACGAGGTGTATGCAGTGGATGATTCGGGTTCATAGAACCCGTCGTCAACCTCAGCTGCCGCTACACAAAGAACGGAAAACATAATTTCTCATAACACACTGGTAAATGCCGATCAGTTACCACCAGCGACCCTCCCCTCCGCAATTAATATCCAAACACCTACGCCAACGGAAATAGCAGGAAATACAATAACCAATAGCAACATACTAATTTCCATGCAATCACCGCCAGTGGCGCAGTCCCCTGCGTTGTCAGAGGAGGAGAATTCGCAAAGGGTAACCCCACATACAAGCCCACCGTTAGGGGCTACGCTACACCCCATACCCATGGTGGAAACCAACGCACCATCACCAGTAGAGCCGTTAACTGCCCACCACGGTACAAACGCAGATAAACGACGAATAATCTAGGCTTTGAACTTATCAAACGACCAAGGGAAATTAGAAGAAGCCTCAGTCGAAGCCATGAGATACCTATCGAGGTTATCCGTCCGTACAGACCGACATACTGTGAGAGGAGGGGAGGGGAGGAGGGGCTACGCTACACCCCATACCCATGGTGGAAACCAACACACTATCACCAGTAGAGCCGTTAACTGCCCACCACGGTACAAACGCAGATAAACGACGAATAATCTAGGCTTTGAACTTATCAAACGACCAAGGGAAATTAGAAGAAGCCTCAATCGAAGCCATGAGATACCTATCGAGGTTATCCGTCCATACAGACCGACATGCTGTGAGAGGAACTCACCCAGGTCATGGTGGAAGAAACCCCCCACGCAGAGGAGGGCTTCAGATCGTATACGGGAGGCCGCCAGACTACAGCGCCTATATAGGAACAATAGGAAGAAAGCGGTGCAAGAAATTCTGGAAGGTTCCAGATACCCTTAGCAACCCTCGAGCACCACTTTCGTACCCTAGCTGCGCCCAGAGACGTCGAGGAAGACTGGCCGAATATATTCGATCGTGAAGACCCCTCCACCTCAAGCAACGAGGCATTGACTCGTCCATTCACCAGAGAGGAGGTTATGGACAGGCTAAAAGGTCGGGCAAATTCATCTCCCGGTCCTGATGGCCTGACCTACTCCGACCTGCGGAAGGCCGACCCAAAGGCTCAAGTGCTGACAGCGTGGTTCAACGCAGTGCTGAGAACGGAGTCGGTTCCAGTAAAATGGAAAGAAAGCCACACAATTCTATTGTACAAAAAGGGCGACTCGAGTGAGGTGGCAAACTGGAGACCGATATCCCTAGGGGACACGGTGCCGAAGCTTTTTTCCGCGACACTAGCTGACCGGCTAAAAAAGTGGGCCATGGCCAATAGCCGTATAAGCCCCTCCCAAAAAGAATTTTTAGAATTTGAAGGGTGTTTTGAGCACAATTACGTTCTACAGGAAGTACTGCGTGACGCTAAGAAAAATAAAAAGGAAGCGGTAGTCGCGTGGCTAGATTTTTCCAACGCGTTCACATCCGTTCCACACTCTATAATCTTTAAGTCTCTCGAAGCACATGGCCTACCGAGAAAAGTAATTAATACAATCAATCAGAATTACAACGGCATGACAACACGACTCAAGGTATCAGAGGGCACGTCCCCGCCCATCAACATCCAGGCGGGAGTTCGCTAGGGATGCCCCTTGAGTCCTATAGTGTTTGATCTCATTCTGGAGGTCGTCGTTCGCACGGAGGCCCAAGAAGGGATCGGATACCAACTGGGCAACTCCCTCATTAATAACCTGGCATATGCCGACGACGTGGTGCTAATAGCGGATACCCCGGAAAATCTGCGAAAACTGCTTGAGGCCGCTAAAAAGGGGGCGAGAGCTATTGGGCTTAAATATAATGCTGCCAAATGCGCAACGCTCCACATACCAGGGAGGGGCAATGACATAATGGCTACGAACTTCCTAGTCCAGGGCCAGCCTGTTCGAGCACTGGGACCAGGGGAGTATTACGACCACCTCGGAGTACCCACTGGCTTCCAGATTAGACAGACACCGGTGAGCACCATAGCTGGTATGCTGAGCGACGTGCGGACACTGAATCGCTCAGGGTTGTCGCCATGGCAGAAGATATATGCTACGGCAACGTTTTTATTGCCACGCCTAGACTTTATTTTGCAAGGGGCAGACGTAGACAAAGAGTATTTGAGCGAGGCAGATAAGGTAATAAAGAGAACAGCCAAACGCTGGATGAACCTGCCCCAATGGGCTAGTCCAGAACTCGTCTTCATGCCGCCCCACAAAGGTGGTGGCGGGCTGCTACCCCTGGCAGACCTGACGGATCTCCTCACCGTGGCCCATGCATTTAAGATGTTAAGCTCAAAAGACCACGTCGTGAGTGATATAGCGGTTTCATCGCTGAGACAGGCTACGGCGGAAAGGCAATGAAAACCAGCATGTCATATAGAATGGCGAGTTACCTGTCCAGCGAATCCAGCGTCCCTCGTTCAAGTAGCATCGCGAACTATTGGACGAAGGTGCGGACGGCAACGGCCAGAATTAGCAGCAAAGTAAAGCTACGCTGGACATGGTCCTCACCGGAGTCCGAGTTTTGGATCCAGTGTGGTACACCAACTGATTCGAACTTCACAGTTGTCGAACCTTGGGACGCCCATCGCATCATTTCGACATTGCGACGGTATGTAACACAACACTACGAAGCCATGCTAATAAACAAACCCGACCAAGGTAAGGTGTTCGAAGTGTCGTGCAGGACACCACCAGCTAACCACTTTCTCCGCTCGGGAAAATTCACCCGCTTTTGCGACTGGCGTTTTATACACCGGGCATGTCTCAATGTCCTCCCGTTTAACGCTGCAAAGAGGTGGCTTATAGACGCATACAAGCGCTGCCGCAAGTGCGCAAGAGACCTGGAGACATTAGCACATGTGCTTAACCACTGCACCCCCCACTCCGCGGCACGACAGCAACGCCACAACAACGTCCAAGACAGAATCGTAAGAGCCTTGAGGTGCCCCGAGAACCTGATAGTAAAAGAATAGTAGAAGGCTCCCACGGTACTGCTGGCACCCTAAGACCAGACATCGTCATACGGGACGAGGTAAGCCGACGAATCACTCTGATCGACGTGGCTATTCCGTTTGAAAATAGAGGCGAGGCTTTTAAGGATGCTCGGCAGCAAA
This sequence comes from Eurosta solidaginis, assembly GCF_040869045.1. NCBI lineage: Eukaryota > Metazoa > Arthropoda > Insecta > Diptera > Tephritidae > Eurosta > Eurosta solidaginis. Next base: position 159,063,018 of record NC_090320.1, on the reverse strand, counting down.
AGCTACAGAAATACCAGCCGCTTGCTGACCAGCTATCGACACTTGGCTACGAAGTCAGAGTAGAGGCCTTTATAGTTGGAGCACTGGGCGGATGGGACCCGGCAAACGAACGAGTCATAAACCTTCTGAACATCACGCGCTATTATGCAAGCCTGATGAGGAGGCTCATGATAAGCAATACCATCCGCTGGTCGCGGGACATCTATGTGGAGCATGTAAGCGGTACCAGACAATACCGTGATACACCATCAAGAAAATAGTACAACCACCAAGTTACAGCCAATAAATGCTTTGCTGAAAATTATAAATTATCAGTTGTTATTATCTGTTATATGTAATGTTAAGTTATCATTTAAAGTCCTCGTGATTGAAATATATTTTTGTCAGCAACATGCCAACCTTTACTAATTGTAAGGAAGTTTAAAAATTTTAAAAATATAGTATAGTAGAATATAGTATAGAAAACGTAAATATAAATATTTTTTCTGATTGAACATGAATAAATATGTGAAGTGAATTTATAACATATAATTATGTGTTAAATTTAGTTTTCCTCGAGGCATATGATGGCATAGGGAGGTAGGGAATTTTACATTCTTTGGGGATCTTCAGCAAATGCAGTTGTTAAGAAGATCCATGGCTGGGTAGGGTATAGAAAGCGCAGGTCGAATATCACCTTAGACCTCGCTGAATCCATCAGTACGATTAACAGTAGGGTGTCCCTTTTTTTCTCTTGGTAATATTTAGTTCCCGCCCATGTTACCATACATAATTTCCCAGTTTGTTTATTCTCCAGTCACGAATCCTATAAAAATAAATTTATGTGAATGCAGTTAAGGTATGGCAAAACCCACCTACGCGGAAAGAGCTAAGGCACCAGAGGATTCCGCCGGCCGCAACCCTTTAACTGTCCATAGGTTAATAATTCGTTCCTCATCTTGTCACCTAGGAACCACCTATGAATTCGCCCACCTCTGTAGAGGAATTTTACAGATATTGCTATATGGATACCTGGGAAATCAAAAATTTTCACCTGGGAAAATTTTTTGACCAGGACTTTTTCGACTCCGAAAAAAAATAATTATTATTTTCCGTCCCTGCTTTTATTTGATGGTATAGGAATGGCAGACGAATATTTTCTGATTGGAACTCTTTATTTAAGGTATTTATAATTTTAAGAATATAGGCGAGAAACAGCATATACGCTTTTATTTCGCGATCTGACATTCAATTTGCTTATTGTATTGTATAACGCCACTTACTTCGAGACACGTATAATGTTACACTACAAAGCTTTCTATGTAAAACTGGCAAATAGCTATCAGCTCTGCTGGTGAGAGTTATTGAAAATCGATCGCCATTAACAGGGTGTTCAAGCAAGCAAATTTTTTATCGGTGTTGCGTATTGTTATGAAAGTAAAAAAATTCAAAAATTCAAATCAAAGTACCAAAATCGTGACGGCTCGCCCAAAAAGGATCAAAATTAAAAAAAGGACCAGCGGACCAAACGGGGTTGGAGCGGACTTAATTTGGTCCAAATGGACCCAAAGTGGCAACCGTGCTCACCATCAGCCGAAGTTGTACTCACCTATACACACGCATATGGCTATAAACTACAAATATAAGTTAAGTTATGATGCCTATTGCACATCTCTGCTAAGTCAACAATATGCCTAGCTTCTCTACGTAGCCTCAAACAACTAGTTAGCAACCAAGTCAAATGGCAAGGTCAATTGATGCAGAGCAAAACAAACCAACAAATGATCATCGCTTGCCTAACAACAATCCAACTCAAATGCCCATCGCTTGCCTAACAGAGCTTGCCCAACAACAGCGCAACTAATCGCACAAAAGCAATACGTGACGCTACCATAGTAACATCATGTGCAAGCCAACAGCATAACAACCCACTGCATACGATCACAGCATAGCAACATCATATGCACGGGCTTGGTATGCAACCCAACGGTAGAACAAGTAATCGCGCGTGCTTCTATCATAGCAACGGCAGGTTTAATATCCAGCCCAGCAACGCACTGCACAATGTCACTGCTTGCGCTTGCTTACCATAGCAACGTGATGGTCGTAGGCAGGCATAAAGAGAAGCGTTAAAACTGATCGCGCGACGTCGCTGCTTGCACTTACCTAGCAACTTGCACTTATCATAGCATCACATGCGCTAGCAACAACAACTGAATGTGCGACCGTTTTACATATGATAACAGCAGCAGCAGAATGGCATTAGGAAAGGTATTTAAGGAGGCATCATTGCCTTTCGAGGGTAATTCAGTTTAATCAGAGAAGTTGTACGGTCAACTAATTAGTTGCTAAATATTTAAAGTTATTTTAAATAAAGTGTTAAAGTAAAGTGTTGTGTTGTGTTATTTATTGAAGGAAAGCAGGGACCATAAGGACCTGCATAACTGGCGCCAACTATAGTGCAAACCCAAGAGTATAAAAAATACACATATCCTTTAAAGAAGGATTACAATAAAAAAAAATTAAAATCAAATAAAATAAAAAACAGTGCAAGTGCTTTAAAAAAAAAATTTATATATCCTTTAAATAAGGGTTATAATTAAAAACAAGACAGTGAAAGACATAAGTGTTTTTAAAAAAGCTATATCTTGTAAACGGGGATAAAAACTAAAGGAAAATACTTGTTTTATTCAAAAAAAATTCTTAAATATTTATCCTTATCAAAAAAGCAAGTGCTGAAAATAAGGACATAAAAACAGTGACCATTAAAATAAACCAGTGTTCGGAAAAACTTTAAATGAAGTAAATATCCTTGAAGGAAGTAAAAAAGTAAAGTCAAAGAAAAATTACTGAATAGTTAAAATATATTAATTTAAAAGCTATTTAAAAAAAATGTGTACAGAAAAAGGAAAATAAAATCATCCTTGTAAAATAAACCAATGTTTAAAAAACGTTATCTAAAATAAAAATCCTTGAAAAAGGATAAGTGAAAAAAAACAGTAAATTCAAATAAAATTTAGTGAAATAACTTTCAAATAAATACTTATCCTTAAAAATATAAGAAAAGAACAAGCATATTAATTTAAAGGCTATTTGGAAAGTAGAGGGTGTAAAAAAAAGCATATAAAAAGTGATAGAAAAGTAACCAAAAATATTCTAGAGAAGAGGAATATTAAATAGTTTTGAAAAAATGTCGTTTTGTCGGTAGATTTTGAATTATTTAAATAAAAGAAAGTTAAAAAAAAAACTGAATACAAATACAATACGCTAAAACAATAATTATCAAATGGTGCTAAACGTCTTCAAACAGACAAAAGATGTTGATTTAAAAACTAAAGGCACCCCCTAAATTTAAAAAAAAATTTGGAAGTGTCATCTGTAAATCGCAGGACGAAATACTTCATCAATCAACAGGATCTTCATTACCTACTTCGATATATATGTACGTATAAAAAATTATTAGTTTTAAGAATTGCATTAATAAATATCTATATTCCAATTATCATTATTATAAAAAATTTATAGTGTTTCTACAAAAAATTTTAATAAAAAAATGGATAGAAATGCAGTGGCGAGTTTACTGGCGTCGACAGTAGAAGTGGTTGAAGAGAACTTTAGGGAACAATTAGCAGAGCTAAGACGTGATTTTCAGAGTATTATACCTAAAAGAGTAGAAGTTTTCAGTCCCGTAACTATTGTTGCAGGTACGCAAAGTAGGCATACGGATCTTAATTTGATTAAGTCTCTACCAGAATTTAGGGGTAAAATATCTGAATATCCAGCATGGAGGGAAGCAGCTAGGTTCGCGATAAACTATTATACCGAGGGCTCGGAGCCATATTATATTGCCATGGGTATTTTGCGTAACAAAATAACGTCGGCAGCTAACGAAAATCTTAGCGCTTTTAACACTCCGCTAAACTTTAAAGCCATTATTTCTAAGTTAGACCAATTATATGCAGATAAACGACCACTCCACATATTAGAAAATCAGCTCAATATATTGAGGCAGGGACAAATGTCTATTAGTGAATATTATGATGTAGTTGATAGGCAACTTACTTTGATTCTAAACAAAAATATTATGGCATATAGCAGTAATGAGGAACTTTGCAATGCGTTTAATGTAAAGGCTAGGGAAAACGCTTTAAGGGTATTCATTTCCGGTCTCAGGCGCCCACTTTGCGATACCCTTTTCTCTGCGAACCCACCAGACTTACCCAGTGCACTAGCTGCAGCGCAATAGTTGCAACATAATCGAGACAGATATAACTTCGCGCATACATATGCCTCGGGAAGATTGCCACAAGTACATCAAAGTACCCCATTTTCTAATACTCCTCCTCATCCAAATCGATCAAATCCAAGCAGTTCAGCACAATACCCCGTTCCAATGGAAATAGATCAGGGAACCTCTTGTTTCAGAAGAAATCCTCAAATCAGAAACAATCCTTTCGAACAGCGAAATCGCCAACAAACATTTCAACAGGGAAATAGTTCAAATCGACTAAATTCTCATCAACAGCGGACGCGGCAACAAGCCAACAACTTTGCCCAACCTCAACAACAATTCAAGAGACCTTACAATAACACTACCTCCACTCAAGCACCCTTTAACAAACTGCAACGTATTAACGCTATGGAAAATAATTCATTTTCCACGGCAGTGGACGAGTACGAAGACCCTTTGTCGAACGAACCATACTACTCCGAAATGGAAGATAATCAGCCTCTAGATGAGATAAATTTTTTAGGCTAAGGTCGAACTTGCCCTTCATTACTCGAACTTTACCTAATGGGCAAGTTCTTAAAATTCTGATAGACACGGGAACCTCGAAAAATTACATAAAAAAATATGTTTTTTTTAAAGGAATAACCGCCACACAATATCCCTTTCAACTAAGATCTATAAATGGTGTAAATAAAATTTCTGAGAAATGTAAAGTCAATATTCTAGGAACGACTGCTACTTTTTATATATTACCCCAATTAGATACTTTTGATGGAATCATTGGATATGATTTGTTGAAAGATATCGAGGCAAATATTGACACAAAAGCTGGACTGATTTTCCATAAAAACGGAAAAGAGAATCTCAACTTTTTTCAATGTCAGGAAGTTAACATGGCTCATACTAAAAAAATTTAAACACCTTGTAGTATTGAAACACTTAAACAAAATAATTTTAACGCATTTGCGAACCCCAATAGAGCTCTTCCGTATAACACAAATGTAATAGCAAGTATAGACATGGTAACTGATAAGCCAATTTATTCAAGAAGCTATCCTTACCCAATATCAGTATCGAATTTTATTAACAACGAAATTGAGTCCCTACTTAAAGACGGCATAATAAGGAAATCATATTTACCCTATAACTCGCCTGTTCATGTAGTTTCAAAGAAAGGGTTAGATGATGACGGAAACCAAAAGTTGAGAATGGTCATCGACTTTCGGAAGCTAAATGAACATACTACATCTGACAAATATCCAATCCCAGATACTACAGTAATACTCTCAAATTTAGGTAAGTCCAAGTTATTTACGACACTCGATCTTAAATCAGGGTTCCACCAGATTTGCCTTCGAGAGAAAGATAGGTGCAAAACAGCATTCAGCGTAAACAATGGCAAGTATGAGTTTTGCCGTTTGCCATTTGGCTTGAAAAATGCGCCAAGCATATTTCAAAGGGCAATAGATGACATTCTGCGTGAAGACATTGGGAAAATATGTCACGTTTACGTTGATGACATCATCATTTTCTCACCAGACGAAAGTTCCCATTATAGGCATGTCGATTCCATTCTAAAGAAAATCGAGCGAGCAGGAATGCGAGTGTCCTTAGAAAAATCTAAATTTTTTAGAAACGAAGTCGAATTTTTAGGTTTCACAGTCTCGCATAAAGGAATTCAAACATGTCCTAGTAAAGTAGATGCCATCCTAAATTACCAACAGCCGAAATCGTTAAGATCTCTACGGTCCTTTTTGGGTCTTTCGGGCTATTACCGTAGGTTTATAAAGGACTATGCGCATATTTCAAAACCACTTACGAAATACTTAAGAGGTGACAATGGCCACGTTACTAGTAGACAGTCCAAAAAGATTAATATCTCATTAGACGAAGAAGCAATAAATGCCTTCAATAAACTTAAAACTATTTTGGCCTCAGAAGACGTCCTTCTCCAACACCCAGATTACTCTAAGCCGTTCGAGATAACAACCGATGCCTCATCCGTAGCACTAGGAGCTGTGCTTTCGCAAAACGGCAAACCTATAACTATGATATCTCGTACACTATCTAAGGCTGAGGAAAACTATGCCACGAATGAACGTGAACTGTTGGCAATAGTTTGGGCATTCCAAAAGTTAAGGCATTATCTGTATGGCATTAAAAACATACATATTTTCACAGACCATCAGCCGCTTACATTCGCCATGTCAGATAAAAACCCCAATTCGAAAATTCAAAGATGGACCGCATTTATAAATTCATTTGCTCCGAAATATTTTTATAAGCCCGGTAAAGACAACAAAGTAGCGGATGCACTTTCGCGTCAATATATTCACAATCTGGATGACTCAAGCGCTACAGCTCATAGTGAATTATCTCTTTCAGACACAATAAAAACCATAAAAAATCCCGTAAACCAATTTAGATCCCAGTTAGTGCTGACACCATCCGAGGTGAACAGCAAATCCACCAAAATTCTATTCCAAAAACTTGTTAGACATTCCATACACTTTAAAACTGCAGAATATCTTTTACAAACAATCCGGGAAAAGATTAACCCAAATGTAGTAAACGGAGCTTGTTGTGATCTCGAAACCTTAGCCAGAGTTCAGTCGTTACTCTTATCCAATTTCCCAGGAGTAAAGTTTATACATACGGAAAGGATTGTAATTGACTTAATAAAAAGAGAAGACCAAATCGAGGCTGCTACCACGGAGCACAACAGAGCCCATCGCTCAATTCAGGAGAACTACAAGCAGTTGATATCTGAATACTTTTTCCCAGATATAAAGAAAACCCTTACAACAATTACTAAAAATTGTAAAACTTGTTCGGAGAATAAATATAATAGACACCCATCAAAATTAGAAGTAGGAAAAACACCAATTCCAGAATATCCTGGCCAAATCCTCCATGTAGACATATTTTCGGTAGATAAATTTCATTTTTTTACCTGCATAGATAAATTTTCCAAATTTACAATTACGATTCCTATCGAATCCAGATCAACAACCGATGTTAAAACTGCTCTACTTTTAGTACTGAACAAGTTCAGAAAAACCAAAATAGTTGTTTCCGATAACGAGAAATCCCTTCATTCCAATACAATATCCAATTTATTGAAATATCATTTCGAAATTGAGCAGTTTTTCATACCAGCCTTACACAGTAAAAGTAACGGCCAAATAGAAAGAGTACATTCAACGCTAACAGAAATCGCAAGATGTATAAAAGCCGAACAAAATATAACAGATACCAATGAATTGATTTTACTTGCAACATATAAGTATAATAATTCAATACACTCTACTGTAAATGCGAAACCGATAGATGTAATTAATAATTTTCCCAAAGATCACCTAGACTCAATTAAAGTAGCGCTTACTGTTGCACAAGAAAATGTCGTTAAAAAATCTGTTAACAATCATAGAAAATTTAATGAAGGAGAAAAGGTATATGTTCGCCGCAATAAACGCCTAGGGAATAAATTAAGCAAGGTGTACGTGGAAAACATTGTACAAAAAGATTTAGGAACAACTGTGTTGATAAATGGCAAAAAAGTCCATAAGGATAACTTAAGATAAGGATTCAGCGTATCAAGTATAAACGCAACTGGTTTGTCAAAAAAAAAACAAAAAATCTTTTAAATCAAAGGTATTAAGTCATCAATTCAACGACTTCTACTGATCACCCAATAAAAAACAACTAGCTTTAAATTTAATTCAAAACCATGAAACATAGTTTTTACGAAATATTGGATTCCTTAAATTTTGATGTAAAAAAAAAAAAAAAATTTTTTTATTTTTTGATATTAAATTTTGAAAATTATTATACAACTGTAGTTTTCTTATAATAATTTTCTTAAGATTCTCTATTAACCAAAATCACATGATTATATAAAAAAAAATCTAACTACAAACATACCGAATGGAAGTAAAACCAAATAATTTCCATGTAAGGTTTTCCTAGCTTAACTCGAAATAAAATGTAAATAATACGGAAACAATAATTTTTCGATTAAATTGAGAATACTAACTTAGAAAATATGTATACAATTACCTTAAAACGCAAATTATAAAAGTCCGCATAAAATTGTTCTGAAATGTACATATATATATCTAATTTAGTGAAACAAAAAATTATGAATTTTTGCTATATTTTTCAAGAACTTATAAATAAAATGAAAATAATATTTGAATTAAAAATGTACATATGTATACAGAAAAAAAAATATTTTCAAAACCAAATAAATAAATAAACTATTATTATATTTAAAAATATTATAATTTTTTTCAAAACACTTCCTATAAAAGCTTACTTATAATTTTTCTGAATTGTAAATAGAGAATTGACATGGTTTAGTAAAAAATATCCAAACATTATAAATATATTTTAAGAGCTACAATAACTCAAGATTAAAATGGAAATAATAAGTATGAAAACAACGTACATATGTATACGAAACACACTATTTCAAAAATTAAATAAATAAATTATTATTATATTAAAAAAAAATCTATAATTTTCTTTAAAACGGTTTTTTTAAAAAGCCAAATTCTAATTTTTTTTATGGTAAATATAGAAATATTTTTTATCGAAGCCTAACTTTACGAAGCTACAATAATTCAAAAATAAAATGAAAATAATAATTATATAAAAAAACGTACATATGTATACGGAAAACATTATTTACAACATTATAAATCATTGATTACCACTTAAAAAAAAAAAAAAAAAAAAAACATGTTATATCTTTTAGAAAAAAGCTTATTGTAAAAGCCAATTTAAAATTTGTAAGAGAAGTAAATATGGAATTCCCGTAATTTAGTAAGAAATTAAAGAATTAAATATTTGCAGCTAATTAAAATTTCAAAAGATGTCAAATTATAACTCTTTAAAAAAAAAGTCACACAAGATCATCGAAATCATTATTTCTTTACGAAGTCCGCAAAAGAAAAGGATATTTAGATTATAGAAAATATATCTTTTTATTTTTTAAAAATATGTATAGTTATAAGTTCGTCGGATCAGGGACGCTCCGAATTTAAGAGGGGGAGGAGTTAAGTTATGATGCCTATTGCACATCTCTGCTAAGTCAACAATATGCCTAGCTTCTCTACGTAGCCTCAAACAACTAGTTAGCAACCAAGTCAAATGGCAAGGTCAATTGATGCAGAGCAAAACAAACCAACAAATGATCATCGCTTGCCTAACAACAATCCAACTCAAATGCCCATCGCTTGCCTAACAGAGCTTGCCCAACAACAGCGCAACTAATCGCACAAAAGCAATACGTGACGCTACCATAGTAACATCATGTGCAAGTCAACAGCATAACAACCCACTGCATACGATCACAGCATAGCAACATCATATGCACGGGCTTGGTATGCAACCCAACGGTAGAACAAGTAATCGCGCGTGCTTCTATCATAGCAACGGCTGGTTTAATATCCAGCCCAGCAACGCACTGCACAATGTCACTGCTTGCGCTTGCTTACCATAGCAACGTGATGGTCGTAGGCAGGCATAAAGAGAAGCGTTAAAACTGATCGCGCGATGTCGCTGCTTGCACTTACCTAGCAACTTGCACTTATCATAGCATCACATGCGCTAGCAACAACAACTGAATGTGCGACCGTTTTACATATGATAACAGCAGCAGCAGAATGGCATTAGGAAAGGTATTTAAGGAGGCATCATTGCCTTTCGAGGGTAATTCAGTTTAATCAGAGAAGTTGTACGGTCAACTAATTAGTCGCTAAATATTTAAAGTTATTTTAAATAAAGTGTTGTGTTGTGTTATTTATTGAAGGAAAGCAGGGACCATAAGGACCTGCATAACTTATACATGTACATATATGGCTGGTAACCAAGCATGAAGTTCGCGAAGTTAATCGACCTTAGGAGAAATGAGCGGACGAGGCAACAGAGAGTATAAAAGCAGCGAAAGCTGTTTAGGCCACCAGCCTAAATACTCGCTACCACCCTAATGCATATTTTTTGGCAATATTATTATTTACCGGTAACGGCCCACCCCTGCCGAGCGCTAACTTCAAAGGGGAAAAACTCGACGAAAGTTAGCTATCGGCAGGTGGCGCGGACCTTTTTCGTTTTTAAATCTTGCTTTTCTATTTGGAACGTTCACGAGCCAGCAGCTAGCCCCAGGTGAGTAAGATAAAAACCAACCATTTTACACAGTGCGAGTGTCAGTTAGTTAATCTTTGCAAACAATTAATGTTATAAATCTGAATTGCCTAGTGAATTTATTTTGTATAATTTAACTCCTAGCCATTGTCACGTAATTTTTAATTTTCAATTTGCTTTTACAATTCATCCCTTGCATGAATTTGAATGTGCCAAGTGCACTTTGTATTCCCATTAATTTCCTTCTAATTGCACTACTGCATATTCAATCGGAATTGCTATTTGTATTGTGAAATTAATTAGCTTTCCTGACGAACAGGAAGTTTGTGAGTGTTTCACTTTAATAAGCAAATATTGTAAAATATTTATAAATAAAGAATTGTAACTACTCGGTACTAATTCTTCCTTTTTTATTTTCTTTTATTTGCGTGCGATCGCGCCCCTCGACCCGGGCGCCACATTCCCCCCGCAACATTTGGTCCATTCGTGCCCAGAAAATTTTTTGGAGAAAACAGCACCTTTTTGTAAAATTTTGGCCAATTATCATCCTGGAAATTAAACAAAAGTTAAGGAGGCGATTATTTACATACATAAAACCAGCGAAAACACAAAACAAGCGAGCACACATACAGCCACAAATCATCACATCATACAGCTAAAACGAATAAAAGCATCTTCGATATCACATACATTAAAATCATCACATCCATCCAGCATCACATACAAGCCATTGTATCATACAGTCCATTAGCTTCATCACACAACATCACAATCAAATTATTATAATATATCAAATCCATTAGAATCACATCACATCATCACATTACTCAGTTCATCACATCATCGCATTACTCAGTCCATCACATCAACACATCGCTGCACATCGATCAATTAAAAAAAAAAACAAAAACAAGGTACGTGGTTGCTTGGTTGCACAAATTTTTTTTCCCTATTTACGTGATTTTACGTACGGAAGGTGCATTCCGTGATAGTCACAAGAAGGGCAAAGCAAGTGAAATTGCTAAATTTCGTGTTTTTTTTAAACACACCAATCGCCTTTTGACGATCGGGTAATTCCCCCCACCAGTGGTAAGGGTTACTCGACACCGCTCAAGGCAGACAGTCAGTGAATTTTTTTTTAGTTTTTTTTCAAATTCATCACTGCACTGTATTGTACCCCTTGTCGTCACATATGTACGTTGACAAAACTTCCTAGTCAGGAACCATATTTTCACTTGGTTGATAGCCTTAGTTTGTCTATCACATAATTCATTTTAGTAATCAGTTTGCGAGCTGAAATATTACCAAAAGCCAAAAAGTATCACTACGTTGGGTGGCTAGTGGCTTGATCACACAATTTATACTGATCGCTTTATATTATATAGCTGTATTTTTATCACCTTTTTTCTTAATAAATACTTTAAATTGTATGTTTTCCACGTCAAGTTGAATATACAAAAATTATTTCTTTTGTTGGGAAAGATACCCTGGTTGGCTACTCGGGGATACTCATCAGCATTCACTTTCACCTTGTATACACATTAAATTCTCGTCAGGATTTCTATCTGTGTTTCACATCACTAGGTATACACATTAAATCCTCGTCGGGATTTCTATCTGTGGTTCAAATTTCTAGAATTACACACATTAAATCCACAGGATTTCGATTTGTGGTTCAAATCTCGAGGTTGACACACTATATCCACATCGGGATTACATCTGCGTTTTTTTTAACTTTTTGTAGACACATTAAATATTTGCAGACGATTTCTCTTCTCTGCATTGCACATCACTGTAGACACATTAAATCCTCGCCAGGATTTCTATCTGTGTTTGATATCACTTTGTACACATTAGAACCTTTCAGGATTTCTATCTGTGCTGCATATCACTACATACACATTAAATGCTCGTCAGGATTTCTATCTATAACACTGTATACACATTAAATCCTCGTCAGGATTTCTATCTGTGGCTTACATAATCCTCGTGAGGATCTCTATAAGTGGTTCATATCACTGGACACACATTACACCACGTCAAGATTTACATCTGATTCAATTTTTTTCTTATCACTAAATTCACATAAGATAGCTTTCTGTGTTAACACATACAATCCGATCAGAGTTCAAATCCGTGTATTTTTAAAGATTTTACTCACACAGCACAATCACAGCAGGATTGATAGCTGGGCTACGTACAAAAAACAAAACACTTATAATTTTTGCTGCGGTTGAATATACACCAACGCCACTAAGTCTTTTGCCTTCACGCTCGACACCTTCAAAGAAACAAAATATTCAGATTAATAAAATCAATGGAGACTTATATTAGATTGGCTGATTCCATAGTGGAGTTTGAACAAGATTTCAACTCGACCCCGGCCGAATCACGGAACAAGCACACCCTTGCACTACTGCAAGAGGAGCTAAGGGCACTATGGAAGAAAACCAAGTCTACGTATGAAAATCTTCTCAGCAATTCTGAGCTGTCCAAAGAGGAACTCAGCTCGCTGAGAAAAAAGAATAAAAGTTGCTTCGCTTGCTACCTCAAATGCATGTCTGCTGTGGCGGCTGAAGCTATCACCCCAAAGCCGGCAAAAGATGAAGCAAAGGATGAAGACTCTTCGCGCCGTGGACATAACATGCGGCTGCCGCCTTGCGACACCGATGTATTTCACGGCCATTTACATCCACAATACGGATTTGAAAGATGTCGAGAAATTATATTATCTAAAACAAATAACGCAAGGGGAGGCAAAAGAAATAGTGGGCAGGTGCTCATTAACAAACGAGGGTTTTGCAACCGCCTAGAAAAATCTAAGTGACAGGTACGAAAATAAACGTATCCTCGTCAACACACAACTAAACCTTTTATTTAATCTGACGGCAGTCGAGCAGGAGTGTGGAACATCAATTAAAAAATTGCAACTTGAGATCAACAATTGCATTTCTGCGCTACAATGTCATAATATTGACATCACAATTTGGGATGCAATTATAACTTACTTATGCTCCACAAAACTCCCTGAATCTATACTGGCTCTTTGGGAACAGACCGTAGAACGAAAAACAGATATTCCGAAATGGGAGGATATGGACAAATTCCTGTCCAATCGCTTCCAGACATTAGAGACGGTTTCCGATCTTAGGGGTAACAAAACTACAAAAGCACCCAAAAGTCAAAATTCGAATTCTAGGGAAAATTCTACAAAACTTGGGGTTTACCAAGCCAGCGTACCAAAATCGGCATGTAAGATGTGCAACAGTACGGAGCACAACTTATGAAATTGCCAAAAATTCCGTAGGTTGTCTAGGTCAGGGAAAATCGAATTTGTAAAAAACAATAGTTACTGTCTGAATTGTCTGTCGGGTGGACACATCGTGACACGATGCTCTAGCCAATTTAATTGCAGCACGCGCCATGCAGGTACAACACCTTGCTCCATCTTCCGACAGCACAACCAAAGACAACTCCTCAATGGTGGACTCAAAACGCCACCGACAATACACCTTCAACCTCACAGCAGGCTAGGGCAAGGATGGAGTCTGAAAAAAGACAAGATAATGCTAATAACGTCTCTTCGTGTATTGCTAACACCACTAAAGGGGTGTTATTAGGAACAGCACGTGTTAATATACACTATAATGGAGTGAAATTTTCCGCCAGAGCGCTGATAGACTCTGGGTCCGAATGCTCTTTCATAACAGAAATACTAAAAAAGCGAATAAACCTTCCAAACGTCTGCATGTGCAAGTGTCAGGAATAAATAATACACCATCTGCACAGGTAAAGGAATCATGTGCGATTACCTTAGGTTCGCTTACAGACCCCTTAGTAAGCATCAATACAGTGGCCCTAGTCCTGCCTCAATTAACAGGGGACCTTCCGACTTGCCAAGTGAGCGCAACGACTCGGCAAGCGTTCCCTGATCTGATTCTGGCGGATAAGAGGTTCTTCATTAATGAACCAGTCGACCTCATACTTGGAGGCGACATTTATCCCCAGATAATACTGAACGGTATACGGAAGAACGTTCTAAATACGCTTCTCGCCCAAGAAACCGTCTTCGGTTGGATTTTAACCGGTCGTGCAGATGCACCTCACCCAACCAATACCCGAGTATCATTTTTTAACGAAATTAGCCTAGACAAGCAACTAACAGCTTTCTGGGAAATTGAAAACATACCAACAAAAAAAGCCCTGACGGAAGACAATGCCTATTGCGAGGCACTATATAAGAACACGACGGAAAGGAATTCAGATGGAAGATATACCGTCGCCATTCAAACAAGACTTCCCAAAAACGCTCTGCTTTGGCCCATCTCTTAAGAGCGTCTGCTCTCAGTTCTATCGGAACGAGACACGCCTAGCCAAGGCACCGGTCCTACAGACGGAATACAATAGGGTACTGACAGAATACGTCACGTTAGGGCACATGTCTAAGGTGCACACCGTAGTACCACCACAATCATCTGATTGCTACTTCCTGCCGCATCATGCGGTTATTAAAGAGGAGAGTACAACGACTAAAGTGAGAGTCGTGTTCAACGTGTCGTGCCCAACATCCAATGGCACAAGCCTGAACGATGTGCTACACACCGGCCCAGTACTTCAATCCGACTTAACAATACTGCTCCTCCGATGGAGATTCTACAAGTACGTCTTCAACAGCGACATTGAGAAGATGTACAGGCAAATTTGGGTAAAGGAAAATCAAACCCAATACCAAATAATAGTTTTTCGACTCAAAGCAGAGGACCCTGTTAGCGTGTTTGAGCTCAACACGGTAACCTTTGGGGTCAACTGTGCCCCCTATCTAGCGATCAGAACCCTACATCAACTTGCAGATGACGTCGAGGCATCTCTGCCAACCGCAGCGCACATCTTGCGAAACAGTATGTACGTCGATGACGTCCTTGCAGGGGGCATAGCATCGAGGCAGCAATCACTGCTCGCGTTGAAATCACAGCTGCATTAAAGTCAGCAGGATTCCCTCTGCGAAAATGGACCTCTAATTGTAGTAGGATACTGTAGGGAATACCCAAACCTCACAGACTTACGGAAGACTTTCTGGAGTTCGAGGACGCGAGCATGGTAAAAACCGTAGGCATCCGTTGGAACGCGCATTCCGACTACTTTTATTTCACAGCCAAACCAATCGAAAACCAGGACATCTTAACAAAGAGGGCGATCCTATCGGCCATCGCCAAACTCTTCGACCCGTTAGGCTGGCTTGCTCCAATTATCATCGTAGCCAAGATACTAATGCAGAACATTTGGCTGGAGGGGACGGACTGGGATGAACCGGTATCCGCAATCACTTTAGATCGGTGGCAAACCTTTATGCAGGAGTACCCCGCCATTAACCGGATTCGTATACCTCGGTGGGTGCACTTCACCCCAACCAACGATGTAGAAATTGATGGCTTATGTGACGCGTCTGAAAAAGCCTACGCAGCTACGGTTTACGTGCGAGCTAAGATCACCTATAGGACATACGTTAGTCTACTCATGGCAAAAACGAGGGTGGCACCAGTAAAAACAATTTCACTACCAAGATTGGAGTTATGCGGTGCCGTCTTGCTGGCTGAGACTTTGGAAACCGTGATGGAGAACCTGAACTTAAGCAAATTTAACATTCACTTATGGACAGATTCGACCATCGTCCTAGCATGCATTCGAAAACCCCCGTGTTCCTGGTCAACATTTGTAGCTCACAGGGTGACAAAAATCGTGGAGAAGGTAGGAACGAAAGAATGGCATCATGTCGAGTCCGCATCAAATCCAGCGGACTTATCCAGCAGAGGACTTCCAGCCACGGACCTAGTCGACAACTCTTTGTGGTGGCAGGGACCTTCTTGGCTGAAAGAAGGCAAAGCGGAATGGACATCTCAAGGCGAACAGGAGTACCACACAAACATCGAAGAAAAACGAGTACAAGTGCATGCAGCAACGAACCTCAACAATAGCGAGGATATTCTTGATCGGTTTTCCGATCTATCAAGAGCGTTGCGGGTAATCTCCTACATTATAAGATTCGCCTATAGAACCCATCCAAAAACTAAAACGTCATTTAAGCAGAGTCGCACCAGATTTAGCCTTACGAAATCAAGGCTACGACTAGCCGCCTCATCAGGATATCCCAAACAAACCACTATGCCGAAGAAATAAGCTCCCTGAGAACTAGGAAACCCATCGCGACCAAAAGCGAGATCCTCTCTCTAGACCCCTTTATCGACGAAGATAATGTCCTTCGGCTGGGGGGTCGTCTCAACGCATCCAAGGACGTTCCCGTCGACGAGCGTCACACGATAATCCTCCCTTACGCCTGCCGACTCACCCGTCTCCTAGTCCAGTTTGTCCACACCATTTCCGTACATGGCGGTAACCAACTGATGCTGCGGCTCCTACGCACGCAATATTGGATACCTCGGGTCAAAAACATGATCCGATCCATCATACACAACTGCAAGGCCTGTACGCTATTCCGCAAACGTTCCCCGACGCAACTCATGGGAACCCTCCCTGCGGAACGCACTACCTTTAGCAGGGCATTTACCAACACCGGGGTGGATTTCGCAGGACCGTTTGACATCAAGTCTTACAGCGGACGAGGATGCCGCATGTCTAAGGGTTACGTCTGCCTTTTCGTCTGCTTTGCGACTTAGGCGATCCACTTAGAGGCGACTAGCGACCTCAGCACCGCCGCGTTTCTATCAGCATTTAGTCGGTTTGTCGCCAGACGAGGATGCCCGAAAAACCTCTATTCCGACAACGGAACGAACTTTGTCGGTGCGTCGAGGGCTCTCCGCTCAGAGTTCAAGGCATTCCTCGTTGATGCGCGCAACCAAACCCTCTCTAACTATGCCCACCAAACCCTTACATGGCATTTCATACCAGCAGCTGCTCCTCATATGGGCGGGCTGTGGGAAGCGGGAGTCAAGAGTTTCAAAACCCATTTCAAAAAGATCGCTTCGGATCATAAATTTACTCTTGAGGAGTTTAGCACCCTCCTTTGCAGGATTGAATCCTGTCTCAACTCCCGACCCCTGAGCCCATCTTCAAATGACCCGTCCAACCTGGAGCCACTCACCCCCGGCCACTTCCTAGTCGGGGGCCACCTGCTAGCGCCACCCGAGATTGACGTCTGCGAGAATCACGCTTCACTCGTCAATCGATGGGAAAAACTTAAGGCGCTTCATCAAACCTTCTGCAAACGGTGGAAAACGGAGTATCTCACCGAATTGCAGAAGCGCGTTAAGTGGAAGCATCCACAATCAAACCTCAAACAGGGGGACCTAGTCGTCATTAAGGAGGATAATCTGCCCCCCAACGAATGGAGACTAGGTCGGATAGCCACCCTTCATTATGGCCCCGATAACCAAGTTCGAGACGTCGAACTGGATACGGCAAGGGGACAAACCACCAGACCAATCACGAAATTGGTCCTACTACCACCCTCCAGTGAGGGTAAGGGAGACTTGTAACTCCCACCAGTTATAACAAACCCCCTTAAATAAATTTAACCCCGCTCTCGTTCACCCCGAACGAGGCCGACAACCCGCTTAACCCAGCTCCCGTTCACCCCGAACGCGGCCAACGGAATCCTAATGCAGATCCGATATCTGCCACAGAACATAAAGGCCCTCGGCCTATTATATTTCAAATTGTCAACCCGAATTCACTTGCTCCCCCGAGCGAGCACACCAGAACCCTAACGCAGACCCACGTCTACCACAGATTGCATATGCATTCGGCCAAAGCACGTGGACAACAGAACCCAACAACTAAGTGCAACTGATGCACTGTCCCGACATCCATATACATCCAAATATTCACGTATATTTGAAATACAGTTCCTCTAATGGTCACCTACCACAGCACTACACATTAAGCGCATGAGAGGAGGTACCCATTGTTTCACAAAAAAATAGTTACTCTTTTTAAGGGTCATTCAGTCTCAGAACAAGCTTGAACTTTTACAGAACTTTTTTCGCATCTGCAAATAATTTCCTAAGAAAGAGTTCTAGAAATTGGATTTTAAAGGGTTAGAAAAAAAAAAAAGAATTCTTAAAGCAATTTCCAAGAAGGACAACTCATTTAAAGATTTTAATTTGAAATTTTGATTGCATTTATTTTAAAAATAATAAAAGTTTGGTAAATGTCTACAAAAATCAAATTCACTATGACTACATAGTGTCTACATATCTTTTTCAAAGTAGGTACACTTGAATGTACTAAATTTCGTATTTTTAAGAGTGCCTCTCACCAATTTAAGTATAAAAAATATATCAGTAGGTATATTCTATTGACTAATAATTCATAATTAAGAAAAAATTTATCATAACAATAATAATGATAAAAAATTATTGTTAGGCCTCGAGCTCGATTCGAACCCGCGATCTTTTTGTTGTTTTTAATCGCTATGCTTCGCAACTTATCTGATTAAAATTTATCCTCTCTACTCAACGAGGCCCATCGCCTGGGGAAACCCATCTGCCCCAGAACAAACTCGTGTGACCCTAGGACGCAAGACAATTCACCAATTGAATATAGTGCCCCTCAGGTCCACACTGAACTTTCTGTTTTTCAAGTTTATCAGTATAACTCCTTTGAACATTACTATAGTATTAGCATTGTTACATATTAAATAGTTGTGCGCAGCAATGTGCATTTTTCGATATAACATTCATTTTAAATCGCCTGAGGTAATAATTCACAACATACAACTGTACAGAACTGTCGAAGTGGTATGATACAAATATGTTTAACTTAAAGCTTATTAAAACATTCACTAAAAAACGGCGCTTAGGCGAACGATTGTTTCATTTTGCTTCCCTAGTCCACTATCACTACATCTCTGTTTGCAACCAAACCCTTGCAGATATTTCTGTTTATAGAAAAAAAAAAAAAAAAATAAAACGGCTTAATGAAAATCGATAGATTAGGTGTTCGTGCTGAAGATGAAGAAAATGTAGATAAGTATTTCGAAGAGTCATCTCTGTCAATGTTCAATAAAAACACTCAACTAAACGCTGTTAGTACAGAAAGGAAAACACATTCAAGCCGCACCATATCATCTGGCCCACTGCAAAGCAAAAAGGGGACCAAGTAGCTAACAATAACAGTGGCGGTGAAAGTGAAAGTTTGAGTAGTGGCATCGCAACAGCTGGTGGAGCATTGCAATGATTTGATTCCGATCCTACATCGCAAAACCATCGAAGGGGTTGGAATTAGATACGCCTTTACGGCAAACAGAAAGTACAATAGATACAGAAGAATATACCGCTAAAGATTCTGCAACCACTACTGGACCAACTAGTGATACACCATTCGCCTCATACCCAAATCATAACATTGTACATGTTGTTCACAATCTTTAGCGCCACGCAAAATATAAGGTGTATGAAAAGCGACTAATACTATGGAATATACTAACAATTAAACTTACCACAAAAATAAAAGCGTACATACGCATTTACATATATGTATACTATCGGTTGATTCATCAATTCAAGTCGAATAATTAATTCTGTATTCGCCACCTTTTCGACTTTACTTCGCAACACAATTTTTCCATGCTAGGCCACAACAGAATATACTTATGATCACATAGACGATAAAGCGCTAATACTATATAAACGCACACCTTCTTCCAGAACATTTGTCGTGCCAAATTGCATGAAGCTGTACGGAATGCACCGGAATTATTGCTTAGGTTTTCAGTTTTATTTACGAGTAATTCCAATCGTTCACCCCGATCTCGGAGACTGTGTTGTTTGTAATGCACCTAAGATGATACGACTCTCACATATATAATGCATCAAGTCTTCACTATGTGAATAGGTCAACTTGTGATTCTCCGTGGCGATTTTTGCGATTATCGGTTCGGTGACTTCAGCAAAGTGACTTACACATTCGGCATATTTAGCCAACACTGTGTTACCTCGCGATACTACACTTTGCAGGATAGGTATTTTGTGATGTTCCTTCAAAGCGTAGTTTAAACGATGGTAAATGAAAACTCCAACATAAACTTCGCCACTCTATGCACAAATCGGATGCAGCAAATATCGTGGAAAGCATGTTTACAAATTAAAATAATATAGCGTTGTAATTGTATGTCGCCCGTAATTTTATTTTTCTTGGTAGTTTATTTTAAGTTCAGAATATTACATTTTACTTCATTTTTGGAAATTAAAATGCAACTGCAAATCTGTGCGGACAACCATATCAAATGTGTTGTTTTTGTTAAACGAATTTAATATTAAGTTACCTGGAAAGGAAGAGAAAATTTGATTAATAAAAAGATTACAAACACGAGCTTCCATACTCACCACCGCGTGTAAAATCAATGACATTTTTTTTTTCCATTCAGGAAATGAAAAAGTGTAGCAAATGTCAAATTTCTACACTTCACTTCTGACTGTGAATGCATGGCAATGCCGACATTAGGCCTCATGTGCGCTACACGGGCTACACGCCACACATGTCGCGCATTACATATCTCGATCAATCATTCATTTGGTCGAGATTTAAAATACTCAATTCCACGGATCTCAACATTTTCGACAATACACGTCGAAAATAATGTTGAATGGTGGAAATGCAACTGCTCAGGCAGTCTTTTACACCTTTTCAGCTAAATTGCGAACCGTCCCGTGTGGTGGCAGGCCACTTGTGGTAAAACAAAACACACCAAAAATTATTCAGCACGAGACTCAGCGACATCTACCGACCAAAGGTCGAATTATGTAAAGTGGAATACCTAACACAGTATGTAGATGTGCGGGTATTATAATCAAGAGTTGTACCTTCTTCGGCTAACTCCATAAAGTTGATTATTTTTGTTGGGGGAAGGGGGCAGGAAATTTTTTGGCGTTCTAGCACCAACAACAAAGTCATAACTCACCCATTATGGATTGGCACATACCCCCACTCATACTTTCTACCTGTTCTATCCGGTTCCGAGTAACCACAATTTGCCCGCGCCATCTATTCGCGAAACATAAACAAAACATGTCACACTCAATAGTGGTTTTCGCTTTTTTTTTGTGTATTGAAGGTCCGATTAAAGTTTTGTCAGTCCTTTTAGC
Organism: Eurosta solidaginis; assembly: GCF_040869045.1. Classification (NCBI taxonomy): domain Eukaryota; kingdom Metazoa; phylum Arthropoda; class Insecta; order Diptera; family Tephritidae; genus Eurosta; species Eurosta solidaginis. The sequence goes on along the minus strand of NC_090320.1, from coordinate 159,041,562 downwards.
TTGAAATCCAAGCAAGAATAAAGTAGTGTCATATATGCTTTCGATACTACAAACAAGGGAGAAATTAAACTTGTTCGAAAAGACTATAAATTTTATGTCGCGTCAGGACTCTGACGCGAGCTTTCCCTAAATAAATGCATGACATGACCATTATGTATCATTACACTGCAATGGGCAGCACCGCACAGCTGTCTCATTCCAACGATTGGAAGAGTGAGCAGCTGGCATCTCTACAAATTACCACACTCGATAGTGTAGGCTATTTCCGCCAGGATGTGTTGAAATCAACAAACACACCACAATTTGTGATTCTCACACAACATGGCCCAAATCAACACAAAGAGTGTTCCCAGACAGCGAATAAAGGCCTCTTTACATCTGTCGCACATTTTAAATGCACGACGTCATTTGACTAGGCATTTTACAGTCATTAATAGGTTATATTCATAGTCACATTTGCATGGGCGTGGGTAAGTTTTGTGACCAAATTTTTGTAGGGCAATTGCAAGGAGTCGTGACAACACACGGGTTTACTGTGAGATACCGTATATTATCGCGTATCGCCTGCCTTAGGCAACCACCAAAAAATATAGTTTGCCCTAAGTCTATATTTAATAATTCTTAATGTTACTATTGGTGGCTTTCAATATCAGCATTTTCATTCTGATGAAACTATTTTCAAAACGAAAGATCATTTTAGGCGTATGTCAATCAAAGTTTACTAAACCTAACAGTGGGTTCAACCACTACACGTCACTACATCGGCAGAATAACTTAACCAGATTATTCATCCCAAATAAACCCTTATCCCGAGTACGCCAATCAATAGGTCAGCCAGAGTCGACCCCGGGTCTCCGGCAATTAGCCACCCAACCAACCTATGCAGCGATATTACTAAACGCTACCACTTCCAGACATGCCTGGATTTGCATTCAAACGCTCCAAAACCGAGGCACGCCCCAATGCGTTCACCATCGCTTGCCGTCTGTGCACCAAACCGCACGGAGTGCGATTGTGCCCAATTAACGTGGTATGTCGACTGAGGAGCGACTACGTGCAATAATCATCCACCGCTATTGTCCCAACTGCCTATCCCCGTTCCACCGCCTGGAAATATGCCCCAGCCAAGACCGATGGCGACGTTGCAGTGAACCACATCACACGACGTTACATATGGACGAAGATCAGCCGTCGCCACCTCAAAACAAGCACGATGACGCGAGCTCGGATGGGGTCCTCTCCATCCATGTCACGGAGCAAACGAAATCATGGGCCCAGCAAGTCGAGGAAGAAGAGGAAGAAGAGAGGCTGGCCAATGCAGCAGAGGTAGCCCAATCAGGCAGCTTAGAAACGCCGCGATTCCGGCCCCCATTACGTCATGAGAGACCCGACAACCGCTCGCCTATGCACGGCGCTTTCGCGCGCTTACAAATCGGGGATGGCGCGGAGACACGTCCTTTCCGCCCATCGCACCACCCTACTGGTAACCAGCATGATGACGCGGAACTGCGTCCGTCCCGCTCGTCACGACAGTTCACTGGGAGGACGGCACCCAATAAGATGCGCAACAACCATCGAGCTCTCGTGAGGCAACAACAAACCCCCACTGACTTCAGGAGTGGTAGACTCCGGTACAATTTAGCGGCACCGACTATAACTCGAGCACTGATAGCCATCGCGCCGACAGCCATAGTCCGAATTGAGGCAGGAGGTCGTTTACACCTGGTCCGCGCCCTGTTAGATGCCTGCGCTCCCACCAGCATTATCGATGCCAATCTGTGCAAGGATCTACACCTGGAGCGTAACAATACCGCACGTCTTTCGAGGTGCACCGTCGTTCTTCGAGGGAAGTATGGGGTAGCGGGAAAGATTACGACCCAAGCCACCGTAATAGCAAACTATGCCGGATTAAACCCCACGGCAAATCTGGACCCGTCGGTAGCGGCCCCATTCCAGTTCATGAAGCTGGCCGATCCGACATTTTACCGATCGTCCCCAGTGTTGCTCTCTTTGGGCGCCGACGTCTACGCCAGTATTATGGTCGGAGGCACACCCACGTCAACTGTCGGCGGGCTCCTCACCCAAGCCACAATTTTCGGCATCGTCGTGTCCGGAGCCCACCCCCTATAAAAACTTTAATTATACCACAAGGTGCATTTTAAACCAAGCAACCCCACGTACTTGAATACTAACGCTTTTCTTTTTCATCCACAATTCAGCGAGGCTGCATTACTGCGAGCACGGATGTCCGCCAGAGATCGTACTTACGATCCAACTATACATACATATCATAGTTTTAATTTATTTATTTTATCCTGCCTTGGGAAGGTTGCTGGCGTATTCACCAGTTTTTTTTTTTGCTCTTTCGAGTTGCTCGCCGCAAGGGGGCCGGCATGTTTAGGCAACCAGCCTAAATACTCGCTACCACCCTAATGCATTTGTTTGGCAATATTATTTACCGGTAACGGCCCACCCCTGCCCAGCGCTAACTTCAAAGGGGAAAAACTCGACGAAAGTTAGCTATCTGCAGGTGGTGCGGACCTTTTTCGTTTTTAAATCTTTCTTTTCTATTTGGAACGTTCACGAGCCAGCAGCTAGCCCCAGGTGAGTAAGATAAAAACCAACCATTTTACACAGTGCGAGTGTCAGTAAGTTAATATTTGCAAACAATTAATGTTATAAATCTGAATTGCCTAGTGAATTTATTTTGTATAATTTAACTCCTAGCCATTGTCACGTAATTTTTAATTTTCAATTTGCTTTTGCAATTCATCCCTTGTATGAATTTGAATGTGCCAAGTGCACTTTGTATTCCCATTAATTTCCTTCTAATTGCACTATTGCATATTCATTCGGAATTGCTATTTGTATTGTGAAATTAATTAGCTTTCCTGACGAACAGGAAGTTTGTGAGTGTTTCAATTTGATAAGCAAATATTGTAAAATATTTATAAATAAAGAATTGTAACTACTCGGTACTAATTCTTCCTTTTTTATTTTCTTTTATTTGCGTGCGATCGCGCCCCCCGACCCGGTCGCCACATTCCCCCCGCAACACACGCTATCAGTTGCGAAGTGAAGTATAAATGTACTACGCCCAAAGTAATCGAATAAAGACCATCAGCATTACTGAATATTGGAGATATCTATTCAACAATTTAGCGATTCGAACGTTTGCATAAGGTGTAAAATAAGCGGAGTTTTCCTAAATTCGTAACAATATTATAAATGGGAAAGTTTGGATTTTTGGGTGTTTGGATGTCCAATGTTTGTATTTGTGACTCAATCACGCAAGAACTGCTGGACGGATTTGGATGAAATTTGGAACACATATAGCTAATAGTCTAGAAGGATCTACTAGCTATATCTAATTGAAAAGGGGGGAGGTCCCCGTCCCCTAGGAGCAGTTAAAATTTAATTACATTTTTTCGCCTTTGTGACTGAACTTTGGACACAGATAGACAATAGTCTACAGACTAAAAATGTCTGGAAAATGGAAGGGGAGGGGGTCGACGACCCCTCGAACAATTAATTTTAAATAATTTTTACATATTATAACTTATATATACTGACCCTCACCACTATTACAAACTCAATGGGTCAAATAAGTCTAGGGCTTACAAAGCGAGCAGTGACACCATATAGCCGATAGTCTAGAAGAATCTACTGGCTATATTTTTTTGAAAAGTGTGGAGCAGTGACATCCCTTTTTTTGAAAAGGGGGGAGGTCCCCGCTCTTTAGGAACAGTTATAATTTAACGAGCCTTTACCCCCGGCCCCGTCCGCAAGGAGAAAATAAATTATATGGGCTATTCACGTTAGCCTGCTTATTGAAATTACTGCTTAAAATTATTTTTGTCAATGTATTTTATTTTTGTAATACAGTAAACAAAAATAACTAAATGAGCTGATAACCTGAAAGGCACGCTTACGCGAATAGTACAATACAGTTTTCCGAATTAAAAAATACATTTTGTTTTTAAGTTAAATTAATTGATATGACATGGGTGAAGGAATTACTATTAATAGAACAAAGGAGTGAAACTCCAATTAACTAAAACCAAAGAGAATTTTTTAGATGAAACTAGTGTTGCTTTTTCGGGTAAATAGTTGTTTAAAATATTACAAAAGTGTAATAATAGTTATAACAGTTCGTTACAGGATTCATTTAAAAAAATCAAAAATAGAACGAACAAGTAAGGAAGGCTAAGTTCGGATGTAACCGAACATTACATGCTCAGTTGAGAGCTGTGGAGACAAAGTAAGGGAAATCACCATGTTGTAAAAGGAACCTAGGGTAACCCTCGAATTTGTTTGTATGACATATGTATCAAATGGAAGGTATTAAAGAGTATTTTAAGAGGAAGTGGGCCATAGATCTATGTATGGACGCCATTTAGGGATATCGCCATAAAGGTGGACCAGGCCTGACTCGAGAATTTGTTTGTACGATATGGGTATCAAATGAAATGTGTTAATGAGTATTTTAAAAGGGCGTGAGTCTTAGTTCTATAGGTGGACGCCTTTTCGAGATATCGCCATAAACGTGGACCAGGGGTGACTCTAGAATTTGTTTGTACTATATGGGTATCAAATGAAAGGTGATAATGAGTATTTTAGAAGGGAGTGGGCCTTAGTTCTATAGGTGGACGCCTTTTCGGAATATCGTTATAAAAGTGGACCTGGGTTGACTCTAGAATGCGTTTGTACAATATGGGTGTCAAACAAAAGTGTAATAAGTGTTTTAAAAGGGAGTGGGCCTTTGTTCTATGGGTGGACGCCTTTTCGGGATATCGCCATAAACGTGGACCAGGGGTGACTCTAGAATGCGTTTGTACAATATGGGTATCAAATGAAAGGTGCTAATGAGTATTTTAAAAGGGAGTGGGCCTTAGTTCTATATGTGGACGCCTTTTCGAGATATCGCCATAAAGGTGGACCAGGGGTGACTCTAGAATTTGTTTGTACGATATGGGTATCAAATGAAAGGTGTTAATAAGTATTTTAAAAGGGCGTGGGTCTTAGTTCTATAGGTGGACGCCTTTTCGAGATATCGCCATAAAGTGGACCAGGGGTGACTCTAGAATTTCTTTGTACGATATGGGTATCAAATGAAAGTCGTTAATGAGTATTTTAAAAGGGCGTGGGTCTTAGTTCTATAGGTGGACGCCTTTTCGAGATATCGCCATAAAGGTGGCCCAGGGGTGACACTAGAATTTGTTTGTACGATATGGGTATCAAATGAAAGGTGTTAATGAGTATTTTAAAAGGGCGTGGGTCTTAGTTCTATAGGTGGACGCCTTTTCGAGATATCGCCATAAAGGTGGACCAGGGGTGACTCTAGAATTTGTTTGTACGATATGGGTATCAAATGAAAGGTGTTAATGAGTATTTTAAAAGGGCGCGGGCCTTAGTTCTATAGGTGGACGCCCTTTCGAGATATCGACATAAAGGTGGACCAGGGGTGACTCTAGAATTTGTTTATACGATATGGGTATCAAATGAAAGGTGTTAAAGAGTATTTTAAAAGGGAGTGGGCCTTAGTTCTATAGGTGGACGCCTTTTCGAGATATCGCCATAAAGGTGGGCCAGGGGTGACTCTAGAATTTGTTTGTACGATATGGGTATCAAATGAAAGGTGTTAATGAGTATTTTAAAAGGGCGCGGGCCTTAGTTCTATAGGTGGACACCCTTTCGAGATATCGACATAAAGGTGGACCAGGGGTGACTCTAGAATTTGTTTATACGATATGGGTATCAAATGAAAGGTGTTAAAGAGTATTTTAAAAGGGAGTGGGCCTTAGTTCTATAGGTGGATGCCTTTTCGAGATATCGACATAAAGGTGGACCAGGGGTGACTCTAGAATTTGTTTATACGATATGGGTATCAAATGAAAGGTGTTAAAGAGTATTTTAAAAGGGAGTGGGCCTTAGTTCTATAGGTGGATGCCTTTTCGAAATATCGCCATAAAGGTGGACCAGGGGTGACTCTAGAGTTTTTGTGTACGATATGGGTTTCAAATGAAAGGTGTTAATGAGTATTTTAAAAGGGTGTGGGCCTCAGTTCTATAGGTGGATGCCTTTTCGAGATATCGCCATAAAGGTGGACCAGGGGTGACTCTAGAATTTGTTTGTACGATATGGGTATCAAATGAAAGGTGTTAGTGAGTATTTTAAAAGGGCGCGGGCCTTAGTTCTATAGGCGGACGCCCTTTCGAGATATCGACATAAAGGTGGACCAGGGGTGACTCTAGAATTTGTTTATACGATATGGGTATCAAATGAAAGGTGTTAAGGAGTATTTTAAAAGGGAGTGGGCCTTAGTTCTATAGGTGGATGCCTTTTCGAGATATCGCCATAAAGGTTGGCCAGGGGTGACTCTAGAATTTTTTTGTACGATATGGGTATCAAATGAAAGGTGTTAATGAGTATTTTAAAAGGGCGCGGGCCTTAGTTCTATAGGCGGACGCCCTTTCGAGATATCGACATAAAGGTGGACCAGGGGTGACTCTAGAATTTGTTTATACGATATGGGTATCAAATGAAAGGTGTTAAAGAGTATTTTAAAAGGGAGTGGGCCTTAGTTCTATAGGTGGATGCCTTTTCGAGATATCGCCATAAAGGTTGGCCAGGGGTGACTCTAGAATTTTTTTGTACGATATGGGTATCAAATGAAAGGTGTTAATGAGTATTTTAAAAAGGAGTGGGCCTTAGTTCTATATGTGGACGCCTTTTCGAGATATCGCCATAAACGTGGACCAGGGGTGACTCTAGAATGTGTTTGTACGATATGGGTATCAAATTAAAGGTATTAATGAGGGTTTTAAAAGGAAGTGCCCCTTAGTTGTATATGTGAAGGCGTTTTCGAGATATCTACCAAAATGTGGACCAGGGTGATCCAGAATATCATCTGTCGGGTACCGCTAATTTATTTATATATGTAATACCACGTATAGTATTCCTTCCAAGATTCCAAGGGCTTTTGATTTCGCCCTGCAAAACTTTTTCATTTTCTTCTACTTAATATGGTAGGTGTCACACCCATTTTACCAAGTTTTTTTCTAAAGTTATATTTTGCGTCAATAGACCAATACAATTACCATGTTTCATCCCTTTTTTCGTATTTGGTATATAATTATGGCATTTTTTTCATTTTTCGTAATTTTCGATATCGAAAAAGTGGGCGTGGTCATAGTCGGATTTCGGCCATTTTTTACACCAATATAAAGTGAGTTCAGATAAGTACCTGAACTGAGTTTAGTAAAGATATATCGATTTTTGCTCAAGTTATCGTGTTAACGGCCGAGCGGAAGGACAGACGGTATAAAAACTGGGCGTGGCTTCAACCGATTTCGCCCTTTTTCACAGAAAACAGTTATCGTCCCAGAAGCTAAGCCTCTACCAAATTTCACAAGGATTGGTTAATTTTTGTTCGACTTATGGCATTAAAACATCCTAGACAAATTAAATGAAAAAGGGCGGAGCCACGCCCATTTTGAAATTTTCTTTTATTTTTGTATTTTGTTGCACCATATCATTACTGGAGTTGAATGTTGGCGTAATTTACTTATATGCTGTAAAGATATTAACTTTTCTTTTAAAATTTGAATTTAAAAAAAAAATTTTTTAAAAAGTGGGCGTGGTCGTTTTCCGATTTTGCTAATTTTTATTAAGCAGACATAAAGTAATAAGAGTAACGTTCCTGCCAAATTTCATCATGGTATCTTCAACGACTGCCAAATTACAGCTTGCAAAACTTCTAAATTACCTTCATTTAAAAGTGGGCGGTGCCACGCCCATTGTCCAAAATTTTACTAGTTTTCTATTCTGCGTCACAAGCTCGACTCACCCACCAAGTTTCATCGCTTAATGCGTATTTGGTAATGAATTATCGCACTTTTTCGATTTTTCGAAATTTTCGATATCGAAAAAGTGGGCGTGGTTATTGTCCGATATCGTTCATTTTAAATAGCGATCTGAGATGAGTGCCCAGGAACCTACATACCGAACTTCATCAAGATACCTCAAAATTTTCTCAAGTTATCGTGTTAACGGACAGACGGACGGACGGACATGGCTCAATCGAATTTTTTTTCGATACTGATGATTTTGATATATGGAAGTCTATATCTATCTCGATTCCTTTATACCTGTACAACCAACCGTTATGCAATCAAAGTTAATATACTCTGTGAGCTCTGCTCAACTGAGTATAACAATTCAAGTGACGTTTACTACCAGACGTAACACTTGCCCACCCGTTCAACTCAACGATATTAATATACCACAAAGCGATGGAACAAAGTAACTTGGTATGCACCTCGACAGAAAATTAGCTTGGAGGACCCACATATTCCACAAAGAAAAGTATCAAATTAAGAAATCTGTATTGGCTTATGAACCGAAATTCACAATTATCAGTTGATAGCAAAGTCCTGCTTTACTCAGCCATCATAAAACCCATTTGGACATATGGAGTACAACTATGGGGAACTGCAGGAAACTCAAACATAGGAATTCTCCAAAGATTCCAATCGAAACCCCTTAGAATGATTGTAAACGGACCCTATTATGTAACTAACAACCAGCTACACCGGGATCTAAAGGTTCCAACTATAGCTGAAGAAATCAAAAAGTATGCTATTTCATACCACACGAGGCTTTTAACTCTAAAGTTTCCAACTATAGCTGAAGAAATCAAAAAGTATGCTATTTCATACAACACGAGGCTTCTAACTCACCCCAACCATTCATTCTAGCCCTGTCGGCAAGACAAATTGGTTTCACGCGCTTGAAAAGAAAGTCAATCACGGATCTTCAACACTGATGAATTCATGCCCACCAAGTTTATTATGTTGTATTAATAAATTTTTAAAAAAATGAATGCACTACTGAGTGCAATCCACGCATGCCCACCAAGTGTATTAAGTTTTATTAATTATGAATTACTTTTAAAAAACCAAAAAATTGTTAGATGTATTCTATGTATTTATACAGTTGGCAAAATATAAAAAAAAGGAGGGAGGATGGAGGGAGGTATCATTTTGAGACACTTCCGGAATAATTTCTGAATGATTTTCGGGACTATCCCGGGATCATTTGGGGATCCTTCCGGTATCATTTCTGGATGACTTTCGGGATCCCGTTCGGGACTTTTTCGAGACTATTTCGGGATCACATGGGGATCCTTTCGGGATCATTTCTGAATGGTTCTCGGGATCCCGTTCAGGTAATTTCGGGATAATTTGGGGAGCCTTCCGGACTATTCCGGCATCATTTGGGGATCCTTCCGGTATCATTTCTGGATGGCTTTCGGGATCAGTCCGGGATCCCGCAAGAGTCATTTCGGGAATTTTTCGAGACTCTTTCGGGGTCAGTGCGGGATCCCGTCAGAGTCGTTTCGGGACTATTTCAGAATCTTTTCGGGACCCTTCCGGGATCAATGCTGTGTGGTTTTCGGGACCCCATCAGGGTAATTTATGGACTTTTCGGGATCATTTGGGGACTCTTCCGACATCATTTCTTGATGGTTTTCGGGATTCGTTCGGGATCCCGTCAATGGCATTTCAGGAATTTTTCGGGACAATTTCGGGATGATTTGGGGACCCTTCAGCGATCCTTTCTGAACGATTTACGGAATCCCGTCGAGGTAATTTCGGTTTTTTTTTAATTATTTCGGGTTCATTTGGGAGCCTGCCAGCAACAGTTCTGGATGATTTTCGGGATCAATCTGGGATCCCGCCAGGGTCATTTCGGGATCATTTGGGGAGTCTTTAGGCATCATATCTGGATGGTTTCTGGGATCTTCCGGGAGCAGTGCTGGATGGTTTTCGGAATCCGTCCGGGATGCCGATGGGGTCATTTCGTGACCTTTTCTGGACTATTGCAAGATCATTTGGGGATACTTATGAGATAATTTGATCCGTCCGGGATTCCGTCAGGGTCATTCCGAAACATTTTTGGGACTATTTTGGAATCCTTCCGGCATCATTTCTGAATGGTTTTCGGGATTCGTCCGGGATCGCGTTGGGGTCATTTCGGGACTATTTCGGGATCATTTGGGGACCCTTCCGGCATCATTTCTTGATGGTTTTCATTTCGGGCACTTCAGGGTATCAGCTAGTTTAGTTTTTTTTTACACTATTACAAAAATAAAATACATGAGACAGAAAAAAATTTCTAAACAGATAACTTAATAAGCAAGCTAACGTGAACAGCCCATATACTTCATTTTCTCCTTGCGGATGGGGCCGCGGGTAAAGGCTAGTAATATTATAAATGCGAAAGTTTGGATGTTTAGATGTTTGAATGTTTGGATGGCCAAACATTTGTCTTTGTGACTCAATCACGCAAGAAAGGCTGAATGGATTGGGATGAAATTTGGCACACAGCCAATAGTCTAGAAGGATCTACTAGCTATATGTTTTTAAAAAGGGGGGAGGTCACCGCCTCCTAGGAACAATTGTAATTTAATTATATTTTTTCGTCTTTGTGCCTGAATCAAGCTGGAAGGGCTGCAAGGATTTTAATGAAATTTGGGTACAGATAGACAATAGTCTACTGTCAAATTTTTTGAAAATGGAAATTTGATCCCGAAATCGTAACGGCTCATGTGCTTGAGATATTCATTATTTATGGTCCGAATTTTATATAATTTCTTACCCTGATTATCACGTCGGTTAGCAGAATCGAGAATGTTGTATATGTATATTTATAAAGGTATAGACGTATGAAAAATGCTGTGGAGGTACAAATATATGTATGTCTATATGCAGGATTTAATTTGATTTCCAATATATTATTATTGTATTTTATTTATTTTTTTATATATCTTATAAATAAGTACTAAATATGCTTGGAAGAAAAGTCAACCACAGCTGCTTGTAATCTTATGCTATAATTTGGATCCTGCATATTATTAATTTTTCGTCCGTTCCAAAATTTTAAGAATTCGTGATGAATACTTTCGCCAGCTTGTTCAGACCACAAACCGAAACCTTCCTCTTCGTCCAAACATTCAAGCGATTCTTGAATATGGCTCAAAATTATATGAATTTTCAAAGTTTCACTCACATCAAGAGCAGCGAGAGCTTTCTTGAGATCTGTTATATGTTTATCTAAATCTGACTTAATTGTCGTTACACAGAAGACCGACATGACAATTTCGTCCATGGCTCTAAATGGTGCAACGAACGGAATAAGTGATAATTCTCCACCCACGATGTTACATATTTCGGGATTTAACAATTTTTCTGATTCCTTGAGTAATTTTCTGCAAGCATTCCCTTCAAACGTTTCTCCTTGTTAATTTTTCGACACCAGACCCAGATTTTGAGGCTATAAAAGAGCTTTTTGCATTTGCAGAACATATGATTTAGGAAGCCTTGCAATATATGGATCTCTGGCACCACGAATTTTTCAATCACTCTACTCTACGGGAGTTATGTACCTCTTGGAAACAAGTGGAGTAAAGATTCAGAGTTTTTGGAATTTTTACGACTGGATGCTTGCGTGCTGAGATCCGTACATTCCATTGTCGCGATGAATTTTTATAGATAAGTCAAGTGTTTTACCAACAGGTAATTTTTTCATGTTTATTACTCCCTTATGTCTACCAATTAAACATATGTAACAGTTGCATATGAAATTGTTTTCTTCAGATGACCTGGTTTCCTTCGATAGACATATATCTCCATAGATAGGCATGATCTTAAACGGTCTTCTATCATTATACCGTGTATGGTCTTGAAGAATTTGACGACCGGTTACACAGATACTTGAAGGGAACTGGGGGTTGGATAGATCGAAATCGGCGTTTATAAAATCTTAATACTCACTGATGCGAAAATCTTGCAATTTCTTCGAACCGAGACTTATTTTACGACCACAAGGAGCACACACTTTCTTCCTGTTCTCATTATGTTCACCCTTATGGTCACAAGGGTTTGGCATTTTCGAAAAGATAATTCACACAGTTTGAGCGGCAACTTGATGATCTGATCGGCTTCACAACTGGGGATATACTTAACAAACAAAACATTCGTTGCACTCGTGTTATATTCTGCCTGTCTGTCTTTGTCTCTCTCTCTCTCTCTCTCTCTATCTATTTATCTCTCTCTAATATTCCATTATTCGCCATCGCGTGCTCTAAAATATATAAACATGTTTCAAGAAGTCATAACATCATAAGCCAAAAACGAAAAACGTAATCAAAAGAAAGTATCCTAAGTGAGCGTTTTTTGACGTTTCGGAGTTTCGTAATACTCAAGTGTCAAAGATTTTATCGAATGCTTTTCTTTCATATGCGTTGTCGATTCCATTATCATTAAGTATTTTTCATTAAAATATATGAGAAAATTACCATAAATAATGAATATCTTAAGCGCATGAACCGTTACGATTTCGGGATCAAATTTTTTTATTTTCTGGCCACCTACGGCATAGTTCTACTATTTCAGTTTTTTTCGTTATCGCAAGGAAACCTAATCCACTTTCCAGAACACCGTGATCGCTCGTGCATCATCATATCAACATCAACATCATAATCATTTTATTGGACATCGGTTCCAGTTGCGAAAAATACCAGAAGGGTAGAGTAACGGAATCTTTTTCCTCAAGTGCAAGTAGCAGTACAATTTGTCATTGAACCCATATTTTCGCACTTCGCTGCTTTGCACTTTTTGTAATACAACGCTGCCGCTACTCCGTCAATTCGCTGCCGGCGCTACATTTATCGTTGCTACCTTTGGCAATTCTACTACGCTCGTTTAGTTTTGGGCATATTTCTTTCGCTACCGCTGCCGTCATTGTCGACTGCTGGTTTTTCGTCGCTGCTCATTACGCTATCGCTAGCTTCGCTGGTACATAATTTCTCTGCTAAAACTCCGTTAAATCAATCGGCTGTTCATTTGGGATTTCTTTCTATCGAAATATTTGTCGCTATCCAACGAACAATTAAACGGTGTTTCCTGCCATTTGTCATTCTGCTCTATTTTTCCATCGCATAAGATAAGGTAAAACCTTCAATCAAACTTTCTAGATTGGTTAGTAAAATAGTTTGGCTGGCACATACCAAGTACGTCCAGCCACATACTAATTACTCAAACGTTAAACATTTTATTAGCACGTATTAAGCTTTCACACATTTCACACAAAGCCCTATTAAAATGTCTCTCGAGGAACTTAAGCAACAGCGAGCTAATACAAAGAAAAATATTTCTCGCATCAAAAATATTGTTGAGGCCAGTTTACGACCGGGGGGTAAAATTTTGTCACCTGCCGAATATAAATGTCGACTTCGTATTCTTGGGTCGTATTTCAAAAATGTGTTGTCTACACAAACGGACATCGAAAAACTGGATTCGGAGGACAGTGGTCGTGTAGATTTGGAAGAGCTGTACATAACAACGAAATTAGTTCTCCATTCGCAGCTTTTTGAGGATTCAAACGCTTCATTGTCAGACGACACTTGTGTTATGCAGTCAGGTTCAAAATTACCTAAGCTAAAACTTCCGTCATTCAGCGGCAAGTATTCTGTGTATAAAAATTTCATTACATCTTTTAAACAAATCATCGATAGAGAGTTTAGCTTAACTAACATAGAAAATTCAATCACTTGTCCAACTGTCTCCAGGGTCCCGAGTTAGCGTCCCCAATATCCAACGAAAATTATTCGAAGGCTTTGGATAGAATTAGGGCTTCATTCTCTATTACGAAACGAACGTTCGTTTCGCCTCAGAGACGAATCGCTAGTGAATTTGTACTATGCTAAACGATGGAAACATATCAATTGACAATTGATTTCGCCTTTTATGTTTGACGAAAAGTAGGAAACGTAAAGGCCGAACGAAAATGATATAGAATACCATTGTTATCCGAAATCTTTTAGAAACGAATCGTTCGTCTGAGCTATTGTTCGGAATACAGAATGAGGCCCTTAAACCTCGGTATGACAATCCAACTCTTATATTTTTTAGAAAATATTTCTTCCCTATTCGAGCTTTCGCCTATTTCGAAACCAAATGGTGGTCAGTTGAGAAGCTTGTCGACAAAGCGTCTGCAATTTATGGTTCGTTATTTTCATTGGAAAGTGAAAGCCAAATTGCACAAGCCATGCTTATTTATTTAGTTTTGCAGAAAGCAGATGGAGAAACCAATCGTAAATGGAAGGAGTCGTTGGATTTCAAAACACTACCGACCTGGACAGATTGTACCAAAATTTAGATAAACGTTGCCAATACCACGACTCAATTGACAACGCTTACGCCGTTGGACCTGTACGTCATAGCCCCACTAAGGCATCAACGGTAAAAAATCAAAACAAGAGTTATTCATTTGCTTGCTGAAATTCATCGTGTTCGGTGTGTTCTATTAACACACAAAATATACAAAACTGCGACTGGTTTAAGGCTCTTAGTGTGTCGCAGCGGTTTGACCATGCGAAGAAAATGGGTAATTGCATAAATGCCTGTCGAAGGGACATCAATTGTCGAACTGCACATGAACGTTCAAGTGCAGAGTATGCTCCCGACAACACCATAGTTTCTTGCATCGAGGGAGTACTCCGCAGTCATCAAATACTTCTTTGCATCCGCCGTTCACACACACATGAACAACACTTTTTCGGACCACATTATCCTCGCCAAGGCTATGGTTTCGGTTCGCGACGCTTCCGGAAATTATCGTCTTGGCCGAGCCTTGCTCGATTCCTGCTCACAGGTAAACTTTATCACCGAAGAACATTCGCAAAAACTGATGCTCACACGCAGCAAACATAACATTGAGATCAAGAGTATAGGTGAGTCCTCTACCAATATTAAATATAAAACATCTACGAATATTAAGTCGCAAGCCACAGGGTTGTGCTTGCTGATGATCAATTTTATAAATCCAAAAAAATGTATTTGCTTTTAGGGACTGAGAGCTTTTTCAGCTTACTTTCTGTAGGGCAAATAAAACTTGGTAACAATCTTCCTATTTTACATAAAACACAACTAGGTTGGGTCGATTCTGGACGCTATCGTACTAGCTCTAATTCGCTCAAACCGAACTGCTTGCTTGTTTGTGAGGACTCCATCGATTCAAAGTTGGAAAAACTATGGCAGATTGAAGAAGTTAGAACAAATGTGGACGTTTGGACCCCTGAACAACAAAGTTGCGAAAAATTATATAACGACACCGTTAACCGAAACTCTGATGGTCGGGTGGTAGTTAAACTTCAATTCAAGGACAATTCTACCTCCCTAGGTGAATCATACACAACATCTTTACGAAGGTTTAACGCATTAGAACGTCGCTTGCCACAATCTCCTGCTCTAAGACCACAATGTGTCGCATTTATGGATGAGTATGAAGGCCTGAGCCACATGGTAACAGTGCCAAACCAGAAACTAAATGAACCTCATTATTATATCCCACATCTTTGCATCTTGAAGCCTAATAGCACAACTACTAAATTAAGAGTGGTTCTCGATGCATATTGTTGAAATTCTTCTCAGAAATCGGTAAATGATATTCAAATGGTTGGACACACTATCCCAATCAAGCTCGTCATTTTCTTACTTCGTTTTCGTTTAAATAGCTTTGGGCTTACAGCTGACATAGTGAAAATGTACAGGCAGATACTAGTCAGTGATGGCCATCGGAAGTTTCAATATATCATGTGGGGAAGCTCGCCAGATGATGATATTCAAACATTCCAGCTCAATACAGTCACATACTGAACGTCATCTGCACCATATCTCGCTGTGCGCAATTTGCTCTACCTCGTTAATCAATATGAGTCAATTTTCGCCGTCGGTGCAAATGTTTTCAAGTCATCGTTCTACGTTGACGACTGGTGGTGCTGACTCGATTGCTGTGCTATCCCGGATACAACAAGAGGTAGCCGAATTATTAAAATTAGGTGGACTTGAGTTGGAAAGATGGCACTCTAATCATGAGCATTTCAGAGACGAACCCTCTGACAAGGACTTAATATTGATACGTCTTTCACTACCACTCTTGGTCTTAAATGGGATAAAATCCAGGATAATTTTATACAGGAAATTGGGGTACATTTGACACTTTTTTTTTGAAACCATGTTCCTCGAAGCGTGATGGAACAATGAGAGAAAGAATTTTTGCTTTCCACAGTGCCATTTTTCAACTAAGCAATTTTGACCGAATTTATTTAAAGGGACACCGTAGTGCATTTTAATTTAAAATTTTTGGAGACATGCCATTTTGTCAAATGTACCCCTGTCATGGGACATATTTGACTTTAGGAGAGGAAGATTTGACACCTATATGCATTTGAAAAAGAAAAACCTTTGTGTTGTATTTTATATAAAATAGTATTTTGTAATTCACTCTTTTTACTTTTATTGTGAAAAAACAAAATTCAAATATTTCACTTACATGTCCGAAACTAAAAAATATAAATATCAAGAAACCAAGGTTTTAAAACTTATTTTATATAATAATTGGATAAATCCTGCTTAAAAATATATTTTGTACGACAACGTGAAGTAGAAGCAGGATTTTCAGGGATCGACAGCTTTAGCTCTACGTCACTGCGCATAATTACAGCCAAATCTTCCATTTCTGATTTAACAAAGATCAAACTCGAAGGAGATGTCTTTCGAAAAAAAGTTATATTAAAAGTGCAGTTGCCAAATGCTTCCATTATTTGGCCCATATTGAGCACGTTTTTTTTATGTTTTCTTGGAATTTAAATAGGACATAATCTCCCACATCCAACTTTTCATCATCAGTTATGTTGTGTATTTCCATATCATCTGCCCGAGATTCATGGTAACCTTCATCTTCAGCAGCGAATCCATTAGAATCAATTGTCTCAGCATAGCTAACGTCACTCATACTTTCGTCAGATGATTCCACTTTAATTTGGCGTTTTCTTTTCGGTTGCTTTTTTTTTGGCATTATCAAAAGTTTTCTTCATTGTGACCTGCTCAATCCTTCCCTTTTCAGCTGAACGCTATAGGATTCGGGAAGCGACGTTTCTTGAGGATTTCCTGGACGCATGAAGTTGCGATATAGGCCTGACAGATTCTGGTGTGGCACATGGCGTAGAATCACTTATTTGCCATCTGTGTTCATTATAACATTTTGCGATGAAATAACATGGTCAAACCTTTCAGGAACAACGGATGCGCCTTGTTCATCTGTAGCATCCTCCAGTGCAAAGGTTTCATCTTGAAAAACCTGGGTATTGAGAGGATAAATTCCAGTTGCTTTGAATCCGTTCATTATGCTTTCGGGAGAGAATGATCTTTGAAATGGTTGAAATTTGTTTACCAGGATTAGTGACTAGAAAATCGTTAAAGGCTTTGCGGCAAAGTTTTTTAAAAGGGCCGAAAGCTGATACATCCAGTGGTTGGAGACGATGGGAAGTATGTGGAGGAAAAGAAAGTAATAAAAGTCCGGCCTCTGCGCAATAGTTAATTCTCTCTAAACTGCAATGTGATGCATGATTATCAAGTAGAATTAGAATGGGGTTTTTAGACGAACAATTCGGAAATTTTTGAATGTGTTTCAGCATATTTACAAAGATTTCTGAAATCATCCATCCGGATTTTGTATTCGTTGTCAATGAACCCGGTATGCATCTACTTTTGAATCTTTCACTAAAATTCGTTTCACGTAAATTCGTGCAAGCGTCAAGCTGTGAAGTTGTGTTTTGATTTTTACTGTGTCTTATTTCTTCCCGAATCCTATATTGTTCATGCGTCCAGGAAATCCTCAATAAACGCCGCTTCCCGAATCCTATAGTGTTCAGCTGAAAAACGAAGGATTGAGCAGGTCACTATGAAGAAAACTCTTGATAATGCCAAAAAAACGCAACCGAAAAGATAACGCCAAATTAAAGTGGAATCATCTGACGAAAGTATGAGTGATTTTAGCTACGCTGAGACAATTGATTCTAATGGATTCGCTGCTGACGATGAAGGTTACCATGAATCTCGGGCAGATGATATGGAAATACACAACAAAACTGATGATGAAAAGTTGGATGTGGGAGAATATTTATTTTCTTATTTCAATAAATTTGTTTGCTTTAATAATTATTGTGCTAAAAAATAAGTGTAAATGCGCTGTGCACTGCATTCAGCAATTTAAAGTTTAGCTTCTCTTTAATTAAATAAATTTTATCTTAACTATAATTGAAAAAATGTACATATACATTCATACTTGTTGTTACAGTTGATTGGCATTTACTTATTTTCATTTTTCAATTGTTGTGCTTTGCTCGTGCACATTTGTTTAATTTTCTTCTCATTGTCACAGCCGTTTGCATTGTGTGTTGTGAAGCGTCATTTAATAGTGATCTTAAACTGCTCATACTGTGATATTCAAACTGTTCATACAGTGATTTTCAAACTGTGGTCTACAATCTATTTTATTGCCCCCTTCTGTTTAACCATTTCTTACTGTTTTAACCACATACACTAAATAAACTTTACTTTATAATATCTTGCAATTTTGTAAACTGCGAAGTGAAGGGTGATACCGAGCGTTTCGTGCCTTGCTGGCTTTGTGATGAGCTTGCTCACATGGAGTGCGCTTGTTTGACGGCAAGGGTATGTGACGCGATCAACGATAACAAGGACGTCCGTTGGTCGTTCTTGAAATGCAGATCCACGGAAGTGGATCTTTTTAAGCTTTTCAAACATACTCGAAACGTATTCTCCGAAATCGGTAAAGGAACTTTCTGCATTGGGGGATAAATTCAAGTATTATGAAAACTTGTTTAAAACTTTTAAATATATTACTGATTTACCTTCAAATGCTAATAGTGACAGCCGCGGTAATAAACGAAAAGGGTCTAATATCTCGGCTGGCTTACTGACCCTCGACCCCGTTCAAAGCATCCCGAACCCAATCGTTCCCGCACCTAGCGCCGTAGAATTAATAAACTTAGCATCGCCAAGTCCACTTACAGTAAAGCCTTCAACATCAAAGGCACCTCCAACAAAACCACAAGCTAAAAAAAATATTGTGCCTGTAATCCGTTCTCAGGCGACTGAGCCTGGGACTAGGAAGTTGGTTGTAATCCCTCCTAAAAAATCCACATTTGTGTCAAGATTCGAGAGGGAGACTTCTCAAGAGGATCTGAAGTCCTATATCTGCTCAAAAACGAAAAGCAATCAAGTAACAATTCGGAAATTAAATTTTAGCTATGAAAGAAATGTATCTTCCTTTAGGTTACATGAACCTATTGAACATTTTGATACTATCTTGAATAACGATTTTTGGCCCCCTGGGATATTTGTGCGGGAATTTGAATATAGGATGAATAAGAGTGTTCCACACTTAGCAAAGCTCCCTCTTAATAGCACTGAGTCAAAAAACTGAACGCAAAACCTGCTTTAGATATATTTTACCAAAATGCTAGTGGCTTAAACACCAAATTAACTGTTTTTAAAATCATTTAACTTATGTTATGATATAATTGCTTTTACTGAAACTTGGCTGAAACCTCATGTCTTTAATTCAGAGATGCTCTGCAATCACTACCCAATATATAGAAATGACCGCCTGAACAGAATCAAAGGTGGAGTTCTGGTTGCTACACACTCTTCATTTCCATCTGAAGAGATTAGGGTACACGCCATCGATACAATCGAGTTCTTATGCATACGCACCCAGTTAGCAAATAGCCACATTTAGTTAGCCATCTGTTATATCACGCCATCTTCTGAACTGCCCGTTTATATGCATCACATTTCCATGCTAAAAACTGTAAATTTAATGCTAAGGCCTTCCGATTCCATTATTGTCTTGGGTGACTTCAATATGCCGCACATTTCATGATGCATTTCTGACTGTAATATCGTACCAGTTTCGTCAAAATCTTCCAACAATGAGTTTCTAGACGGAATGGCCGAACTTTGCATTCAACAAATCAACATCCAATCGAATAAATTCGGAAAAGTATTACATTTAGCCTTTGTAGATGATGACTCTAATTATTCCATTAGTCGACGCGATCCCATTATTGAAACTGAAGATGTTTACCACCCTTCCCTCAAAATAGTTTACGAAGTGTTAAGTAATGCTTGTAACCGCAATAATAAACTATTAACTCCAGTTACCGCTTTAACTTTGAGAATGCCAATTTTAAAAATTAAATCGTGATCTATCTCGAATAGTGTGGCCAATATTTAATGCTGACGTGGAGCTAAGCGTTTCTCACTTTTACAACACCATTTACTGTCTTTTGGAAAAATACGTACCTAAGCGGATTTGTGTACATTCCGATACAAGCCATGTATGGTTCACTAATGAGCTGAAAATTTTGAAAAATAAAAAGTCTCGGTCTTTCAAGTTGTTTAAGGAGACGGGTTTACATAACCACTTCTTACAGCACTCAATTCTATGCCATAAGTATATTCATTTGAAAAAAATGGTTACAAAGCTTATCTTTGCAAAATGAAAAGGAATATAATTTGCAATCCGTAAGCATTTTAGGGATTCGTAAGCTCTAAACGCAGGGTTAAAAGGTTTCCATCATCCATGAAATTCAAAGATAATATTTCCAGCGATGATCAAGAGATTGCCGGCTTCTTTGCGGAATTTTTCAAATCAAATTACTCTATTGAGACCAACGTTTCACCTAATGAATACCCACACTATCTTCATACGTGTAATTCAATCAGAGCGCCATTTATATTTTCAGAAGATGTATAATCTTATTAAAAAACTTTAAAAGTATCATATACATACGGCCCTGACAGGATCCCGACACACTTTCTTAAAGTATGTGCTGCATACATCTATCAGCCGCTAACAGATTTATTTAATTTATCTTTAATATATGGTGTTTTCCCAACTATATGGAAGGAATCTTTTCTTATCCCGCTCCTTAAAAATATATTATATGTTGGATTTCTTCGTATCTTGGTAATCGTACGCAGAATGTAATCTTTAAAAATACCCTTTCCGGGGTCATCAATATTTCTTCTGGTGTTCCTCAGGGCAGCCATCTTTGTCCGATTCTGTTCTTGTTGTTCATAAACGATTTATTCAATACAATAAAATACTCAAAAATCTTGATGTACGCTGACTATGTAAAACTTTTCAAACCATACGCGTATGTTGAGGAACGTTCCTTGCTTCAAACGGATGTAAATCACTTGGTTACCTGGTGCAATGTAAATTATATGCCGGTCAATCTTAAAAAATGTAAAGTTATGTGTTTTTCTTGGAGAATTTCGCTGCCAGCTTATAATACAATTGACAACTATAGTCTAGAAATTGTAAATAGTTTTGTTGACTTGGGAGTCATGATGGATTCCGAACTTAGTTTCAACCTTCATATTAATGCTACAGTGAATAAAGGCAAAGATGTGTTTGCCTTTGGTTAAACGGTGGTGAAAAGAATTTAACGACCCTTACGTAACTAAGGCACCTTTTACAACATTAGTTAGGCCAATATTAGAATATGGCTCAGTAATCTGGAATCCGCGTTATCAAGTCCATGAAGATAGTCTCGAATCTATACAAAAACAATTTTTACTATTTGCCTTAAGAAATTTTCAATGGGACTCTTTATATAATCTTCCACCTTATACTAATCGATTAAAGTTTATCAATCTTCCAACTCTTCCTAGTCGAAGTGAAATGCTTGGTGTAATATTTATGACAAAACTTTTAAATGGATCAATTTCAAGCCCATTCCTTCTGAACGAAGTGAGATTTTGTGTTCCCTCTCGGACTTCGAGATACTTCAAACCTCTTCTGCTGAAACAATGTAGAACGAATTTCGAACTAAATGAACCTTTTCGGTGTTTATGCCAAGATTACAACTCTCACTCAAACACATTTAATAGCTCGTTTTTCTATAAAAAATATTGTTCTCACCACTCTTAATAATTAATGTATAAAGCGATTGCTTCTGTTCTCTTTAAGCATTACGCTTGGCTGATGATATCTCTTCTGTAGCTGAGCAGTCTAAGATCTCGACGCTTGATAAACCGCTGCCCGTCAAATACTCAGCAAAAAAACGTACACAAAGAAATACATAAGCTGGAGGCGAACGATTTCCGCAAGCGTTAACTATGCCGACGATTGTTACCAAACTGCCACGTTCAGCGAAAGATGTTTGAGAAACTGAACGTAGTCCCTTTGCAGCATAAATCTGTAGAGATGAAATATAATATTTACGCAAATTAGCATAATGTTTCCAAATAAACTAAAAATACTCTCAAACGTATACATACGTACCATCATAATCATTAATTGACGCTTAACCGCCTTAGCGATTTTGGCCGTTACGTACTTATAACTATTTCTTACCTTAATAGGCTCCATCAACGTAGTGGCGTCCAAATTATAGATATCCTTTGCTTGGAATAAATATTTTTTATATATCGAAGCTAGGTTTATGAAAGAGCTTTCCACTGCTGATTTAGTAAAGCCACGTAATCTTGCCAAACTGATTTTTTCAGGTTTACGAAGGGAAATAGAAGGGTTTCTTTTAAGAAATCGATAAAGCCAATCATCTCCAGCTTCTTTTGATTTCTCCCAAATAGTGGGAACAACTACTATTAACTACTTTAGCGTAATCATACGCAATCTTTTTTAAATTTTAATACGATAATCCATGAGAATAAAAAGCACACTTCTTGACGTATTCACAAATATCGATTTCTTGTTGTTTAGTAAATGTCTGAATTGCTGTGTATTTCGATTGATATTTAAAAGGATCTTCAGAGCTGCCGTGATTTCCAGAATCTGAGATATCGCCTGAAGGTAATTTTTTTTCTCAAACGCATGATGAGACTTGTTATTTTTACTCCGTATTTGATTGCAGCTGAAGTTTGAGTCTCTCTCCCATTTCTGATATCTCTTATTACGTTTATAGTACAACGATTAATCTTCTTTTTGCAATTACGAACCATACTTCCTAAATATTAACCGAAAACCAGAAAACGGTACTCTCACTTTATAATAAGAACTAAGATGGGTTACATTTGATTTTTGTCAAATTTTTTTCACTTGGTAATTTAAAATTTTAACTCAACTGACATCACAAATGTCTTACGTATCACTGTCACAAAATTACACAGAACGCCCAAAAACGAGAAAAACACGTGCTGCTCCGCCAAAATGTACGCACTAACTGCCAAAATTCATGGAACTGAGTAAAATCAAATACTTTACCATTCCTAATTAATAAATTCGATTGATTGTACTGGCCTAACATCGAAAAGCCCATAGTAAAATGTGCCCAAAAGTCAAATATACCCAGTTTCCCCTATTTTCTTTTCTTCCAAAGCAGCCAATAAATGGTCGGGTTACAAAAAACTATACTGTCCATTGCATCGCCCCTCTTTGACCCTCTCGGGCTTCTAGCACCAATTATGGTCAAGGCTAAAATTCTTCTTCAAGAGATATGGCTGCTGAAACTCGAATAGGACGAGTCTGTTCCGCTGAATATTTTATCGGCTTGAAAACCCTTTCTTGACAATCTTTCGCACCTTACTGCAATCAAGGTTCCAAGGTACTGCTTATAAACCAATATTCAGTCTCTGCATATACATGGATTGATTATGACGGCAATGTTCGCGTACGCCTTCTCACAGCGAAGTCCAGGGTGGCCCCTACCAAACGACAGCCACTACCAAAACTGGAGCTTTGTGGTGCACTACTACTGTCCCGGCTTTTAACGAAATTAAGCCTTGGTTTTCTAAATACAATTTTGATACTTTTCTTTAGACATATTCTCAAATTGTACTTCACTGGCTTCAACTGCATTCAGCTAAGCTTTGAGCTTTCGCTGACAGCAGAGAGGCGGAAATATATCAGTTAACATTGGATGCTCATTGGAGACATGTACCAACTAAAAGCAATCCAGCTGACATTGTGTCCAGAGGAAGTACACCGGTTGAACTTGCAAGCTCAATTTGGTTCACAGTTCTTGCATTTCTTGCTGAAAACATAAACAAATGGCCTTGTGAACAACATAAAGATATCGATATGCGAGTTGTAAATGCGGAATTGCGGAAATCGGTATTTAATAGCGTTTAATTTTCTGGCTTAAGTGTTACGCTTTTTGTACGTCGCGCGAGGGTTGTTGTTCTATTCTAAAAAACAGGCAACGCTCTTACGGGGTATTTCTTTTGTGAAAATTGTTGCCTGCTCGCAACGCAAAAGCGTTACACTTTTACCCTGTATAAAATGGTGGTGTGGCAGTGCAACTCTGTGAAACTCTCAATTCGCTCTTAAGTTCCACATATACTCTGTTAATATGAGTAAATATGGTGAGTTGAAATGTTCTTTGTATGCAATATATATGTTGAAATTTTTCTGGAGCTCATTACTGATACTTAGCATAGACTTGACTTGACTTGGCGTAAACTTGGCAACTTAGCCACGATTTTACTCCACTTAGCGCATACAATCTGGCATCATAATCAATAAATGTCAATTTGTATGAGAAAATGTCAAAATGAAATGGAAGCAAACAAATGGCATCTCAAAATGTAAACGTCACTTAGAGCTTACATAGAAAATCAAAATTCAACATACTTCAAAGCCAAGTTAAGTCTTGCTAAGTTTTGAGTAATCAGTAACCTGCAATGTTCATTTAACAGAACTGTAAGTGACGGTTCTCAAGTCAAGTCAAGTCTATGCTAAGTATCAGTAATGGGCCCTTAACTCTATTAAGGCTTTACCATTTACTTAGGCAACCATTTATTTCAGAAAAGAAAACGCTATAAGATAACTGTAACCAAAAACTACTTCCCATAGTAAAGAAATTCGGATCGTGGCATGGATGTTTCGTTTTATCACAAAACTTAAGAAATCAGTTGCAAATATTACTGCACTGAAAAAAATGATGCTAATAAAATCAACAAATCTGTTCTGTTGTTCTTGACTTAACGGAGATTCGGTGAAATTGATCGAATTATGGTTAATTCGACCGAGTTCTTTGTCAAACGAACGAATGAGTTTAGTCGTTTCAACAGATGAGAAATTATCGCTCTTAAGTTAACAAAATTCAGTAAAATTGATAGATTCCTAATCAATCTAACTGATTTTTCTGTTAACACAACTAAACTTACAGGTAATTTCATAAGCGAACAACAGTCAATGCATGAGCAAATTTCAAAGAGAATTTTACGCTCACTGCGCTCCCTACTTTGTACTTATGACGATGGTGCCACTTGTTTAAAAAAAGAACACCAAAATAAGAAAAGCACCAAATTGAAAAAACGCACAAATTGGGAAAACAACAAAAAACTAGTTTTTCAGTTATCAATACAAAACAAAAAACCCTTTTTTTAATTTAATGTGCATAACACTGCAAAAAATTATGCAATGCCGGGACACATATTTATCGGGTACAATTTTGCAATTTCTCCCCCAAGCGAAAGCAAAATTGCGCCCTCTTGTTGCAAAAGTTTTGATTAAAGCCTCGATTCTGAGCGTTACCGGTAAAATAGTTCCCAGAACATTATGTAACCGAATATCGTTACCAGTTCTTATATTCGCGATTCTGGCCCAAGTGGTAACGCTGTCATCACCAAGAAACTCACCAGTGTCTGTGGAGAAATTTGAATGGTAGTTTTCTTCGCTTTCACGGTTACCACTTTGGTCCATGGGGTTGTGTTCCGCTGGTCCCTTTTCTTCAATTTTGGTCCTTTTTAGGCAGTAGCCACGATTGGTACTTTTCTTTCTTTTTCACTCAGGTAAAACTTCACAATATTGCCCAAAAATTCGCAACACTTTCGTTAGCCCCCATATAAATATTGCTCAGTCAGTAAAATGTACCAGAACAATAACATTTCACCTAGGATATAAGTAAGCCAGGCATTAAAAAGAAAAGTGTTGGCAAACACATTGTCGTTAATTGTTGATGAAATAACCGACTAATCAAAAAAAACTCTGATTTTATAATAATATTAATAACAGCTAGATGTTTCGATCGGTTATATAACACTATGTAAAATATACGAAAATAAAAATTTCTTCTCCCCTAGCATAGCTTATAGCGAGCACTCTGTCGTGAGCCTAACACTTTCAAAACTTATACAAAGAAATTCGTTACATTAATTCTCGTTTGGAACTCTGATATTTAAATCTTTCTCACCCAGCTCAATGAGTTCAAGGAATTCCAGGACTATTGTGGTGTTAAGCCACGCAAGGTAATTGAAAACTAAGTATCTTCGCACAAGAAATATTTTAACTCGAAAACAGAAGGAAGCAAATGCAAAAGACATTTGATTTCGGAAGAAATTTTTTGTATAAAATAATTCCCGTAGGCGCTAGCAGAATCCCTGAGTCCTGGGATCAAAACTCACACTTACTGAATCTAGGATCAGATATTAAGTTTAAACGCTAAGAGAAAAGGTAAGCATCTATAAAAATAGCACTAACAAAATTGCCAAGTTTCATTTATGATTTACTGAGTTTTCCACATACATAGTTCGGCAACACCAGAACGCAAATTTTGAACCGTTTCTTACTAAAACCTAACTGCACCATACATTTTATTTCATTGCAATCAACAACATAATTCTGTGTCAAAATATAGTA
Source organism: Eurosta solidaginis (assembly GCF_040869045.1). Lineage (NCBI taxonomy): Eukaryota > Metazoa > Arthropoda > Insecta > Diptera > Tephritidae > Eurosta > Eurosta solidaginis. The sequence continues at coordinate 159,015,018 of NC_090320.1, read as the reverse complement.
TAATTTTTGGTTGCATGCCCATATATTTGTTTGTTCAGCTTGAATTAAAGGAAAGTCTTCACTATGTATTTTATATAGAAACATCCTAAAGTTTTGTATTTTATACTAATAAAATAAAACAAAAATTTGGTTCTTTTTTCGATGAATTTTGGTCCCAAATGAAATGGTGTGGCAACCGTGTTCTCTTTACCGAAAATTTCTCACTTGTGGATACGAGGTTAACGAATAAACGGGACGATGTGTATATGCATATTATGCATCTTATACTAGGTTCAATTACACACCAAATTGGCAATTTATACTATTTGAGCAATTTATTACGCAACTTGTCATATAATAAATTGTAATAATAAATTGCCCATTTAAAACAAATTGCGTAATAAATTGTTTCAAACTGCAAATGCAACATTGTAAAGTGTGTTTATTGAGTATATTTTAACGTCAGTTACGCATGGCTGAACTATTTGGTTGGCTCATTTCATCAGCTGATTTTATGTCTTTCATTTCACTGGAGTAGGGATTGTCAAAAGAAGATGGCAAACTCAAAATGAAACCAAAACATTGAACACATTTTCTTACAACACACAAAAATTTCAAAGTTTTATGTTTTCATTCAATTTCATTCGCCCAATAATGTGCGTGTTCATTTTGACAGTCTGAACAAAGGTATGTTCTTGCGGTAGAGATGAGCCAACCAGCTATCAAATTACTATTGTGTAAGCTAAATCGAGTTGTATGAACAGCACTCAATTCAAATCGAAATTTCCTCAATTTATTTTTCTGTTTGAACATAGTATTAGGTTTCTACATAGGTATATTGTAATTTATTATGTGAAAGTACATAATGTAAACAAATATGTATAGCAAGAGGCAACACTTTTCTACTATTATCTTTACTTACTTGCGCTTACAATTCTTTATTTTTCAGTTTTATCCTTTTCTGAACAACAGCTGTTGTGTGGTTGTTTCGATGTAACCACCTACTTTTGTGGGTGAAAAATTATCCGGCTACTTTCGCAGGTAGAATACCAAAAGGGTGTAAAAGTTGCTTCATGATTTCGTTACCTTGGTGAAGAATGTTGTTACCACACTAGAATCAGGGCGTAAACGAACAGGATTTTTCCAAAATTAGTAGCATTTTCTTCAAGTTTTTACGAATTTTCACTCACGCGAACGAATCTAATAAGATAATAAAAAACATCCTTTTTTAATGTTGATGTTTGCGACAGCATAAAAGTTTGAGTTGTTTTGGAATCGTTAAGTATTAAAATTGCCGAATTACACGTATAGTTACTCCAATGGTGAATTTCCTGCCAACGAGATCATTCTTTACTTTTCTATAGCTTACAAGTTCTCTATTTAAAATGTTTTGTCAAACATACATTAACATACAAGTTTTGTTCGAAACAATCAAGTGTAACTACAAGCGAGAGAAGAAATTGAGAATGAGCTGAGCTGCAACTGAAAGAATTGAGAATCAGTTTTGTGACTACTATTTTCATTTCTATGTGCAAAGCGAAGTTCAAAACTATAAATTAAATAAATTATAAAATATATTATTTGGTGGAAGAGCGTTTAATAAAACAAAACAATAAAGTGTATAATGTTTAATGTGTGCCAGCATATTTGATGTAGCCCAATTGACGTCCGGTTGGTAAGTGCCACCGTGGTGTGATGGTAGCGTGCTCCGCCTGCCACACCGTAAGCCCTGGGTTCGCACCCCGGGCAAATCAACATCAAAATTAATGGTGAATTACCTTCCTGCGATTTGATTCTTTACTTTTCTATAACTTACAAGTTATATATTTAAAATATTATGTCAAACATTTATACTACAAGTTTTGTTCGAAAAGATCACGTGTGGCAACTATACACTGAAAGAAAAAAACTGGTAAAATCAACCGAAATACGGGTGTAAGGGTGGCAACTCTGTTTTGGTCTGGGCAGTAGTAAAGGCGGTGACACAATGACATTTTTCATATAGATGCGTTTAACACAAGCTTATGCATTCCAATAACATCGCCACAATCAACCAAGATGTTGCGTTTGTAAATATGAAGGAACTTCGGACTTGGCAATTGAAGTTTATTACGCCTTGCCCATTCACATACAAAATTTCGCGAAGCACTGTTGTAAACATTCTCCCTATACAACAAAAATACTTGCTAACATATTTTGCGTCGTATTCGGTTGTTATATTGTAGTTTTTAATTGTGAAAAATGTTAGAAAATTTACCAACCAGTGGGAAAAATAATTTCACTTGAAAAGTGTGTCAACACCCTTAACCAAACAAATGTCACATTCTTCTTCTTGAGCTTTGCTTGTAACAAAATTTGGGAGATGGCTACTTTTCAATATCAGATGGCGCCAGTGCCGCTCATTCTACCGTTCTCCATAAAAATGCGTGCAATCTACTCATAATGCATAAGCTTGTGTTAAACTCATCTATATGAAAAAGTGCTTATGTGTCGGGGCTTTAAGTGACGAGCAGCCGACGCGAGTGTACGCTGCGCAAGGCGTAGTATCAATCTTAATTTTCATACATTCAAACATTATTAAATTCCATATTAATATTTTTATTGACTAACTCATTAAATGTTTAAACTAAAGTGCGAGTGTTCATTTATTTAAATCGAATACACCAACCCCCTGTTTCCAAGCCCCTTTCAGGTCAGAAGGGGATGAATCGGCGTAAGAATTGTAAAATTGCAAATAACGGGATAGTGAGACTCCGGCAGAGTGGCGTTGGTGCTCCGCTGGCATTCTGTGAATTTCGTTGTGTATTGAACGTTGAGTTCAAATAGAGATATTTGTGCAAAGCATTAATTGTCCTTAAGTAAGAAAGAGATGTTAATGTGACTTACATTTGAAGTAGCAAATGTCGTGTGTATACCAATTGCGTGAACGAGACGCGTAAAGTACTCCATAATCGAGTTAACCGAAGAAGTAATATTCACTAAGTAATATATTAACATGCGGTAGCGAAAGATAGATGAACGTCTAATATCTCTGAACGGTAGCGTGAAACATATACGCGTGAATGAAAAACGTGCCCGGTATCGCAAACAATAAGAATAGGGAAAGTAAAACGAACGAAGGAAATTTCTAATTAGAAACAAACTTCAACAAGAGCATGCATAAACACACGTACAAAAGCGTATAAAACGAATTTTAACAACGAAAGGGTAATTATAGTAACGAAAAACGTGAATAAACAAAATGCCGCTTGTAAAAATTAGTAGTTTAAGATTGGCGGAGATTAAAGAACTGCTCAGTGAAAGAGGATTGGAGCCAGAAGGGCTGAAAACGAGTTAATTTTGCGACTAAGCTAAGCGGTTGGCACGGATGTAATAGAATTTACTCAAACGAATGTGCAAGAGCAAATTAATGAGTTGCGCAAAAGGTGTACTTCGATGATGCAAATGATGCAAACTCAAGCACCCCAGTTTGTGTTGTTGCGAGCACATCGAATTCGCAAAACGGTGAAAGGGCTATCGAAACGTCGGTGGTAAACGTTAACAAAAACAAATATTCGGTTAAAGAAATCGCGCAAACTTTACCGGACTTCGATCCAACAAACGAATCGTTAATCACGGTTGAACAATTTATAGAGAGAGTTAATAGTGTTATGAGTGCATACCAATGGGAAGAAAAGTGTTTGTTATCGGCAGTGTATAGTCGACTCAAAGGCGCCGCGAAAACGTGGCTCAATTCTACAGATAAGTTATATTCGAATCGGAGTGAATTGTCACAACAGCTGTGTGAAGAGTTTAGCTGTATGCCGGACGAAGTTGACATACATTACAAAATGAGTCAAGCAGTACGTAAAATAAATGAAACACGTATTAAATTACACAAGTATACACGGTTTTGGATCTGGGCAACCAAAAGTGGTTTTTAAGTAAATTTATGACGCTGAATCCGAATCTGCATTCCGTTTTTTAAGATTGATTCTAGTTTTTAATATAGTCAATAAATTCATTTTTTAAGATTTTTGTCAAATAATATTCATTTTATTAACTTAAAAGTAACAAATCAGAAATGAAGATTGGTGGATCTTTGCCTTTTGTATTGTTTAGTATCTGTTTCGCGTATTAGAGTCCAACAATAGTCGCTCATCATGCCTTCATCCCAAAATCCTTGGTATCGTCTTTCAATGTTGGCTAGATCTTGGTGTAACCGCTCTCCCTGTTCGTCGCTCGTATCACCCAAGTTTTCGGGAAAAAAATTGAGATGGGAATGCAGAAAATGCATCTTTAGAGACATCCGAGCTCCAATCTTGCGATAATTTTCCAACATATCGCCAATAATTTCCTAAAAATTAGGGGATTTGTGATTACCAAGAAAGTGGTGAACGATATTTTGAAAAGATGCCCACGCGGCTGCTTCATCGGGCGTTAAACATTTTGTAAATTCTTTATCAGCCATTAGTTTTCTAATATCAGGTCCGACAAATATTCCTTCTTTGATTTTTGCATATGACAATTTAGGAAACAACTTGACTAAGTACTGATAAGCCGGTCCTTCACGGTTTAATGCTTTGACGAAGTTCTTTATAAGACCAAGTTTAATGTGAAGAGGTGGCAGGAAAATGTCTTGTGGATTTACAAGTGGTTCAGCGGAGACGTTTTGCTGTCCAGGCTCATATTGAGTACGACTTTGCCATTCTTTCCTCACATAATGATGTTCAGTTGCGCGACTATCCCACAAGCATAAGAAACAACAAAATTTGGTGAATCCAGATTGCATCCCAGTTAAGATGCCAATAACCTGTTGAAATAATATAAAAAATAAGTGTTTTCGATTTAATTGGAATTAATGTTTATACCTCTAGATCACCACATATTTTCCATTTATGATCATTGTATTTGATGAAGCACAGGATCTTCCGCATTGTTTCGTAGCACTCCTTCGTTTGTACTGCATGAGCAATCGGAATAGATGGCTTGTTATTCCCGTTGTGGAGAAGAGCAGCTTTTAGGCTGTATTTGGAACCATCAATGAATAAACGCCATTCGTTTCGATCGTAGGGTGCATTCATTTCATTAAATAAACCATTAATATCGTTACAGAAACTTATGTTGTCTTCTTTTTTGAAGAACGGTCGAAGTGGCTCATTTCTGTTTCTGTATACAGTAACTTTTGTTCGAGAGTCTAGATTTTTCCATTGCTGCAGCCGTGATCCTAGCAACTCTGCTTTTTGTTTGGACAAATTCAAATCACGAATCAAATCGCTTAGTTCATCTTGCAAAATTAAATGTGGCCCTTCCATGACAAATTCGCTTTCACTGCTCGGGGGTGATGGAGTTAAAGTTTCCAGGACGTTTGCACTTATACTTCGATAGACTGGCAATGGATCATTAGCAGTACGTGGAACTGGCTTGGATACTGATGATACATCAGGATAATTATTTTTTGCTAATTTTTTTGCATTTATACCCGCAACTTTCATCAAACAAAAGTAGCAATCATCTTTATGGTTTTTAGGTTCTCTCCAGAGCGCTGGCATTGAAAAGGAAAAGTACTCACGTTCTCCAGATGACCACTTATACAGCTTTGTTTTGCATGCGTTACAAATAAATTTCGGTCTCCATGACTTACGAGTGTCTGCTACGCTGAAACCAAAGTAGTGCAGATACGCATCTTTGAGCGCATTTGTTATTATTTTGCCACTTTTTTTTAATCATATAACCACCACAAACGTAACAAAAACACTTTGGATCAACTTTGCAACACTGTCTCTGCATTTTTATTTTTATATAATGGTGTTGATGGTTTAGAATATATTTTAATTCTGAGTCTTAAACTATTTTACATTTGCTTATATAATAAATCTTAAAACTATGTTCCTAAACGTAACTATACTTGTAAGTGCGTTTGTGTATCTAATGTTAGACAAAAGACTAATTTTAATGTCTTCTTAGTTTATTCTATTGTTTGCTTCTATTGTTCTATTGATTCTATTGTTTGTTTGTTCAAGGGCATTGCTTGAATATTAAGAAACCATCTGTTTTGTATGAGGGTTGTTTATACTTATCTTTCCTCAAGTGGACTGTATGTGTGTACATATGTGTGTGTATGTGTGATAGGTTTAGGTACCTTATCCTGTTACTTATTTTAGAGCGGAGTAGTTATATGTTCATACTTTTATGAACATTCTGCCATTTTTACTTACTTATCAAGCAGTGCCATGATTTAAAAGCTGTTATAACAGCACAATGGTGCTATCATGCGAGATCTCGGAAACTAGAATCAATCAATGAAGCATCGTGAGTTACAAAGGGCTTTGGCAGTCAATCGGTTTAGAACAGAGCCGACCACACAAATACTAAAACAATTGCATAAGTGTGTGTAAAAACTAAGTGACACCTCCCCACAGTGTGCTAAAAGAAAATGTGTACTGTGAAGTTTGAAATTAAAAAGAACTTTGGTTATTTTATTTTCAAGCTAATCCTGACTATATTTACTTATATTCAATAACGCGGATGTCAAGCTAGTCAGATAAAACTTTTTTATAAAAGAAGGTATGGCGTTTATTCAATGCAAAATTTACTTAAAAATTCACTTTTTCATTAAGAAAAAACTATAAACAAAGTAAATGTAAAGATAGAAATATATATTTTCAAAACATAAATTTATTCAATAAAAAAAAATTTATGAAAATTAATAAAACTAAGTAGAACGTATAAAAATATATTTATATTAAATTGTCAATATTTATTAATAATTAATTAATTATTTTTATTATTAATAATTAATATTTAAATTGTCAATATTAATATGCATGTTCAAGAGAACTTAATAATACTGTAACGAATTTACTTGCAAATCTTCTTATTTGCAACCCTCTGCTAAGTTCGAATCACTAAAATGTTGAATAAATAACTCCAATATGTAATAATGCAAAATGGCCTTTATTAAAGTACTTCACAATAACACTCAAACTGTGCAACGAATAGCTTGCTTAATAACCAAACTGATTGATAGCTCAAATGAAACTCTACTATTGCCCGCCAGATTGCGTGCTTAATCAATAACTGCTTGATAGCTCAAATCAAACTGAATTCCAGCGCCTCTACATTTGTTGCCTTTTATACTCTATGATTTCAACTTTCGCATTTTCTAGGCGCTTCCAGAATCTACTAGTCCATCAGCTCTCAAACTTCTCAGCTGTAACTACAATTGCACGATTTATAGCTCCTCTCATTGCATACTTTCAGGAGTATCTTAGATATATGCATGTATTAGTTTGGATATGGCAAGCGGATTTCATCAAATACCCGTTCATCCAAACTCCATTGAACTCACTTCTTTTGTCACGCTAGAGGGGCAGTGTGAGTATTTGACAATGCCTTTTGGACTCAAAAATGCTCCATCAGTATTTCAAAGAGCCGTAATGAAAGCATTGGGAGAACTTGCATACTCGTATGTCATAGTGTATATGGATGACATTATGATAGTCTCATCAACAAAAGAAGAAGCTTTTAAAAGGCTAGAGGTGGTGTTGGGTACATTGACAGAAGCTGGGTTTTCGTTTAACGTCACCAAATGTTCGTTTCCAAAATCGAGTATTGCATATTTGGGATATGAAATAAAAGCCGGAATAATTCAACCCAACCCTCGTAAAATTGATGCTTTAGCAGCTCTACCACCACCGCAGTAGGTTCACCAATTAAGACAGTTTTTAGGGTTAGCTTCGTATTTTCGGCAGTTTGTAGCTAAATTTTCACAAATAATGAAGCCGTTATACTTCTTTGTCTCTAACAAAATCAGTTTTATCTGGAAGCCAGAGCATGAACAGATACGACAAAAAATAATTTCATTGTTGACAAATACACCAGTTTTAACAATTTTTGATCCGCAATATCCAATAGAATTGCATACAGATGCTAGCGCCGATGGATATGGTGCTACTCTACTGCATAAAATTAACAATAAACCTCATGTTATCAAATATTTTAGTAAATGAACACTGCAGAATCTAAGTATCACTCATACGAGTTAGAAACCTTGGCCGTCGTTAATTCGATTAAACATTTTCGACACTATTTGCAAGGACACCAATTTGTTGTAGTCACCGATTTTAATTCTCTTAAAGCATCTCATACCAAAAACGACTTAACACCAAGAGTCCATTGTTGGGCTAAGATCTGGTGAATCAGTCAAAATTAAATTGTCGCTTTCTGGTGAAGAGGTTTCTTCCACATGTGGGACTTCTTCTGAAAAATACGTTTAAAGTAGATAATATTTTTTGCTGTTAGCCAAGAACCGTTCTTGAATGTTAAAATTTGTTGCTTTCGAATTTAAATGGAGGTTCTTAATTGAAAAATATGTTTTATCGTGTTAAAAGTGTAGTGAATAAATATATATTTCTGGAAGTGGAATTAAATTTTAATGAACAACTTGCAACCTTTGGAAAAATGTAAAAGTTTGGAAAATTACTTAGTGCGGACAATATTGCCCATTACGATGTTGATAATATGGACCAGTAGGCCATATTTGACAACCTTTTATTAAGATGAATAACGTTATTTCTTTTTTGTTGAAGGATTAAAATGACTTCAAATCCGACCCAAGATTCCAAAAAACGACAGGCGTGGAGCAAGGAGAATATGACTAAGGCAATCTCGGATGTAAAAATGAAGAAGGTGGGGTTCCTGAAGGCGTGTAAGCAATACAATGTACCTAAAACCACATTGCGCCATTTATTTGCTGATCATGGACGACCTATTGATGAAGTTGTGTCAGCTAAGCTAGAAAGGAAAACAGTTTGCCCTCCAGAACTTGAATATTCTCTTATGAAATATATAGTCTAATGGAGGCGAAATGGTTCGGTCTAACGAGCAATGACATAAGATCACTAGCTTTTCAAGTAGCGCAAAAAAATAATTTACCGAACCCTTTTTCTGTAGCGAAGGAAACAGCAGGAAGAGATTTGTTGCGTTTGTTTCTTAGACGTCACTCGTCTTTATCGTTCCGTCAACCAACCAGTACATCTGTAGCTCGAGCAATGTTGCAATTTTCTTTGATCTGCTACAAAGGGAGATAGAAAAATATAAATTTCTCCCCCAATAATATTTATAATGATGATGAACTTGGTTCTGAAATGCAGGAAGCAAATTCGTGCCCTTGCTTCAGTTGAAATAGGATCTTTGATTACAGCATTTTATGTATGCAGGTGGTTCGTTCACACCACCCATGTTAATTTTTCCTCGAAAAAGAGACAATCCACTTCTAATGAAAGGAGCATCTCCTGGATGCATAAACGCTAGTCATCCCTCTGGATGGGTTCAAACTAATTTATTCACCAAATGGTTTAATCACTTCCTTTCAGTAGTGAAACCTTCTGAATCATCTCCTGTATTACTAATTTAAGATGGCCATGCATGTCATACAAGAAACATTGAAATAATAGAGCTAGCTAGAAAAAATTACGTGCCTATTCTCTCGATTCCTCCGCACTCAAGCCACCAAATTCAACCCCTTGACAAAACTTTCATGGGGCCTTTGAAAAAATATTTGACGAAGAAGATCAGCTGTTGGATTATAAATCATGCAAAAGCATTGACTCAATATGACATTATTGAATTATTTGGTCGAGCGTACATGAAAGCTCAAAGTGGTGAAACAGCTGTCAAAGGGTTTTATTCAACTGGAATGTACATTGTTAATAGTCAAATATTTAACGACCATGACTTTTTGGCATCAGAAGAAGTTGAAGCACCCGAAGGCAGCATAGAAAACAGTAATCAAACTTCTGTATCACCTGCATACGCTGATCAATTGCCAGAATCAGACCAAAATATTAATATAATTGAACCTATTTCTTAGGAACCGTCTACAAACTTCATATTGCCTCAAGAGATTCCCCGATTTCGGTCTGTATCAAAGAAACAACAAACCGATGAAGGAAACCAGGAAAAGCAGAAATAATTTCATCATCATCATACAAGCAGGCTTTGGAAGAATCTTTGAATAAAATTAACGGGGAAAAACATATCATGAAGGGAAGGCTAAAATCTGCAAAATACAATAAAAAGCGAAAGACTTTTATAAACAAGGTACTTATGTGTAGACAAATTTGAACTAAAACAATGTTTATCTACGGGTTCGAATCGAGCTCAAGGCCTAACAATATTTTTTTATCATTATTATTGTTATGATAAATTTTTTCTTAATTGAAAAAATTTTTAAATTAGAATAGAAGAAAGAAAAAATTTTAGACAACTGCCAAAGCTCGTTGTATAGATCCATTTAGGGAACTGCTAAATTCCTTCATCGGCAACGTTTAGGCGCCGCTGCTATAACCATTCAGCCATCACAGCGGTTTTTTGTTTGTCTTCATTAATCCTACTTCTATTCTGTTTCGTGCCAATTGATATTCACAACACTGCGACATCTGTTGCAGAATGGCTGTGGAAATTTGTTATGGCAGCATTGCCAACAAACAAGTCCAATTCCAACAGCAAGTGCAACAGATGTCGCAGTGTTGTGAATATCAATTGGCACGAAACAGAATAGAAGTAGGATTAATGAAGACAAACAAAAAACCGCTGGGATGGCTGAATGGTTATAGCAGCGGCGCCTAAACGTTGCCGATGAAGGAATTTAGCAGTTCCCGAAATGGATCTATACAACGAGCTTTGGCAGTTGTCTAAAATTTTTTCTTTCTTCTATTCTAATTTAAAATTTTTTTCAATTAAGAAAAAATTTATCATAACAATAATAATGATAAAAAATTATTGTTAGGCCTTGAGCTCGATTCGAACCCGCGATCTTAAAATCAGTAGGCCGATATAACAGCAAAAATTGTTAATACATCCCAGAGCACGGGGAAAAAAGTGTCAATAAAATATGACACTATGGCAGCATTGCCAACAAACAAGTCCAATTTCCACAGCCATTCTGCAACAGATGTCGCAGTGTTGTGAATATCAATTGGCACGAAACAGAATAGAATTAGGATTAATGAAGACAAACAAAAAACCGCTGTGATGGCTGAATGGTTATAGCAGCGGCGCCTAAAGGTTGCCGATGAAGGAATTTAGCAGTTCCCGAAATGGATCTATACAACGAGCTTTGGCAGTTGTCTAAAATTTTTTCTTTCTTCTATTCTAATTTAAAAATTTTTTCAATTAAGAAAAAATTTATCATAACAATAATAATGATAAAAAATTATTGTTAGGCCTTGAGCTCGATTCGAACCCGCGATCTTAAAATCAGTAGGCCGATATAACAGCAAAAATTGTTAATACATCCCAGAGCACGGGGAAAAAAGTGTCAATAAAATATGACACTATGGCAGCATTGCCAACAAACAATTCCAATTTCCACAGCCATTCTGCAACAGATGTCGCAGTGTTGTGAATATCAATTGGCACGAAACAGAATAGAAGTAGGATTAATGAAGACAAACAAAAAACCGCTGTGATGGCTGAATGGTTATAGCAGCGGCACCTAAACGTTGCCGATGAAGGAATTTAGCAGTTCCCTAAATGGATCTATACAACGAGCTTTGGCAATTGTCTAAAATTTTTTTCTTTCTTCTATTCTAATATAAACAAATTTTTCCAATTAAGAAAAAATTTATCATAACAATAATAATGATAAAAAAAATATTGTTAGGCCTTGAGCTCGATTCGAACCCGTAGATAAACATTGTTTTAGTTCAAATTTGTCTACACATAAGTACCCATTGTTTATAAAAGTCTTTCGCTTTTTTATTGTATTTTGCAGATTTTAGCCTTCCCTTCATGATTATGTTTTTCCCCGTTAATTTTATTCAAAGATTCTTCCAAAGCCTGCTTGTATGATGATGATGAAATTATTTCTGCTTTTCCTGGTTTCCTTCATCGGTTTGTTGTTTCTTTGATACAGACCGAAATCGGGGAATCTCTTGAGGCAATATGAAGTTTTAGACGGTTCCTAAGAAATAGGTTCAATTATATTAATATTTTGGTCTGATTTCTGGCAATTGATCAGCGTATGCAGGTGATACAGAAGTTTGATTACTGTTTTCTATGCTGCCTTCGGGTGCTTCAAACTTCTTCTGATGCCAAAAAGTCATGGTCGTTAAATATTTGACTATTAACAATGTACATTCCAGTTGAATAAAACCCTTTGACAGCTGTTTCACCACTTTGAGCTTTCATGTACGCTCGACCAAAATAATTCAACTAATGTCAATATTGAGTCAATGCTTTTGCATGATTTATAATCCAACAGCTGATCTTCTTCGTCAAATATTTTTTCAAAGGCCCCATGAAAGTTTTGTCAAGGGGTTGAATTTGGTGGCTTGAGTGCGGAGGAATCGAGAGAATAGGCACGTAATTTTTTCTAGCTAGCTCTATTATTTCAATGTTTCTTGTATGACATGCATGGCCATCTTAAATTAGTAATACAGGAGATGATTCAGAAGGTTTCACTACTGAAAGGAAGTGATTAAACCATTTGGTGAATAAATTAGTTTGAACCCATCCAGAGGGATGACTAGCGTTTATGCATCCAGGAGATGCTCCTTTCATTAGAAGTGGATTGTCTCTTTTTCGGGGAAAAATTAACATGGGTGGTGTGAACGAACCACCTGCATACATAAAATGCTGTAATCAAAGATCCTATTTCAACTGAAGCAAGGGCACGAATTTGCTTCCTGCATTTCAGAACCAAGTTCATCATCATTATAAATATTATTGGGGGGGAAATTTATATTTTTCTATCTCCCTTTGTAGCAGATCAAAGAAAATTGCAACATTGCTCGAGCTACAGATGTACTGGTTGGTTGACGGAACGATAAAGACGAGTGACGTCTAAGAAACAAACGCAACAAATCTCTTCCTGCTGTTTCCTTCGCTACAGAAAAAGGGTTCGGTAAATTATTTTTTTGCGCTACTTGAAAAGCTAGTGATCTTATGTCATTGCTCGTTAGACCGAACCATTTCGCCTCCATTAGACTATATATTTCATAAGAGAATATTCAAGTTCTGGAGGGCAAACTGTTTTCCTTTCTAGCTTAGCTGACACAACTTCATCAATAGGTCGTCCATGATCAGCAAATAAATGGCGCAATGTGGTTTTAGGTACATTGTATTGCTTACACGCCTTCAGGAACCCCACCTTCTTCATTTTTACATCCGAGATTGCCTTAGTCATATTCTCCTTGCTCCACGCCTGTCGTTTTTTGGAATCTTGGGTCGGATTTGAAGTCATTTTAATCCTTCAACAAAAAAGAAATAACGTTATTCATCTTAATAAAAGGTTGTCAAATATGGCCTACTGGTCCATATTATCAACATCGTAATGGGAAATATTGTCCGCACTAAGTAATTTTCCAAACTTTTACATTTTTCCAAAGGTTGCAAGTTGTTCATTAAAATTTAATTCCACTTCCAGAAATATATATTTATTCACTACACTTTTAACACGATAAAACATATTTTTCAATTAAGAACCTCCATTTAAATTCGAAAGCAACAAATTTTAACATTCAAGAACGGTTCTTGGCTTTCGTGAATTGTAACTAGAGCTTACGATTTATTCTCGAACACAAACGAGATTTTCGAAACCCAGGAAATCGAAAACTCGACTTCCCTCGAGGTTCTCATGTCTCGAAGTGCTCGTAGTTTCTCGACATAAACTTAATTGCTGTATGGACAGTATTTATACACTTGGTTTTTTTTTTACTTGTGACCTCTTACTTGATTTTATTGCTTTCCAGTGACACTTAACTCAAAACATATTTATTATACATGTCGGTGAAACACACAATTTTATTATAAATTATTTAAGTGTCATTCGAAATTATCAATGACCCTGTAAAAGTATACGCGTATTGTGTTACAGGATCTACTGTGCACATAAAATATTTGTTGAATAAATTTGTATGTGATCGAAGTAAACTGTTATCACATTCTTCCTTTTAATGTAAGAGCGGAGTAAAAGCATTATGATTTACCGAGCGGGCTACTGTGCGCCACGATGTAAGCTATAAGTGCCGAAAAGGTAAGAAAGAGACAAGTATGTGAATAAAACTTGTCTGAAGAAAATATGAATTCGCAATGACTCGAATAGAAGTGCTTGTGGTTTATTAATCAATGTAAGAAAAGCTTTGAAATCGTGCAGACGCGCATTTGTTCGCTGCGCTTAGTTTTCTTTTAATAAAAACTTATTGTTGATTCAAATTGATTGAAAATTTGTAGTTGTTATTTCGATCCTTACAAAACTATGGAAAGCACTACCAAAGATGGTGAATCGGCCAAGGAATGCCGGCTGACGTAAGTTTTGATGGAATTTCAAGTCCTGTCCCGACATCAGATGTGGATGGACTCCCCATTCTAGAAATGCAGAATCGACAATTCATTGAACTTTTTAAAATAATGAATCCAAAATCTTCAAAACGAGAGCATGTTGCTTTGCCGAAATTTAACCCTGATGTTATAGGTGTAGATGCTATATCTTGGTGCTCAACTGTGGACGTAATAAGTGGTGCGCTTCGCAATGGTTGTCTCAAGTAAGCTTTGCGGGTATTACTTGGCAGCAGTTTAGAGATTTATTTGTAAAATGCTTTGAAGGTATAGTGACTTCAGCAGCTACGCTCATGAATATTTTCAATGGGAGGCCAAATGACAATGACTGCATTTCGGTGTATGCAACTCAGCTAGTAACCCCACTAATGCATAAAAGGAAATCTCAGACTATAGAAGAAATAGCTATCGCCGTGGTTCTTGCACATTCAGCTCGCTTTCACAACAGTTTACAACGTTTTTTATTTAAAACAAACATTAAACAAGTAAGGAAGGTTAAGTTCGAGTGTAACCGAACATTACATACTCAGTTGAGAGCTATGGTGATAACATAAGGGAAAATAACCATGTAGGAAAATGAACCGAGGGAAACCCTGGAATGTGTTTGTATGACATGCGTATCAAATGAAAGGCATTAAAGAGTATTTTATGAGGGAGTGGGCCATAGTTCTATAGGTGGACGCCATTTAGGGATATAGCCATAAAGGTGGATCAGGGTTGACTCTAGAATGCGTTTGTACGATATGGGTATCAAATGAAAGATGTTAATGAGTATTTTAAAAGGGAGTAATCCTTAGTTCCATAGGTGGACGCCGTTTCGAGATATCGCCATAAAGGTGGACCAGGGGTGACCCTAGAATTTGTTTGTACAATATGGGCATCAAACGAATGGTGTTAATGAGTATTTTAAAAGGGAGTGGGCCTTAGTTCTATAGGTGGATGCCGTTTCGAAATATCGCCATAAAAGTGGACAAGGGGTGACTCTAGAATGTGTTTGTACGATATGGGTATCAAATTAAAGGTATTAATGAGGGTTTTAAAAGGGAGTTGTGGTTGTTGTATAGGTGGTCGCGTTTTCGAGATATCGCCATAAAGGTGGACCAGGGGTGAATCTAGAATGCGTTTGTACGATATGGGTATCAAATGAAAGGTGTTAATGAGTATTTTAAAAGGGAGTAATCCTTAGTTCCATAGGTGGACGCCGTTTCGAGATATCGCCATAAAGGTGGACCAGGGGTGACCCTAGAATTTGTTTGTACAATATGGGTATCAAAAGAAAGGTGTTAATGAGTATTTTAAAAGGGAGTAATCCTTAGTTCCATATGTGGACGCCGTTTCGAGATATCGCCATAAAGGTGGACCAGGGGTGACCCTAGAATTTGTTTGTACAAAATGGGCATCAAACGAAAGGTGTTAATGAGTATTTTAAAAGGGAGTGGGCCTTAGTTCTATAGGTGGACGCCGTTTCGAAATATCGTCACAAAGGTGAACCAGGGGTGACTCTAGAATGTGTTTGTACGATATGGGTATCAAATTAAAGGTATTAATGAGGGTTTTAAAAGGGAGTGGTGGTTGTTGTATAGGTTGTCGCATTTTCGAGATATCGCCATAAAGGTGGACCAGGGGTGACCCTAGAATTTGTTTGTACAATATGGGCATCAAACGAATGGTGTTAATGAGTATTTTAAAAGGGAGTGGGCCTTAGTTCTATAGGTGGATGCCGTTTCGACATATCGCAATACAAGTGGACCAGGGGTGACTCTAGAATGTGTTTGTACGATATGGGTATCAAATTAAAGGTATTAATGAGGGTTTTAAAAGGGAGTGGTGGTTGTTGTATAGGTGGTCGCATTTTCGAGATATCGCCATAAAGGTGGACCAGGGGTGACCCTAGAATTTGTTTGTACAATATGGGTATCAAAAGAAAGGTGTCAATGAGTATTTTAAAAGGGAGTAATCCTTAGTTCCATAGGTGGACGCCGTTTCGAGGTATCGCCATAAAGGTGGAGCAGGGGTGACCCTAGAATTTGTTTGTACAATATGGGTATCAAAAGAAAGGTGTTAATGAGTTTTTTAAAAGGGAGTAATCCTTAGTTCCATAGGTGGACGCCGTTTCGAGATATCGCCATAAAGGTGGTCCAGGGGTCTCTAGAATTCGTTTGTGCAATTTGGGTATCAAACGAAAGGAGTTAATGAGTATTTTAAAAGGGAGTGGGCCTTAGTTCTATAGGTGGACGCCTTTTCGAGGTATCGCAATAAAGGTGGAGCAGGGGTGACTCTAGACTTTGTTTGTACGATATGGGTATCAAATGAAAGGCATTAATGAGTATTTTTAAAAGGGAGTGGGCCATCGTTTTATAGGTGTTCGCCTTTTCGAGATATCGCCATAAAGGTGGACCAGGGGTGACTTTAGAATATGTTTGTACGATATGGGTATCAAATGAAAGGTGTTAATGAGTATTTTAAAAGGGCGTGGGGCTTAGTTCTATAGGTGGACGCCTTTTCGAGATATCGCCATAAAGGTGGACCAGGGGTGACTCTAGAATAAGTTTGTACGATACGGGTATCAAATTAAAGGTATTAATGAGAGTTTTAAAAGGGAGTGGTGGTAGTTGTATATGTGAAGGCGTTTTCCAGATATCGACCAAAATGTGGACCAGGGTGACCCAGAACATCATCTGTTGGATACCACTAATTTATTTATATATGTAATACCTGCCAAGATTTTAAGAGTTTTTTATTTCGCCCTGCAGGACTTTTTTATTTTCTTCTACTTAATATGGTAGGTGTCACAACCATTTTATAAAGTTTTTTCTAAAGTTATATTTCGCGTCAATAAAACAATCCAATTACCTTACCATGTTTCATCCCTTTTTTCGTATTTGGTATAGAATTATGGCATTTTTTTCATTTTTAATAATTTTCAATATCGAAAAAGTGGGCGTGGTCATAGTCGGATTTCGTTCATTTTTCATACCAAGATAAAGTGAGTTCAAGTAAGCACGTGAACTAAGTTCATTAAAGATATGTCGATTTTTGCTCAAGTTATCGTATTAACGACCATGCGGAAGGACAGACGGAAGACTGTGTATAAAAACTGGGCGTGGCATCAACCGATTCCGTCCATTTTCACAGAAAACAGTGAACGTCATAAAATCTATGCCCCTACCAAATTTCAAAAGGATTGGTTAATTTTTGTTCGACTTATGGGGTTAAAAGTATCCTAGACAAATAAAATGAAAAAGGGCGGAGCCACGCCCATTTTGAAATTTTCTTTTATTTTTGTATTTTCTTGCACTACATCATTACTGGAGTTGAATGTAGACATAATTTACTTATATACTGTAAAGATATTAAATTTTTTGTTAAAATTTTACTTAAAAAAATTTTTTTTTTAAAATGGGCTTGGTCCTTCTCCGATTTTGCTAATTTTTATTAAGCGTACATATAGTAATAGGAGTAACGTTCCTGCCAAATTTCATCATGATATCTGCAACGACTGCCAAATTACAGCTTGCAAAACTTTTAAATTACCTTCCTTTAAAAGTGGGCGGTGCCACGCCCATTGTCCAAAATTTTACTAATTTTCTATTCTGTGTCATAAGTTCAACTCATCTACCAAGTTTCGTCGCTTTATCTGTCTTTTGTAATGAACTATCGTACTTTTTCGGTTTTTCGAAATTTTCGATATCGAAAAAGTGTGCGTGGTTATAGTGCGATATCGTTCATTTTAAATAGCGATCTGAGATGAGTGCTCAGGAACCTACATACCAAATTTCATCAAGATACCTCAAAATTTACTCAAGTTATCGTGTTAACGGACGGACGGACTGACATGGCTCAAACAAATTTGTTTTCGATCCTGATTATTTTGATATATGGAAGTCTATATCTATCTCGATTCCTTTATATATGTACAACCAACCGTTATCCAATCAAACTTAATATACTCTGTGAGCTCTGCTCAACTGAGTATAAACACGTAATGAACTTCAACAAGAGCTTAGAGCATTCTCGTTTGGCAAAAGAAACTTTCCTTTTGAAAATCAGCCTGAACTGAAGAAGCACAAACCACCACCATACTTAAAATGTCATTTTTGTGGAAAAGTGGGCCACAAAATCGCTGACTGTCGACTAAAGAAAGACAACAAATTATCAATCAAAGCAAATCAATCCGTTAACAAAACTGGTGAAAAGGGTAGATCATCACTCATTTGTTTCAAGTGTGGAGGAGCAGGACATTACGCATCAAAGTGTACCAGAAGCAACAATCAGCCCGCAAACAACAGCAAATTCGGTGTTGAGAAAAGAGTCGATGTATGGGAAGTGATTGAACCAAAGGGAGTACTTCGTCAATCTGGTGAGTTATATCAATTTTATTTTGATTCTGGGGCTGAATGTTCGCTACTTAAAAAATCGGTATCAGAGAAATTTTCGGGTAAACGTTTAAATAATACTGTATTTTTAAGAGGTTTCAGAAGTACCTCTATATGTAGTAATTTACAAATTTTATCAAATGTTAAGGTATGCAGTTATTCTCTTGAAGTTTTGTTTCATGTTGTATTGGATAAATATTTAAAGCACGATGTTATGATTGGCCGTGAAATTCTGTCTCAGAATTTCAGCGTTCTTATTACGGCAAACAAGTTTGAAATTTTTAAATAAAAAAATGGCAATATGTGCTCTAACAGCTCATTTTCTCTAAATACCGATCTGACAGATAATGATAAAACTAAGTTAATGTCATTGTTGAGTAAATATTCAGAATTTTTCATAGAAGGTATTCCGCGAACTCGAGTTACCACTGGTCAATTAGAGATAAGGTTAATTGATCAAAATAAAACAGTGCAGAGACGACGTTATAGGTTAAGTTGCGAAGAAAAAGAAATTGTTAGAAATATAATATCAGAGTTGTTAGAACACAATATTATTTGCCCTAGTAGTTCTCCATTTGCTAGTCCGATGTTATTTGTAAAGAATAAGAACGGGTCAGATCGCCTTTGTGTCGACTATCGCCAATTGAACTCGAATACAGTTTCTGATAGGTATCCATTACCAATTATATCCGACCAAATTGCTACGTTACGTGGAGCAAATTATTTTACTAGTTTGGATATGGCAAGCGGATTTCATCAAATACCCGTTCATCCAAACTCCATTGAACTCACTTCTTTTGTCACGCCAGAGGGGCAGTATGAGTATTTTACAATGCCTTTTGGCCTCAAAAATGCTCCATCAGTGTTTCAAAGAGCCGTAATGAAAGCATTGCATACTCGTATGTCATAGTGTATATGGATGACATTATGATAGTCTCATCAACAAAAGAAGAAGCTTTTGAAAGGCTAGAGATGGTGTTGGGTATGTGGACAGAAGCTGGGTTTTCATTTTACGTCACCAAATGTTCGTTTCTAAAATCGAGTATTGAATATTTGGGATATGAAATAAAAGCCGGAATAATTCAGCCCAACCCTCGAAAAATTAAAACTTTAACAGCTCTACCACCACCGCAGTCGGTTCACCAATTAAGACAGTTTTTAGGGTTAGCTTCGTATTTTCGGCAGTTTGTAGCTAAATTTTCACAAATAATGAAGCCGTTATACTTCCTTGTCTCTAACAAAATCAATTTTATCTGGAATCCAGAGCATGAACAGATACGACTGTTGCGGTCACCCTAATAGCTTCATAACATAAAGTACCAAAATAATGTAACTCTGTTATTCCATTTCCAAACGCTTCCATCCATGTGACGTTTGTCATATCAGCTGTTGGAAAATACATAAGCCGCGACGGCCAACTTCCGCTTCGTCGGATTCACGTCTCAAATTTAATATCTCAATTTATCCTTAATTCTTTTTATCCAAAAGCTTACTTATATTGTAAGAGTTAGAGTTTTTTCGCTTCGTTGCCTGACGCGCAAGAAATATCCGCCAATTGATTGGAGCAACGCCCATTGCAAGCGCAAAGATTAAGGTAAGTGAGCAGCCAACAGAAACAAAAGAGGGAC
This sequence comes from Eurosta solidaginis, assembly GCF_040869045.1. Taxonomy (NCBI): domain Eukaryota; kingdom Metazoa; phylum Arthropoda; class Insecta; order Diptera; family Tephritidae; genus Eurosta; species Eurosta solidaginis. Next base: position 158,994,713 of record NC_090320.1, on the reverse strand, counting down.
TCTGATTTTGTTCTCCCAATTTAGAGCGTACATCACGCAAGCGGCTGGATTGCGCGCCCTGGTAGTGAGCAAATTATTTTATCACCAGCAAGTGGGAGGCGGCGAGGAAGGCGACAATTTGCTGAGCGCGCACACGAGGCCAGGGCCAGTTGAAAGTGCCGTCGCTGAACTGCATCCATGTGCACGTGTACAACAGCAAGGAAAATATATAATGAAATAACAAGTATCAACTGGAGCAGTGAACGGCGGAGCAGTCAGCACAGGTTTTTTTAGTTTTAAGTGTTGCGTTGGCGCTTAAGCCGCGCGTCTCAGCGGTTAAGCAAATTGATAGTTAGGAACGCGGTCAGGTGTGCTCTTAACCTGCGCTCCACAACAACGTGAAGACATTTTTGTGATCTAAGATTGATGTGACAGGAATTCGGCAATGAATCGAAGAGTGATCTAACGTGGAAAATGACCACCAAATATGCTTGTTCTATGACTTGTTAAATGTAAAATTTTTTTTGAACACTTATTGTGCTACAGTTCTTGTGTTAGTTTCTCCTATTTTGTTGCTTTCATATAATTCATGTGAAGGCGTTATCTCACGAGTAATTAAACTAATTTGTTTTTGTTGAGCGAAGCGCACAGACGCTGGCAGAACCAAAGGGAGTGGTAGGGTGATTCGAGCGCGCTAGAAAATTGCAACCAAGGGCGTGCACAAGACGTCTTGTAGGGTTTGCGGGGGTGTATGTAGCAGATGGCCACGATGAGCCTGGCGTCTCCCAACAATTTGTTTGGTATTTTGATTGATTCGCATACGAAGGTGTGTTCTCTTCGCGTTTTATAGAAGAGCCAAAATTCGGCATGCGTGGATGAGATAGTGCAGGATTTCATGCAATATAATCATTAGCAGCTTTTAATATAGGCTAGTGTCTTTAATACATTGATATTTCATTGATTTATTATACATTACTATTTAGCATATGCGGCCGTTTGAACAGGCTTAGCGCTTAATTCCAACAAGAATTTAAACACTTAGTATGTAAGTTATGGTAGTAAATATAATGCTATGAATTGTTGATCATCGAAAAGCGTGACTTACGTGTTGGGCGGGGGCGACATCGACGGACGGACTCAGACTTTAGGAGGAGCAGAATGAGGGATTTGTAAAAAGTGCAGTGGGCAATCGTTGGGGTGGACAGCAACAACGGCCAATGTCGACCATGGTAGGGAGGGAAGATGAATGCTTGCCATACAACATCAGTGACGATTCTCCTCAGCATCGAATACGAGGAAGAAAGAGAGGGGGGAGGAACCACAGTATCGCCTCCTAGTTAATGAAGGGTACGAGTTTTTTTGTATGGTGCGGTTGGCATGCAGCGAAGGCACAAGAACCACCCCATAGTCCGGCGAGCTAGCTCGTGCATTAACGCAAGCGTACCCAGTGTTTTTCGAGCATGCCCAGGGGATGCAGCAGGAGTAGAAGAGCAGAGAGAAGAGACACCAGTAGAGCTACGGCATATCCGACAGCCCGTACGTAACAAAATGGCGCCCAACGTGGGGCCCACTAAGCAGTGGTGCTCTTCACATAAATTGAATTACCGGACGTATGGGAAGCGATATTGTGAATGTTTGGTTTTTTTTTTAAATACATTTTTTTTTTCGAGGAATTCTGATATCTCGCATGGACAAGAGCGGGCCATGAGATTGTGTAGAATTCCAGTATCAAAGGGGGGAAAGGTGGGTAACTTTTCTTCAGATAGCTTGTCTTGGCTAAGTCAGAGCTAGGCAATAATGTCGAGGAAAAGTCCCACCCAAGTCCGCCTGTCTGGTAGCTTGCATGGCCACGATTGGTGCCGGTAAATGTACCGATAGGTGTGGGCAAATGGGGTTGTATAGATATCATGATTGGACATTCAGAAGTCCAGTCATAAGTGTCTGCAGCTGTAGGTTAGGAATTAAATTACATGGGACATTTTGACTTTTGACTGACGCAGAACGGAAAAGGACAGAGGTCGCATCTAATGACTATAGGTCACGCTAATTACGCACATATATAAATTATCACATACAAACGTAAATACATACTTAAATTCTTGCATAACATGGTACCTTCATGTTGTGGACAAAAAGCAAAAGATGACTAATCCAAAAAAAGGCCCCCGTAGTAATACGGAGAAGCAGGGGAGTGCTGAAGATCAGGTTCCGCCAGCTCAACCGCTCGACGGGGAAACAGGTTCTTCGGAGCAAGAAGTGGACAATTCTAACATTCCACAAAATACACGGGACGTGGCTTCGGGGATTGGGGGAGATGAGCTGCTTCAGAAGTTTCAGCTCATGTTCTTTCAGTACCAGATGGATGTCAGTGGGTCGACATCAGACGCGGTGAAGGAAGTGGTCCAGACTCTGAGGAAGGACATGAACGGTCTGGCAAATAGGCTGTCGAATTTGGAAAAGTGTGGTATACAGGGTAGCTCCGAAGCGAATCAGGGGGCTGGCAAGCGGAAACAGAGGCCGGCGACAATTTCGCAACGGATGAGGACAACAGCTCACCTCAACGCAGAGGGAGAGCAGACGTTTATCGTGGGATAACACCGCCATCGGAGGAACAAAAGGGCAGAAGAAGTCAGCGTTTTGAGAGCGGCACTACCAAAACCATACGCGACTGGAATATTAAGTTTGATGGGGGCCCAAAGCTATAAAGATTGAACGGTTCTTATTTAGAATTCAGACTCTGCGGGGAAAACACGACATCTCTCCCCAAGATCTCTTCGCAAACTTTTATTTGCTATTGGACGGACAGGCACAGGGCTGGTATTGGTTATATACCGAAGAACATGCCGGGGATAAAAGAGTGGATTTTGATTCGTTTCAAGCAGCCATGGTGGGACAGTTCCGGAATGCTGAATGTGATGAGGAGATTCGGCAGGCGATGAATGAACGGAAACAAGATTATAGCGAGATATTTGAGGAGTTCTATGCCGCCATTAGAGGATTGGAGCTGACCTTGAAGACAAGGATGCCAGAGCAAAGTCTAGTCAACCTCATAAGGAGGAACTTGAAGCCAAAAATCAAAAATCTAATTTTCGGGTGCAGGATCGAGTCGCTGGAAGACTTACGTAAAGAATGCCGCCGAGCAGAGAAACATATTTCCGAGTTTGAGCCGAAGCTTTTCCGAAGGAGAGCTGTCGAGGAGCTGGATGATGAGCCGACAGAAGCCGTAGAAGCTTTCCAGGGTTAGCGTAGGGGGAACTTTACTGGGAAAGATCTTGGGAAAGTTACACCAACTCTTAACACGAACGGGTCGCATGCAAATTCATGCGATGGGAAACTGCATAGGATGTTGTGCTGCAAGTGCGGCATTCCGAACGTGCAGTGCGTGTTGTGCGAGGGTTGTCAGGAAAACAGGAAGGTTGGCGGGAAAACCGGGGAGCCTTGTCAGCAGAGTTTAGCCCCGGAAAAATTAAGCTAGAAGCATCAAGAACAGGTAACCGCCGATCCCAACCAGATTTTAGGTCGCCGGCCCACATGTCGCTCCAGGAAAGACAGGAGCGGTATAAAATTGTTAGGCGGAGAATATTTGGGCAAGACGAAGACGTGTCTGATGGGCAAGAGGAAGAATTGCCGAAGAGAAACTGGTGAAAAATCCTTCGCATTCGTAAAAGTACAAAAAGCAGTAAAAGGGAGCGGAAGGCCATTGAGGAGACTGTCATCCGAGATGCAGAAGACAGACGGCCTTATGTAAACGTGGAAATAGAGTGAAAACAGGTTAATGGTCTGCTGGACAGCGGTGCGTCAATAAGTTGCTTTGGGTCTGGCGCAACCATGTGGAGTGAGAGGTTTAAGCAAAAAGTTAAAAGATTAGACCAGAGGCTGAAAACGGCGGACGGGAGGTCTCAATCCATTACTGGTAAAGTGGAAGTCAAGGTGACTTGGAGAGGGAGAACGGAGATTATGACTCTCTATCTTGCACCGAGTCTGCAGCAGGAGCTGTATCTCGGAATCCACTTCTGGGACACATTCGGGGTTACTCCCGCAGTAGTTTCAGAACTGAAGATCGGGGACGAGAACCAGCTCAGTCTTTCTGAGGAGGAACAATATAGGCTAGAAAGAGTGAAGAGGCTATTCCCGTCTTTCACCGAACTGGGCTTGGGGCGAACACATGTTATGGAACATGTAATCGAAACCTTGTCCCTGTAAAACAAAGGTTTTACCCAATGTCACCAGTAAAACAGCAATTAGCTTATGAGGAAATTGATAGGATGTTGAGGCTAGATGTCATCGAAGAAAGTAATAGCTCGTGGAGTTCCCCTATTGTCCTCGTCGAGAACCCAGGGAAGAAGCGTCTATGTGTGGAAATGAGGAAACTCAATGAGCTTACCAAAAAGGGCGCGTATCCAACGCAGCACGTCGAGGGCATTCTGTCCTGTCTTAGGGAAACCTACTTTATATCCGGGATAGACCTTAAAGGCGCGTTCTGGCAGATCCCCTTGGAGAGTTCGTCAAAAGAAAAGACGGCATTCACGGTCCCTGGCCGACCGTTGTATCAGTTCAAGGTTATGCCGTTTGGACTGTGCAACGCAAGCCAGAGACTTTGCCGCCTGATGGACAAGATCATTCCGTCTCGCTTGACAGGGAATGTCTTCATTTATATAGACGATCTTCTCATTTGCTCTCCAGATTTTGAATCGCATTTGGAACACCTCTCGGAAGTAGCGGAATACCACGCCAGCGCGGGCCTGACTATAAACCTTGAGAAGTCCAAGTTTTGCCAGAGGGACTTAAAGTATCTCGGCTATATCGTCGGTCAGGGTGAATTAAAGACAGATCCATCGAAGATACGGGCAGTACTTGATTTCCCCACCCCTTCGACGAGTAAGCAGTTGCGTCGTTTTCTCGGCATGTGTGGTTGGTATCGGAGATTTATACCAAGCTTTGCCACCATAGCGGCCCCCATGACAGACTACTTGCGGAAAGGAAAAGCGTTTGCCATGTCCGAGTCCGCGGTGAAGGCCTTCAATGACTTGAAAGGTGCGTTAACGTCAGCAGACGTATTGGTTAACCCGGACTTTAGTAAACCATTCTATATTCAATGCGATGCATCAACGCAAGGAATTGGGAGTGTCCTGTTCCAGAAAGATGACGAGGGGAATGAGAGACCCATCGCATATATGTCCCAAAAGCTTAACTCGGCCCAGCGAAACTACACTATAACGGAGTTAGAGTGCTTAGCCGCAGTAGTAAGTGTGAAGAAGTTTCGGGCTTATGTGGAGGGTCTCCCATTCACCATCATCACCGACCATATGAGTCTGAAGTGGTTGATGGGACAGAAGGACCTTTCCGGGCGCTTGGTCTCAAGCTACAGGGTTTTGACTTCAAGATAGAGCACCGGAAAGGATCCCAGAATATTTTCCCTGACGCGTTGGGCCGCGTGCACATGGAAGAGATCAACGAACAGAAGCGTTGTCTAGACTTCTCCTCTCCCGAATTCACCAGTCAGAGTTACAAAATACTGATGCAAAACATAACTGAAAACGCAGAACGATTGCCAGATCTGTTGCGGTCACCCTAATAGCTTCATAACATAAAGTACCAAAATAATGTAACTCTGTTATTCCATTTCCAAACGCTTCCATCCATGTGACGTATGTCATATCAGCTGTTGGAAAATACATAAGCCGCGACGGCCAACTTCCGCATTCTTTCTTGATTAACAGCGCGGTCGGATTCACGTCTCAAATTTAATATCTCAATTTATCCTTAATTCTTTTTATCCAAAAGCTTACTTATATTGTAAGAGTTAGAGTTTTTTCGCTTCGTTGCCTGACGCGCAAGAAATATCCGCCAATTGATTGGAGCAATGCCCATTGCAAGCGCAAAGATTAAGGTAAGTGAGCAGCCACCAGAAACAAAAGAGGGACTCTGATTTTGTTCTCCCAATTTAGAGCGTACATCACGCAAGCGGCTGGATTGCGCGCCCTGGTAGTGAGCAAATTATTTTATCACCAGCAAGTGGGAGGCGGTGAGGAAGGCGACAATTTGCTGAGCGCGCACACGAGGCCAGCGCCAGTTGAAAGTGCCGTCGCTGAACTGCATCCATGTGCACGTGTACAACAGCAGCGAAAATATATAACGAAATAACAAGTATCAACTGGAGCAGTGAACGGCGGAGCAGTCAGCACAGGTTTTTTTAGTTTTAAGTGTTGCGTTGGCGCTTAAGCCACGCGTCTCAGCGGTTAAGCAAATTCATAGTTAGGAACGCGGTCAGGTGTGCTCTTAACCTGCGCTCCACAACAACGTGAAGACATTTTTGTGATCTAAGAGTGATGTGACAGGAATTCGGCAATGAATCGAAGAGTGATCCACCGTGGAGAATGACCACCAAATATGCTTGTTCTATGACTTGTTGTGCTACAGTTCTTGTGTTAGTTTCTCCTATTTTGTTGCTTTCATTTAATTCATGTGAAGGCGTTATCTCACGAGTAATTAAACTAATTTTTTGTTTGTTGAGCGAAGCGCACAGACGCTGGCAGAACCAAAGGGAGTGGTAGGGTGATTCGAGCGCGCTAGAAAAGTGCAACCAAGGGCCTGCACAAGACGTCTTGTAGGGTTTGCGGGGGTGTATGTAGCAGTTGGCCACGAAGAGCCTGGCGTCTCCCAACAATTTGTTTGGTATTTTGATTGATTCGCATACGAAGGTGTGTTCTCACCGCGTTTTATAGAAGAGCCAAAACTCGGCATGCGTGGATGAGATAGCGCAGGATTTCATACAATATAATCACTAGCAGCTTTTAATATAGGCTAGTGTCTTTAATACATTGATATTTCATTGATTTATTATACATTACTATTTAGCATATGCGGCCGTTTGAACAGGCTTAGCGCTTAATTCCAACAAGAATTTATACACTTAGTATGTAAGTTATGGTAGTTAATATAATGTTATGAATTGTTGATCATCGAAAAGCGTGACTTACGTGTTGGGCGGGGGCGACATCGACGGACGGACTCAGACTTTAGGAGGGGCAGAATGAGGGATTTGTAAAAAGCGCAGTGGGTAATCGTTGGGGTCGACAGCACAAACGGCCAATGTCGACCATGGTAGGGAGGGAAGATGAATGCTTGCCATACAACATCAGTGGCGATTCTCCTCGGCATCGGATGCGAGGAAGAGAGAGAGGGGGAGGAACCACAGTATCGCCTCCTAGTTAATGAAGGGTACGAGTTTTTTTGTATGGTGCGGTTGGCATGCAGCGAAGGCACAAGAACCACCCCATAGTCCGGCGAGCTAGCTCGTGCATTAACGCAAGCGTACCCAGTGTTTTTCGAGCATGCCCAGCGGATGCAGTAGGAGTAGAAGAGCAGAGAGAAGAGACACCAGTAGAGCTCCGGCGTTATCCGACAGCCTGTACGTAACACGATAAAAAATAATTTCGTTGTTGACAAATAAACCAGCTTTAACAATTTTTGATCCGCAATATCCAATAGAATTGCATACAGATGCTAGCGCCGATGGATATAGTGCTATTCTACTGCAAAAAATTAACAATAAACCTCATGTTATCGAATATTTTAGTAAACGAACTTCTCCTGCAGAATCTAGGTATCACTCATACGATTTATTAACCTTAGCCGTCGTTAATTCGATTGAACATTTTCGACACTATTTGCAAGGACACCAATTTTTTTAGTCACCGATTGTAATTCTCTTAAAGCATCTCGTACCAAAAACGACTTAACGCCAAGAGTCCATCGTTGGTGGGCTTATCTTCAATCTTTTGACTGTGTAATAGAGTAAGCAGAAGGCAAACGGATGGCACATGCAGACTTCTTTTTTCGTAATCCGCTGCCCTCTGACAACCCTCCTATTGTGAAAATTCCAGAAAAGCATATTAACTTACCAGAAATTTCAAAAGACTAGTTTCTTGCCGAGCAACAACGAGATACAGAGGTGGCTTCCATTGTTTGTAAGTTAAAAAATAATGAACTCAACAGAGATGAGGCAAATTCGTATGAGCTACGCGCAGGAACATTATATAGGAAAATACAAAGAAAAGGTAAAACAAAATGTTTACCAGTCGTACCAAGACTTTTTAGGTGGTCTGTGATTAACCATGTGCATGAATACATCATGCACTTGGGTCCAGAGGAGACCCTTGAAAAGATACACGAATACTATTGGTTCAATAATATGTCTAAATACGTTAGAAAATTTGTTGAAAACTGCATAACAGTAAGCTATCCAATTCAAATTCAGGCAAAATACAAGCAGAACTGCACCCTATTTCTAAAGTTAGTGTACCATGGCATACCATGCATATTGACATCACTGGCAAGTTAAGTGGTAAAAATGATCGCGAGAGCACAATGGCTACTTCGTCAAAATCAACGACAACTCTTTTAGTTTGATTTCGATGGTCGTACAATAAAGAAGTGTCGCACGCGCGCTTAAAACAGAGAACCAAAGAGTGCGTGTGACACGTGTTCACCACTCAAGTATTGAAATCAAACTAAATAAATAATTGATTTTGCTTTCGTGCTCGCTGCGCGTTCTTGTTTACTAACACATTCTCAATTTGGTAACTGTGTAAATGTAGTGGTGCCCACCGCTGATTATGTATCTACATAAACGAAACAATCATTATGTCTACACACATTTAGGTACACGGAGCTGAGAGCAACGCACAAGCACATGCAGATATCTTATCTGAAATGCTCCTAAAGGTATGCAATTGTGATTGTGGATGTGTCGCTCACACATACAAACGCATGGGGTATGAGAGAAGCTATAAAAATTATACATCTGTAGTTGTAGCTGAGAAATTTATAACTAACTAAGTAAATTCTGGAAGCGCCTAGAAGATACCACGAGGAAATCACACAGTATAAAAGCATCAGCGGTAGAGGCGCTATGGGCAGTTTTTGATTAAGCACGCAATCTGTCGGGCAATAGTAGAGTTTCATTTAATCTATCAGTCAGTTGGTCATTAAGCAAGCTATTTGCAAAGTATAAGTGTTGTTGTGAAGTATTTTAATAAAGGCCATTTTTCCATTATACAATATTGGAGTTATTTATTCAACAGTTTAGTGATTCGAACTTAGCAGAGGGTTGCAATAAGAGGATAAATTCGTCACAATATGTTTATATTAGTACACGCCAAACGATGAGAGAACTACTGCTTCGCTCATTTTCAGTTCAAGTGCATTGTCGCGTTGCTCAAATGTTTCATCTCTCTTTGCTACAAAGATATTACATTAAAATTTGTATATTGTCTTTTATGCTAATTTATTTTCATATTTTGTAATGTGCGATTTCAGAATTTTCAATTTTTTAAGCAATTCATTTCCAGCGTATTAATGCGAAATCATCCTAGTTCCAAATTTTAATAGAGTAGAGTTTCGTTAAACTTTAATCTGATTTCCATATGACGGAAGTCCTATACTGATCAAAGGAAATTAAAGAAAAGAGACAAGAATGAGGTTTGGCTTTCGTTCCGGTGATCGACATTCCTTCTTTTGGATTTGATCTTCACCCGAGACGGACGTCAAAACCTCATCAACCTTTTTGGTAAGTTGGAAATTTTTTTTGTGTGTTAATTGTTATAAGAGAAAAGTGTTTAGTAAATGCTAATTTAAATATTTTAATAAGTAAAAATAAAAAGTTATATTTGTTAAAGGCTTTAAAAAGGATTTGGTGTACATATGAAAAGTATGTGAACATTTTTGTATGTACATACAACCTTATCTAAAGAAAAGTTCTTCCGAGGCAAAGCAAAGCTTATGCCGAAATTATTTAATCAAAAACTTCATTAAATATCACTATTCCAAAATTATAGTAGTTTTCGAATCGAAAGATTCAAGAAAATCCTTTCAACCCCTTTTTTCGAAAGGTGAATCAGAGCATAGGTTTTCAGTTTCGACTTAATTAATTTTAAATAATGAAAATATTCTGAAATCGTAGATTATACATTTTGGAGGCATAAGTACGTTTGCTGGGAGAGAAACCGCTTGCGTACAGTTTCCACTCTCCCACCACAAGCTAAAAATTTCGCAAAAAAAAAATCACGAAGGAGAAGATGAAAGAAGGGAGGGTAACGAAGTGAAGTGGTAAGTGGTGTTTACATAGGGACATCTACAACGATTAGTGCTAAATTAGATGTCAAGGCAGGGAGGGATAAGAAGCACGAGCGCCATGTCACCTGGGCAGCTCATAACTTGGAGAAGGAGGAGTTCTGGCCATAGTCATACCCCTTTTTCCCTTTACCAGCGTTTTTTTGATAGTTAGAGAAACCAGTGCACCAAAAAAATTTTTTGTGATAAATAAACAGGGACTATGAAAAAAATGTAATGGAGTCTAGTGCTATGAGGAAAATTTCCATATAATCAATTGACAGGCTGTTTGGCATAGTTAGCGTACGTAAAATCATATAAAAGTTATATGAATTGATTCGTATGGATCAGCCGCAGTACATAGGCCTATTTTTGTTAACAAATATTACTCTATTTGTTTATAATTAATAGAAAAAGTTTTTTGTAAATTCGAAAATCTCTGCGAATATCGAAATTGCCATCTGTAGGACCCATTATGTTCACAAATCCCCCTGAATTCGAAATTACAACAGTTGCATTGTCGCGTTGCTCAAATGTTTCATCTACATATGTACATATTCGTACGCGGCAAACGGTGAGAAAACTACTGCTTCACTCATTTTCAGCAAATAAAATATTGTTTCCCATTGTTGCCACTTACCTATATTGGTCTGTACCAAAATCCTTAAAAAAATTCTTCTAAAATAATTGTTAGCGCACAAAAAAACCTTAAAGAGAAGTAATAACTTAACCGACTTATTTTTTTGGACAAATTTTACTTACACGTATTGCGTCGTTTTTTTCGTTTAATATACAACGTGAAATTTTCCCATTCAATCAAGTTGCATTTAAATAATAATAAACTAATTTGAAATAAAAGATAATATAATAAATTAAAGTAACAAATATCAAAATAAATTAGCATAAAAGACAATATACAAATTTTAATATCATATCTTTGTAGCAAATTTATTTATTTTTTGTTCAGTATAAGACGTGCTTATCTTTATTTAACAGATTCTTTGTTTTTTATTTTAGGTGCTTTCAAAAAAAACATGAAATCACAAATAATGAGTCAACTTTTGTTCAAACTCACTAAATTCATTTATTTATAACAATTAATTGCAAATTTGACCCAAAATGTTTTTTGCGTTTCCAGACTTTATGCTCATTATATATATAGTACGTCTTATACTGAACAATAATAATAAATAAATAAATTTGCTACAAAGATATTACATTAAAATTTGTATATTGTCTTTTATGCTAATTTATTTTGATATTTCTTATTTTATTTTATTATATTATCTTTCATTTCAACTTAGTTTATTATTATTTAAATGCAAGTTGATTGGATCGGAAAATTTCACGTTGTATATTAAACGAAAAAAACGTCCCAAAAACATTTTCGATTTTAGGTCGAAAAATTGCATAGGCCGTATATTACCCTACTATCTATATACTAATACACAAATGTACATATTCGTACCGGCCAAATGGTGAGAGAACTACTGGCTCTCTCATTTTCAGTTCAAATAAAATATTGATTCCCATTGTTTCCACTTATCTATATTGGTCTGTACCAAAATCTTTAAAAAATTGTTCTAAAATAATTGTTAGCGCATAAAAAAACTTTAAAGAGGAGTAATAACTTAATCGGCCTATTTTTTTTGGACAAATTTTACTTACACGTAAATACATAGGTCTTTATTTAACAGATTCTTTGTTTTTTTATTTTAGTCGCTTTCGAAAAAGCATGAAATCACAAATAATGAGTCAACTTTTGTTCAAACTCACTAAATTTATTTATTTATAACAATTAATTGCAAATTTGACCAAAAATATTTTTTGCGTTTCCAGATTTTATGCTCATTTTAGATATAGCACGTCTTACACTGAACAAAAAATATATAAATTTGCTACAAAGATATAACATTAAAATTTGTATATTGTCTTTTATGCTAATTTATTTTGATATTTCTTATTTTATTTTATTATATTATCTTATATTTCAACTTAATTTATTATTACTTAAATGCAACTTGATTGCATCGGAAATTTTCACGTTGTATATTAAACGAAAAAAGCGACCCAAAAACGTTTTCGATTTTAGGTCGAAATATTGCATAGGCAGTATATAACACACTATCTATATATTAATACGCTCACAAAATTTCCATACAATCAATTGACAGGCAGTTTCGCATAGTTAGCATACGTAAAATCATTAAAAGTTATATGAATCGATTCGTATAGATCAGCCGCAGTGCATAGGCCTATTTTTGTTAACAAATATTACTCTATTTGTTTATAATTAATAGAAAAAGTTTTTTGTAAATCCAACAATCTTTTCAAATATCGATATTTACTTTCTTGACACAAACCTACATATAAAAAGCTGATTTTTAAGGCTGCCTAACTCTGTAATATATTTTGCTTTGTTTTTGTTTTTATCGGCCTATTGATAAATGATTCAAGGTTCGATTCGAGCTCAAGGCCAGAACAATAATTTTTTTCTAATGATAATTATTGTTATTTTTTAATATTTCTAAATTTGAAAAATTGTATTTTGTTTTTGGAATAGTAAGTAGAAAATTTTTCAGACACCCTGCCATAGCTGCGCAGATAGATCCATTTCGAAGGGTGCTAAGCCTTCATCATCAGTACGCTTTAGGCATGCTGTGCTAACCATTTAGCTATACAGCGGTGGTTTGTTTGACTGGAAAATTTGCAACTTCTATTCCTTTTTACCAACTATATTTATTCAGTATTGCGCCATCTGGTGCAAATCACTGATAATGCTGGATTTTTGTTTATTGTCAATTACTTTGTTTGACATTCCCAAGTGCTCATGGCTTATTAACAATTATTTTTGTTTTTATCGGCCTATTGATAAATGATTCAAGGTTCGATTCGAGCTCAAGGCCAGAACAATAATTTTTTCTAATGATAATTATTGTTATTTTTAAATTTTTCTAAATTTGAAAAATTGTATTTTGTTTTTGGAATAGTAAGTAGACAATTTTTCAGACAACCTGCCATAGCTGCGCAGATAGATCCATTTCGAAGGGTGCTAAGCCTTCATCGTCAGTACGCTTTAGGCATGCTGTGCTAACCATTTAGCTATAGGTGGTTTGTTTGACTGGCAAATTTGCTACTTCTATTCCTTTTTCCAATTATATTTATTCAGTGTTGCGCCATCTGGTGCAAATCACTGATAATGGTGAATTTTTGTTTATTGTCAATTACTTTGTTTGACATTCCCAAGTGCTCATGGTTTATTAACAATTGTTTTTGTTTTTATCGGCCTATTGATAAATGATTCAAGGTTCGATTCGAGCTCAAGGCCAGAACAATAATTTTTTTCTAATGATAATTATTGTTATTTTTTAATTTTTCTAAATTTGAAAAATTGTATTTTGTTTTTGGAATAGTAAGTAGAAAATTTTTCAGACAACCTGCCATAGCTGCGCAGATAGATTCCATTTCGAAGGGTGCTAAGCCTTCATCATCAGTACGCTTTAGGCATGCTGTGCTAACCATTTAGCTATACAGCGGTGGTTTGTTTGACTGACAAATTACTACTTCTATTCCTTCTTACCAACTATATTTATTCAGTGTTGCGCCATCTGTTGCAAGTCACTGATAATGTTGGATTTGTTTATTGTCAAGTACTTTGTTTGACATTCCCAAGTGCTCATGGTTTATTAACAATTGTTTTTGTTTTTATCGGCCTATTGATAAATGATTCAAGGTTCGATTCGAGCTCAAGGCCAGAACAATAATTTTTTTCTAATGATAATTATTGTTATTTTTAAATTTTTCTAAATTTGAAAAATTGTATTTTGTTTTTGGAATAGTAAGTAGAAAATTTTTCAGACAACCTGCCATAGCTGCGCAGATAGATCCATTTCGAAGGGTGCTAAGCCTTCATCGTCAGTACGCTTTAGGCATGCTGTGCTAACCATTTAGCTATAGGTGGTTTGTTTGACTGGCAAATTTGCTACTTCTATTCCTTTTTCCAATTACATTTATTCAGTGTTGCGCCATCTGGTGTTAATTAAGGCAATAAGTCGTAATAAATAAATAAATAAATTGAAATAATTGCTTAAAAAGCCGTAGACATAAGTCAAACGGGATTGGGAGAAATTGGTGTTGGGTAACGAGTGGGGAAGGCAGTGAAGTGTAGGAAGTAGCTAGAAGGGTTCAAGCCTATTCAGCTTCGGCAAGCCAGGATCTAGAGACTTCTCAAGAGATGGGATTGTGGATAGCGTTTTTAAATTATATGCTCGATGATGTGAGCACCTACAACTCCTTTCACTCTAGGCACCCAAAATCTGTACACCCCATAATTGTAATAAAAATTAAGTTATCAAGAGTTGTGTGGATAATAAACAATGAATTGTTAAAGAAGAATTAGTGTGTGATGAATCTTATTATGGAGCTAGGACGGACGGACGGTAGGACGAATTAGTCAGCCTTATTAAGGCAATTCAGAACATTAACAATGCATTCGAGCGCCTGGTAAGGTACGGATAATTGAGGGTGATGCGGATCACACTCAGTGTCTTAGAATTGAGTTCGCAAATTTGTTTTTCTTTATTGTCAGCACTGTGACATGAAGGGCAAAGTAACCCACCCACTCCGACGAGCGGAGCCGTTCGCTACAAGCGCACTCAAGGGTCATCACGTTCTCAAGCGCGTTCGAGGTTATCGACACAGGTAACATCCTAAATAAAGCAACAAGGGCTTTCTTCGCCTGTACTCGAGACTACGGCAAAACATGGGGGATATCTCCAAAAATGGTATACTGGACATTTAATACTGTTGTAAAGCCAATAGTCACTTATGCTTCCCTAGTTTGGTGGCAGAACGGCAACAGCAAAACTAAGCAAACTACATCTACAAGTTTGAATTGGCATAACAGGTGCGATGAGAACGTCCCCTGCTGATGCACTTGGTACTTTAGCGGGAATATCTTCCTTCCCTATTGTGATAGAGCAAGTGGCAACACTAGGTGCACTAAGACTTCAAAATATTTCGGAGTTGAAGCTAGGAAGCATGATAGGACATATGAAAGTAATAAAAAATGCATAGGAAATCCCACATTACAACTGCGTGACGTAATGCCCCCTAAGCTCAGAATCTCCCGGAACTTTCAAGTGTCCATTGTGGACAGAACCCAATTGGAAACAGGGAATCCTTATAATGACCCTGACTTAGAGGTCTGGTTCACGGGTGGATCGAAATTTGATGACGGAAGAACAGGCGTTGGCATCTATGGGCCGAACTTCAAGAAATCGAATCCAAGCAATAGAAGTTTGCTGTAGAGAATGGCTACGGAGAGGCTCATCCTCGAAGATCATCTACATTATGTCGGACAGGCAGGCGGCCCTGCGTGCCTTGCAATCCTACACAGTTACGTCTAAGCTAGTGGATGACTGCATTGAAATCGTTAATGACCTGGGGGCCAAAAACAAGGTTTTGTTAGTATAGGTTCCCGGACATCCGGGACATCAGGTAATGAACATGCAGATAACCTTATAATTCAGGCATTTTGTGTACTCACAAAAGCACACACCAGGGAAACCATAAGTAACTGGAAAACAAAACAATTCAGACGTAACTGGATTGACTGCACAGGACAAAGACAGGCCAAACTGTTTATACTTCCGGCAAGGAGATATCAGCCAAACTCATTAACCTGCGCAGGGAGGACCTACGAACTATCACTGGTACTATGCGGGACAGTGTGGTCTACGATATCACCTTACTAAGTTAAATCTATACGATACTCTAATTTGTCGTTTCTGTGAGCTGGAGGATGAAACGCCGGTTCACATTCTTTGCGAATGTGTCGCTTTGGCAAGGCAGAGGCTGTCCCATTTATGTAGGTGGTGTGACTCTTAATCCCTATGTGATATGGAGTAAAAAGCCTGAAGAGGTACTAAGATATTTTAAAAGCCTACACATACAAAATTTGGCTGAAAAGTCATGCCCAAGAGATATACAAAAATGTCGCAGTCAGGCCCGTCAAAAGGGGAGGAGAATGGGGGGATTCCCCCGGCCCATGGTTTCTCAAGGGGCTCGCGATTTAGAGGTACTAAAACATTTTTTTTTAATTCAGGAGAGTCTTTAGTTGTTTCATATGAAAATGTGTGTTTATATGAATCCGAAATCGTAAAGTTTTCGTGGTAACACTGGTGAAACACAGAATCGCATTCTGGTATTATTAATCATAGATAAATTGATAAAAAAACCGAAGTACCTCCTTCAGGAATAAGTAGAATTCACGCTCTTTGAGCCTATGCATGAGATCTAACGTATAGGTAAATAAAATTCAAAAGAAAGAAATCGAATAGAAAAAAATTTAATTTAAAAAAGTCATATCTACACGGAAAAAAACATTTTAAAATGTAAAAAACACATTATTTTTTCATTTATCAAATTATTTGAATTTTACATTTTTGAATTTTGAAATGTGTTTTTGATATGAAAAAATGTAGATATTACATTATAATAATGTGTTTTCCACATGGAAAATAATGTCAAGTTTGCATTATTTTTCAAAATAGGAAATGTGTACTTCGAAAAAATGCTGTAAATTTAACATTATTTAAATGTGGAGAATAAAATCAAAGTACGAGAATTAGTATCGTTTAGTTCGGCAAACAAACAGAATCATAAGCAATAAGTTTATATGTATGTTTATATATATGTAGCTTGTCGCCGTGACGTAAGGGGAGAAGAATCATGCAAATATTCAGACGCATGGAGTTTTCATATTTGCCTTTTCATTCCGATGAATGTAATCGCAGTTGAGGCAAACGAGCAAACGCCTGAATTGATTATATTCACGCATGCAATAAGTTGGTTGATTTTAAATCAATGTCGGTTATGTTCGTTTAAACAAGTTGGATCATTGAACACGAGCATGTTGCCGAATGTAATCGAACATGTTTGTGTTCGAATTTTGCTGTTCTCTGATATGTATGTAGATGATCGTTAGGCAAATTTACAAGGAAACTTCTTTATGAAATTATAGTAAAAGTTAACATGTACAGAATTATTATGAAACAGTATATGTTTAAAATATAAGTGTTCACTTCGTACATACATATGCTTGCATATTAAAAATATAATATCACCAACAAAGTAAATACGTAACAGAATTATAGAGAAATTTATTAACATAGACATAAAAACATCAAATATTTGAATTGTAACGACCTAAAAAATCAAATGATCCCGTGGCAAGGGGGAGGGGTTCAAACACCCAAAACACTACTCCCCGCCCCTGAGCATTGGTATTAAAGATATTGAATTAGACTGGTTTGATAAATTCTTAACAAATCGTAAGCAAAGAACAATAATTGGTTCAGCATTATCGGACGAAGTTGACGTTAAAATTGGTTTACCCCAAGGCTCTGTGCTAGCTCCAATTTTATTTAACATTTATATTAATGATATTAAGTCTATATTAAAATTCAGTACCATAAAACTATTTGCAGATGATGTACAAATTTCCATAAATGGTAGGAATGAACATGAAATAAGAGAAAAACTGCAAAGTGATTTAGATGCTCTCTATATTTGGCTGTGTGATAATATATGGTAATAACAAGGAAGAATATTGCTGATTTTGAAAATATTAAAATAAATAATACTAAAATTGAAAAGGTGCAGACGCTTAAATATCTCGGCATTCAAATAGATTGCAAACTAAAATTTGATGGCCATGTTGATTATATAACAGGTAAAATAGCTAAAAAAAATATATTTCGTTCAAAGGACCTGTAAAAACTTGAGTAGATATTATAAAGCAAAATTATATAGGTCCATAATTGAGCCATACTTCATATATTGTTCTACTATTTTCTTTATCTGGAAGGATTCGCAAATCGATAAACTACAAAAAATGCAGAGTAAAGCTTTGTGCTTTATATTAGGTAAACGTGTTGATACTCCCATTAAAGATATGCTACAAAGTTTGAATTGGATGAGCGTAAAACCGCAAATATTTTTTCACATAAAAACCGGAAATTTGCCTGATTATCTAAAAACAAGTATTAAATTTAACTACGAGGTTCATGACAGAAATACGAGGCAGATTTTAAATTACCTATTACAAAACGGAGTCTAAAAAAATAGTATTTTTTACAAAAGGTTAAAATGCTTCAACGAATTACCTGCAAATATTAAGAATTGTGATAATAACTTATTTAAGAAAAGATTATATGCTCACGCGAAATCAATGAATATAAAATAAATATTAGGATTCGAATGAATTTGTGTTACATGTTTCAAATTCAAATTCATGTTTCAAATTCAAATTCATGTTTCAAATTCAAATACACGTTTCAAATTCAAATTCTTGTTTCAAATTCAAATATTAATTTAAGTTCAATTTCATACATAGTACACAGTGTTAATTAAGGCAATAATGCTTTTAAGTGTTGATCTAGGCTCTATGAGTCGTAATAAATAAATTAATAAATTGAAATAATTGCTTAAAAAGCCGTAGACATAAGTCAAACGGGATTGGGAGAAATTGGTGTTGGGTAACGAGTGGGGAAGGCAGTGAAGTGTAGGAAGTAGTTAGAAGGGTTCAAGTCTATTCAGCTTCGGCAAGCTAGGATCTAGAGACTTCTCAAGAGATGGGTTTGTGGATAGCGTTTTGAAATTATATGCTCGATGATGTGAGCACCTACAACTCCTTTCACTCTAGGCACCCAAAATCTGTACACCCCATAATTGTAATAAAAATTAAGTTATCAAGAGTTTTGTGGATAATAAACAATGAATTGTTAAAGAAGAATTAGTGTGTGATGAATCTTATTATGGAGCTAGGACAGACGGACGGTAGGACGAATTAGTCAGCCTTATTAAGGCAATTCAGAACATTAACAATGCATTCGAGCGCCCGGTAAGCTACGGATAATTGAGGGTGATGCGGATCACACTCCGTGTCTTAGAATTGAGTACGCAAATTTGTTTTTCTTTATTGTCAGCACTGTGACATGAAGGCCCAAAGTAACCTACCCACTCCGACGAGCGGAGCCGTTCGTTACAAGCGCAATCAAGGGTCATCACGTTCTCAAGCGCGTTCGAGGTTATCGACACAGGTAACATCCTAAGCAAAGCAACAAGGGCTTTCTTCGCCTGTACTCGAGTCTACGACACAACATGGGGGATATCTCCAAAAATGGTATACTGGACATTTAATACTGTTGTAAAGCCAATAGTCACTTATGCTTCCCTAGTTTGGTGGCAGAACGGCAACATCAAAACTAAGCAAACTACATCTACAAGTTTGAATTGGCATAACAGGTGCGATGAGAACGTCCCCTGCTTATGCACTTGGTACTTTAGTGGGAATATCTTCCTTCCCTATTGTGATAGAGCAAGTGGCAACACTAGGCGCACTAAGACTTCAAAATATTTCAGAGTTGAAGCTAGGAAGCATGATAGGACATATGAAAGTAATACAAAATGCATAGAAAATCCCACATTACAACTGCGTGACGTAATGTCCCCTAAGCTCAGGGTCATGAAGGTAATGAACATGCATATAACCTTATAATTCAGGCATTTTGTGTACTCACAAAAGCACACACCAGGGAAACCATAAGTAACTGGAAAACAAAACAATTCAGACGTAACTGGATTGACTACCCAGGGAAAGACAGGCCAAACTGTTTATACTTCCGGCAAGGAGATATCAGCCAAACTCATTAATCTGATCAGGGAGGACCTACGAACTATCACTGGTACTATGCGGGACACTGTGGTCTACGATATCGTTTCTGTGAGCTGGTTCTTTGCGAATGCGTCGCTCTGGCAGGGCAGAGGCTCTCCCATTTATGTAGGTGGTGTGACTCTTAATCCCTATGTGATATGGAGTAAAAAGCCTGAAGAGGTACTTAGATACATTAAAAGCCTACACATACAAAATTAGGCTGAAAGATCATGCACAAGGGATCTACACAAATGTCGCAGTCAGGCCCGTCAAAAAGGGAGGGGAATGGGGGGATTCCCCCGGGACCGGGGTTTCTCAAGGGGCTCGCGATTTAGAGGTACTAAAACATTTTTTTTATTTCAGGAGAGTCTTTACTTGTTTCATATGCAAATGTATGTTTATATGAATCCGAAATCGTAAAGTTTTCGTGGTATCACTGATGAAGGTTCATCTTCAAAATGTCTTCCAACAATACCAACAAATCTGTAACAAAGTCCAGACTATTTAAACGACTTCGATATTGGTACCGTGAATAATGAGTTTTTGCGATCTGAAGAAGTCAATGAAATAATTCGTCGAGGTCATCAAAAGTGTCCTGTTATTTATCCATGTGATTCATGACGAGGCATTTCCTACCTCGTTGTTAAACAGAATTTTGCCAAATGGAGAGAAAGTGGAGCGTGACTGGTTAGTGTGGAGTGCCAGTAGCAATGCTTTTTATTGCCTACCATGTCGCTTGTTAAGCACCAATACTTTAAATCGACCTAAAATTTGTTGTCCTGGCACACCTTGAAGAACGGTTTTTGGCTTTCGTGAATTGTAACAAAAAACTGGTCACAAAATCGTTGATCTAATTTGCCATACTCTAGGTAAACATGAAATCCCATTAAAAGATTGTCGTGCACAAGGGTACGATAACGGCGCCAATATGAAGAGACCTTACAACGGAGCACTACGTCACATTTTCGACAAAAACTCGAATGCTGATTACTCGCCTTGTGCAACCCACAGTCTCAATTTATGTGGTGTTGATGCTGCACAATGTTGCTGCAATTACTTTCTTCGGAGTTGTACAAAAATATTTTACTATTTTCAGCAGTAGTCCACAACGATGGGACATCTTAAAAAAATGTACCGAGCTCTCTTCTTATTCGTTCAGACAAAAGCCAAATTTGACTGCGCAAGCTTACGGAGATGTTACCGGCATCGTCAAGTACATCAACAAGTTCGAATATATCTTGCTGTCCTCAATTTGGTTCAAAATACTTACTTACTTAATTGGCGCTTAACCGTCTAAACGGTTATGGCCATCCAACAAGGCGCGCCAGTCGCTCCTTCGCTCCGCCAACCGGCGCCAGTTGGTCACACCAAGGGAGTTTAAATGTTTTTCCACCTGGTCCTTCCAACGGAGTGGGGGCCGCCCTCTACCTCTGCTTCCATAGGCGGGTTCCGATAGAAACACTTTCTTGGCCGGAGCATCATCTTTCATTCGCATATGATGGCCTAGCCAGCGCCGCCGCTGCTGTAGAGGTCCATAAATCTTTCGAAGAACTTTTCTCTCGAACACTCCCAAAGCCGCTCCATCTATTGTTGTCATGGTCCATGCTTCTGCCCCATATAGCAGGACGGGTACGATAAGTGACTTGTAGAGTATGATTTTCGTTCGCCGAAAGAGGACTTTACTTTTCAATTGCCTACCTAGTCCAAAGTAGCATTTATTGGCAAGATTGATTCTTCGCTGAATTTCAGCGCTGATGTTGTTGCTAGTGTTTATGCTGGTTCCCAAATAAATGGCTGCCAACAGTAGCGTGGTTGCCAATGCGCGTATGCGCCACCATCAAACCCATTTTTACCGCTTCTTTTTCCAGTTTGGAGTAAGCAGAACTAACAGCGCGGGTGTTTAGGCCGATGTAATCAATGTCATTATCATATGCCAGTAATTGCACGCTTTTATAGTATTTGTTCCAGTGCGGTTAAGTTCTGCAGCTAGTATAATTTTCTCCAGCATCAAATTAAAGAAATCGCACGATAGAGGGTCACCCTGTCTGAAACCTCGTTTAGTTTCGAACGGCTCGGAGAAGTCCTTCCCAATTCTGACTGAGCTGATGGTGTTGCTCAACGTCATTTTGCACAGCCGTATAAGTTTTGCGGGGAAACCGAATTCAGACATAGCGGCATATAAGCAACTCCTTTTCGTGCTGTCGAAGGCAACTTTAAAGTCGACGAAGAGGTGATGTGTCTCGATTATCTTTTCCCGGGTTTTTTCCAAGATTTGGCGCATTGTGAAAATCTGGTCGATGGTAGATTTACCAGGTCTGAAGCCGCACTGATAAGGTCCAATCAGCCGGTTCACGGTGGGCTTCAATCTTTCGCACAATACACTTGAAAGGACCTTATATGCGATATTAAGAAGGCTGATTCCACGATAGTTGGTGCATTTTTCAGTATCCCCCTTCTTGTGGACTGGGCAAAGAACACTTAGATTAATACCGTCGGGCATGCACTCGTCCGCCCATATTTTGCTAAGAAGCTGCTGCATGCGCCTTACCAACTCGTCGCCGCCGTACTTGAGTAGCTCCGCAGGCAATCCATCAGCGCCCACGGCCTTGTTGTTTTTCAATCTGGATATTGCTATTCTAATTTCGTCATAATCGGGCGGAGGGACATATATTCTATCATCATCGATTGCGGGATTAGGTTGTTCATCTCTGCGCGGTGAATTGCTGCCTCCATTTAGGAGAGTAGAGAAGTATTCCCTCTATATTCTAAGCACTCTCTGGACATCAGTTACAAGGTCGCCGTTTTCGTTCCTACAGGAGTTTGCCCCGGTCTTAAAACCTTCCGTCTGTCGCCGTATTTTTTGGTAAAATTTTCGGGCATTATTCCTGGTGGCTACCAGTTCAAGCTCCTCTCACTCACGCCTTTCTGCTTCTGATTTTTTCTTCCTGTAAAGGTGTCTCAATTCCCTTTTCAACTCACGATAGCGTTCACACACTCCTCTTGTTGCGCTCGCTTTTAACGTAGGCCTGTATGTAGCGTCTTTTCTTTCGGTCGCAACGCGGCATTCTTCATGGAACCAGTTGTATTTTCATGGCCGCCGGTAACCAATTTTTTCCTCGGCGGCAGTATGAAGTGCTTTGGACATATGCTCCCACTGCTCCTGTATTCCTTCAGGATGAGTTGTGCTCTTAAAGAGCAGGTGTGAGAGTCGAGTTGCGAAATCAATGGCAGTCCGTTGTGATTGAAGCTTTTCAACGTCTAGCTTTCCTTGGTTTTTTTTGTTCCTTGGTTTTAGCCGCTTTGGGTGGGTGCGTATTTTGGCTGCAATGAGATCATGGTCCGAGTCGATGTTAGGTCCTCGGATCGTGCGCACATCTAAAACACTGGAGGCATGCCGTCCGTCTATCACAACGTGATCGATCTGATTGCGAGTATTTCGATCAGGAGACAGCCATGTAGCTTGATGTATCTTTTTATGCATGAAACTCGTGCTGGATATGACCATGTTTCGAGCACCGGCAAATTCAATCAGCTTCAGTCCGTCAGGAGAAGTTTCATTGTGTAGGCTGAACTTTCCGACTGTAGGGCCAAAAACACCTTCTTTGCCAACCTGGCGTTAAAGTCCTCAAACACGACTTTTATATCATGTCGGGGGCAGCGCTCGTATGGGAGTTCTAATTGTTTATAAAACGGGTCTTTCACCTCATCGTCTTTCTCCTCTGTCGGCGCATGGGCGCAGATGAATGATATATTAAAAAAGTTTGCTTTTATTCGGATAGCGGCGAGATGCTCGTCCACAGGCGTGAATTCCAGCACTTGGCGACAAAGTCTCTCTCCCACCAGGAATCTGACGCCGAAACTGCGCTTATTCGTATGGCCACTCTAATTGATGTCACAGTTTTTCATCTTCTTTCTTCCTTGATTCGTCCAACGCATTTCTTGGATGGCGGTGATGTCAGATTTTGCTTTGACGAGGACATCAACCAGCCGGGCATCTGCACCAATCCCATTCAGGGAGCGGACGTTCCAGGTGCATGCCCTCAATTCATTGTCCTTCAAGCGTTTGCCATGGTCGTCGACAATAGAGAGTGTATTTATCCGAGGCTTGTTGTTATCTTTCATTGGAGTATGGTTTTACGTGGCGGGTCCCACGCCCAGCGCACAACCCGCTCAGCGAGGGTGAAAATATTACTTGCACGTTTATATAGCGACCCGCTTCCTCCAAGACCGACGCCCGCTTGCAGCCGCACCTAGAGGTGTACAGACGCTGCCGATGAGATCTCACCCGGCTAGCCCTTAAACCGATTATGTCAGAGTGGCCTAGCCAGGTTGTCGCCTTCTCACATTAGCTCACCGCTAAACGGATGTTTAGCGGTTACCCAGAGGATACTTGGCCGCAAGCGTCCGGCAGTTGTGAGCTGCTTGCTTCAAAATACTGACTACCATTAATGAAAGAAACGTGGTCCTCCAAACGAGAGACGCCACCATAGATGTCGAGGTCCGACATCTAGATGCCTTATTAGCTGATCAGAAATTGATCAGGAACCAATGGGAAACAATTTTAAGCGAATGCAAAACAGTTGCTATTCAATTGAACATCTCGCCAAAATGTCCGAACATTCGAAAGAGAAAACCCAAAAGACGTTCTGAAGATAATTTTAATGAGATAATTACGGATGATTCATAGTCTCATTTTAAAATCAATACATTCCTGGTGATCGTTGAATCGGTACCAAGCCATTATTTTTTGAAAAGTTTTATAAAAAAATATTCAAATATCATACCCTCAGATGATTGAAAACGTTCAAATTTAAAAGTATTTTTTATTCCAAAATCAATGCATCGCCGTTGCCGCCCCCCCCCCCCCCCCCCCCTAACGGATGAAACTGAGATTTAAGAAATCAACAACAATCATTTTTTAGAATTCCTAGAATACCAGAGATCTCGAAGTTTTTATTAGTTTTTAAAAGTCCAATTAATAATTGGTATGTTTTCATGCAGTTGCATAAGTTGATCAGCCAAATTCAATTAATCGTGATTTGGTTTGATAACTTCGAATGACAAATGCATTTGACCCTTCAATTGTTATTTTTCACAAACGCACCTATTGCTGTACATCTCTGACAATATCAATAACCATCGATTACACGTAAATAGCTAAAACAGCTGACAATTGCGATCACTCTTTGTAATTTTTTGGCAAGTGCAACATAAAATATAAGCTATGGATATAAGAAAGCTTTTTGCACCTCTGGGTGTAAGTATCTTTTTATTAGTTAAGGTTTAATTATTAGACCATAACCCTTATTTGTTAATACAGCTTCAAAAAGAAGACATAGCCCAACTAGTTCTGATCAGAGTGTGGAATATCCAGCGAAATCACCTGTGGCAACCAATATTGGAGTTGTAAATTATCATCAAAATGACATTAGGGAATGGCTTAATGCCCGAAGCTCAATAACTTTCTCCAAAAAAAGGGAGCTCCTTCTAAACTGTTGGGTACCACCGGCGCACTATGATTTTTCAGCTGATGCTGAGCATTTACAACGAAAGTTTAATTATAGGTGGCTCGAAATGTATAAACCATGGATGGTATATTCAAGCAAGCTAAAAGGAACTTTCTGTTTGTATTGTGTCTTATTTAAACCACAAAAAATACGTGGGATTGTAAGTTCCTTTGTTATTCGACCTTTCGTGAAGTATAAGAATATACATGAATACAGCAAGAACCACGCCGCGTCAAATGTACATAAGGAAGCAGCACAGTCAGCACACTTATTTCTAAATCAACAACCAGTTGATGTACAAATGCAAAGTGGACACAATAAAATTGTGGCGGAAAATAGAACCTTTTTAAAATCTATTTTGTCTGCAATCATTTTTTGTGGTACACATGATATTCCACTACGGGGAAAGTTTAACAATGAAGTCAATTTTATATAGGTACATACCGTTACCTTAATTCACAATGGCCCTAACTGACATGAAAAGAATTTTACAGGAGAAACAAAAAACAAAATTTTTTTACATTGAACGCATGCAAATAAAGCTTTGTTAATTTGATATATCTCAGTTATTATTGCTAGCAACACTTTAAAATTTGTAGTGAGGGTTTATATAAATATATCATACTAAACTATGTGAAAAACGCATTTTCGAAAAATGTGTCAGTTAAGGCCTTTGTGAGTTAAGGTAACGATATGTATTTCATGAACTTTCTGGGTAATTTCTCGATACATGTTCTTGTAAACAAGTGTGAATCCAAAACTGAAAGACTGCCTGTCCTTTTTCCAGGCATATTACACGGCTTACTGATGCTGTAAATAGAATCTGGAGATGAATACCTAAAATCAAAGATTGAAGGTAACAGGCAAATGATTATTCGGGAAGAATTTATGGGCTTTGTAGAACTCAAGTCCATGAAGGCAGAAGTAATAGCTGATAATATCAGGGAATTTGTTTTCGCATTAGACCTTGACCCTCTATAATGCGTTGGACTTTGCTTTGACGGATGTGCTACCATGGCTGGTAAAATCAATGGTGTCCAACAAATTTTAAAGAAGTCGTTCCCGAAAAGCCTTTATTTTCATTGTGCAAGCCATAGACTTAATTTAGTAATCAATGACTTGAACAAGGTTCCCGAAATAAGGAACACAATTTCCACAATTAAAGACATAATCGTTTTCTTTAAAGAATCACCTATACGCAGAGAGTACGTGCCCAATATCCATTCGCTTTGTGAAACCCGATGGTCGGAAAAATATGCCAGTATAAGCGATTTTAATAATCACTTTGTTCCAATAGTTATGGCTCTAGAAAAACTAAGTATAGAGGGAAATGCGGCCACTAGAAAGCACGCGTATCAGTTGCACAGCGCGTCATGTAAATCTGTCTTTATTTTATGCCTTTGCATAATTTCCAAATATTTTGTTATTATTGAGCCCGTAGCGAATAAAATGCAATCGAAGGAAAATGACATTATAAAATGCGCCGAACACATAACTAGAATTTTGGAACTAGTGCAAGCGCATAGATCGACCACTGATATTGTATTCAATAACATATTCAAAGATGCTTCTGAGCTGGCTGAAAGTGTTTCTGTTGAAATGAGCATGCCGAGAGTGGTGGAAAGGCAAACAAATTGATCGAAAGTTCCTTTTACATCTATTTTAGAGTATTACCGGCGAGCAGTTTTTGTACCTTATCTAGACTCTCTAGTATGTTCCCTTAATGAGAGGTTCTCGGAGCAAAATAATCCTGCCTTTTCATTGACTGCGTTGCATCCAAATATTTTAAAAAATATGAGTATTGAAGACATTAGCAGCAAACTTGTGGATGCCAAAGTTTTTTATGAATTAGATGGCATCGACAATGAAGTGGAATTGTGGTATATGGCCTGCCAAAATCAACAAACAATAGAACTTGTGTGTACCTTCGAGAATACAGGATTTTATCCAAAAATAAGAAAAGCTTTTGGAATACTGCTGGCAATGCCCTGTACAACCGCTACGGTGGAGCGCTCCTTCAGCACTCTGAAGAGGGTTAAAACGTGGTTGAGAACAACAATGACGGAATCCAGTCTTAATGGTGAATAAACTTCTTTTCCAAAAATATATTTACTGTAAATTCATGTATTTTTTTAAGGTTTATGCATGCTAAGTGCGCACAGAAAATTGGTTCAGGAAAACGATGCCGAGATAAAAGATTTAATTTTAGATGAATTTGCAAAAAAATACAAGAAAAATTATAATTATTTAGCAAATATATAAATTGGAAATGTAAGGCGCGATAACCTCCGAAGAGATCTAAGGCCGAGCTTCTCTTCCAATTTGCGTCGTGCTCCTCTTGATTTTTCCCTAAAAATTGGCCGGACGGGACCTACATGTTTTATGCCGACTCCGAACGGCATCTGCAAGGCAGATGAGTTTTCACTGAGAGCTTTTCATGGCAGAAATACAATCGGAGCGCTTGCCAGACACTGCCGAGGGGCGACCCCGCTTAGAAAAATTTCTTCTAATTGAAAAATCTTATTTCTAAAATTTTGATGTTGCTTTGCCCGGGAGTTGAACCCAGGGCATACGGTGTGATAGGCGGAGCACGCTACCATCAGACCACGGTGGCCGCCAGGTAATTGGCAATAATTAACTTGACCGATGTTCACACACGACTACAACATCCAACATCATCTATGATCATCTTAAATAATGGTAACGTGAGTTTTTTGACAATCGTAACTCATGGGGGATGTTGAAGCCGGGTCCAGGCATATCGAGCTTAACTTACCAGCGTTTCAAATACCACAAAACTTCCGTACACCGGTTTCATACAGTATGTCTTCTCTGAGAAGACGCATCTCGAGAACTGCTAGGGGACATCTTAGGTTAGAACAGCATTTACATTTCGTTAAGTCTTAAATATTTTTTTTTTTTTTTGAATTTTATGATTGAAAAAATGTAAGCATATGAAGAAAAATCAGATTTTCAATGAAAAGTTTCGTTCAACAAGTAAAACATTCATTATTTAGTCAACAAGGGTAGTGAAAAGGTGAAAAGATTAAGAAAGTTGATTGAAAAATAATTTTAATTTTTGGATCACCGAAGGTAAACAAGTTTAATTCAAAAGTTATTCCAAAATATGATTGAAAAATTGTTTTCAGTTATTGATCTTCAAAAGTAAACTAATTTTATTATTCTCTTTGTTCATTTTTATAAAATCTTAAAATTTAATCATCAAAGTTATTCAAAAATCATTTCAGAAAAATGATTTTCATTTTCTGATCACTAGAAGTAATAATTTTTTATTATTTGTTTTGTTCAATTGTATAAAAAATAAGTATTTAGTCGCAAGGAGTAATCAAGTTGTATTGATATGTAGGGAAATTCAAAATTTATTCACTTTAATGTTGAGTGGGTAATCATATGCATTACTGAACGATTTGCAGCTATGAGAAATTTGAGCGAGACGTTTTCCTTTTTGTGGTAATTTGAACACATGGATGGAACTACGGTTCGAACATTTCTTAAAACATAGAATGCGAAATAATTCACTTGAAAGACATTTACGAAGCAAATTTTGACAAAGGTCTGTCACCATTGGAATTGCTAAATGCCGTCTATGTTCAAAATCTGTATGCAATTTTCCCCAACATTTGTGTTGCTTTACGTATCTTTTGCACTATACCTGTCACTGTAGCTAGTGCAGAACTTTCCTTCAGCGTCCTTTCAAGAATCAAAACTTTCATAGGTCGTGTTCATTTAAGGAGCGAGTTTTAGGACTTGCCACGCTTTGTGTTGAATGGTCGCAGTGCGTCCAGGCATAATAATAATAATAATAAAAATAACATCTAAGTATAATTATTGCATTTTGCAGCTGTCTCAACATAATTGTATCACTTAATTGACGTAAATATGTTTGCAGCGTATAATAATCTCGGTTGGGATTTCTAAAGGCACCCAATATCGCTAAAGATATGAAACAAGGGTCACTTATAACACCAAGTTTACTACAGGGGTCATTGTGGGAAAATATTTGATAAATAAATAATTAGATATTGTATTAAATAAGATATTTTTTAAACAAATCAAATATGAGATCAAGTGCTATTAAACTTAATAATTTATATAATTAAGATACATAGTGCCCTGCTTTATCCTGAAATTACATACTTGATATATAAGCTTCTTATAGAATACGACGTTTTATTGGTCCGTACTTATGATAATATTCTGCATATGATTGGTTACTGAATATGTAGCTAATATTAACGGAAATCATCCAATAGGACGTTGTATTTGCATTGCACTCACTCACTTAAAAGGTGTCTATAATTGGTTTTCTGATCGTCAGAAACTATTCCTTTCCCTCTTACTTATTTCTCTTACCATTTAATACAGTTGCGATCACTCAAGCAAATGAAACCGTAGATATATGTACTCTTATTGTACGTGCTTATACACATGACACAACAACAGTTTGAGTAATACGATTTAGTCACTCAACGAAGATGCCGATAAGCGCAATCGTTGACGATGTTACCAATCTGATTTCTGAATTGTAGAAGGTGAGACTGAAGCGTTTAAGTGTCAGTTGGCTTATAGCATTGAAACGGGTAGTAGTTTTTCCGTGTTGGCGACTTATTTGGTATTGACATACAAACACCTAAAGCGTATACAGCGAGTTAAATTTTTTTTACTTTTGTATCAATTAAAACTCACATACTTACAGCTTATATAAAGTTCATTTAGAAGATGTAACTATATTAAATTTAAATTAGATTTTATGTGCGTGTGGAAACAAAATTAACCTGCCAGTAAAATTAAAACTCACTGTAATCAAATAAAGCAAATTTTATAAAAATATTAGTAGAACGTATTATGAGCGCTTTAAATGTTGTTTTAGCAATAAGTTAAAAACGATAAGTGCAAAAAAAAAACGCAGAAATTGCTATCTGGAATGGAAATCAAATAATTAGTAAGCAAACATGTGTGCATGGAAATGAAGTGCAACAAGTAAATCGCGAATATACTCAAAGTACTTTATATTTGGAAATAAATTGCGTAGTTTTCAAACTATTTACCTATATACAATCTACTGTGTTTAAAGAAAATGAATAAGGCAGCATTATTGTTTATACTAATAATAGTATCATTAACTGTCACAGCAACAGAAAGTAAACAAAAACCTGGACGAGGAAGAGGGTCAATGTGGTGGTGAGTTGAAAATAATTATAGTTCCAAGTTCTTTTCTTAAGTCTTTTGTTATATTTGTGTCAACCGAAACCCACTTACCTACCTACAAAAAAAAAATAATAATAATAATGTCAATAATGACCATTGTTCAATAAGACTCTAAGTGAATGGAGGTCATTCACTTGGCTGCTTGGTGGATTGCATCATTTCGACAAAGTTTTTAACCCGTTGTTTCCGAATCCTTTCACTTTCATTTTTCAGTAGTAAGATATAAACATTTCCAGAAAACCCGAAATAGCCTGTTCCCTAAAAAATATTACAAAGCGGTTTTGTGAACACTCCCTGATGTAAGCGTGCCTATTTCTTTAGCCAGTAGGGACTGAAGTAGGACTATTATTCCACATGCTTTAAGTGATTGCAAAATTAAGGTTTTTTAACTAAATAGTGATTGACTTTGCACATTGTACCTTTTTGATATTTTTTTATTGATTCTGCTGTGTAAAACTCTTACCCGGGATAGCTACTTTTTTGCATGACTCATTAGTCGGAGCTGGGGACGGCAATGGTTCGTTCTCCACTTGGTTAAATTTATCGACTACTTTGCATCCAATAATGATTTAGTTGCCTCGTTATTTTGTATTTCATAGAACGAATAATTATAAAATAGTCGTAAAAATATTATTTGAAACTTAGTACTAATGCTGCAGTTGCTTGAAAAAGCAAATTTACGCATTTCCTCAGTCCTCAGTCCTACCTAATAAAATAATATACACCGATGATTTCATAGAAAAGTGTAGGGAATTGTGCTTAGATTGGGTACGAATTCGATCTTTGGGTCCCTCACGGTGGTGAAAAGATGATAATTTGGATTAACCACAGGATGAAGTTAGTTTATTTGAATTGACAAGTCATACAACTTCAGCGATCTATTGTCGACGCTTGGGACGAAATTAAAAGTCGGCTCGAAAAATGTTAAAAACGATATTTTTGCACTGCCGAGGTTCTTGCAGATTACTGTTTATTCAAAACTTGGTGGAAAAAAATATTTCCATTTAGTTGGTGCTAATAAACATGACCTTGTTGCGAAAAATCGTATTTCTGTTTATTGATTTCGTGGCCTTACATGGACCCCTTTGCATCCTTCTACAGCTTAGCATCAGCCAATCCAATTGGATATGATGACGTTTCAGGCATCATAACTGAAATATGTCTGCCAATAACAAGAGGGCGGCCGCCGTGTTGTGATGGTAGCGTGCTCCGCCTACCAAACAGAAGATCCTGCGCTCACACCCCGGGCAAAGCCACAGCAAAAAAATTTAGAATCAAGTTTTTTAAATTAGAAGAAAATTTGTCTATGCGGGGTCGCCTCTCGGCAGTGTTTGGCAAGCACTCCGAGTGTAGTTCTGCCATGAAAAGCTCTCAGTGAAAACTCATCTGCCTTGCAGATGCCGTTCGGAGTCGGCATAAAACAAGTGGGTCCCGTCAATTTGTAGGAAAAATTAAAAGGAGCACGCCACAAATTGGAAGAGAAGTTCGGCCTTAAATCTCTTCGGAGGATATCGCGCCTTTCATTTATTTATTTATAACAACTAGCTCTGCCAACAACTAGCTCATTCCGATGACATATCCACGGCGGATACACTAAAAAAATGGGAATGATTTTCCCCATAGGAATTTCTTCTCAAAACAATAGACAAAAGAAAAACATTTCTAATATACATGGACATTTTCCTCATTATTGTAAAAATTCATATAATAAATTGACGAAAAATTTCTCTGCCTATTGCAAAAAATCCCTCCAATATTTATCTTCTAAGAAAATGTTTTTTGAGAGTATATTTCATATTTTGCTTACCTTTGGCGAATAAAAATATTGCTTAGAAGTACAATGAAAAAGTCTATAGTGCTAGCATTCCGTGGAAAATCGTAAATTTCCGCTGATGTTCGAACTGCTCTCCTTAGTAATTTTCAATGATAATATATTTAAAAATAAAAATTGGTATGGAAAAATTTAGTTGAAATTTTAAACAATTCTCAAAAACTTCTTAGCAACCTTTTTTATTCCTTCATATTAATTAGCTCATGAAATACATTATGTTCGTTCCTGTACATAGGCCTTTACCTGGAATATGTATGTGAATATAAGCAAACTGGAGTAAATTTCCAGAAGAGAATTTAGACCTAGCTTCTCTTCCAATTTACGCCGTGCTCCTTTTAATTTTTCCTACAACTTTTTGGGACTGGTCCTACATGTTTTACGCCGACTACGAACGACATTTGCAAGCAGATGAATTTTCACTGAGAAATTTTCCATTGAAGAAATACACTCGAAATCACTGCCGAGGGGCGACTCCGCTTAGAAAAAGTTTTCTCATTCAAAAAACTTGTTTCTAAATTTTTGAAGTTGCTTTGCCCGGGGCTTTAACCAAGGATTTTTGGAGGAGGTATGGCACGCTACAATATATAGTATAGGGGAAATCGAAGTTTGAAAAGTGAGTCGCACACGTGTCCCTTAAAAACAATTTATTTTTAAACAATTTGTTTTCGGATAAACTTATTTAAATTTTGTTTATTATGGTAACAAACCTTGCTACAACTACTACCAAAAAACAAATAGTTTTTATACTCAGTTAAGCAGAGCTCACAGAGTATATTAACTTTGATTGGATAACGGTTGGTTGTACAGGTATAACGGAATCGAGATATATATAGACTTCCATATATCAAAATCATCAGTATCGAAAAAAAAATTGATTGAGCCATGTCCGTCCGTACCTTAACACGATAACTTGAGTAAATTTTGAGGTATCTTGAAATACGCATTAAGCGATGAAACTTGGTGGGTGAGTTGAGCTTATGACGCAGAATAGAAAACTAGTAAAATTTTGGACAATGGGCGTGGCACCGCCCACTTTTAAAAGAAGGTAATTTAAAAGTTTTGCAAGCTGTAATTTGGCAGTCGTTGAAGATATCATTATGAAATTTGGCAGGAACGTTACTCCTATTACTATATGTATGCTTAATAAAAATTGGCAAAATCGGAGAACGACCACGCCCACTTAAAAAAAATGTATTTAAAGTCAAACTTTAATAAAAATTTAATATCTTTACAGTATATAAGTAAATTATAGACACATTCAACTCCAGTAATGATATGGTGCAACAAAATACAAAAATAAAAGAAAATTTCAATATGGGCGTGGCTCCGCCCCTTTTCAATTAATTTGTCTAGGATACTTTTAATGCCATAAGTCGAACAAAAACTTCCCAATCCCTGTAAAATTTGGTAGGGCCATAGATTCTATGACGATAACTGCGAAAATGGGCGAAATCGGTTGAAGCCACGCCCAGTTTTTATACACAGTTGACCGTCTGCCCTTCCGCTCGGCCGTTAACATGATAACTTGAGCAAAAATCGACATATCTTTACTAAACTCAGTTCACGTACTTATCTGAACTCACTTTGTATTGGTATAAAAAATGGCCGAAATCCGATTATGACCACGCCACTTTTTCGATATCGCAAATTACGAAAAATTAAAAAAATGCCATAATTCTATACCAAATACGAAAAAGGGATGAAACATGGTAATTGGATTGGTTTATTGACGCAAAATATAACTTTAGAAAAAAAACTTTGTAAAATGGGTGTGACACCTACCATATTAAGTAGAAGAAAATGAAAAAGTTCTGCAGGGCGAAATCAAAAGCCCTTGGAAACTTGGCAGGAATAATGTTCATGGTATTACATATATAAATAAATTAGCGGTACTCGACAGATGATGTTCTGGGTCACCCTGGTCCATATTTTGGTCGATATCTCGAAAACACCTTCACATACACAACTACCACCACTCACTTTTAAACCTTCATTAATACCTTTAATTTGACCTGGTAGCAAAGAACAAAGCGTTAACGACCGCAACCAGGCTCGGTGCTTCGGGGCAGCTTGAGCGCCGACCATATGGCCATAGTAGTATAGCGTCATCAATCACAAGACGAACAGACTACATGATTCCCTATCTGCGCACAATAGAGGTGGACGGTTGGCGCAAGGGTACGCAAATGGCGGACGAGGCAATACATGTGTACACCGATGGTTCCAAAGTAGTGGAAGGAGTAGGGTCTGCGGTATACTGCGCTCATCCGGAATTAAGCAGATCTTACTGGCTACCGGATTACTGTAGCGTTTTCCAAGCGGAAATATTAGCCGTAACCAAAGCAGTATAAACCCTGGAACAGAATAGCTTAAGCTGCAACCGTGTTAACTTTTATATTGACAGTCAAGTAGCAATTAAGGAAATAATCTCGCATAGCACAGCATCTAAATGCGTTTTAGAGTGTAAGCAGTCTCTGGAGAGAATCGGGACAGGGAAAAACATACATCTATATTGGGTCCCAGGGCATATGGGAATAGATGGGAATGAAAAAGCGGACGAACTAGCTAAAAAGGGCGCATCCCTTGAAGCTTGCTCCGTAGATGTCCCAATTAGATTTGGCGAGATTAAGCGAAGGAGAGAGGTGCACATGATCGGCCAGCAGGAAAGGCGTGGGTTCAAGCGCGAGGCTGTAAAGTGTCGAAGATTATGTGTAGGTCTTACAACCTTAGACTAACACAGTTGCTTCTATCATTAAAAAGAGAGGACTGTAGACTCATGACGGGAATTCTGACTGGACACTGCCTTCTGGCGTCACATGCCTTTAAATTATGCTTGGTCAGTGATAGCAGATTTAGGAAGTGCGGGTTGGAGGAG
Organism: Eurosta solidaginis; assembly: GCF_040869045.1. Taxonomy (NCBI): domain Eukaryota; kingdom Metazoa; phylum Arthropoda; class Insecta; order Diptera; family Tephritidae; genus Eurosta; species Eurosta solidaginis. The sequence goes on along the minus strand of NC_090320.1, from coordinate 158,959,461 downwards.
GAAGCGATCGATCACGTTCTGTGCTCGTGCCCTGCACTTGCCAGGCTAAGACTCCAGATATTAGGAGTGATACAGCTGTCAGATCTAGAAGCAGCAAGTGGCTTAAGTTCTAGGAAGCTTCTAGTATTTGCCAAGAGGACGGAGTTATTTTATAACAGAGGTCCTGGTTTTTGATAGGGTTTTTCAGTTTGGTCGTTAAAACAAACTTCTGGTAACACTACGGACTCAATCAGTCTATGTGAGGTCCTCATGGATCGGCCAGTTCAACCTACCTACCTTTAATTTGATAGCCATATCGTGAAACAAATATAGAGTCACCCCTGGTCCACCTTTATGGCGATATCTCGAAAAGGCGCCCACCTATAGAACTAAGACCCACTCCCTTTTAAAATACTCATTATCACCTTTCGTTTGATACCCATATTTTACAAACGCATTCTAGGGTCAACCCTGGTCCACCTTCATTATGATATCTCGAAAAGGCGTCAACCTATAGAACTAAGGCCCACTCCCTTTTAAAATACTCATTAACACCTTTCATTTGATACCCATATCGTACAAACAAATTCTATAGTCATCCCTGGTCCACCTTTATGGCGATATCTCGAAAAGGCGTCCACCTATAGAACTAAGGCCCACTTCCTTTTAAAATACTCATTAATACCTTTCATTTGATACCCATATCATACAAACAAATTCTAGAGTCACCCCTGGTCCACATTTATGGCGATATCTCGAAAAGGCGTCCACCCATAGAACTAATTCCCACTCCCTTTTGAAATACTCATTAACACCTTTCATTTGATACACATGTCATACAAGCACATTCCCTGGTTACCCTAGGTTCATTTTCCTACATGGTGATTTTCCCTTATTTTGTCTCCATAGCTCTCAGCTGAGTATGTAATGTTCGGTTATACCCGAACTTTGCCTTCCTTACTTGTTAATTCAGGATTCGCGATAAAAAACGGCCTTTTTGAAAATTACATGATTGAATCGAAGATATTCTTATCTTAAACTTTTGAAATTTTATAACTTTTTTGCTGTTGCAGTAAATAACTTATTTGTATACTTATAAATTTCAATTGTATCCTTACTTGCTAAAAACGGTGAAATGGGAAAATAGAAGCAATTGTGGTACATCAAAGATATTTGTGTATGTATGTATATGCGATATATCGTCGGTGAAAGTGCATGCACAACCGTGGTACTGGACTAAATTTTTTAGAAACAAATGTTCGATGTTTCGGAAGTTAAATGACAAATAGCGACGTTATAGCAAAGCTGTTGATAAAGAGTAGCACAAAACATGACGGAAAAACGGCGGTTTCCTGAGTTGGAGGTTCAACGCATTTCTTAAAATTAACATTGATTGTGAAACTGAAAGTCTTCTCAATACATGCATATTAAAGTTTCATAATATTTTACTAAAAAAAATTTAAAAAAACCAGTAAGGATTTTCAGTTCGGGTGTAATCAAACAATAAGGACATCAGTGTACCAAATTTTTTCATGGTGGGTTAACTTTTCGCAGTTCAAAATAGTAGAGCATATTCTCATGTGTGTGCTGTTTATTTTTTACGCCGAGAAGAGTTAAACTCATGCACATGAGCATGCACAAATTTTGTGCCTGAATTCAAGGGATGTTCGGGAGATACTGACATTGCCAAGATGCACCAACTAAAAATTGTGTCCACTTGCCATGTCGTCAAAAGCAGGATGACGAGAACGAATTTATTTATATACCCAAATAAAGTGGTAAATAGCGTTATTAAAGGATATCATAGAAATCCTCAAACCTTTATAGCCGTGCAAGTTTTTTGCCACTGTATCCCATCAACGTACTGTCAGCTTGTTAGTACTGCGAAGGTTTCAAATCAGAAGGGAAGATGTATGCATCATGGTATTCCGCCGAAATATTAACTATCAGCTCACTTATAAATATCTGGCTTTTCCCCTTCTCCTGATTGTGATCTCACATCCAGCGAAATGAGGCAATGAGTGGAAATTCATATAATCATAAGGCATAATTTTATACAGAGCGTGTACTTAAACACAAGGGTATTATAACTTTAATCATATAACTGTAGTACATACGAAATTTGGTATACTGGCGGCCGCCGTGGTATGGCGGGTTCAACATCAAAAATGTAGTTAAACGTTTTTTTAATTAGGAAACAAGTTTTTTGAACGGGGTCACTCCTCGGCAGTGATTTGGCAAACACTCCCCATGTAATTCTACCATGAAAAGCTTCTCAGTGGAAATTCATCTGAGTTGCAGAAGCTGTTCGTAGTTGAGATTTACGCCATTACTTTGTCGGTGGCGTAGGATCCATAGTAAGCTGGCGGCGGCGGTGACTCCGGCGTAATTACTATAATTAATTTGATTTTCTTATTAATCTATTTTTGTTCGCGCCAATGGGCGCCGATGTTTTTATGAGCTACAATTTCCGAAGTTCGAATAGTAGATTCCGACCACAAGTCGCTACCGTGCCTAATATCCCCCACACCATATGCCAGAACAGAACCTATAGGAGTGAGACATCGAATTTATATCTTCGTCGTAGCTACAAGGGCTTACTGTCCGACGTTTTTGTCGCTCCTTGCTGCCGAAATACATAGCCCACAAGAGGGTATTCGAATCACCAGAGAAACACCTTGAAACGTTAAGCAGTAAATATTTTGCCAAGGATCTCATATCATTGATTTCAATAGACTTCGTTAAACCAAAACGAACGTTGTGACAACATAATTACATTTGTAAAGGTGGTATTTAAACTTCAATTGGATTGGCGACCGCCGAGGAGTGGTGGTAGCGCGCTCCGCCCACTCCGAACAGCGTGCTCCACCCGCCACACCGAAAATCTTGGAAAAATATTAGAAATCTAGAAAAACCTTTTTTCAATTAGAAAAAATCTTTGCTAAGAGTGGTCGCCCCTCGGCAGTGATTTGGGAAACACATGGAATGTATTTCTGCCATGAAAAGCTTCTCAGTGAAAATTCATCTGAGATGCCGTTCGGAGTCGGCGGAATGATGCATGTTCCGTCCCTCCAGTTTGTATGAACAATTAAAAGTAGCACGTTCCAAATTGGAAGAAAAACTCGGCGTAAAATCTTTCCACCCACCAACTTAAAGAAACGCCAAACCGGGAGAATTGGGTTTTAATAATGATTAAGTGTAATAATCGAAATTAACTTTCAGACGTGGTTTCATTGTTTCGCAAATAAACAACAGATGTTTGAATATAAGACCAACTCATTTTCGAATCCTCCTCATACGAATATCTTCTACTTAAGTAAGAGGTGAGAATCATTTCAAAGGGGTATTTAAACCCCATCGAGTCTCCCGACGAACACCTGCGAACCGTCTTCAACAGTGGAATTTATTTACGTGACATAAAAAATAATTATAACCTTTGCACAGGGTATGACCAGTATTTACATTAGGAGACGAATGTAATTTTGCGTTGTATAAATATTTTCTACACGTTCGACCCACGTATTGTCCGGCTAGTTCGCTAAATTCAACATTTTCATCACTTATTCGAACTAAATTTGTATACATTGTATTATGTTTTTTTTTTTGAAAAGGGTTCAGCAGTGATTTGGATTCAGCATTTTGTTCACCAATATGCTCGTATTTAATATCAATGCAAACAAAATAATTATTAAAAATCCAATTTTTTTTCCTTATTGAAAACAAAATTTTTAGTACTAAAGGTTTCGTAAAACAAAGCAATGTTTTCAAATTATGTCGGATATCAAGCATTTTTTTCGTAGATAATCCCGGAAATGGTTTTTAAATAAGCTGTTCTTTAAAATTTCCGTCTATAAGGCGCAGAAATCGTTTACATATTGAATTGTTTATAAAAAATTTATTGCAACCAACAACAAAAACAATTTTTGCAAAAAAACATAATTTTGCCCTGTACTTGAATGTCTTTTGAATTTATATCTAAACAATTGTACCATTCGGACGCTTACTTTTGGATAAACAATTAATTTCCGAAACAATTTCAAAATTTTTAATTGCTAATTAAAAAAACTATGCAGAATTTTGCAACAAAATTCACAAAGTGTTCTTCTCGACCACAAAACTCGGCGCAGACCAAATATCATCGCAATATTTTGCGTGGTGAAAACGGGGCTCAGTTGAAAAAGCATTACCCATATACTACTTAATTGTAAATATACGATCCAATTTTTAATCTATTGGTAAGCATTCCAAAGTACTCTCTTGGTTTGAGTACACTCGATACCTTTCACTTCGAACCGAGTATTTTTAATAAGTAGTGGAATCAATACTTTTTTTAAAAGTTCTATCACGTATTATGGCAAAAGATTGGGCACATATGGATGTAATCAATGTGACTAATGAAAGAGGGTCTAGTGCCAAAAATAACACCTAGATCTTTGATTTCGTAACGCCGATTTAAGGTGCTTGTATTAAATCTCTATTCGAAAAAATGTATATTAGTTTTCCTTGAATAATCCAAAACACAACATTTATTTATATCGTTGATAAGCGATGATTTCGTCAACCAATTGTCACAGAAGTTTTCTGTTTAACAAGAACCTATTAAAAATACTATTCGTTTAGCATTAGGCTAACAAGCTTATCTGTGCTTCATCATCAAAGGCAGTTATTATTTGATATTCGAAATAAATTTTTTTAAATCCAAATAGCTCTAAATTGGTGAATCGGATTAGTGCCTTTGGCATTATTAGATCTACAAACTGTTATCATTTTTATAAATTTTTGGACAGTTTCATATTAATCGTTTCAGTGAAAATGGTTTTAAATAATTGATCGTATAACACGATATGGGCTCTGATTTTTAAATTGACTTCAACTCGAAGAGTGATGTAAGAATATCATCAGCTGAAATTTCGAAGATGATATGGCTGGTAGTAATGCCGGTTGAAAACTACATAGGTATAGATAAGTTGGAATAACAGATTGCAAATAGTCCGGGTATTATCCGATATTTACATTTCATATGCAATGGTTCTCGGAAACCCGGTTGAACGTCTCTTAGAGTTGATTGCGGCCCAAAAAATACGGGTATTATACTTTATTCCAGATTAAATTTTTAGGGTATGTTCCTTAAGAAAGAATTTATTTAGGCAGTCGGAAACCCGGTTGAACGTCTCTTAGAGTTCATTGCGGCCCAAAAAATACGGGTATTATACATTATTCCAGATTAAATTTTTAGGGTATGTTCCTTAAGAAAGAATTTATTTAGGCAGTCGGAATTCTTTTTTAAAACAATGAAGTTTTTTTTAACTTTTTTAAAACTTCGTAAGGCTTGTATTGGCCGGGACATCCCGTAGTTTTCACAAATTTTAAAGTGTACCGCCGGGAAATGCTTTGTCCCGGCATTTTCACAATATCAAAATTAATAAATTATAATCTGCTACGAAACATGGCCATATTTTCGGCTTCGATTGTATTCAGCTCTTTAGCATATTGCGTCCAACTCTGTAAAGAAGAAAAATTCATCCGTACTGTGGTTCTGAATATTGTCAATGTTTGACATTTCGCACACCAAAATATTAATTTTGCAAGGCAAGTGTTATGTATGTGTGTTCATCTTTTGCTTAATTCTTGCATCAAATTCATTCACGGTAAATAAATATATGTTTTAAATTATTATATAAACATCGAAATATTCTTGTAGGTGGAAATGAGCGCTTCGACAAATAATCAGTCTGATGTTGATGCATTACTTCCGAAAAGGTCAAAAGGCTTACCCGATACAATTTTAAGTGGGAAAGTGATTATAATTGGCTACAGCCAGTAAGAGGTAATATAAGGCATATTGCCGTCTTTGCAAAAGGGAGTTCAATTGCAGTTATGGTGGAATAAACGATCTCAGACAGCATTCACTTACAAAGATCCATATTGATATTGCGAGTGCTGCTGCAGCCAATGGTATTGAGACATTTTTTAATCAGCAGGACGGGACGGGAGGAGATTTCTGCTGCAGAAATAACTTCTGTTTATCATACTGTAAAGCATTCCCTTACTTATAATAGTATGGAATGTGCAAATAAATTACTCCCATGCATTTGTGCAGATTCATTAATTGCTAAAAAAAATAAGCTGCGGGCGAATTAAGGCCGAAGCAATTGTGTGTCAAATCCTTAGCACACAGTCTGTTAAATGTATTAAAAAAAAATAAAAGAAAATAATGTATACTTTTCAATTGCTACCGATGCAAGCAATAAAGGCAACCGGAAGATGTTTCCAATATGTATCCTATTTTATGACTACGAAACTGGTGTTGAAAATCGTTTGCTAGATTTTATCGAAAATGGTAACGAATCTGCAGATCAAGTTACAAAGATGCTTGTTGATAGTTTGGAAGCTAACGAACAATCTCTGGAAAGGGTTTCAGCACTTTCAGCAGATAATACCAGTGTTAATTTTGGGAAAAATCATTCCATTTATACCAATCTACTTTCGAAAAATATGAATATTATAAAAGCAAATTGCATAGTGCACATTCTCCATAATGTTGCCAAGCATTGTACAGATAAATTGGACTATGACGTCGAGGTTTTCATTATAAAAATTAGTTCTTTTTTCAGCCGGTCTGCAAAAAGGAGGAAAGTTTTGCAACAGAGTTTTGAACCCAACGAAATGCAGTGGATGGAGATTGTAAAACATGTCTCAACCAGGTTTTTATAGTTGTGCCCCGCTATTGAAAGACTGCTTTAAATATGGCCTGCTTTAAAATTGCATATTGTAGAATGCCCTTGCTTAATAGAAAATGTATTTAAGACGGAAAACCGTGAACATATGTACGGTTTTAGCTTATTTATATTTTGTACACAATATTCAGCCCTATTCTGCATTTCGACTTGGATTGGAATTTTTTAGATTTGGCGATTTTGGTATTCTGTGTTCCAAACTCTTTCGATCCAACTTCGAATCGTTCGATTTTTTGTATTCTGCATTTCGATGGTAGTTCCCTTTTTCTAAGTTGCAAATTAGTTGGCGGAAAAATATTTTATTTTTATTTTTTTTATTAATTTATAACAGAATTTTAACAAAAATGTAAGTAAAACTTGTTAAGAAACGTAGAAGGCTTGATGATGATTGTTTTTTATATGTTTCCAGTTCAAAAACAACATGTCGATGTCGAAGCCCTTGGACGTATTTGCCCCGCAAAAGTATCTAACACATGCTTGAAAGCATCCTTGTTAAGTCGAAAGTTTTTCTGAATCTAAATAAGAAAATAAGTCATTAAACTTTACCACTTTTAAGTTCAATTTCTTACAATTCGTCACTCATCTCAAATGGATTACACAAATTTCGCAATATTTGCCTTTCCATTCTCGCCTGGCAATTTTCGTATGCGTTGCTTTCCAACTCCATAAATAATTCCGAGGCTATTGATTCCATTATAATAGACAGCTATAATTTGTGTCTGTTCGTTGGGTCCAGTTATATGCCAAAGCAAGCTGTCGGCGTAGAGGAAGGTGAAGCGAAAACGTAAACAATCCTTGCGGAAAGAATAAATAAACCTTTATAAAGTATTTTAGGCCAGTGCAATGAAATGAGCATCCTTAAAATTCAGAAAATGTCAACTATATTCGTGCAGGAATCCGTTTTAACAAAACTTGGTGGCCACGGCAGGGAATTGGCCAAAAGAACGACAAAAACACACTTACAATTATGAAAGCATTTCACTCAAAACAATATAACACTGCGGCAATATATTCTATTGCTTTTTTTTGTACAAAATGGCGTGGATAATAAAATATAAACCTTTTTCAGTGTTTTTTTACAAATTTTCTTTAACTTATTTTGTTCCAATGTTCACATATTCCGTACCAACAGCTGATTTCGAAAAATCATTTGCTCTTCCTCTTCTCTTTACGATTCCGTCGTAATGCAGAATACAAACTTCGATTAAAGCGGAGCGTAGAACGGGAACGTAATCGAAATGCAGAATAGGGGTGATTATGTTTAGTTTAGAAAGATCGGTGAAAAAATTGGAATCAAATTCTCTCAAATTCTCTTAAAATATAAATTTTAACAATTTCAATTATAAATAATCTCTTGAAACTAACGATATACCTGAAAATGTTTTTTATTATTGTACCTTTATATAGTTAGTTTCTCATACTTTTTTTGTCGTTTGTTAATGTATGCATAAGCATTATTTTTTGATGTATTAAAAGTAGTTGTTATAAATAAATGAGTTAAAAAAGTTTAATGCTATCTAAAAATTATTTCGCCGAAATTAGCAACCCATACAAATATATAAAATAAATAAATGTAAGGCGCGATAACCTCCGAAGAGATCTAAGGCCGAGCTTCTCTTCCAATTTGCGTCGGGCGCCTCTTGATTTTCCCTACAAATTGGCCGGACGGGACCTACATGTTTTATTCCGACTCCGAACGGCATCTGCAAGGCAGATGAGTTTTCACTGAGAGCTTTTCATGGCAGAAATACAATCGGAGCGCTTGCCAGACACTGCCGAGGGGCGACCCCGCTTAGACAAATTTTCTTCTAATTTAAAACCTTATTTCTAAAATTTTGATGTTGCTTTGCCCGGGGTGCGAACCCAGGGCATACGGTGTGGTAGGCGGAGTACGCTACCATCACACCACGATGGCCGCCATACAAATATATAGGTGTTTCTTATTTTTCAAATGTACCGGAAAATTTTTAAAAATCCTGGGAATTTGGCTCAAATTTGAGGGTTGTCCCAGGAATCCGAAATAAAAATCTGGCAACCCTAGGTAGTAGTAGAAATAACGATAAATGTAGAGTTCTTCTCGAAAGCCTTACACCCCTGAGGCTAGAACTTCTAAATGACCTAGGGAAATGTACATTCGACACTGGTAATAGACGTTCCGTTATAGATCTCACGTTTGCTAGTAGCAAAATAGGGAGACGAGCAAAATGGTCAATCTGTAACGTCTACACACACAGCGACAACAAAGATATTAACCTAGAGCTAGTGGAAACTTCAGAAGAAGATGGAAACAACACCTTTTTGAACCAGACGCATTTGATGTTGTATGAATGATGCCATAAAACGAAGGACACATGCGGAAGATCTGTCGGTTCAAATATCTGAGACATTAAGTATGGCGTGTGATGCTGCCATGCCAGTCGCGCAAAATTAAGTTGTACTCTGGTATATTGGTGGAACGAGGAAATAGCAAAGTAGCGCAGAAAATGCCACAAGGCACGGAGAAGGGCATGCTCGTCGCCACGATATGATGAGCTACACAATATCTACATATCCCAAAGAACGGCGCCTAAAAATGCTATAAAAAACAAGAGAGCGTGCTTCAATGAACTGATGGATAGTTCAGATCTTGATCCTTGGCTTAAATCAGAAAGTATGGAAATCCCAGAAATAACAGAGCAGGAGGTACTGGATGCAAAACAAATAGTTGGGGATAGGAAGTCTCCAGCACCGGATGGAGTGTCAAATGTAGCCCTTAAATCAGCGATACTGTCTAGAACATCGGTATTTACGGATCCCTTCAACGTTTGTATCCAAGAAGGCGTCTTCCCCCGCTCATTGCAACGTCAAAAATTAGTTTGTGAGGACCAAATATTGACGACAAATTTGGCCCACACAACTTTGGCATGGTAACATATAGCCGAGCGAAGCCAGCAAGATACGACTTTATCACCGCAACATGAGGCTGAACGAAGCCAGCAACACGATCACACGATAAACATATTATGCCTACAGCAAGAAAAACACACGAATACACCACGCAACAGACTAGGACATACCAACTTTAACAGCAACATCAAACAACAAAGCTTTGTTCGCGTATTTTTGCAACAGAAATAAACAGCCAAAATCCTCTCAACTATCAGCTGTTTCCTCTCATAGAGAAAAATATGTAAAAAAGAACGCGAACAGAAATCCAGCAAAAACTATCACAATGTGCGAAAAGCTGATGGATTATTTGGCGGTACAAAAAATTATAAAAAGTTGAAAAAATGGAAAGCTCAAACAATTTAGAAGATATGTGTTCCCCAGGCACCAATTCATCCAGATGTCCGCCCTCATTATTTTCATTAACACATACCTTTTCCATGCCTTATTTTCCGTCTGCAATACTTGAATTAAATTTCGCAATTTGCGTAAATTACAACCAGACGTTTCTCGATCAGCTGTTTTTCTGTTTGTAAATTGCTGTTGGCAAAAATTTTACCAACAGAAAATTGCAGCTCTAAGCAAAATGAAATGCCACCTTACTCTCTCTTTTTCTTCATTTTTTGTTGGAGAGCCTGGTACGTGAAGAGAAAAACCTGCAAAATTTGCAAAATCAACAGAAAACTGGAATACCCGAACGAAGCTACTATACCCAATTCATGCGACAAAAACAACTACAGCTTCCACCGACACACGACCGATCGTAACAACACGGTCGCAACATGTCGTCGAACAAACACATTTATTATTTTTATTTAAGTCTATACTAGCACGACCGTAGCAAGAAAGTAGTCAGTGACAAGCCAACCTAATATAAACGCATGCAAGTCATTTTCTGTCAAAAATGTCTCATGCACATACAACTTGTATGAGAGCAACTCAAACTGAATTTGCTGCGTGAAAACCTAACTCGACTTCCAATTTTTGTTCTGCGCGACATTTAGATTTGACGTTTGCACACATGCTTTACATTGTCGCAACGCATGCTTATTTGGGTTAGGGCAAAAAACGCCGGTTGTTTGCGTGCGCTAAAAAAACGCAGTGCGGTTTTATTAGGTTGGCTTGTGAGTACGGAGACGTGGAAGTGAACAGGCCAAGGCTGATAGCTCGTTGCGCCACCCGTGAACCGATATATTAACGCGAGTAAACACAGTAATAGCATAAAGCCACGCCGACATCGACACAGTCAGCCAACCGCACCAGCGACAGAGCCATCAACGGCGACAAAGCCTACCGCGCCATTAACGGCGCCGTCGACGCCAACAAACGGTACAGCCCGGCACTGTGAGTATTAATCGGATCTACGGACGGAAGGCGGTAGCTCGTAAATAGGTTTCTTCAATGCGAGACATCGCCACCCGACGCAGACTGAGCCGTACGTGAGTGTGTGGGTTTCCCCGCCACCGAACGCTTAAGGATGCGCTCCGCCGACTCACCACAGTCGACCGCGAGGCGACCCGTAATCGCTACCGAGCCGACGACAACCACGGTATAGCCCGGCACTGTGGGTATTAATCGGATCTACGGACGGAAGGCGATAACTCGTAAATATGGGGTTTCTTCAATGCGAGACATCGCAGACTGACCCGTACGTGAGTGTGTGGATTTCCCCGTCGCTGAACGCTTAAGGCTACGCTCCGCCAACTCCCCACAGTTGACCGCGAGGTGACTCCTAAACGGCAACAGAGCATTATCAACGAGCGTCCTCGGTGACTGCATATCTTTTTATTATACTAACCGCGACGACAGCGTCAACACGTCGTCAACAAACGCCCCAGTAGCCGCATACTCATCATGAACGAACGTCCTCGGTGACTCCATATCTTTTTATTTCAAGCGTCCTCAGTGATCACATACTAATCGCGACGCCAGCGCCGACTAGTCGTCAACTAGCGCGCCACTAGCCGCATACTCATTATCATCGAGCGTCATCAACGACGAAATACTAATCGCGAAATCCAGTCCAACGCCAGCGCCAACGTCGACAGAGCGCCGTCAACGAGCATCCTCAGTGACCGCATATCCTTTTATTTCAAGCATCCTCAGTGACTAAATACTAACCGCGACGCCAGCGTCAACGCGTCGCAACGAGCCTCCCCAGTGGCCGCATACCCGTTATCATCGAGCGTCCTCAGAGACGAAATACTAATCGCGACAACCAGCGCAACACCAACGACAACCGAACGCTTTCGGCGAGCGTCCTCAGTGGCCACATACTCATTCTAACCAAGCGTCTATCAACGACAACATACTAATCCCGACCGTCAACGCAGTAGCAGCGTTAGCGACAACCGCGCATCCTCAGCGACGGAATACTTAACCACGGCAGCGACGAACGCCAGCGTAAGCACGCCACTAAGGCGTCCCATAACCACGCGCTAACGGGACCGGGTGGACCGTTAGCCAATACAAAAAGCATAATAATATCAACATAAGCGAACACGGCAGCAAGCACGTCAACGGGACTCGGGTGGACCGTTATCAGTCAGGCCACACCGACACCCAACAGCAATAACGTGGATAAATAACTTATATGAAATTTTAGGCATAATTTTGATATAAATACGTACGACTTGGAAAAGGGCCTCAAAGTATACATTTATTGTACGGAACCCTGGACACCGCGAGTATACCCCAGCAATTAGTTAAAAAGCTTCGGGGCACAGGGAAAGCTTCGTAAGAGGTTCTTTTGCTGAAACCTGGTAAGATACCCGACCAGCCATCTTCATGCAGACCACTTTGTATGTTGGATTCAATAGGAAAGATTGTCGAACGTATTATTTGTGAGCGTCTGCAGCAGACCATGGAAAGCCCTGGTGGCTTGTCAAATAGACAGTTTGGATTTCCCTGTCATAAAGTGATAGAAGGTAACGAAAAGGTCGATGAGTTGGCAAAGGAGGGTGCAATACTCACTGAGTCGACGTTAGACGTTCCAATCCGTTTGGGAGAAATCAAAAGGAGACAGGAGTTGCATATGACCCATCAAGCAGGAAAGGTGTGGACAATAGCGCGGGGCTGCAAAATTTCTAAGATCATGTGCAAAGCCTACGATATTAGGCTCACAAAGTGGCTCATATCTCTGAAAAGAGAAGACTTAAGGCTCACGAGGGACATACTGACTGGACACTGCCTTCTGGAGTCACATGCTTACAAGTTAGGCCTCGTCAGTAACGGCAAGTGTAGGAAGTGTGAGCTGCAATAAGAAACGGTTGAGTACGTTCTGTGTTCATGTCCTGCGCTCGCCAGGTCAACGCTCCAGCTATTAGGGGCGACAGAGTTACCAGATCTTTAGGCAGCAATTAAGCTGGGTCCTAGAAAACTGCTACAATTTGCCAAGAGGACGGAGTTATTCTATAACATATGTCCTGGCACCTGATTGTGGTTCTTCCGTCTGGTCGTCAAACGAGTTCTGGTGACACTATGGACACATTCAGTCTATGTGAGGTCTTTATTGACCGGCCAGTTCAACCTAACCTAACCCAACCTAGCCTATTTCATGTTACTTACGTTCTTTTATCCTTTAATATCTTTGTATCTAGTCCGTATCTTTTTGATCATATACTGAATAAACTAAAATAAATTTTAACTTAACAAGATTCCGTATGTTGTAAAGGATTTTTCTAAATATCTCGATCCCTGTCCCATCTAGAAAAGTCTTTTATCATTAATATTACAACTTAATAAAGCCCAAATCTTCGGTCAAAGTTTCAGATCTCAGTTATCGGGAAGTTCCTTAAAAGTGGAAAGCAAAATTTCCAAGCTTCTTAGAATTTTCCTGACCACCTTGTAGGGTTTCTATTATATTATACATTTTACCTGTGAACTTTATATACTTTGTGGATTCAATAATTTATGTTCAATAATTTTATTTTCATTATTTTGAATTTTTAAATATCAAAAAGTTTCATTCGGTTAAAAATCATAATCAAATATAAATATACTTTCAGCCGTTTATCAATAAATATACTATAAAATATAACTAGTATCGCCTGTGTCGAAATTCGACCAACGTGTATTTTTTTCAACTCAGTCTATGCATCAAGTGTTGGAAATATAGCAAACTTGCAGAGCTGTAAAAAGATTGAGTCAATTGAGTGTGCATTCTCCCAGCATTCTTTTAAAAGTTTGTGATCTTTTGGTTGCATATTATAAATCTCCATTCCTGAATGGCTTAAAATACTTTAACTCAAAGCTAAAGTGTGTGTGTTATTCAATGGTAAAATATAATTCAATATAGAGTGTGAATGTAGGAACCATTCCCACTCTTTATTGAATGTAACTTGAAATGAATGCACACCTGTTTACCATTCAGTACTAATTTTCTTATATCAGTGTTGATATTTTTATACTTCAGTAGCTATACAGGTATGTTAAAGGAATGCTTTCTTTAAAAGGTTATGATCAAATATGTAATTTTTTAATCGAAACGGCGTATGTTCCGTCCATGAACATGCGTTCATGTATGCTGTGCCATTGTGGCCAGACGATGATTCCTGTACTAAGCAAAATATGTATTTGTTATACCAGATACTCAATTTTGTAAATGTTGATTGAGGTATCACAATGAAAACCATTTAATTATGATAAAAAAGAGAAAATCGCCCGACATTTAAACACGTCATCAAATATTTCATGTGGTAATCAAATGTAATTGCATTTGAGGTAAATGTAGGGGTATATAACATTAAAGTTGTTATGACGCTTATAAAAAATTAACAAAGTTTAGAATATATGAACAGCAAAACCATATTAAAAAGAATTAACTTTCATTAAGAGAAGCTTTTCAAAATTTTCGTCAGAAAGAGATCCACGGCGCGGCGCATTCAATATAGTTGCTGCTGAAAACAATCTCTTACTGATGCTGATGAAGGCAAAGGAGTATTAAATTTCATATAGCACTTTTTCAGCTCTGGATACTTATAAAGCATTTCTTTACTAGTGCTGGGATCTGCAATTTAATTGGAATATTCATTTTCGGCTTTATTGATTATCAAACTTTCGGATGCAACAGCTTCATCTATAATTTTTGGAAAACTTTAAAATATATAATGTGATATATGATTAAACTAAAATTTTAATTACTTCTGTTTCCAAAATTGAAAAATTGGGGTCTATTGTTTCAGGAACTAGTTGCGCCAATTTCATTTCGGCACTCCATCGAAAAAATACTTCTGACCCTCTCGCTCAATTTTGAAACCTTTGCGTCTCCATATGTAGGATCCAGTGCATGTACCCATTGGAGCTTTACCTCTGGGCATAAAGCTGATGCAGTTATGGCTTCATCAACGTCTTCTTGAAGTGCTAGTTTTTAAAGCACTCCTCCATCAAGGGTGACACAATTTGCCAAAAATATGTTAGTTTATCTGTTGTAATTAAGTTGTACTTTGTACAAATGGTGGCAAGTGTTGGCAACATGTAACCATATAGCATTTCTTTATCACCCTGCAAAAAATCTACCGCTTCCGCTAATGGTTTTAACAAATGAATATACTCCTCCATGTAAACAAAATCATTTTGATAAAATTTTTCAATTTCAAAAATTTCGCAAAGCGCATTAAGTGTGTCCTTATGGGACCACAAAGAACATATGGAGTCGTACAAGGAGTTCCACATAGTAACAACAGGATACTTTAGCTGAGCTCCAAGAACTGTTTTGATCCTTTCGGAGCTTTTAGGCCTATTTACTCTAGTCCATAAGCTCGAGCACTTCGAAACTAAGTAGAAATGTATTATTATAGGTTATATTATTTAAATTAGGGTGCAAGGATCTAGCTAATGGAATATTCAATACTTACAAAAGTGTGGTTCTCATACACTGAGGGATACTTTTTCAAAATTTTAATAAAATCGTTGGATGCAATCAAATTAAGCGTATGCGTAGCACATTTAATATGTTTAGGGAGACAGTTTTCATAAATATAATTGTCAAAATCGCTGCACTCCAAAATTTCATCATCCAAACTGTTTGGGATGCCAAATTCCTTAAAGACAAAATTTGACCCATTATCTGTCACCGTTGCTCTGACGTTATTCGAATTTAGACCGAATTTTGTGTGGATATTCATGATGATTTAATAAATTTTGTCATGCGAATGTGTCCCTTTAAATCGATGGCACACTAGAGCTACCGACTTGCGTTCGAAAGAATTAGTTAGCCAATGGCAAGTATATCCAAAAAAAACTTCGATGCTTGCTTGACCAAACATCAGCAGTGGTACATAAATAATTTTGATTCGCCAATTCATTTTTAATTTGTACCATCATTAAATCGAAATACTCGTCAATTCTTTTGACGACCGTTGCTCTACTAATTAATTTTGCTTTGGGGTTCAAAAATGAAACGAATTGCTTAAAGGTTTAATTTTCCACTATTGAAATTGGAAACATGTTATCTGCTATCAACTTTACTTTTTCAAATTTGGTTTCACGGTTTTGCGATTTTCAAGTTTTAAATACATAGAGAAAACTAGTATATTACTATTACATTTGCAAACCCACGGACCAGTATAGAGATACAGTATTTGACCAAATACCGCTAAGAAGAATACATGAAGGAACTTGTACTAAGACTTTTTATAATAAATTGCCTTTTCTTCAATTGTTTAATCACCAATTGAGGACGTTCAAATGTAGGTTAGTACTTTTACATGCAAGTACCTTTTATATGGCACATTGGCAACACTTATTTAGAACGATGACAATTTTCGGAACAGGGATGTTGAAATATTTGTCATTTGCTTTTTTAATTTTTAAATTTTTAGAACAATTTTAATAAAAATGCTTTTTCAATTAACTTCTTTGAGCTTTATTACCATTTAAAAAACAAAAAAAGTGGTCATCACTGTCAATAACTAAATTTTTGTGTAGATATTTTGAAGTGGCTTTAATTAAATGCAACCATGTGATATTTGAGCGGGTTTTGTGCTTGTACGACATTTTTCATTGATTGGTACTAGAAAAGTGTATGCACACTCAGCAAAGGCTGCATTCATTTGAATGCCTATTTTGTGTTTTAAAATGTTTGTGTTTCATTTAATTACTTCATTCCTTCTTCGAAGAGTTCAAGAGTGCATTCTTTTGTTCCCACTACTGAACGAAGAATGGGTTGACTTTTAAGCCACATTCCTTAACAAGGAATGAAAGAATGAAGAAACAGCATTCTTAAATCAATGAATTAAAATTTTAAATGATTGCACAATTTTACAGCTCTGCAAACTGGTCTAACTTACTTCACTTTTTCTTAAAAATTTTGAATTTGATCTAAGACTTTGTACTTCTTGATTGTATTTTCTTAAGTTTTCTACAAACTTTTCACATGTAATTATAACGTTTTGGTATGGAGCTCCTTAAACAAAAATATAAAAATTATGTAAAATCAAATGAAATTGACATAGAATTATGGTGAAATTACTTGAAATTGAATTGAAAAATTGGTTTTTCCACACCACCCGGAAGGTCCCCCGCTACCGAAATTAGTTTTGGGAGCTCGGTTCCCCAGTAGGCCTATATCACCCATATACATATATCGCCCATTTACTTCAATAGTGTCATAATTCAAAAAACATGAACTTTTAGTTAAAAACGAAGAAATTTGCTAAAGGAATTTAACCAATTTCACGCCACCCGTTTAATTTTGTACATACATATCTAATATGTAAGTGTGACACAAAACAAAAATTTGGAGTAGAATTGAGGATACCTTCATAAAAAATAAAATCTATAAATCTTATAAAATAAAGTCACTAAATGCCATGTATGCACATAACTTCACACAGAATGCTCCGATTTTAAAACGGTTTTTTGCATTTGAAAGCTTAGCTACGTGAGATGGTACAGTTAATATAAAATGAAAGTATATATTATAGGGGCGTGGCAAATTGCCAAAATGTAGTCAAAATTCATAAAATTTTTGTTTACACAGCTATAACTCATAAACGGATAGATGGATTTAAAAAATTCTACTTTTCAGTAAAACTTTGAAATATTTACCTTCGATCTGCATCAAAAAAATACTTGATTCCTTTCTTATATCAGCCAAATTGTTTAAACAAAAGTAACATTTTTATCAAAAAATGCGTATGTGTGTTTGTTCGCTGTGAGCTGTCCGCGCTAATTGCTTTTGAGTGAGGCTTGATGCGACACATACATACGTACATATATAGTATTCGCTGCGTTATTTAACTTCGGGCGTAGGTTTATAGGTAAGTATGGATGTACATCACTACATAGTATAAAACAAAGTCGCTTTTTCTGTCCCTATGTCCCTTTGAATGCTTAAACCTTTAAAAATACGCATCAGATTTTGATGCGCTTTTTTTAATAGATAAAGAGTGATTGAAGAGGAAGTAACGGATGAACATATTTGGCTGAAAATTGGTGGAGGGTAGCGTAGAAGCAGGAGACAGACATAGGATAATTTTTATCCCGTTCTGGATAGGGTATTGAGATGAAAACGTGGACCTGGGTAATCCTGGGATATGTTTGTAAAATATGGGTATCGAACGTAAGCTGTTCATGAGTACTTTGATACGGGGTATTTTTCGTACCCGCGGGTAACTAGGGTCTCGAGATATAAGCGAAAACGTGCACGCGGGTACCCCTAGAATGTGTTTATAGAATATGGATAACAAATGAAAGCTGTTGATGAGTGCTTTAGTACAGGGTAGTTTACATACATATTTGTGAAGGGTCTCGAGATATAGGCCAAAACGTGCATCAGGGTAACACTAGGATGTGTTTTTACATTATGGGTATCAAATTGAAGCTGTTGATGAGTGCTTTAGTACAGAGTAATCTTTATACCGCTGGGTAACTAGGGTCTCAAGATATGGGCAAAACCTGCACCCGGATACCCCTGCAATGTGTGTGTAATATGGATATCAAATGAAAGTTGTTGCTGAGAGCTTTAAAGTAATTTTCATTGTGATATTCGATTTAGTTGCATTAACTTGGCAAAACTGATAAATGTGCATGCGAAGCCGAAATAAAAATAAAAATAAATGTAAGGCGCGATAACCTCCGAAGAGATCTAAGGCCGAGCTTCTCTTCCAATTTGCGTCGTGCTCCTCTTGATTTTTCCCTACAAATTGGCCGGACGGGACCTACATGTTTTATGCCGACTCCGAACGGCATCTGCAAGGCAGATGAGTTTTCACTGAGAGCTTTTCATGGCAGAAATACAATCGGAGCGCTTGCCAGACACTGCCGAGGGGCGACCCCGCTTAGAAAAATTTTCTTCTAATTGAAAAATCTTATTTCTAAAATTTTGATGTTGCTTTGCCCGGGAGTTGAACCCAGGGCATACGGCGTGATAGGCGGAGCACGCTACCATCACACCACGGTGGCCGCCCACCCACCCACATAACTATTTTTACATACGTCCTATTCGATTTGCTTGGCAATAAGGGATGAAGAAGAATGGGAAAAACTTTAGAGAAGAGAAAAGAGGGAAGGAGAAGCAGACTGAGAAAGAGATAGAGTGAGACGAAAATAGAGATAGATGAAGCGAAAAGATGGAGGGAGGAGTGAATAAAAGGATTAAGAAAAAGTGATGAGGGGGAGGGGGGGGGGGGGCAGAGTTAGAGGGAAAAATCTTATTAAAATGTATGGAGATAGACCAAATTTAGGGCAGAACAACGTCTGACGGGTCTGCTAGTAAAAATATAAAAAAAGTATGTAATGAGAAAGAAGGCAGAGTTTACTAAAAAAATGTTTAATTAAAGAAAAAAATAAAGTACTTATATTGCGAAAAAATTAAGTGAAGTGAGCAAACAGTTCCATATAAAAACGCAATAAGTGCACTTAGACTTTTTCCGGGTTTTAATGTGATCATTGTGAAAATATGAAGATTCTAACGTTCGGATATTTAATGTTGGGATTCCCATTGAAATCTATGTACGTAATTAATTTGTATTAAATTTGTAAACACTCCATTTCATGAATATATATGACCATATCTACCAGGGATTCAAGGGGTTGTGTAGCGCAATATATAGCTTCTCCAACCCAATTGTCAACCTCACCTTCGAGCGGCGAATCCCGTTTCACTAACAGACGAGGCTCTGGCAACCCCAAGCTCCTCATGGAACTTGGGGTGGGGAGGGAGGGTTGGCCTGAAGGTTTAATGTGGCCATATAAATCGTTCCCGAGATGGTCGGGCCAGCACCTTAATGGTACTGTGTTACCGCAGCGTATCGGACCAGTATCCGACAAAGGACCATCACATCGATAACACTCCCCAAAGCCTTCGGGGAGTAACCTAATCGCTACAACAACAACCATATCTACCATAAAATATCGTCTCTGAACAATATAATACTAAGATACAACAAAGCAGAATAAATTAGAAAGAAAAGAAAACAAGTAAGGAAGGCTAAGTCCGGGTGAAACCGAACATTACATTCTCAGCTGTGAGCTATGGAAACAAAATATGGGAAAATCACCATGTAGGAAAATGAACCTAGGGTTACCCTAGAATGTGTTTGTATGACATGTGTATCAAATGGAAGGTATTAAAGAGTATTTTAAGAGGGAGTGGGCCATAGTTCTATAGGTGGACGCCATTTAGAAATATCGCCATAAAGGTGGACCAGGGCTGACTCTAGAATTTGTTTGTACGATATGGGTATCAAATGAAAGATGTTAATGAGAATTTTAAAAGACGTGGGCTTAGTTCTATAGGTGGACGCCTTTTCGAGATATCGCTATAAAGGTGGACCAGGGGTGACTCTAGAATTTGTTTGTACGATATGAGTATCAAATGAAAGGTGTTAGTGAGTATTTTAAAAGGGAGTTGGCCTTAGTTCTATAGGTGGACGCCTTTTCGAGATATCGCCATAAAGGTGGACCAGGGGTGACTCTAGAATTTGTTTGTACGATATGAGTATCAAATGAAAGGTGTTAGTGAGTATTTTAAAAGGGAGTTGGACTTATACTAGGTTCAAACACACACCAAATTGGCAGTTTTTTCTTTTTGGGCAATTTATTACGCAATTTGTCATATAATAAATTGTAATAATAAATTGCCAATTTAAAAAAAATTTCGTAATAAATTGTTTCAAACTGCAAATGCAACATTGTAAAGTGTGTTTATTGAGTATATTTAAAAGTCAGTTACGCATGGCTGAACTATATGGTTGTCTCATCTCATCAGCTGATTTTATGTCTTTCATTTCACTGTAGTAGGGATTGTCAAAAGAAGATGGAAAAATCAAAATGAAACCAAAACATTGAATACATTTTCTTTCAACACACAAAAATTTCAAAGTTTTATGTTTTCATTCCATTCCATTCACCTAATACCAACACGCACATTTTGACAGTCTCAACAAAGATATGTTCTTACTGTAGGGATGAGCCAACCAGCTATCAAATTACTATTGTGTAAGCTAAATATAGTTGTAATGAACACCACTCAATTTAAATCGAAGTAGCCTCAATTTATTTTTCTGTTTGAACATAGTATTATTTCTATAGGTGGACGCCTTTTCGAGATATCGCCATAAAGGTGAACCAGGGGTGACTCTAGAATTTGTTTGTACGATATGGGTATCAAATGAAAGGTGTTAATGAGTACTTTAAAAGCGCGTGGGCCTTAGTTCTATAGGTGGACGCCTTTTCGAGATATCGCCATACAGGTGGACCAGGGGTGACTCTAGAATTTGTTTGTACGATATGGGTATCAAATGAAAGGTGTTAATGAGTATTTTAAAAGGGAGTGGTGGTTGTTGTATATGTGAAGGCGTTTTCCAGATATCGACCAAAATGTGGACCAGGGTGACCCAGAACATCATCTGTTGGATACCGCTAATTTATTTATATATGTAATACCTGCCAAGATTTCAAGGGTTTTTTATTTCGCCCTGCAGAACTTTTTCATTTTCTTCTACTTAATATGGTAGGTGTCACAACCCAGGGGTCTTTATTAGGCCCTTTGCAGTATAACGTATTCCCAGCCGATTTTCCCAAACCACCAGTGGGTACTATAACAAACAATTCCGAAATAAAAGTTATTATATACGCGGACGATATTCTAATACTGGGATCTCATTCGCGCATAGCTAAAGCCAACGAAGCAATTAACTTATACCTTGGCCAAATAAATAGATATTTCCAACAATGGAAATTAAAATTAAATGTCGCTAAAAGCGAAACTATAATTATTAAGGGAACAAAAAAAAGTTTGCTTCCAAACGCTCGTAAGTATGAACCGCAAATAAAAATTAATGAAATAAATATAAACAACAAAGAGCCAATAAAATATTTGGGAGTATTATTGGATAGCAAATTTACATTTGCGAGACACATAGATTTTATATTGGCAAAAGCAAAAAAAATGTTTTTCGGTTATTCCAACTTAATTAAAAGGCAGACTGGCCTTTCAATCTGTATTAAATTGAATATATATAAACAAATAATAAGACCTATAATCTCATATGCCCATCCTATATGGTTTAATATCTCGTCGAGCCAAACGGAGAGACTCAGACGATTTGAGCGATATATCTTGCGACTTTGTAGCGGGCTCAACCGCCAACCACACAGAACGGGCACCTTCAGGAAGAGAATAAAGTTTTGTATGAAAAATGTAAAATTTCACGAATAGATTCTTTTTTAATTAAATCCTCAGATAGATTTGTTGAAAGAATGCCATACTTAGAAAACGTGTTGATCAGTAAATATTTGTCAAAGCAAACAGAAATATCTTTACCCTTGACAGAAAGATACTTATCTCCAATATATTTAAAAATATTAAAAAACAATTCTCTACTACATAAAAATAACAAAACAATTTACTATCATAGACGTTACAAAACCTATAATACCAACGCAGAAAATTTAGTTTATAGTACAGACCAATATATAAAGAAGTAGCTTTAAGTTACATACTTAGGTATCTAAAAACATTTTATATACACACATATCCAGATAAAATATTAGCATATCTTCTTTTAAGCACTTTTTGGAGGAAAATAAAAAATTCTTAAATAATTCTTGTCAAAGACAAATGTATAAAAAGAAATAATCATAATATATTGTATATAGAAAGTAACAGAATAAATTTTAAACTCCTAGATAAATACAAATGTATGTTAGGATAACACCAAATAACTAAAATTTTAACATAAGTACGTAAAATATGTATATTAATGTGATTTTTTGGGCAATAAATAAAATAAAATAAAAATAAAATACCAGTGTTAATTTTGGAAAAAATCATTCCATTTATACCAATCTACTTTCGAAAAACAAAAATATTATAAAAGCAAAATGCACAGTGTACATTCTCCATAATGCTGCCAAGCATTGTACAGATAAATTGGAATATGACGTCGAGGGTTTGATTTTAAAAATTAGTTCTTTTTCAGCCGGTCTGCAAAAAGGAGGAAAGTTTTGCAATAGAGTTTTCAACATGACGAAATGCAGTGGATGGAGATTGTAAAACATGTCTCAACCAGGTTTTTATCGTTGTGTCCCGCTATTGAAAGACTGATTAAAATATGGCCTGCTCTAAAATTGCATTTTGTAGAAAATGTAAATGAGTGCCCTCCCTTAATAGAAAATGTATTTAAGACGGAAAACCGTGAACGTACAGTTTTAGCTTATTTATGTTTTGTACACAATATTATGTTTAGTTTAGAAAGATCGATCAAAAAATTAGAATCAAATTCTCTAACTATTATGGAGGTTCATCATGAAATATGCTTATCTTAATATATAAAAAACACGTGTCACACAATTGAGGCCAATGGACTTCTAAACTACTGGACCGATTTTGAATTTGTTTTGCACCCCGTGTGTAGTTTGATCAAATTTGAAATATAGGATAGGTGACTGGGTGACTAGGGTCTCGTGATATAGGCCAAAACGTGGACCCGGGTACCCCTAGAGTGTGTTTATACAATATGGATATCAAATGAAAGCTGTTGATGAGTCCTTTAGTAGAGGGTAATGTTCATACCCCTGGGTGACTAGGGTCTCGAGATATAGGCCAAAACGTGGACCCGGGTAACACTAGAATGCGTTTTTACATTATGGATATCAAATTGAAGCTGTTGATGTGTGCTTTACTACAGATAATTTTTTATACCGCTGGGTGTCTTAGGTCTCGAGATATAGGCCAAAACGTGGACCCGGATACCCCGAGACAATGTTTATACAATATGGATATCAACTGAAAACTGTTGATGAGTGCTTTACTACAGGGTAGTTTTCATACCTATTGGGTGACTAGGGTATCGAGATATAGGCGAAAACATGGACCCGGATACCCTAAAATGTGTTTGTATTTTGGATATCAAATGAAAGCTGTTGCTGAGAGCTTTTAAGTAATTTTCATTGTGATATTCGATTTAGTCGCATAAACCTGGCAAAACTGATAAATATGCATGCGAAGCCGAAATAAAGACAGGAATTAATAATACCCACATACCTATTTACATACGTCCTATTCGATTTGCCTGAAATTTGGTATATAAATTTGCCTATATTAGTATTTACGATGCTCTTTTCCGGGAAGTAGACCAGAGACGGACTGGGACTGAGATTGAGACTCGGAGTGGGACTGGGACTTAGAATCTGAATGGGACTGGCAATAAAATATGAAGAAAAATCATGGCGGAACGATACAAGGTGGCAGCATGTTGACGTACCTACAAACATAAACAAAAGTTTCATGTATTTTTTTTTTGTAAATTCGATGGACCAATGTCAAAATCGTATTGCGCCGGAAGTTGATGTATGGTTGATGTATCAAATCAAATAAAAAAAGTTTATAATCAGCTGTCCCGTGCTGCCACCTTGTATCGTTCCTCCATGAGAAGAATGAGAAAAGGTTGAGGGAAGAGAAAAGAGAAAAGGAGAAGGAGACTGAGAAAGAGATAGAATGAGACGAAGATGGAGATAGATGAAGCGAAAAACACGGAGGGAGGAGTGAATACAAAGATTAGGAAAAAGTGTAGAGGGGCGAGGGCAGAGTTAGACGGAAAAAGCTTATTAAAATGTATGCAGATATACCAAATTTAAGGCAGAACAACGTCTGCCGGGTCTGCTAGTTATTTAATAAAATAAAGCAGAAGATAATTGAAAAGTTTTTCGGCAGTCAAACAAAGCAATATTTATCAAGGCTTACCTTTTTTGAACAGGAAGCTTTGAAAAACGATTTTTTGTTGTTTTATAACAATTTTTTACAATATATTGAAAAGAGATACGATTGTTCTGAAACCAACATTATTTCAAAATTAATGTTTCTGAACTTACGAGGTAATCTTTGCAAATTTTGAAGAGGCTGCGCAGCTTATAAGTAAACGCGGCCTTAATAATGATTCTCTATATGAATAGTTTCAACGTATTAGGGAAGTACTTGATGTTGTTATTGAAAAAAATGTAAGTGAAATGCTAGCTATAAAAAAATGGAATTTAATTTCGAAGCAATTCCGCTACACCAATATTCAGGGGATATTTGAAATTATTTCATTTGCTTTTAGTATTCCAAACTCTAATGGCTTTGAAGAAAGAATTTTTTCTCAGATGGCAATAAAATGGACTGATACAAGAAATAGATGTACTACCTCATTAATTAGAGCAGAACTGCTTGTTATGTTTAACTACGATTTAAACTGCATTGAATTTTATAATTATATAAAAAACAAATACAGAAATTTTGCGAGAAGTATAGGCTTCCTTAAAATATAAATTTTAACAATATCAATTATAAATAATCTCTTGAAACTGATGATAAACCTGTATTTTTTTTATCTTTGTACCTTTATATACTTAATATCTCATACTTTTTTTTGTCGTTTGTTAATGTATGCATAAGCATTTTGATTTATTAAAAATATTTGTTATAAATAAATGAGTTTAAAAAGTTTAATTCTATCTAAAAATTATTTCGCCGAAATGAGCAACCCATACAAATATATAGCTGTTTCTTACTTTTCAAATGTCCCGGGAAATTTAAAAAAATCCCGGGAATTTGGCTCAAATTTGAGGATTGTCCCGGGAACCCGAAATAAAAATCTGGCAACCCTAGTCTCAAACAGAAAATCATTGATTTCTAGACTTAAAGCTATTATATTCAATTATTGATTCCGGATTTTTGTTATCAAAATTGTAAAATTGATAATTGATAAAATTCAAAATTCATAACCAGGGCTGCTCAAAAATTTTTGTATTGAAGTGCAAATCCTAACACAACCACAAAAATTATAAGTGCACTGAAAAAAACTAAAATGTTTTTTTTTTTAATGGAATTATTTTTTGTAAATAATATTGTAATACAGTTCAAGTAATTTTATGTATGTATACATCTACATATAATAATACAACAAACAGAATAGGTATTAAATTAAATGGAATAAATGTAGTAACAAGTTCATATTGTCTATACTTAATATAATTATGTTGCCTGTCAAAACTTTATTTGAATGTTTTGATAACATCTTCAATGTATATTGTTGCACTATATGTGGATAATTGTATAACGCCTTCTAAATGGTCTTGGGTCAAGGAGTTTCTTAGAAAACATAGACAAGTAATTTAATAATAATTTCTTAAAATCGTACTTTTCCAAAAATCAATGCCTTGTAATTTTGTTTCCTTAAGGAATGAGTAAGTTTGTAAATTTCTAAAATTCTATCTGAAACTGTGGACGTTGCGATAATATATCACAAGTCATGGGATTGTAAAAAATTGGTAAAATTTGTTTAATTCCGTCGAAGTCTTTGAATTGGCTCTGAAAACTTATTTTCAAGCTTTCTAAGCTGCTTTTCATGTAACTAAAATCAAAGTCTATAATATCATAATCATTCAAAATTGTCCATAAACAAGGGAAGTGGAACATGCTCCCATTCTTTACTAAAGGACATTTCTATTACTCGCTATTAATTCCATAATTCGCACACACCAAATATATGAAAACTTTTTGTTATACAATTTTTTTCTGTGCTGTCACATTTTTTATATTTTTTTCATAGTAAATTTGTTTTTGTAAATTTTTATATCATATCCAAGTGCTCGTTCATCATATGAAATTGTTTTTGCTTTGCCCTTACATATGAAAATCAAAAACTTCCATATGAATTTTAGTTATATGCGAGGGCATACGGGAGTGCTTTGAAATTTTTGTTTTATATTCAAAGTGTGAATTTGTATCTGTGCCTATGATTCAGGGCAAAACAAAAACAAGTAAGGAAGGCTAAGTTCGGGTGTAACCGAACATTACATACTCAGTTGAGAGCTGTGGAGACAAAGTAAGGGAAATCACCATATTGTAAAAGGAACCTAGGGTAACCCTGGAATGTGTTTGTATGACATGTGTATCAAATGGAAGGTATTAAAGAGTATTTTAAGACGAAGTGTGCTATAGATCTATAGATGGACTCCATTTAGGGATATCGCCATAAAGGTGGACCAGGCCTGACTCGAGAATTTGTTTGTACGATATGGGTATCAAATGAAATGTGTTAATGATAATTTTAAAAGGGAGTGGGCCTAAGTTCAATAGGTGGACGTCTTTTCGAGATATCGCCATAAAGGTGGACCAGGGGTGACTCTAGAATTTATTTTGTACAATATGGGTATCAAATGAAAGGTATTAATGAGTATTTTAAAAGAGCGTGGGTCTAAGTTCTATAGATGTACGCCTTTTCGAGATATCACCATAAAGATGGACCAGGGGTGACTATAGAATTGGTTCGTACGGTATGAGTATCAAATGAAAGGTGTTAATGAGTATTTTAAGAGGGCGTGGGCCTTAGTTCTATATGTGGACGCCTTTTCGAGATATCGCCATAAGCGTGGACCAGGAGTGATTATAGAATTTGTTTGTACTATATGTGTATCAAATGAAAGGTGTTAATGAGTATTTTAAAAGGGAGTGGGCCTAAGTTCTATAGGTGGACGCATTTCGGAATATCGTTATAAAAGTGGACCTGGGTTGACTCTAGAATGCGTTTGTACAATATGGGTGTCAAACGAAAAGTGTAATAAGTGTTTTAAAAGGGAGTGGGCCTTTGTTCTATGGGTGGACGCCTTTTCGGGATATCGCCATAAACGTGGACCAGGGGTGACTCTAGAATGCGTTTGTACAATATGGGTATCAAATGAAAGGTGCTAATGAGTATTTTAAAAGGGTGTGGGCCTTAGTTCTATAGGTTGACGCCTTTTCGAGATATCGCCATAAAGGTGGACCAGGGGTTACTCTAGAATTTGTTTGTACGATATGGGTATCAAATGAAAGGTGTTAATGAGTATTTTAAAAGGGCGTGGGTCTTAGTTCTATAGGTGGACGCCTTTTCGAGATATCTCCATAAAGGTAGACCAGGGTGACTCTAGAATTTGTTTGTACGATATGGGTATCAAATGAAAGGTGTTAATGAGTATTTTAAAAGGGAGTGGGCCTTAGATCTATAGGTGGATGCCCTTTCGAGATATCGCCATAAAGGTGGGCCAGGGGTGACTCTAGAATTTTTGTGTACATAATGGGTATCAAATGAAAGGTGTTAATGAGTATTTTAAAAGGGTGTGGGCCTTAGTTCTATAGGTGGACGCCTTTTCGAGATATCGCCCTAAAGGTGGACCAGGGCTGACTCCAGAATTTGTTTGTACGATATGGGTATCAAATGAAAGGTGTTAATGAGTATTTTAAAAGGGCGTGGGCCTTAGTTCTATAGGTGGACGCCTTTTCGAGATATCGACATAAAGGTGGGCCAGGGGTGACTCTAAAATGTTTTTGTACGATATGGGTATCAAATGAAAGGTGTTAATGAGTATTTTAAAAAGGCGTGGGCCTTAGTTGTATAGGTGGACGCCTTTTCGAGATATCGCCATAAACGTGGACCAGGGGTGACTCTAGAATGTGTTTGTACGATATGGGTATCAAATTAAAGGTATTAATGAGGGTTTTAAAAGGGAGTGGCCCTTAGTTGTATATGTGAAGGCGTTTTCGAGATATCTACCTAAATGTGGACCAGGGTACCGCTAATTTATTTATATATGTAATACCACGTACAGTATTCCTTCCAAGATTCCAAGGGCTTTTGATTTCGCCCTGCAAAACTTTTTCATTTTCTTCTACTTAATATGGTAGGTGTCACACCCATTTTACCAAGTTTTTTTCTAAAGTTATATTTTGCGTCAATAGACCAATAAAATTACCATGTTTCATTGCTTTTTTGTATTTGGTATATAATTATGGCATTTTTTTCATTTTTCGTAATTTTCGATATCGAAAAAGTGGGCGTGGTCATAGTCGGATTTCGGCCAATTTTACACCAATACAAAGTGAGTTCAGATAAGTACGTGAACTGAGTTTAGTAAAGATATATCGATTTTTGCTCAAGTTATAATGTTAACGGCCGAGCGGAAGGACAGACGATCGGCTGTGTATAAAAACTGGGCGTGGCTTCAACTGATTTCGCCCTTTTTCACAGAAAACAGTTATCGTCCTAGAAGCTAACCCTTTACCAAATTTCACAAGGATTGGTTAATTTTTGTTCGACTTATGGCATTAAAATCATCCTAGACAAATTAAATGAAAAAGGGCGGAGCCACGCCCATTTTGAAATTTTCTTTTATTTTTGTATTTTGTTGCACCATATCATTACTGGAGTTGAATGTTGGCATAATTTACTTATATGCTGTAAAGATATTAACTTTTCTTTTAAAATTTGAATTTAAAAAAATTTTTTTTTAAAAAGTGGGCGCGGTCGTTCTTCGATTTTGCTAATTTTTATTAAGCAGACATAAAGTAATAAGAGTAACGTTCCTGCCAAATTTCATCATGATATCTTCAACGACTGCCAAATTACAGCTTGCAACACTTCAAAATTACCTTCATTTAAAAGTGGGCGGTGCCGCGCTCATTGTCCAATATTTTACTAGTTTTCTATTCTGCGTCATAAGCTCAACTCACCTACCAAGTTTCATCGCTTAATGCGTATTTGGTAATGAATTATCGCACTTTTTCGATTTTTCGAAATTTTCGATATCGAAAAAGTGGGCGTGGTTATTGTCCGATATCGTCCATTTTAAATAGCGATCTGAGATGAGTGCCCAGGAACCTACGTACCAAATTTCATTAAGATACCTCAAAATTTACTCAAGTTATCGTGTTAACGGACAGACGGACGGACGGACGGGCGGACATGGCTCAATCGAATTTTTTTTCGATACTGATGATTTTGATATATGGAAGTCTATATCTATCTCGATTCCTTTATACCTGTACAACCAACCGCTATGCAATCAAAGTTAATATACTCTGTGAGCTCTGCTCAACTGAGTAAAACAAAAGTGCTACAAGTGTATAGGGGTTGAGCAGCCCTGTTCATAACAAATGAAATGCTAACATTTGCGATTAAAAATAGACTTAAACCATTAGTCTGGTCCCACAAAACTTCATTGACATTTCAAAATGTTGAATGTTTATTTCCAAAACAAACTTTGCTTACAATTTTATGTCAAAAATGGAACATTTTCACTAGCTGTTGGTGAATGAAATGCTGCTATTAATGCAGTTTTGCAAAGGTTTGCCCCCATAAATTTTGAACACAGGTATTAGCTTCAAAAACAGATAGATCATCTCGTCGAATGCCTCGTCTTGAGTACATTACACAATTTAGCAATTACATTCAATATAGTATTCCTTCCAAAAAAAAAAGCATAGTTACGGATACTCTCTCGCGTATTCCAGTATTTTTTCACAAAAGATATAATTTCCCAAACAATACATGTGGTCATTACTTATCCCACCCAAGGGTTCATACAACTAGACGGCTCATACAATCTTAAGATTTTTGGTCCGAAGTGCGTAAGGAAATTAATAACGGGGCTATTTCGTTTTGTCATTATTATCACGACAACTTTGTCAGCACCATTGTCCGACAGTCATCATAATAAAGAGAACAATTTTATTCCAAAAAATGTAAATAGAACTTGTGATGGCGTGTTTGTAAAAGTTTTTCATAAATCAAATTTACAACCTTACGAAGGAACACTTAAAGTTATTTCCAGACAATCAAAAACGTTCAAAATTCAACATAGTTATACTATAAAAACAATTCAATAGACTTACATAAACCCGTTCATTGCGGAAAGCAATGATACAAGTATAAGTACACCAAATACAAAAAAGAACATCTTATAATATTAAAGGCTTGGTTTCCTCGAAAACGGTGCGGCTATATAGCGGCCGTAACATAGCGGTAGAGTACCTACCTTGTCACAAATGTAACAATGTAAAGGTTATTAGGTGGAAAGTAAGAAGACGGTGAGGTTTGCCGTAACGTAATATAGCGGCAGGGAAATAAATATTACGGCCGTCATATCGGTACAAACTCGTTCGTCAACATTTTTTCTCACCGCTATATTCAAAGCGGTGAACGTTTTGTCAAAAACTTCAAATAATTTCAAAACGAAAAATAATTTGGCGTTTTAATTTTCTTTAAACTTCTAAAGAAAAGTAAAACTATAA
Organism: Eurosta solidaginis; assembly: GCF_040869045.1. NCBI lineage: Eukaryota > Metazoa > Arthropoda > Insecta > Diptera > Tephritidae > Eurosta > Eurosta solidaginis. The sequence goes on along the minus strand of NC_090320.1, from coordinate 158,928,285 downwards.
AAAAAATATGGAAAACCTTCTAAAACGTGCGAAATGAGTAGAAAACATAACATTAACATAAGTCCTTTATAACGGCGGGGTAAGTTTACAATATAGAGGTCCCACTGATAACGGTGAATATATAGGCCGCTTTTTAGCGGTCGTAATATAGCGGTACGGTTTTCCGAGGAAACCAAGCCTTAATTAATTGTGATTAAGCTTAGCTTTTCGGTTTGTTTTTAAAGAATGTTTTTAGTTAATCATACTGCCAAACAGGATGTGGGATGTGGCGGCCACCGTGGTGTGATAGTAGCGTGCTCCACCAACCACACCGTATGCCCCGGGTTCAACCCCCGGGTAAAGCAACATCAAAATTTTAGAAATAAGGTTTTTAAATTAGAAGAAAATTTTTCTAAGCGGGGTCGCCCCTCGGCAGTGTCTGGCAAGCGCTCCGAGTGTATTTCTGCCATGAAAAGCTCTCAGTGAAAACTCATCTGCCTTGCAGATGCCGTTCGGAGTCGGCATAAAACATGTAGGTCCCGTCCGGCCAATTTGTAGGGAAAATCAAGAGGAGCACGACGCAAATTGGAAGAGAAGCTCGGCCTTAGATCTCTTCGGAGGTTATCGCGCCTTACATTTATTTATTTTTTATTTTAAACAGGATGTGGGAATTATAAATTTTTTTTGACGTACCAGTGTTACTTCTACCCTATCAAGTCCAAGCTTTCCTTCCAATGTGGATTTTTCATTTTTCTACGGCTCGGCGGACCTAATACATGTTCTATGCCCACCCAAAACTTTATCTGCTAAGGCGGACGAACTTTTGGTGCTAAGACAATGCGGACGGAAAATGGATTCTATTTTTAAGAGATAGGCCGGCACACTACCTCCATACCACAGCGACGGGATTGAGCCGTATAGCTGGTCGTCAGCCTCCATACTAACATACTCCAATTGAAAGATGATGTTCAGCTTAACTGCAAGGAGCTACAGCGTGTTTGCTGACGTGGGCAAATTTTCCCAATATAGTGTAATGCTAATGAAAGTGTAATTCTGATTTAGAAGTAGGATATTTTACTACACTACGGATTACCAGTTTGCTTACGTTTGAGCACATCAGATACTTATCCATATAAAAAAAAGCAAGTTGAAAACTTTTGCGGCCAAACAAATAATAAACATATGGTTTCATAGGTCTTCTCAAGTAGCAGTGCAGGCCATTGCAAAAATTTGAATATTGCACTAAAATATCAATAAAAAATTACATCACTAAAAATCAGGGAGGGAAAATAATGGTTTTTTTTCATATGTTTGAAAAGGTAGCAAGAACACAACCTTAAAATTTTTAAAGAAATTTTTTGGTTATTATTATTATTATTGTCTTTATTAACAATGTTTTTCGAGCTCACTGGAATCCTACTGAGTCCTTATAGTTCATTTACTTTTTTCCGGCAGCAAATTTAACTACTATGTTCGGAGTTAGGGTTGATACATAATCGAAAAGGAGTTGCTTCAGTGATGACAATTTTTGGATGGATAGTGAGGGGCGAAACATGGCTATCTTATAACTCTAAAAGATCTATTTAAATTTGTAATTGGTAAATTTGTTTTTCCGCTACTAAATCGGCTTTCGCTCAAAGGATTTGATTGGAATTTGCTACGCAGCTAGTTAACCTAGGCCCTGCCAATATTTTTTCAGTAGGTTACCACCTAATTTAAATACAAACAAGTAAATGATGTTAGCTAACATGGGTATCAAAGTCAAAGTATTTTACTTTGTATTTCAATTGAAATATTCATAAGTGGGGTGATATCCTAGGTTTTCCACCTATATGCATTCCCTTGAATACCTGGTGCTATTTCAAACACAGATTTTGTGAAATTTCGTAAAGATGTAATAAGCTACGTTTTAATAATTTAATTTCTTATATAGACGTTGCAACTGTAGATGGTTTTATAATCGAATGAAATTTTAGGATGTTTTTAATTCTATCGTGGGGCTGCTACATAAAGTTAGTTTTAAATTTTTATATCGTGAAGTTATGTATCGCACATTTCATTGTAAACAGATGTATTCCAAAATTTATTTTTTTTTGGGAAAACACAAAGTTTTGTGTTTTTTTATAGAGTTCCATTATAAAAATGAGATTGAAAAGCATTTACATATATCCTTTTTGAGCATTTTATAAATGTCCGCATAACCTTGTTAGTTGGTTATATTATCTGGCTGTGTCATCAAATCTAAAAAAAAAAATTTAAAATCATCATATATATTATTTCTAATTGCTGTTTTTATGTACGGGTCCCTATTTCGCTCTTATTTGGAATCCAAATCTATAATTAAAGTTTTGGTTGTAAAGATAGAGATTCGGGCTATTATCGAGTTTTGGACAATTTTGGTCGTAGTGCTTTTGTTTAGCTATATTTTATTAAAATAATTTGTTAAAAATAAGCGATTGTGAGCACACAAAAAATCTATTTGTACTATGACACTATTGTGAATATTTGCACTGCTTTATCGGCAGTTTCTATTGTACGCTAGTTGGCAGCGCAAGCTGTAAGTTTTAATTGATTGACGGCAGTTGCTATTATACGCTAGATGGCAGCGCAAGCGGTAAGTTATTAGAACACCTGATTTCTGTTGATATTTGATAAGAGACTTTTAAATTGGTTGCGCTAGATGCGCACGGTTCAGGCTCGTATATATTATTTCTAATTGCTGTTTTTTTATGTACAGAACCTCAAAATGACAGGTGGAGGACGCCGACGCCACCACGAAGGTATTAGAAGAGGATCAATAGCCAAATGGTACTGCGAGTCGCACAGAGAAATACTCAGCACAGAATTAACGCCCCGGAAAAAGAAGTACCGAGGATAACGATCGTAATTTGCAAGAATTTGGAGAGGTTGAAAACGGCCTCGAATGCCTTAAACCAAAAGGGAAAGAGAAGGGCGAAGACATCGCGAAAAAGGTGTTGGATGGGGAAAAACAGAAGAATAAGCAGGCATTTACCCTGGCATCTGCTATATGTCACATACTGCGGAGGTTCCACCGCTGGAGTGCAAGAGGCTAGTACAGGACGAACAGCGCAAAGGGCGGTTGGTCATGCGTCGGAAGGAGGAGATACGAATGAGAGAGTCGAATCTCTAGTTTGTTACATCCTGCAAACCAATTTGCAGATAGCCAGCAGGGAAAGTGTCCCTACATACAGCGGTCCAACATCCAGCAAAGTTCTTGATATTGCATTGAGCTCTGAACGTGATATATCAAGGTATGAATGGATTGTTTTTGCTATACCATCCTTCTCCAACCATGCGTTTATCAGGTTCAGTATCCCCCTAAAGAGGGTAGAGAAAGAAGAAACCATAGGTCTACGAACTGGACGAAATTCCAGAAACATGTAGAAATAAAACTGGGACAACCCAAAGAGGCTGCCAATGTATAGGAACTGGAAGAGTCCAATGATTTCCTAACAAGAACGCATATGCCGGCGCATAACAGAGCTCTAAGAAGATTCAGAGGAAAATCAAAGCCGCCATGGTGGAGAAATGAGCTGAGTCTTCTAAGAATAAGATAAGATAAAAGAAATGTATAATCTAATAAAGGCCGCGGAAAGCAAAGCGGGTCGGGACGAGTACAGGGATCTATTGAAGATCTAAAAGCGTGAAATTGTCAGGGCGAAGAGAATCTCATGGAAAAATTTATGTGCAGACATAGAGTGATCCAGCGAAACAGCACGGTTCAGAAAAGTAATAGCAAGGGAGACGTAGTCCAGGGACTAAGACAGAAAGAGAACGGGGAATGGTCACGTAATAGTAAGGAGTCCCTTGAGGTGCTTTTCGATACACATTTCCCATCGGGAGATGATTCGGCGGCCACCGTGGTGTGATGGTAGCATGCTCCGCCTACCACACCGTATGCCCTGGGTTCGCCCCCCGGGCAAAGCAACATCAAAATTTTAGAAATAAGGTTTTTTAATTAGAAGAAAATTTTTCTAAGCGGGGTCGCCCCTCGGCAGTGTTTGGCAAGCGCTCCGGGTGTATTTCTGCCATGAAAAGCTCTCAGTGAAAACTCATCTGCCTTGCAAATGCCGTTCGGAGTCGGCATAAAACATGTAGGTCCCGTCCGGCCAATTTGTAGGGAAAATCAAGAGGAGTCGACGCAAATTGGAAGAGAAGCTCGGCCTTAGATCTCTTCGGATGTTATCGCGCCTTACATTTATTTTTTTTTTTTAGATGATTCAGAATCGCCAGCAGATAGCACTCACACTTCGATCACGGAGCGGGTAGTGCCGGGCTTGGTGACCGATAGCGATCCCAATCTAATTGGGACGTCTACGGAGCAAGCTTCAAGGGATGCTCCTTTTTTAGCCAGTTCATCGCCTTTTCATTCCAACTATTTCCATATGCAATGGGACCCAATATACATGTATGCTTTTCCCTGTCCCGATCCTTTTCAGTGATTGCTTACACTCAAACACACTTTTAGATGCTGCGCTATGCGAGATTATTGCCTTAATTGGTCAATATAAAAGTTAACACGGCCGTAGTTTAAGTTATTCTCTTACAGTGTTTCTACTGTTTTTGTTGCGGCTAATATTTCCGGTTGAAAAATACTAGAGTGATCAGCTCGTGGGATCTGTTTAATTCTCGATCAGCACAGTATTCTGCAAACCCTACTTCTTCCACTACTTTGGAACCATCTGTGTACACAAATATCGCCTCGTTCGCCATGTGTGCACCCTTGCGCCAACCATCCACCTCTATTGTGGCTTTGCAGCGTCATGTGTGTAAGCCGTAAATATTACGGGTCCCTCATCGAGCCGCCTGAGCAGTTGGTTGATGACCAGCGTCCACTGTCCACTGATTTCGTGGATTCATACAAGTAATCTTCCTGCAATTTAACATGCAGCCAATCCATCTGGTTATGGCGGGATGTATTTTAGTGTAGTTAAGACGTGACATTACGGACGCGATAATTTTTCCTCAATAAATAACACTATATGATATTGAAACTCTATATACTCTTGGCGAAATATCATACCTCATATTATATGTGTAGTCGAGCATACAAAACCTGAATACTTGGAATTCGGAATATGCCCTCAAAATCCGGAGTTGGGGGTCACAAAACCTTTTTCATAAACGGAAACACATAATGGCATACAACTTTCCATTTGTTTATTCTCCGATCGATTTTTATGTTATTCTATTGAGTACATTTTTGTGCTGCTAACTATGTACAAATGTGAGTTTTATTCATATTTAATATATCATACCAAAATCTCCGTACGCTGAGTTTCAAACAATCTGTTTGTTTGGGCCTATGTAAATTAAGCTAACGATATGTTATCTCACACATACTAACTTTTATATATGCAGATATACTGTTACAGTCACTGAAATTGTTGTAGTAGTAATAGAATAGTGGGTGACTTCTTGACGTTTGCTAAATTTTATAAAACAAAGATTGCATCTGAAAATATTTTATTTACTTTTTATTGAATAAAATATTTTACTGGATGTATGAAATGTTTATCCTGTTGTTTTTTATGAAAAAAAAAAATTAACAAAACGCTTGAAAAGTTGCCTTAAAACGTTAAATTTTTTTATTAGCCTTAAAATTTTCGTTTAGCTTTTCTTAGCTTATATTTTTTGTCCGTCTAGCATTTTTTCTGAAATAGTTCAAACAGCACTGATAGCTACTTTGCTTTGCTTTCATTCGTCGAGAGACCCACTTTTTTTGCTTCTTCATCTGAGCCAAATTGCTCGGAAAGGTCCTCGGCAATCCTTGAGACCTTGTAACAGCATTTTCCATCCAACACTCTCAAATATTGATTCCCAAGGCTTCCCTTAGATGACGATGAAGTGAAAAAGCTAGGAAAACATAAGTAAAAAGCTAGGAAAACATAAGTAGCAGCGCGCGTTAATTCCTTTGGGATTACCCAGTTGGTTTAATCTTACCTTTGTGGTTATTGATTTTGTAATTATACCGAGAATTAGATGTTGTAATATTAGCCGTTTTTTTACACGCGTATACGTTTCGTTTGCGCGTAAAAAAACGCCTATCCTCGCTTAGATAACGCTTAGGAGACCCATCTAGCGGAGACACAACTAGCTACAGCAACAGGGTGTACCGAAAAGCGGAGACACAACGCTCTGATGGCCATAGGGTATAACATATAGCTGAATCAGTTGCGATGAATTGTGGACACACATAGAATACAAAGAATTAGTATAGAGGGTGAAACAAAGACACATATTTCAGTTACATCTGAGTATAATGCGTATTGAAAAATAGTAGGACAAAATTTATGCGCAGCAATTTCAGAGGTGTATTTAAAGTTTATCGCTTATCAGTCCATATAAAGTTTAAGCGTAAACGGATATACGCGTGTTAAAAAACACGGCTATTAAGACTATAATTTATTACTTTAAGTTAAAAATGTAAAGGGCGATCAACTAGACGTTGACTCGTTTGCTGGCGAATACAAAAAGAGAAAGAAAGAAATGTAATCACAAATGAGATAAGCTTAAAGCTAATATGTAAAAACGATTTAAGAAAGGATAAACACAGGGTGCCACAGTACTTCCCCTCTAGAAGCTATCGGTAGCGAAGAGGAATATTTACTCGTCTGCCACTGTGAGTGAATTTTATTGTTGTTGTTGATGTTTCTTCCTCGACTTGTGGAGGGGCGACTGTTTCACTAAACGCTTTGTTGGCAACAAATGGTGCTTATTGATTTTCGCTTATATTGGTCGGTACTTCTTCTTTATCTTGCGTAGGGTTGATTGCTTCACTGTATTGGTCGTTCGCCACAAATGCTGGTTTAATCCGGCCTATGTTGATATGAATATGTCGACCTCGTACTAATATTTTAAAGTACTTAGGCGATCGCTTGAGCACTGGGAATGGTCCATCATATGGTCGAGTAAGTGATGGGCGGATCGAATCGTTGCGCAAGAGCACGTGTGTGGCTGTTAGCAGAGAAGGTGACACGAATAATTTCGAAGTAGTGTGATGCGTTGTTTGCGTGGGTCGCAGATTCAACATACATAGCTGATTTGACTTGGTACACTGTTTCGGTGGTTACTTCTTTTGCTTTTGTTTCTTGTAGAAATTCGCCAGGGATGCGTAATGTTTTTCCGTAAACAAGTGATACTGAACACGTATTAATATCCAATTTGAATGCAACGCGGACACCAAGAAGGATTATCGGTAGATTGTGTACCCACCTGTTTGGGTCATGACATAAGATTGCTGTTTTGAAGCTTCTGTGCCACCTTTCAATTATGCCGTTTGATTGCGGGTAGTACGGCGTTGTTCGTAGGTGGTTTGTTCCGATGACGGCCATCAATTCGCAGAAAACAGCTGATTCGAACTGTCTTCCTCGGTCCGAAGTGATTCGCTCTGGGACTCCGAACCGAGCTATCCAATGTGAGAGTAGTGCTCTAGCGACAGATTCCGCGTACATATCAGGCATTGGCGCTGCCTCTGGCCAACGAGTATATCTGTGGATCATAGTTAAACTGTATCGTTTTCCTTCACACGGTGGGAACGGAGCAACGATATGTTGATATGGCAAAAACGCTCTCTAGGAGGTTCGTACTTCGCAGGACTTAATTTGGTGTGACGAAGAACCGTTTTCAACTTTGGGTTCACCAGTTTTTGGTAGCAGCGCGGGGGGGGGGGGGGTTGAGTTCCCCACCAAAAGCCATCGAAGCTTGGTAAATCACACACACACTGTCACACACAGATAATTCTACACTCAAAGAAACTTTTTTCCAAAATGGGAGGAATTTCTTCTCAAAACAATAATATTTTTCTAAAAACGAAAGAAAAACCTTTCCAATATGCATGCACAATTTCTTTATTATTATAAAAATTCATATAATAAATTGAGGAAAAATGTCTTTGCCTATTGCTAAAAATCCCCCCAATGTTTATCTTCTGAGAAAGTATTTTTTTAATGTTTATTGCATATTTGGCACATTAGTAGCCACAAACGCCAGTTATTTAACTTATTTTGATTACGTGTGGCGAATAAAAATCTGTCTTATACTATGTTCAAACAGAAAAATAAATTGAGGAAATTTCGATTTGAAATGAGTGCTGTTCATACAACTCGATTTAGCTTACACAATAGTAATTTCATAGCTGGTTGGCTCATCTCTACAGCAAGAACATACCTTTGTTCAGACTGTCAAAATGTGCGTGTTAGTATTAGGCGAATGAAATGGAATGAAAACATAAAACTTTGAAATTTTTGTGTGTTGTAAGAAAATTTGTTCAATGTTTTGGTTTCATTTTGAGTTTGCCATCTTCTTTTGACAATCCCTACTCCAGTGAAATGAAAGACATAAAATCAGCTGATGAGATGAGCCAACCATATAGTTCAGCCATGCGCAACTGACGTTGAAATCTACTCAATAAACACACTATACAAGGTTGCATTTGCAGTTTGAAACAATTTATTACGCAATTTTTCTTAAATTGGCAATTTGTTATTACAATTTATTATATGATAAATTGCGTAATAAATTGCCCAAATAGTATAAATTGCTAATTTGGTGTGTGTTTGAACCTAGTATTAGAAGTACCATTGTCTATAGTACGCTGATTCCATGAAAAATCTTAATTTTTTTCTGATTTTCGAACTGCTCTCCTTATTAATTTTTAATGCTAATATATTTTAAATATATCACACCTGAACGTACCAGAGAGGAAGAATTTAAAATTAGTATTAGAGAAAAACAAGTTAAAAATAAAATTTGTATAGAAAAAAAACTGAAAAATAAAATAATACTCAAAAATTCCCTAGCAAACATTTTTTATTCCCCCATATTAATTAGTCGAAAATATACAGAATGTTCATTTCTGTACATAGGCTATGTTAATATAAGTAAACTGGAGTAAATTTCTAGAAGAGAACTTAAGCCTAGCTTCTCTTCCAATTTACGTCGTGTTTCTTTTATCTCTCAGTATTGCTAGCTCGAGCTACATTTTTTTTTCTTAGTTCCGCAAAAAACAATAAAACACTAAGGTTTTTGTTTTGCCAATATATTTCAATTACCTTCGGTAATCGTCTTCAAGGCAACTAAAAAACATAAAAGCATACAATTTATTTATTAGTTCTAAATCAAATCATACATTTTTAAAATAAATGAATAGATTTATTTCTCGCGTATTTACCGCCTAACGTGGAGTATTACACTGTCCGTTCTTTGATAATAAGTGTCTATATGATTGTGCAATATTGTCAATGTCTGTTTTGTAATTCATTCATCTATATGCCGGTGTGTTTATTATATAATTTATTTATTAGTTGTAAATCAAATGATACATTTTTAAACTAAATACATAGATTTATTTTTCACGTATTTACCGCCTAACGTGAAGTATTACACTGTCCGTTCTTTGATAATAAATGTCTATATGATTGTGCAATATTGTCAATGTCTGTTTTGTAATTTATTCTCCTATTTGCCGGTGTGTTTATTATGTGTAACTTTTCCTTTTTTTTTTGGTTTTGGGAATTGAATCTTTCAATTCCAAAGATGGCAAGAGGACCCTTAAATTGCCCCTTAAATCGCCAGGTTAACAAACGTAAAAGGGTAATATACTAGCAACATTTAGACGTGCCTAAGCAATTAACACATGTCGCAAAGTAAAAACCCGTAGCACAAATTTTTTCCTTGTAATTATTAAATATATGGCTTGTTGCCATGTGCTTTTTCAAAATTTTTAATTCTTCATGAATTATATTTTTGTGTCAGTATTATAATTTAACTCCCATCCAGCAAGTGATACCCCCATCATGCCCAAGCTAGTGGCCTCAGACATCCTCCCATCGTCATAGAAATATTAATTTAGTCACTTTATGTTGAATGAATTAAAATATTAAATGTCACTTTAAGTTTGACCATGTGAATAATTTATGTGTATGTATCCATATTATATAGCAGCTCAAATTTGTAGTTACTCATGTGTCGTGTTAATTTGTTAATTAATCCAGTATTTTGGCTAATTCCCAGTGGTGACTTGTTTTCTTTATGTAGATTATTAATTATACCTTTCATGAAAATGAAATGGTATATTAATTTCGTCACGAAACCGAAAATTGTAAGTCCTTAAAGGAAAATAGATAGACCCACCATTAAGTATACCGAAATAATCAGGTTGAAGAGCTGAGTTGATTTAGCCATGTCCGTCTGTCCGTCTGTCCGTCTGTCCGTCTGTCTGTTTGTATGCAAACTAGTCCCTCAATTTTTGAGATATCTTGATAAAATTTGGTGAGCAGGTGTATTTGGGTGTCCGATTAGACATTTGTCGGAACCGACCGGATCGGACCACTATAGCATATATCCTCCATACAACCGATTTTTCAGAAAAAGAGGATTTTTGTAATGTCTTACCCAATTTAACAGATTGAAGCTTCAAACTTCACCATATACTTTCGTATATTGCACATATTGTTGCCTGAAAAAATTTATGAGATCGGTCGTATATATAGTATATATCCCCCACAACCGATTGTTCAGATAAGGAACTTTTCGTAATTACTGCCCTATTTTAAGAGCTAGAGGCTTCAAATTTCAGCGAATGCTTACGTATATAGCATATATTGTTGTCTGAAAAAATCATAAAGATCGGTGGTATATATAGTATATATATGGTGGTATATATAGTATATATATATAGTATATATATATATAATTTCGCAAATTTTAGCCCCATTTTAACAGCTAGAAGCTTCAAATTTCACCGAATATTTACTTATATAGCATACATTGTTGTCTGAAAAAATTATAGAGATCGGTTGTATATATAGTATATATCTCATACAACCGATTGTTCAGATAAGAAACTTTTCGCAATTTCTACCCCATTTTAACAGCTATAAGCTTCGAATTTCACCGATTGGTTATGTATATAGCATATATTGTTGTCTGAAAAAATCATAGAGATCGGTTGTATATATAGTATATATCTCATACAACCGATTGTTCAGATAAGAAACTTTTCGCAATTTCTACCCCATTTTAACAGCTATAAGCTTCAAATTTCACTGATTGCTTACGTATATAACATATATTGTCGTCTGAAAAAATCATAGAGATCGGTTGTATATATAGTATATATCTCATACAACCGATTGTTCAGATAAGAAACTTTTCGCAATTTCTACCCCATTTTAACAGCTAGAAGCTTCAAATTTCACCAACTGCTTACGTGTATAGCATATATTGATGTCTGAAAAAATCGTTGAGATCGGTGGTATACATAGTATATATCTCATACAACCGATTGTTCAGATAAGAAACTTTGCGCAATTTCTGCCCCGTTTTAACAGTTAGAAGCTTCAAATTTCACAAAATGCTTTCGTATATAGCATATATTGTTGTCTGAAAAAATCATAGAGATCGGTGGTATATATATTATATACTTCATATAAACTGTCATATTGGACCCTTTTTTACGGCTAGAAGCTTCAAGATTCAACAAATTTCATCAAATAGTTACGTTTACGTCATATATTTTTGGAATACGTGATTCGTAGCCATAGTTTTTACATGCAGACCACAAAAAACGTGAAGCTTTGCATCCTCACACAGATTACCTACCTATTTTTTATTTTATATTTATCTTAAAAATCGTTTAGATATGTTCAAATTTGACCAAATGCTTACGTGTATAGCATATATTGTTGTCTGAGAAAATCATAGATACCGGTGGTATATATAGTATATATCCCATACAACCGATTGTTCAGATAAGAAACTTTGCCCCCCATTTTAACAGTTATAAGCTTCAAATTTCACCGATTGCTTACGTATATAGTATGTATTTTTGTGTCAAAAAATCATGGAGATCGGTGATATATATAATATATATATGATGGTATATATAGTATATATATATAGTATATATATATTTTTTTACGATTTCGGCCCCATTTTAACAGCTAGAAGCTTCAAATTTCACCAACTGCTTACGTGTATAGCATATATTGATGTCTGAAAAAATCATTGAGATCGGTGGTACACATAGTATATATCTCATACAACCGATTGTTCAGATAAGAAACTTTACGCAATTTCTGCCCCGTTTTAACAGTTAGAAGCTTCAAATTTCACAAAATGCTTACGTATATAGCATATATTGTTGTCTGAAAAAATCATAGAGATCGGTCGTATATATATTATATACTTCATATAAACTGTCATTTTGACCCCTTTTTTACGGCTAGAATCTTCAAAATTCATCAAATTTCATCAAATAGTTACGTTTTCGTCATATATTTTTGAAATACGTGATTCGTAGTCATAGTTTTTACACGCAGACCACAAAAAACCTGAAACTTTGCATCCTCACACGAATTACCTACCTGTTTTTTATTTTATATTTATCTTAAAAATCGTTAAGGTATGTAGATCTGTTCACTATATATTTCTTATCTTATACATCCGATTATTCGGAGATTACGAACGGGATAAGATTATTGTTCAGCCCCATTCATGAAAGGTATGAAGTCTTCGGCACAGCCGAAGACAGTCCCGTTCTTAATTGTTTATTTTATATTTATCTTAAAAATCGTTTAGATATGTTCAAATTTGACCAAATGCTTACGTGTATAGCATATATTGTTGTCTGAGAAAATCATAGATACCGGTGGTATATATAGTATATATCCCATACAACCGATTGTTCAGATAAGAAACTTTGCGCAATTTCTTCCCCATTTTAACAGTTATAAGCTTCAAATTTCACCGATTGCTTACGTATATAGTATGTATTGTTGTGTCAAAAAATCATGGAGATCGGTGATATATATAATATATATATGATGGTATATATAGTATATATATATAGTATATATATATTTTTTTACGATTTCGGCCCCATTTTAACAGCTAGAAGCTTCAAATTTCACCAACTGCTTACGTGTATAGCATATATTGATGTCTGAAAAAATCATTGAGATCGGTGGTAGACATAGTATATATCTCAAACAACCGATTGTTCAGATAAGAAACTTTACGCAATTTCTGCCCCGTTTTAACAGTTAGAAGCTTCAAATTTCACAAAATGCTTACGTATATAGCATATATTGTTGTCTGAAAAAATCATAGAGATCGGTCGTATATATATTATATACTTCATATAAACTGTCATTTTGACCCCTTTTTTACGGCTAGAATCTTCAAAATTCATCAAATTTCATCAAATAGTTACGTTTTCGTCATATATTTTTGAAATACGTGATTCGTAGTCATAGCTTTTACACGCAGACCACAAAAAACCTGAAACTTTGCATCCTCACACGAATTACCTACCTGTTTTTTATTTTATATTTATCTTAAAAATCGTTAAGGTATGTAGATCTGTTCACTATATATTTCTTATCTTATACATCCGATTATTCGGAGATTACGAACGGGATAAGATTATTGTTCAGCCCCATTCATGAAAGGTATGAAGTCTTCGGCACAGCCGAAGACAGTCCCGTTCTTACTTGTTTTTTAATTGTAAATTTATAATTCCAATTGTAGAAATTTATTTAATTGTGAAGTTGAAACCAGGTTATACAAGGTACCATAATGCGCCTGTTATAGTTGTTATGTAATACTTTTTTGCCAATATTTACTTAATCTTATTTTTGTAAATATATATTCGTCGTATCAGGTGTCATATTTTCATGAATTTTTATTCATCCTGGTTATGTGTTTCATCGTATTAGTTTTATATAGCATAGCAATTGTATGTAGAATATGAACATATGTTCATAACCGTACATTTAATTATGTATTATGTGAATTTCTATCCAGTCACATGTGTACATGACTGTACATTAATATATATTAAGGGTATTTCAATCCCGTTACTTGTACTTTTTGTCCTTTGTGAAATTATATGTATGTTATCACAATTTACATGTAAGGTATAATCTCTACCCCGTTATCCATTGCTTGGTAAAAATCATTTATTTTATATAAATTATACTTTGTATTAAACATTTGCCCATAGCTAGTTATTTTCTTGATTATTTTTACATTTTTTCCCTATAATATATGTGTGCTAAACCAGTAAATTTGCAATCCATGTATTTGTTTGAGGGATGACAGAAAATCGTTCCAATATACACCATTTATTATTTTATATATTTAATTTGTTTTAAAGTTTGTATTAAATGATTGTCAAATTATTTACACAATTATATTTCATTTAACATTTTTTATAGTTCCGTTATCTCATGCACCGTTTCGGACAATTCCCATTTTATATATTTCATTTTACATTTTTTATAGTTCCGTTATCTCATGCACCGTTTCGGACAATTCCCATTTTGTAGCTCCTCCATTTTATCATATGACAATGATACTACATTTATGTACAGTTCTTATATCTTTATAATTGATGATGATTTAGATAACTTAAATTTTTTTATGCACATTATTAATATTTTATATAAACGAAAATTACATAAAAACGACTATGTAATAATTACGCTAACATCAATACAAAAAAACGATGTTTCTGACTACATAAAAACGACTATGTAAAAATTACGCGGACATTACTACAAAAAACAATGTTTCTGCTTCGACGGTATACTTGCGAGTGTGTAACTTTTCTATTGTTATCCTTTTCTTGCTTTGTTCTTCTTGCTGAGAACTGAAGCTGCGTCGAAGTTCGGACAGTGCTTTTGTTAGCACAGTGGGCCATGTGTGCTGTTTTATAATTATTCCAGGCATGCTTAACCAACGAACCGATATTATTTCGTTACGAAAATTAACGTTAACAAACAAAACAAAGTAATTTCGTTTCGTTTATTAACGTTAAGAACGTCAAATTAACGAAATGATTTTGTTTCGTTTTCTGCCATATCAAAACGAAATCAAGTCGTTTATGTTGATTATTAATTTCATACTATGCTGGCAAAGCTGATTGATGGCGGAGTCATTAAACTGAAAGCATTAGCCGAGCTGATTGCAACTTTTCTCATGAATTTTGACAGTACGAACATTTCTCAAATTATTTTTGACATTACCACCAGCGAATTACACAAACAAATTACATGAAGTTTGTGTGTATGTCCGCTCGTCGTTACCACCTTACGGCTTCACCATAGCTATAGCATTGCCAGCACAATTCAAACATAAAGTATCACGTTTTTAACGTTAACGAAAGCTTTTCGTTTCGGTTAAAAAGGAAATACAATTTATATTGATAATTTCTTTGTCGATAATATTTCGAAGTGTTTCAACCGAAACGGCGGAACTTTTTTGATAAACTATTAACGTTAAGGAGTATCGCTGAATTATTCGTACTGTGACACTGTTTGTAGTCGGATTTATGTTGTTGAATAACTTTGGTCTTCCTTCGCTACACTCTTCACTTCGCTAAATAAAAGGCTTTTGGGTTTTTTTCCAAAACGTTATAATGTTTCTATTTTTAATTTCGCCACTTATTCAATGATTAAAAATTAATTTCAAATTAGTATTCAAAAAAAAAATAAAATATTGAATTTATTTAAATGTATATTTGGATGTTGTTAAAACTTTAACACTTAAACTTTTTGCAAGTTGGTAAATTCAAAGTAAATATATGTATACGTTTTTAAATAAATACACAAAAGGAGCGCGTTCACGATTGCCCGTTTATAATGCTAGACTGAGTTGACTGCGCTCGTATCGGGGACGATGGTAGTGAATGCGCGTTGGCGCCTTTCCACTCGCCGCGCACGGCTGCACCGTCTGAACATTGTTGGAAGCGGCTTAAACAGTTGTGAGAGTCGATTTTTATACTCAGTTGAGCAGAGCTCACAGAGTATATTAAGTTTGATTGGATAACGGTTGGTTGTACATATATAAAGGAATCGAGATAGATATAGACTTCCATATATCAAAATAATCAGGATCGAAAAAAAATTTGATTGAGCCATGTCCGTCCGTCCGTCCGTCCGTCCGTCCGTCCGTTAACACGATAACTTGAGTAAATTTTGAGGTATCTTGATGAAATTTGGTATGTAGGTTCCTGAGCACTCATCTCAGATCGCTATTTAAAATGAACGATATCGGACTATAACCACGCCCACTTTTTCGATATCGAAAATTTCGAAAAACCGAAAAAGTGCGATAATTCATTACAAAAGACCGATAAAGCGACGAAACTTGGTAGATGAGTTGAGCTTATGACGCAAAATAGAAAATTAGTAAAATTTTGGACAATGGGCGTGGCACCGCCTACTTTTAAAAGAAGATAATTTAAAACTTTTGCAAGCTGTAATTTGGCAGTCGTTGAAGATATCATGATGAAATTTGGCAGGAACGTTACTCTTATTACTATATGTACGCTTAATAAAAATTAGCAAAATCGGAGAAAGACCACGCCCACTTTTAAAAAAAAAATTTTTTAAGAGTAAAATTTTAACAAAAAATTTAATATCTTTACAGTATATAAGTAAATTATGTCAAGATTCAACTCCAGTAATGATATGGTGCAACAAAATACAAAAATAAAAGAAAATTTAAAAATGGGCGTGGCTCCGCCCTTTTTCATTTAATTTGTCTAGGATACTTTTAACGCCATAAGTCGAACAAAAATTAACCAATCCTTTTGAAATTTGGTAGGGGCATAGATTTTATGGCGCTAACTGTTTTCTGTGAAAATGGGCGAAATCGGTTGATGCCACGCCCAGTTTTTATACACAGTCGTCCGTCTGTCCTTCCGCATGGCCGTTAACACGATAACTTGAGCAAAAATCGATATATCTTTACTAAACTCAGTTCACGTACTTATCTGAACTCACTTTATCTTTGTATGAAAAATGAACGAAATCCGACTATGACCACGCCCACTTTTTCCATATCGAAAATTACGAAAAATGAAAAAAATGCCATAATTCTATACCAAATAAGAAAAAAGGGATGAAATATGGTAAGGTAATTGGATTGTTTTATTGACGCGAAATATAACTTTAGAAAAAACTTTATAAAATGGTTGTGACACCTACCATATTAAGTAGAAGAAAATGAAAAAGTTCTGCAGGGTGAAATAAAAAACCCTTAAAATCTTGGCAGGTATTACATATATAAATAAATTAGCGGTATCCAACAGATGATGTTCTGGGTCACCCTGGTCCACATTTTGGTCGATATCTGGAAAACGCCTTCACATATACAACTACCACCACTCCCTTTTAAAACTCTCATTAATAACTTTAATTTGATACCCATATCGTACAAACTCATTCTAGAGTCACCCCTGGTCCACCTTTATGGCGATATTTCGATAAGGCGAACACCTATAAAACGAAGGCCCACCCCCTTTTAAAAATACTCATTAACACCTTTCATTTGATACCCATATCGTACAAACAAAGTCTAGAGTCACCCCTGGTCCAGAAAAGCCCACTCCCTCTTAAAATACTCATTAACTCCTTTCGTTTGATACCCATATTGCACAAGCGAATTCTAGGGTCACTCCTGGTCCACCTTTATGGCGATATCTCGAAACGGCGTCCACCTATGGAACTAAGGATTACTCCCTTTTAAAATACTCATTAACACCTTTCATTTGATACCCATATCGTACAAACGCATTCTAGAGTCACACCTGGTCCATCTTTATGGCGATATGTCGAAAAGGCGTCCACCTATAGAACTAAGGCCCACTCCCTCTTAAAATACTCATTAACTCCTTTCGTTTGATACCCATATTGCACAAACGAATTCTAGAGGCACCCCTGGTCCACCTTTATGGCGATATCTCGAAAAGGGGTCCACCTATAGAACTAAGCCCCACGCCCTTTTAAAATAATCATTAACACCTTTCATTTGATACCCATATCATACAAACAAATTCTAAAGTCACCCCTGGTCCACCTTTATGGCGATATCTCGAAAAGGCGAACACCTGTAAAACGAAGGCCCACTCCCTTTTAAAAATACTCATTAACACCTTTCATTTCATACCCATATCGTACAAACAAAGTCTAGAGTCACCCCTGGTCCACCTTTATTGCGATACCTCGAAAATGCGTCCACCTATAGAACTAAGGCCCACTCCCTCTTAAAATACTCATTAACTCCTTTCGTTTGATACCCATATTGCACAAACGAATTCTAGAGGCACCCCTGGTCCACCTTTATGGCGATATCTCGAAAAGGGGTCCACCTATAGAACTAAGCCCCACGCCCTTTTAAAATAATCATTAACACCTTTCATTTGATACCCATATCATACAAACAAATTCTAAAGTCACCCCTGGTCCACCTTTATGGCGATATCTCGAAACGGCGTCCACCTATAGAACTAAGGCCCACTCCCTTTTAAAATACTCATTACACCTTTCGTTTGATGCCCATATTGTGCAAACAAATTCTAGGGTCACCCCTGGTCCACCTTTATGGCGATATCTCGAAACGGCGTCCACCTATGGAACTAAGGATTACTCCCTTTTAAAATGCTCATTAACACCTTTCATTTGATACCCATATCGTACAAACGCATTCTAGAGTCACCCCTGGTCCATCTTTACGGCGATATCTCAAAAAGGCGTCCATCTATAGTACTTAGGTCCACGCCCTTTTAAAATTCTCATTAATACCTTTCATTTGATACCCATACCGTACAAACGCATTCTAGAGTCAACCCTGATCCACCTTTATGGCTATATCCCTAAATGGCGTCCACCTATAGAACTATGGCCCACTCCCTCATAAAATACTCTTTAATGCCTTTCATTTGATACACATGTCATACAAACACATTCCAGGGTTTCCCTCGGTTCATTTTCCTACATGGTTATTTTCCCTTATGTTGTCACCATAGCTCTCAACTGAGTATGTAATGTTCGGTTACACTCGAACTTAACCTTCCTTACTTGTTCAATTTTGATTTGGTAGTGCCCACATAAATGTTATCGCAAGATTCAATCCATTCTCTTTGCATGGTATTTTGTAAATTACATTACTTTTCTCCGTTTCAGTAATTTTTGATTTTGTTCCATTAAATATATGCCATTGTTAATAGGTTTGTGGGCCACTTTAATTTCTATTATAACAATTTGATTTTGTAAGACATTCTGATAATTGAGGAACATACACAACAGATCGATATTTGAAAAGTGAACTGCGCACGTGTCCCATATAAATATTTTATTCTTAAACGGAAAGTTTTCATCCGAATAAACGTATTTAAATTTTGTTTGTTATTTGCACAAAGCTTGATAGAACTACTACCAAATGAAGTATTTGTATTTTTTTTTTCAAGTTTCACCTGACTGACTGGTGTCCTTTTCAAACGGATAGTTTTTTACGATTTTGCACAGACATATACAAATATTACAAGATTTGTTTTCTATTTTTAGTCACCCATGTACCATACAATCCTAATTTAAAACCAAAAAATTAAAAAAATGTTATGAATTTTTCCGTACAAACCGTGGAATGCTCTAGTAGCAATTATTGTGAAGGGCGGGCGGAAATTATCAACATCGCTGGGTGCTTCAACACTGCCTCTTTTATTAAGACGTAGACGATTTCCCTATATAATCTGAACACTCCCTGAATATTGCTTACCAGATTCCCTTTTCGTTCTGGCAGAAATTTGACCCGTGTTTGAAACCTTCCGTCTTTCACTGAGTTTTCGGTAATATATTAAGTTTTTCCTATACTCTGTGCCGTACTTTTCGATCGAGTGACAGCCATGTAGCTTTATGGATCTTTAATTTTTAAATTTTGGATTGGAAAAGTCGATCGTCCTGACTCCATTTATTATTATTTGAAATTGCTGTGTAAATGTATTTTTATTACTTACTTAATTGTCGTTTAACCGTTTAAACGGTTATGGCCTTCCAACAAGGCGCGCCTGTCGCTTCTTCTCTCTGCTAACCGGTGCCAATTGGTCAAAACAAGGGAGTTTAAATTGTTTTCCACTTGGTCCTTCCAGCGGAGTGGGGCCGCCCTCTACCCCTGCTTCCATAGGCGGGTTCCGATAGAAACACTTTCTTGGCCGGAGCGTCATCTATCATTCGCATAACATGGCGTAGCCAGCGCAGCAGCTGCGTTTTAATTCGCTGCACTATGTTGATATCTGCTTAGAGCTCGTACAGCTCATTGTCAAATCTTCTTCGGTACTCGCCATCGCCGACGCGTAGAGGTCCATAAATCTTTCGTAAAACTTTTCTCTCGAACACTCCCAGAGCCGCTTCATCTGAAGCTGTAATGGTCCATGCTTCTGCCCCATATAGCAGGACGGGTACGATAAGTGACTTGTAGAGTATGATTTTCGTTTGCCAAGAGAGGACTTTACTTTTCAATTGGCTATCTAGTCCAGAGTAGCATTTATTGGCAAGAGTTATTCTTCGCTGTATTTCAGATCTGATGTTGTTGTTAGTGTTGATGCTGGTTCCCAAATAAACGAAGTATTTTACTATTTCGAAATTATGGCTGCCAACAGTAGCGTGGTTGCCAAGGCGCATATGCGCTCACTCTTTGCTCGATGACAGCAGGTACTTCGTTTTGTCCTGTTTCACCATCAAACCCATCTTTACCGCTTTTTTTTCCAGTTTGGAGTAAGCATAACTAACAGCGCGGTTGTTTAGGCCGATAATACCAATGTCATCAGCATATGCTAGTAATTGCACGCTTTTATAGAATATTGTCCCAGAGCGGTTAAGTTCTGCAGCTACTATAAATTTCTCCAGAATCAAATTAAAGAAATCGCACGATAGGAGGTCACCCTGTCTGAAACCTCCTTTAGTTTCGAACGGCTCGAAGACGTCCTTCCCAATTCTGACTGAGCTGATGGTGTTGCTCAACGTCATTTTGCACTGCCGTATAAGTTTTACTGGAAAACCAAATTCAGATACAGCGGCATATGTGCAGCTCCCTTTAGTGCTGTCGAAGGCGGCATTAAAATAGTCGAAGAGGTGATGCGTGTCGATTCTTTTTTCGCGGGTTTTTTTCAAGATTTAGCGCGTTGTGAAAATATGGTCGATGGTAGATTTACCAGGTTTAAAGCCGCACTGATAAGGTCCAATCAGCTGATTCACGGTGGGCTTCAAACTTTCGCTAAAATGCACTTGACAGAACCTTATATGCGATATTAAGATGGCTGATTCCTCGATAGTTGGCGCAGTTTGCAGTATCCTCTTTCTTGTAGACTGGGCAAAGAACACTTAGATTCCAATCGTCGGACATACACCCGTCCTACAATATTTTGCGAAAAAGCTGATGCATGTGCCTTACCAATTCCTCGCTGCCGTATCCAGGCAATGCGTCGTCGCCCGCGGCCTTGTTGTTTTTCAATCTTGTTATTGCTATTCTGACTTCGTCGTAATCGGGTGGGCGGACATTTATTCCATCGTCATCAATTGCGGGATCGTGTTCCTCATCCCTGTGTGGTAAATCGCCGAATTTTTTGGTAAAATTTTCAGGGTTATTCCTGGTGGCTAGCAGCTCAACCTCCTCGCACTCACGCCTTTGTGCCTCTGCTTTTTTCTTCCTGAAAAGGCCTCTCACTACTCTTGTTGGGCTAGCTTTTAACGTTGCCCTGTAGGCAGCGTCTCTTCAACGCGGCATTTTTCATCGTACCAGTTGTTTTTCCGTGGTCGCCGGTAACCAATTTTTTCATCGGCGACAACACGAAGTGCTTTGAGAATATGCTCCCACTGCTCCTGCATTGCGTCGGGTTGCGTTGTGCTCTCAGAGAGCAGATGTGAGAGTCGAGTTGCGAAATCAGTGGCAGCATGTTGCGATTCAGCCTTTCGACGTCTAGCTTTCCGTGTCTTTTTTGTTCCTTGGTTTTAGCCGCGCAGAGGCGGGTGCGTATTTCGGTTGCGATGAGGTAATGGTCCGAGTCGATGTTAGGTCCTCGGATCGTGCATACATCTAAAACACTGGAGGCGTGCCGTCCGTCTATCACAACGTGGTCGATCTGATTGCGAGTATTTCGATAGAAGGAAAGCCATGTAGCTTGATGTATCTTTTTATGCATGAGCCTCGTGCTGGATATGACCATGTTTCGAGCACAGGCAAAGTCAATCAGCCTCAGTCCATTAAGAGAAGTTTCATTGTGTAGGCTGAACTTTCCAAATGTGGGGCCAAAAGCACCTTCTTTGCCTACCCTTGCATTAAAGTCGCAAAGCACGACTTTTATATGACGGCGCGGGCAGCGCTCGTATGTGCGTTCTAATTGTACATAAAAAGCTTCTTCCACCTCATCGTCTTTCTCCTCGGTCGGTGCATGGGAGCAGATGATTTATATGTTAAAAAATTTTGCTTTTATTCGGATAGCGGCGAGACGTTCATCCACAGGCGTGAACGCCAGTACTTGGCGGCAAAGTCTCTCACCATCACGAATTGGACGCTGTAACTGCGCTTATTTATTTTTCTCCAATAGATGTCACCATTTTTAATCTTCATTCTTCCTTGCTTCTTCCAACGCATTCCTTGGATGGCGGTGATGTCCGATGTGGTTTGACATGGCTTATCCCAAGCCCAGCGCACAACCCGCTCAACGGGGATGAAAATATTATTTGCACGTTTATATAGCGAGCCGCTTGATCCCAGACAGACGCCCGCTTGCAACCGCACCTCGTGGTGGACAGACGCTGCCGATGAAAGATCCCCCAGCTAGCCCTTGTACCGATTATGTCAGGATGGCCTAGCCAAGTGAATGGCAGTCAGAAGCTTTCCCCACTTTCGTGGACTACACACGGCTCCACCCTTTTTTTAACAATATATATTTTTTCATTGCCAAATACATGGAAAGACGCGGTAGAGACTAGAGATCTCAAATTTGTATGCGTGTTCTATGTGTGTATTTTTCATTTTTATATAGAAAGTTGGCATGGTGTTTTGAAAAGGGAAGATGGTTATAAATATCACAACATCTTTAACCGTTTTTGAAGTCGATGCAAAGATTTTCAAAAGACTCGAGCGGCCTTAGTAGGCGTCACCGCGCGCTTTTTCAAGATAGGTAAATACAGTATTTAAGTCAACCTTACAAAGTTGCTCACATAAAACTTTAGCAGTGTAGCCATATAAATGACAGAAATATCTCGTAAAGCATTAAATTGTCACAGAATTATATTTAATTTTGAAATAATATTTATTTTTTACAGGAGTTTTATTCGCGGCCAGAAGAAGTAGTGTATTGAATTTCATTAAAACACAGTTCTTTGAATGACAGTTATTGAAAAAAAAAAAAAAACGTGTGATTATGACCCCAGGGATAAATAAGCTGACAAATAAACCGATTAATGGCTGAGCAATGCTAACATAAACTTTTATTTGGCCTTAAAATACCGATTTTCCGGTTGACTTAATTAGGATATAAATCGCTAGTGGCTTCTGAAAAAATCGTATTTTTTGTGTACCACTTTGTTATTTAAAAAACAAATCAAACAAATTAAAGTAAAACAAAATAGAAAAATATATCAAAATAAAATAAAATATAACATGGCAAAACAAATAAAATTAAAGTAAAACAAAATAGAAAAATATATCAAAATAAAATAAAATATAACATGGCAAAACAAATTAAATAAAAAAAGGTATAGTGACGTCTGTTGTGGTTGAAATTTAATCACTGGGCGAACTAGTCAAAATAAATAATTGCAGGGCAAGTGTGAATATAAATTTCATTATTTCAGTACAATTGTATCTATATGCATCTTCCATGTGTTTTAAACTTGAATATAAAGTGAATTCGTAATTTGACAAATAAATGAAGAGTAATAAACCAAATAAAATAACGTAAGTCTAGATTATTTCGCAAACAACTCCTGATATTTGAGTTCAAAAGAAGGAATATGGAGCTGATTTAATAATAATACAAGCGTCAGTTTCATTCTTCCTTTTTTCGATTTCATTGATCAGATTTCAAGAAATGATGTGCAATTTTTAGGCAACTAATAGAACTATTTAGGATGGGTGTATTAGTTCAGTAGTTTTAGGTAAAAATAAGAACCTGGCACCTTGTGTTTGCCTTTATTTGTCTGATAAAGGTGCTCAAGATCACAGAGCGCAAAATTTTGTTTTTTTGCTCGTCCCTAAATTTTCCTCAAGTTTTGTTTGAAATATATTTTCATGCGCAAAACCAACACCACTTAGGGTCACCTACAACAGAGATTAAAATTAAAAAAATTGGGCGTGTCGTAAACCCTTTTCAGCTCCAGTTGTTCACCAAAATCTGGAATCTGTAACTCCAGTAATAACACTGGATCACAAATTAAAATTTTTTTCTGCACCAGATACGCCGTTATGAAGTTCCTATGTAAAATCACCCCCTGATTCCGAAAATCGAGGTAATTTTAAATTTTATAGTAACGTTTTTGAGATATTTACGAAATTGGGACCACCTAATCATATTTATCTGAAGAACGAATTGAGCAATTCCAAAACTTTTAAAGGTAATACAATTTACTATCAACTGCGCATACAACACTTTTTGCTAGGCCCTGCAGATTCAAAGATAACGAACAATCATTACGGATTGTTTCAATTTTTTTTGTAAAAGAATAAAAAAATTTGTAATTTGCAAGGAAAGATCTCGAAAACTTTTTATTTTTTTGCAGATTTTTTTTCTCTCTAAGCTCTGTCTTATTACAAAAAAAAGCATTCAAATAAATATATCCATATAGTAAAACTTAAGTAACCTACAAATAATAGCATATGTACATATGAATCTGTCTTAACTCTATGATCTTATTTTATAATTGAAAAAGTTATGTGTCTTGTTTTGATGCTTATTTAGATTAGGATCGCTTTCTCTTATGAGAAACCAACAGTAATCGCCCATCATAGCGACATCCCAGAATCCTTGGTACCGACTTTCAATCATTTTCATTTGCTGGTGAAACCTTTTGCAGGAAAAAATTTAAATGGGAGTGTTAAAAATGAATTTTTAAAAATATATTTACTCCTGAAAAAAATAAAAAAAGTATATTAGATAAATACATAAGTGCCACATTAGTATATCATTTTTTAGGCTGGATTTATCTTTCAATTCAGAACAATTTTTTTGTTTACATTTTTCTCGTTCTTGTTTGTTCGGAACTGGGTGATGAATTCACAATTAGGGCTATATGGTCTCATGTAAATTCAAAAATTTTCATACAAATTTTTTGTTTATCGGGCAGATAGGTTTTAAGGTTAACTGAGAAAACGGTCTTAAATATGTTTTTTTATTTACCCATTTCCGCATAGTTTTTGATTAAGTCGTTCACTATCATCTCATAGTTAGGACTTTTGTGTTTGCCTAAAAAAGAAGTAACGACTTTTTCAAAAGAATCCCACGCTGCTGCCTCCACTGGTGACAATAGTTCTTTGAAGTGTTTATTGGTCATCATTTTCCTTATTTGCTGTCCCAAAAAAATCCCTTCCTTTATTTTTGCTTCTGAAATCTCTGGAAAGATTGTCTTCAAATAATGAAAAGCTTCGCCTTCTTTGTCCAAAGCCTTGACAAAGTTTTGATAAGGCCGAGTTTGATGTGGAGCGGAGGTAGATTTATTTTTTCCTTCTTTATAAGTGGGGAGTATTTTATGTTATCCACCCCAACTTGAAACTCTATTCGTTCTGGCCAATCCTTTATGATGTAGTGGTCTTGACGAGCTCGGCTATCCCATTTGCATAGAAAGCAACAGTATTTTGTGTATCCACTTTGTAGACCACATAGCATTACAACGACTTTAAGATCGGCACATATTTTCCAATCATGTTCTTCTTCTCTGATTAATTTGAGCAATTTTTGCATTATCTCATACGTTTCCTTCGTATTTACTGCATGCGCGATCGGGGTAGATGGCCTTTTGTTGCCAATATGCAATAACACGGCCTTTAAACTTAATTTATTAACAATCGCCACTCTTTTGAATCATATGGTTCGCCAAACTGTTTGAATAGACCAGCAATGTCTTTGCAGTAACAAAGACTGTCCTCCTTCGTATAGTACTGGGAAAATTGTTCGTCACGAGTTCTATAATATGTTACCTTAACATCGGATGAAACAAATTTAAATTGTTGCATACGAGAGGCGTGTAGCTCGGCCTTTTCCTTTGACAATTCCAAATCCCTTATCCAATCATTGTGTTGTGCTTGTAAAAAAGAGTTTCTTTCGTTTTCCGTTTCAAATCCAGTACAACATGATACCGCCTAATCAGATAATGCTGTTGACAATGAAACTGGAGCCGGAACTAAAGTTAAATTTGATTCTGGCAATGTAGCTTCCGTTGAATTTATTTCTGGTAATGATACTGTAGATACGCTCTCATAGGTTACTTTTCTTGACTTTCCAACCTCAAGTACTTTTGTACTACAAATATAGCAGGCCGTTGAATGGTAAGTTGGTTTCCTCCACTTCATTGGTGTAATAAATTTCATATGTCGCCTAAATAGATAGTTTCAGAAATTAGTCAGCTATGCATTAAAAGGCAGCAAATTCCTAATTTTTACAACGCACCTTTTTGTTCCGGTTTCCAGTAAAATCAATTCGACTCGACATGTTCATTATTTTTAGGATCAATTCCAAAATACTTATAGTATGTAGCTTTCAAAGGATTTGAAACATACGTCGCATCCTTTTAACGATAAATTGACCGCAGATGAAACAGAAAATATCTGGATCATTTGTACACTCAAACTCTCGCGCCATTTTATTCATATTATATTTTTAAGTAAATGACAATTTATAAACTGCAATTATAAACAGAACAGTATCCGGTGAGCCTTGCAGATATTATGAAGGAAAAAGGCGCATGCACTATTCAAGCCTACCTAGACAAAACGGTTGCCTAGTTCTACAAAGAAAACACTACCTGCCTTAAAAATATGCTCCTGCTTGGGTTTGAGAAAACGACACTAACTGTTTTTTGTATCTAATAACCCTTCGAAAATCTACCTGCTAACTAAGTGATATACGAATACTAAAACATATGTACCAGTAGGGTACTTAAGTATTAAATGGATATATTTACTTGAATGCTTATAACTGTTGTATTAGTCCATCCATTTTGTGAGAAAACAGAGCTTAGAGAGAAAAAAATCTGCAAAAAAATAAAAAGTTTTGGAGATCCTTCCTCACAAAGTACAAATTTTTTTATATTTTTTCAAAAAAATTGAAAAAAATCCGTTGTATGCAAAGTTTATAGCAAATTTTATTACCTTTTAAAAGCTTCAACCCGTTTGCAATTGCTCAATTCGTTCTTGAGATATATATGATTAAGTGGACCCAATTTTTTTCTTTTTTGAAAAAAGTTTATTCGTAAATATCTCAAAAACGTTACTGTTATGTGCTGCCCTATGCAATCGCACCCTTATGTTTATCTATACCTATTAACAAACATATGCCTATACCTATTGACTTATCTTTATACATCTATACGTATATTCGTATGGAGTTCATCTCACTAAATAAAAACAGTCGCTAATCGAGCTTGCAATAAAGAGCACTTCTTTTGCTTTACACCGGTATACAACAATTGGCGACGAGACTGTCAACCAAACGTGTGCAAAGTAGTGTGCATACATAATTAAACGTATGTGCAAAATAAAATAAATTATCGAAGTGGATTAAATTCGTAAATACGAATAATTAAATGCACATATTAAATTCGTAAATAAGAAATACATACATATGTGCCAAAAGAAAAAAAAATACTATTGTATCATACTAAAGTAAAGGTACTTTAAATAAACAACAAAATACAAGTTCGCGTATATTAAACAAATTAAAAAGACGTCAATTGAGTGTGTATAGAAACTGTACGACAGTGTAAATACACAAAATTGTTATATTGTAACAAAATTAAATGCACTTTAAATAAAGTACATACAAAATACAAAGTTGAGGGTTACATAATAAGTGAAGGTCAAAATGACACCACCAACTGACAATATTGCCGTTACCGTTTACCAAGCCACAAATGTACAACAATTTTCGCCGCAAAATGAGGCATGGCAATTATGGAAAGAGAAACTTGAGATCCACTTTTGCGAAATTAATTGCTCAGATAAAATCTATTGGCGCTGCACCGTATGCAGTATTGCATAGTTTGTTTAGTCCAAAATCTCCGGTGAGAAAAAAATATTAAAAGCATTATGTGAAATGCTACACACATACTATACTCCACCTATGATAATTTTTCGCGAGAGAAAGCTATTTTATAGTGCAAAGAAGGAAGACAGTGAAACCGTCTCTGAGTGGTATGCAAGAACAAAAAAGCTTGCTCTCAACTGCAAATTTGGCACGAATCTTGAGGCTTTCCTACTCGATCGTTTTATAATGGGTTTACCTGACAAAATATTTGAGAAATTATGCGAAGAAGATGAAAAGCTCAAGTTAGATGAAGCTCTCCGCAAAGCTTTAATTATGGAAATGAAACTCTCTAATAAAGCAGAAGACAACACTAGCGTAAATTATATCAACAAGTCCAAATCAGGCAACAAGCAAATGCAAAATTCGAAGTCATCAAGCAACAATAGCAAGAAACACAACAACAACAACAGCAATAAGAATAAGCAGCAGAATAAAGGCAAGGCATGCAAACATTGCGGGTGGCGCAATCACCAGTCAAATGAATGCAGATATAAAGAAAGCAGATGTAATATTTGCAAGAAAGTTGGCCACTTGGCGAGTACATGCAGAGATCAAAAAAAAAGTGTAAATTATGTATCAGATAATATTAGTCAGAATAACAACAAGAAAAATTCTAATAATCAAAACTTTTGTATTTACAGCATTTCAAGTGGAAATTCAGCGGATTATTATTATCTCTCAGTAAAACTGGATGGCCGACAAATGAAAGTAGCTTGCGACTCTGGTTCACCCTGCAGCTTAATATCAATAATGTTATTTAAAAAATTAAACAAAAATGTAATACTAACTAAGTGCTCATTACCGTACGTAGATTATGGCGGAAATGCAATACAAGTCATGGGTGAATATTTAGCAACTATTGAATATAATGGTACCATAAGAAAATTGAATATCGTAGTTACGGACACAAATAATATGCCCTTGCTTGGTTGTGATTTTTTAAGATTATTTAATTTTGATTTAGTGCAAACTGTGAAAGCTATTGATTTAAAGTGTAATATTGAGGATATTACAAGTAGTTTAAAAAGCGATTATAGCGAAGTTTTTAAAAATGAGCTTGGAACCTTCAAACTAGGTAAGGTCTCCTTACAAATTTCTAAACAAGCAAACCCTATATTTTTTAAACCGAGATCGGTTCCTTTAGCTTGGAAGAAAAAAGTTGAAACCAACTTACAAGAATTAATAAATATGGATGTTTTAGAGCCGGTAGATAATGCGGATTGGGGAACACCTTTGGTGCCAATACTTAAACACAATGGTGATTTACGAATTTGTGGGGATTATAAAGTTACCATCAACACACATCTCATTGATTTTCATTATCCCTTACCGCTGATAGAGAACATTTTCGCATCTTTACAAGGGGGTCAATTGTTACAAAACTTGATCTTTCCAATGCTTACAACCAACTTTTATTGGACGAGGACTCACAACGATTATGTACCTGGTCTACTGACATAGGTTGTTTTAAAATGAAACGTTTGCCGTTCGGGGTTAAACCGGCAGCAGCAATTTTCCAGAAAACTATGGAAAATTTGTTGCGAAATGTACCCTTTGTATTAGTATATCAAGACGACATCACAGTTTCAGGCAAAGACTTAGCCGAACACGTTCGAAATTTAAGATCAGTCTTGAGTAAACTGCAAAAAGCAGGTTTACGTTTAAACATTTCGAAATGCGAATTTTTTAAAGCACAAGTGTCTTATCTTGGATTCAAAATTGATAAAGATGGTTTGAGTAAGACAACAGAAAGAATTTGGTCTGTTTTGCAGGCACCTATTCCCAAAAATGTTTCGGAGTTAAGAGCATTTGTTGGGCACGTAAATTATTACTCAAAATTTCTACAAAATTTTGCCGAAAAGATGGCACCTTTCTACAAACTCTTACAAAAAGATGAAAAGTTTAATTGGTCTTGTGAATGTCAAGAGGCATACGAAAATATTAAGAGGGATATCACTTCTGGTTCAGTTCTGGTTCATTTTAACCCTGAAATCCCTATAGTCCTTACGACGGATGCTTCTAACAATGCAGTGGCGGGAATTTTGCCTCATAAATTTCAAGAAGGAAGCGTAAAGCCTATTGCATATGTATCAAGAGCCCTGTCAAAAAGTGAAAAGAACTATAGCACATTAGAAAAAGAGGCACTTGCCATAATCTTTTCAATAACCAAACTAAAACAATATTTAGTTGGACATAATTTCGTGTTGCGCACGGACCAAAACCACTTTTGTCAATATTTGGGGAAAACAAGGGACTTCCTCTGATGGCTGCAGCGAGAATGCAACGATGGGCATTCATATTATCTGGTTTCAATTATAAAATTGAATACATAAAAGGATCATTAAATGAAGCTGACAATTTGTCACGACTTCCACAGCATGACTTTGAACAATATTATGAAGAAAAATCATACATATGCCACATCAAAGCGGAAAACGCTCTTAGTATTAATTTCAAAGATATAGCGCGTGAAACACGCCGAGATCCGATTTTATCAAAAGTATGTACTGCTGTAACAATGGGGACAATGCAAAACCTGAAAGGCAGTGAGTTTGCTCCATTTGTTAACAAAAGCACTGAGCTAACTGTAGACCAAGAGTGTTTGCTATGGGGTTACAGAGCAGTAGTTCCATCTAAATTGCGAAAGTACTTACTGGAGCAGCTACATGACTCACATTTAGGGGTCGTAAAAACAAAAGCCCTGGCAAGATCATATGTATGGTGGCCAAAAATTGATAATGACATAGAAAATTTGATTAAGCAATGCATTCCATGTCAGGAGCTTTTACCGAGTCCTAACAAAAGTGTATTAATTCCATGGGAGCCGGCTGACTCAGTTTGGAGTAGAATACACATAGATTTCGCGGAGCCTATAAAAGGTTTTCAGTTGTTAGTACTCATTGATGCTTATTCGAAATGGGTTGAAGTTTTTAAAACTAAAGACATGACTTCTAACTTTGTCATATCAAAACTTCGCGAAACTTTCTGCCGCTTCGGTATTGTCAAAACAATTGTTAGTGACAACGGTCGTTATTTTGTATCTGAGGAATTCAAATTTTTTTAAAATTTAACAATATCAAACACGTACTTACTTCGCCGGGACAACCATCAACGAATGGTCAGGTTGAAAATTTTATAAAAACTTTAAAGAAATCTTTAATGGCAAACTTCAGCAGCGGCAGCGCAGAAAATTTCGATATGTATCTGAAAAGATTTTTAATGGATTATCGAGTAACGAAACATTGTACTACAAACGAATCACCAGCTCTTTTTAGGTAGATTTATAAAAACTCGATTTGATTTTGTTAAACCACCTAAAATCAAAGAAAATATATTACATAGTCAAAAAAATAGTAAAAAAAATTATCCAGGAAAAAGATCTGTAGAGTTTAGTTCAGGAGATAAAGTATACATCAGAGATTACAAAAATCCTAACAAAGCAAGTGGGTCTCCTGCGACAGTTCAATCTCAAATTGGTCCACGGTCTTATAATTGTATATTTGATCATAACAATCGATTAATTAAAAGACATACTGATCAAATTAAAAAAGCGTCAGAACGGGGCATTGATATTGAGTTGCCGGATGAGGAACCCAGAACACCTGAAGCAGATGAATCGGCGGTTGCTGAGGAAAATAACGTATCTTCTGAATCTCTGCATGGAACCGAATGTAATGAGAATGAAAATAAGTTGGACAAGATGTCAAGTGGTAACGAAAATACTCATGAACACAGGTCACTACGTCCACGAAACATTGATGTTAGATATAAGTTTTAGAATGTACAAGTTGTGAGGTAATAATGAATTAGTAATCACAAAATCACAATAAAAAAAAAAAAAATTTTAAATTTGAATTAATAATTGCCATTTGAATTAATAAAACTATGTAAATATTAGTATGTTTATATTCAGATATTAAAATAAGGCAATTTTTTTTTGGATAGAGGCGTGTTATGTGCTGCCCTATGCAATCGCACCCTTATGTTTATCTATACCTATTAACAAACATATGCCTATACCTATTGACTTATCTTTATACATCTATTGACGTATATTCGTATGGAGTTCATCTCACTAAATAAAAACAGTTGCTAATCGAGCTTGCAATAAAGAGCACGTCTTTTGCTTTACACCGGTATACAACAGTTACTAATTAAAAATAACCTTGACTTTCGGAATAAGGGGATAATTTTACATAGGAATTTCATAATGGCGTCTCTGGTGCATTTTGGCTGTAAACGAGTGTAATAGACGCATCAAAATTATGCATGGAAATCTTCTTCGTTATTGAAAAAATTCATAAAATAAATTGAGGAAACACTTTCTTTGTCTATTACAAAAAATTCTTCAATTGTTTATCTTCGGAAAAAGTTTTTTTTGAGTGTGTGTTTGATACTGGCAACCACGATCGCTTGTGTTTAAACGTAATTTGCATACGTATGATGTGAATGTAAGAAAACTGGCGTAAATTTCCATTTATAAACATTGCTTTAGATAATCACTACGTTAATTTTTCTATATATAATATAAGGTGCGACATACCTCCAAAGAGATTTTAGGCCAAGCTTCTCTTCCAATGCGCCTTGCTCCTTTAAATTCTTCCTTAAAATTGTTGGGACTGGTCCTACATGTTTTACACCGACTCCCAACGACATTTGCAAGGCAGGTGAGTAGAATGCTCCAGTAGCTATTATTGTGAAGAGCGGGTGGAACATTATCACCTTCGCTGGGTGCTTCAACGCTGCGTCCGTTTAAAATGACGAAGACGTCTTTCTTCTAAAATCTGAGCGCTCTCTGAACAGTGTTTACCTGGTCGCCATTGTCGTTCTGACAAAAATTTGAACCAGGTTTCGAACCTTCCATCATTCGCCGAATTTTTGGTAATATTTAAAATTTTTCCTATACTCCCTGCCGTGTTTTTCGATGGGATGACAGCTATGCGTATCTTTTAAGGTTTAAACTTTGAGCTGGATATGAAAACATTTCGGGAAACAGCGAAGTCGATCGTATTCAATATATTAATTAGTATCGCTGTTTAAATGTATTTTTAAAAACTATATACATTTTTTCATAGCCAAATACATGTGGAAAAGCGGTAGATGCTACAGATCTCGAATTTTTAGGTATGATCTAGATGTGGACTAATTTTCATTTGTATATATTAAGTGGACGTGTTTGCTAACGATTTTGTGATTATATTTTGAAAATGAGAGATGGTTACAAATAATATTACAACATTTGCAACCTATTTTAAGTCGGTGCAAAGATTTTCAAGAGGTTCGAACGGCCTGAGTAGACGTTGCCAAGGGCTTTTTCCAAGAGAGATAAATAAAGTTCTTAAGTTAACAAAGTTGATAATATAAAATATTAGCACTGCAGCTTTATAAATAACGGAAATATTCCGTTAAGTGTTGAATTATCCCAGAATTATATTTCATTATGAAATAATATTTGTTTTATTACAGGAGTATTAATCGCGGTCAGAAGAAGTAGTGTGTTGAATTTCTAATCAAAACGCACAAATAGGCTGACGGATAAACCGATGAATGGATGAGTTATGCTAACATAAACTTGTTTCCTGTTGGGACTTCCGATTTTTTCGATTGTCTTCGATTGTTGGGACTACCGATTGTCGATTTCACATACCACTTCACCGTTACTTCTGCACATTAAAGAAGTCTTATAAATCGATAGGCCCAGATGGAATAGCTATGCCGATGCATCAGCTACCTAAGGCATGTTTTCTAATTGTCATTTAAGTCTCTGTCATTTCAGAATAATAAAGAATGGAAAGAATAACCCCAATACCAAAGCCCGGAAACTCAGCTAACTATGGTGAGTCGTATCTTCCCATATCATTCATTTAAGGACAAATATTCTGTTATCCAGCCATCAGCGTGGTTTCCGTAAAATGCGCACCACTACCACCGCGTTAAACGTTATTAACAGCCAGATATATTGCGGACGGAACCAACCAAAACTCCATAATGGGACGGTGTGGCACTTGACTTGTTAAAAGATTTTGCTACAGTCAACCACCGTACAACACTCCAAGAGGGATTATGAACTATCTTCGTAGGCACTATATTGAAATACGTCACCTTCCAACTCAGCCGGTTAATCCTGATTAACCCGAGGAGGTCCTAATCGTAATCCACACTAAGTCGGGAAGTAGCATCGGAAAGTCGCGCCCGGAGAACGCTGTCATTAATATACTCTTGCCTAAACTGACTAGTATGTCAATTGGTATAATATTGATGTATAAAATAACTAGTATGCCATTTGGTACAATTCTGGCGAGAGGCAGACTAGTATATTAATTGCATATACTGACTAGTATGTCATCTGGTACGATTCTGGTGTATGTAATGACTAGTTTGTCAAGAGGTATGATGCTGATGCAGAGACTGGCAATTGATATTTCGTGGGATATCGCCGTGTTAAAAATACCAGTTGATGAAAAAAAGACAGAGCTCTAATTAATTGGAATTTTTGACAAACTAGTATTCTTCTAGTATACAACTAGTTGCTTTGACTGAAGGGATACCGAAAAGATAATAGAGAAATAATAAGAAAAATTATAAGAAATATAAATTAAATAGGTCGAGTAAAACTTTGAAATGCAGAATAGTCACACGTACGCACTATCGGAGTTACAGCTAACGAATTAGGGTGAAAAAAGAGACCCAAAGGGGCTGTAACACGCCTATTTTTCAAAATTTTCAATCCGTTGTTGCCGACCTCAACTTTGGTTCACATACAAAATTTGGACAAATTTGTAATATTTATCACTTACTTAGAGCGATGCAATGTTTGACCGACTATTGCGCTTTTTGGATAGCCTCCCTGTGAACGTGGACGTGTTGTGAGTTTTGAAATCTCCGCAAAGGCAAAGTATTCCATCTGAATTCTTTTCTTACTTACTTAATTGGCGCTTAACCGTCTAAACGGTTATGGCCGTCCAACAAGGCGCGCCAGTCGCTCCTTCGCTCCACCAACCGGCGCCAATTGGTCACACCAAGGAAATTTAAATAGTTTTCCACCTGGTCCTTCCAACGGAGTGGGGGCCGCCCTATACCTCTGCTTCCATAGGCGGGTTCCGATAGAAACACTTTCTTCGCCAGAGCATCATCTTTCATTTGCATAACATGGCTTAGCCAGCGAAGCCGCTGCGTTTTAATTCGCTGGACTATGTGGATGTCTGCGTATAGCTCGTACAGCTCATCATTAAATCTTCTTCAGTACTTTCGAAGAACTTTTCTCTCGAACACTCCCAAAGCCGCTTCATCTGCTGTTGTCATGATCCATACTTCTGACCCATATAGCAGGACGGGTAGAATAAGCGACTTGTAGAGTATGATTTTCGTTCGCCGAGAGAGGACTTACTTTTCAATTGCCTACCTAATCCAAAGTAGCATCTATTGGCAAGATTGATTCTTCGCTGGATTTCAGTGCTGATGTTGTTGCTAGTGTGTATGCTGGTTCCCAAATAAACGAAGCCTTTTACTATTTCGAAATTATGGCTACCAACAGTAGCTTGGCGGCCACCGTGGTGCGATGGTAGCGTGCTCCGCCTATCACACCGTATGCCCTGGGTTCAACTCCCGGGCAAAGCAACATCAAAATTTTAGAAATAAGATTTTTCAATTAGAAGAAAATTTTTCTAAGCGGGGTCGCCCCTCGGCAGTGTCTGGCAAGCGCTCCGATTGTATTTCTGCCATGAAAAGCTCTCAGTGAAAACTCATCTGCCTTGCAGATGCCGTTCAGAGTCGGCATAAAACATGTAGGTCCCGTCCGGCCAATTTGTAGGGAAAAATCAAGAGGAGCACGACGCAAATTGGAAGAGAAGCTCGGCCTTAGATCTCTTCGGATGTTATCGCGCCTTACATTTTTTTTTTAACAGTAGCTTGGTTGCCAAGGCGCGTATGCGCTGACTCTGCTCGATGACAGCAGGTACTTCGTTTTGTCCTCATTCACCATCAAACTCATCTTTACCGCTTCTTTTTCCAGTTTGGAGTAAGCAAAACTAACAGCGCGGGCGTTTAGGCCGATGATATCAATGTCATCAGCATATGCCAGTAATTTCACGCTTTTATAGAATATTGTTCCAGTGCGGTTAAGTTCTGCAGCTAGTATAATTTTCTCCAGAATCAAATTAAAGAAATCGCACGATAAGGGGTCACCCTGTCTGAAACCTCATTTTGTTCCGAACGGCTCGAAGACGTCCTTCCCAATTCTGACTGAGCTGATGGTGTTGCTCAGCGTCATTTTGCAGAACCGTATAAGTTTTGCGGGGAAACCAAATTCAGACATAGCGGCATATAGGCAGCTCCTTTTCGTGCTGTCGAAGGCGGATTTAAAATCGACGAAGAGGTGATGTATGTCGCTTCTTTTTTCACCGGTTTTTTTCAAGATTTGGCGCATTGTGAAAATCTGGTCGATGGTAGATTTACAGGTCTGAAGCCGCACTGATAAGGTCCAATCAGCCGGTACACGGTGGGCTTCAATCTTTCACACAATACACTTGAAAGAACCTTATACGCGATATTAAGAAGGCTGATTCCACGATAATTGGTGCATTTTGCAGTATCCCCCTTCTTGTGGACTGGCCAAAGAACACTTAGATTCCACTCGTCGTCCGCCCATATTTTGCGAAGAAGCTGCTGCATGCGCCTTACCAACTCCTCGCCGCCGTACTTGAATAGCTCCGCAGGCAATCCATCAGCGCCCACGGCCTTGTTGTTTTTCAGTCTGGTTATTGCTATTCTAAATTCGTCATAATCGGGCGGGGGGACATACATTCCATCATCATCGATTGTGGGATCGGGTTTATCATCTGTGCGCGGTGGATCGCTACCTCAATTTAGGAGAGCCTTCCGTCTGTCGCTGTATTTTTTGGTAAAATTTTCGGGCGTTATTCCTGGTGGCTAGCAGCTCAAGCTACTCACACTCACGCCTTTCTGCTTCTGCTTTTTTCTTCCTGAAAAGGCGTCTCGCTATACTGTTCAACTCACGATAGCGTTCACACACTCCTCTTGTTGCGCTCGCTTTTAACGTATCTAGTCCTGTAGGCAGCGTCTTTTCTTTCGGTTGCAACGCGGCATTCTTCATCATACCAGTTGTTTTTCGTGGCTGCCGGTAACCAATTTTTTCCTCGGGAGCAGTACGAAGTGCTTTGGAGATATATTCCCTCTGCTCGTGTATTCCTTCAGGCTGAGTTGTGCTATCAGAGAGCAGGTGTGAGAGTCGAAATCATTGGCGGTCTTTCCTTGTGTTTTTTGTTCCTTGGTTTAATCGCGATGAGGCGGGTGCGTATTTTGGCTGCAACAAGATAATGGTCCGAGTCGATGTTAGGTCCTCGAATCGTGTGCACATCTAAAACACTGGAGGCATGCCGTCCGTCTATCACAACGTGATCGATCAGCAGACAGCCATGTAGCTTGATGTATCTTTTTAAGCATGAACCTCGTTCTGGATATGACCATGTTTCGAGCACCGGCAAAGTCAATCAGCCTCAGTCCGTTGGGAGAAGTTTCATTGTGTAGGCTGAACTTTCTACTGTTGGACCAAAAACACCTTCTTTCCCCACCCTGGCGTTAAAGTCGCCAAGCACGACTTTTATATCATGACGGCGGCAGCGCTCGTATATGCGTTCTCATTGTTCATAAAAAGTGTCTTTCACCTCATCGTCTTTCTCCTCCGTCGGCGCATGGGCGCAGATGAATGATATATTAAAAAATTTTGCTTTTATGCAGATAGCGTCGAGACGCTCGTCCACAGGCGTGAACGCCAGAACTTGGCGACAAAGTCTTTCTCCCACCACGAATCCGCCGCCGAAACTGCGCTTATTCGTATGGCCACTCCAATAGATGTCACAATTTTTGATCTTCTTTCTTCCTTGCTTCGTCCAACGCATTTCTTGGATGGCGGTAATATCAGATTTTGCTTTGATGAGGACATCAACCAGCAGGGCATCTGCACCAATCCCATTCAGGGAGCGGACGTTCCAGGTGCATGCCCTCAATTCATTGTCCTTCAAACGTTTGCATGGTCGTCATCAATAGAGAGTGTATTTATCCGAGGCTGGTTGGTATATTTCATTGTAGTATGGCTTTACGTGGCGGGTCCCAAGCCCAGCGCACAACCCGCTCAGCGTGGGTGAAAATATTACTTGCACGTTTATATAGCGAGCCGCTCTCTCCAAGAGAGACGCCCTCTTGCAGCCGCACCTAGAGATGTACGCTGCCGATGAGATCTCCCAGCCTAGCCCTTAAACCGATTATGTCATAGAGGCCTAGCCAGGTTGTCGCCTTCTCACATTAGATCACCGCTAAACGGATGTTTAGCGGCTACCCAGAGGATACTTGGCCGCAAGCGACTGGAAGTAGTGAGCTGCTTGAACCGCATGCCAAAGAATCGCTCTGGCCATTCCCAGGAGAATGGTCAGAAGCTTTTCCCACTTTCGTGGCTCCACCCCTCAGCTGAGTCCATTTCCAAACAAACCTGGTTTCCAGTCGAAGTTTGCCGTGGTTCACATTTTAGTGTGAGCTTGTAAAGTATGTACATATGTATATTCACTTTTTAAATTACTTTTAAACATAGCATAGGTCGAATAAAATTATTACATTGTCATTGGTCCTTGATACATGTGTAAGTCTCCACTGACCTTAATGTCATTAGAAACGTTCATTGGGCAACTGACCTCATGTCGCTTGAATCCATGTTACCTCACCATAAAATTATTT
Organism: Eurosta solidaginis; assembly: GCF_040869045.1. Taxonomy (NCBI): domain Eukaryota; kingdom Metazoa; phylum Arthropoda; class Insecta; order Diptera; family Tephritidae; genus Eurosta; species Eurosta solidaginis. The sequence goes on along the minus strand of NC_090320.1, from coordinate 158,889,452 downwards.
TATTTTCACCGGTCCTTGATAAGTGTGCAAAGTTATAATTGGCCTAATGGCCAATTGAATTTGACATTAGGTCAAATTACCTTGTGTCCGTTGACCTTATGATACCCCCATCAAATTATTACATTGTCATCGGTCTTTGATAAGTGTACCAAGTTCCAAGGAATTAAATCTGTCCGTTTAAAGTTAGTTAAAATCAATTACAAAGGAGTAGGTTACATACATACAAACATACATACAGAGGAAGATAATATAGGCGTGTTAAAAATGAGATACGCTTTGGACCGCTGGTATTAGAATCAATTCGTGAGCAACACTTATTCAATGTTTTGGAAGTTGAATGACAATTATCGACGTTATTGCAAAACCGCGGATAAAACGTACTACAAAATATGATTACAAAACCGTGGTTGCCTTACGGATGTTCCATCGTCACGGGTGAGCCAAGTGTATACAATATTTCATCTCTGTTGAAACCTGCTGATAAAACCAGCGGGGGACTTCTGGTTCTAATAGATAGGTTGAGACACTTAATATTCAATACTTGAGTATTATGTAAAAAAAAGGCACAATATTATAGTATACATGCGATTTATAATACGTTTCTGATAGGATTTATAATTGTCACGGGTGGGAAAAAAATTGACGCAATCGAAAAGGGAAGTTATATATTATAATAAAACTAGCAGACCCGGCAGACGTTGTTCTGCCCTAAATTTGGCCTATCTGCATACATTTTAATAAGCTTTTTCCGTCTAACTCTGCCCTACCCCTCTACACTTTTTCCTAATCTTTTTATAAACTCCTCCCTCCGTCTTTTTCACTTCATCTCTATCTTCGTCTCATTCTATCTGTTTCTCAGTCTCCTTCTCTCTTTTCTCTTCTCTCAAGTTTTTCTCCTTCTTCTTCATCTCTTATTGCCAGTCCCAGAGGGTGGTATGTATTTTGTTCCAATCCCATTCCGAGTCTCAGTGCCAGTCTCACTTCGAGTCTCAGTCCCAGTCCTAGTCCTAATCCCAGTCCCAGTCCCTTTCTGGTATACTTCCCGGAAAAAAATACTAATATACGGAAATTTATATGCGAAATTTCAGGTAAATCGAATAGGACGTATATAAATAGGTATGTGGGTATTATTAATTCTTGTCTTTATTTCGGCTTCGCATGTATATTTATCAGTTTTGCCAGGTTGATGCGACTAAATCGAATATCAAAATGAACTTTAGCCACTCAGCGGTGTAAAACTTACTCTGTGTTATAGCACACATCAACATCTAGGTGTATCCGGGTCCAAGTTTTGGGCTATATCTCGAGACCCTAGCCTCCCAGTTGTATGAAAATTATCCTGTAATATAGCAGTCATCAACAGCTTTCATTTGATATCCATATTGTATAAACACATATATCTCGAGACCCTAGCCTCCCAGTTGTATGAAAATTATCCTGTACTATAGCACTCATCAACAGCTTTCATTTCATATCCATATTGTATAAACACCTTCTAGGGGTACCCGGGTCCACGTTTTGGGCTATATCTCGAGACCCTAGCTCCCAGTTGTATGAAAATTATCCTGTACTATAGCAATCATCAACTGCTTTCATTTGACATCTATATTGTATAAACACATTCTAAGGGTATCCGGGTCCACGTTTTGGCCTATATCTCGAGACCCTAGTCACCCAGGGGTATGAAAATTATCCTGTACTATAGCACTCATCAGCAGCTTTCATTTCATATCCATATTGTATAAACACATTCTAGGGGTACCCGGGTCCACGTTTTAGGCTATATCTCGAGACCCTATCCTCCCAGTTTTATCAAAATTATCCTGTTCTGTAGAACTCATCAACAGCTTTCATTTGATATCCATATTGTATAAGCACATTCTAGGGGTACCCTTTTCCATGTTTTGGGCTATATCTCGAGACCCTAGCCTCCCAGTTGTATGAAAATTATCCTGTATTGTGGCACTCATCAACAGCTTTCATTTCATATCCATATTTTATAAACACATTCTAGGGGTACCCGGGTCCACGTTTTAGGCTATATCTCGAGACCCTAGCCTCCCAGTTTTATCAAAATTATCCTGTTCTGTATCACTCATCAACAGCTTTCATTTGATATCCATATTGTATAAACACATTCTAGGGGTACCCGGGTCCACGTTTTGGGCTATATCTCGAGACCCTAGCCTCACAGTTGTATGAAAATTATCCTGTACTATAGCACTCATCAACAGCTTTCATTTGATATCCATATTGTATAAACACATTCTAGGGGTACCCGGGTCCACGTTTTGGCCTATATCTCGAGACCCTAGTCACCCAGGGGTATGCAAATTATCCTGTACTATAGCACTCATCAACAGCTTTCATTTCATATCTATATTGTATAAACACATTCTAGGGGTACCCGGGTCCACGTTTTAGGCTATGTCTCGAGACCCTAGCCTCGCAGTTATATGAAAATTATCCTGTACTATAGCACTCATCAACAGCTTTCATTTGATATCCATATTGTATAAACACATTCTAGGGGTACCCTTTTCCATGTTTTGGGCTATATCTCGAGACCCTAGCCTCCCAGTTGTATGAAAATTATCCTGTACTATAGCACTCATCAACACCTTTTATTTGATATCCATATTGCATAAACACATTCTAGGGGTACCCGGGTCCACGTTTTGGCCTATATCTCGAGACCCTAGTCACCCAGGGGTATGAAAATTATCCTGTACTATAGCACTCATGAACAGCTTTCATTTGGTATCCATATTGTATAAACACATTCTAGGGATACCCGGGTCCACGTTTTGGGCTATATCTCGAGACCCTAGCCTCCCAGTTGTATGAAAATTATCCTGTACTATAGCACTCATCAACAGCTTTCATCTGATATCCATATTGTATAAACACATTCTAGGGGTACCCGGGTCCACGTTTTGGCCTATATCTCGAGACCCTAGCCTCCCAGTTGTATGAAAATTATCCTGTGCTATAGCAATCATCAACAGCTTTCATTTGACATCTATATTGTGTAAACATATTCTAAGGGTATCCGGGTCCACTTTTTGGCCTATATCTCGAGACCCTAGTCACCCAGGGGTATGAAAATTATCCTGTACTATAGCACTCATTAATAGCTTTCATTTGATATCCATATTGTATAAACACATTCTAGGGGTACCCGGGTCCACGTTTTGATCTCAAGACCCTAGACACGTAGCGAAAAAAAGGTAGACGTTGGCCAATTCTCAGACCTACCCAATATGCTCACAAAATTTCATGAGAATCGGTTTAGGCATTTCGGAGGAGTTCAGCCTCTAAAACCGTGACAGAAGAATTTTATATATTAGATAATTAAAAAAAATTTAGTTAAACGGTTTTATTGAAAACAATACTTACATTAAGTAATAATAATACTAAAAGCTAGAAAATAATTAGATAGGTCCTAGGTACTACACAGTCATCACACTCCTCATTAATCTAGGGCGTTATCAAACAATTAAATAAAAGCGTTGGGCGCGTGAAATTTTAAAAAATGTGAGGGATAGCATAACCTGATTAAGGTTCAGTTGGTCTTACTTATGACTATGAATAGAAATTTGACGCGTCAAACGCTTTTATTTAATTGTCTGATCAACGCCCTAGATTGATGAGGAGTGTGATGACTATGTAGTACCTAGTACCTACCTAATTATTTTCTAGCTTTTAGTATTATTATTACTTAATGTAAGTATTGTTTTCAATAAAACCGTTTAACTTAAAATTTTTATTTTATTTTTTTTCAATTTTTAGTCTTTACTTAATTCCCTATTATTTCTCATTCTATTTAGTGACTCATTATTACAAGGAATCTTTCCAGACAATTTGTTACAATCTAAGTCCTCAATACATAATCCTTCAAAAGACTTTACTCGACTCAGCGCCACGTGTGCTTGTCCCTCCTCGAATTCCAAAGTATTTTGATGTCACATCTACCGGACTATATGTAAAATTTTTTCCAAATATGAGCCAAATCGGACCACAAATACGAGTATTTTTAATATCTCGATCCTTGCCGCACCTAGCGGAATTTGTTTTCATAGGTTGCTTTCTATTCATCTATGTATTATGTGTTCCAAATATGAGCCAAATCGGACCACAAATACGATTTTTTTTAATATCTCGATCATTTCGCCATCTAGCGGCGTGTTTTTTCATAGATCGCTTTCTATTCATGTATGTATTACACTGCTCAACAGTGAAACATTTTCAAGACTTTTTTTTTAGTCGTTTTAAGACAACTTAAGGGTGCTGATTACGAAAAAATTATTTTTTCTTTCTAACAGCTCTAGTTTTTAATTTTTGTATATGTGTTAAATTCTTACAAAAACGAGAATTTCTACATGCCTAATTTTAATGATTTACCGCGTATCAGCACAAAATTGCCTTTTATAAGACTTTCTTGCCTGTGGGTCTTCTTCATGATCCCGGCAAAGACACCAGCAGTAATTGGCCATCATATGCGTGTCCCATCTTCCCTGGTATCGCTATTCACAGAAACTATCTGTATCATTCAAACAACGCCGTCTTTTTGTGGCCATTGTTAGAATCAGAATTAATTGTATTAATTTTAAAATAAAAGTCACGAAAAAATTTGGAAATGTTATAAGGAAATACAATAAATACTCTTAGTCAAAGCCAATACGAACGAACAGTTATTGAAAAGGGCAAAAGCGAAAGACGCAAACTTCAATTTCATTTTTGTTTTAAACTATTTGTTTTTATACTCAGCTGAGCAGAGCTCACAGAGTATATTAACTTTGTTCGCATAACGGTAATCCGTAACGGCATAAACTAATCGAGATAGATATAGACTTCTATACATCAAAATGATCTGGGTGAAAAAAGAAATTCATTTAGCCATGTCCGTCCGTCCGTACGTCTTTCCGTCCGTCTCTAAACACGATAACTTGAGTAACTTTTGTGGTATCATGTTGAAATTTGGTATGTGGCTTTCTGGGCGCTCATCTCAGATCGCTATTTAAAATGAACGAAATCGGACTACAACCACGCCCACTGTTTCGATATCGAAAATTTCGAAAAACCGAAAAAGTGCGATAATTCATTACCAAGGACGGATAAAGCTATGAAACTTGGTAGGTGCGTTGACGGCGTGGCACCGCCCACTTTTAAAAGCAGGCAATTTAAAAGTTTTGCAAGCTGTAATTTGGCAGTCGTTGAAGATATCATGATGAAATTTGGTAGGCACGTTACTCCTATTACTGTATGTATGCTAAATTAAAATTAGCGAAATCGGATGAAGAATACGCCCACTTTTAAAAAATTTTTTTTAAAGTCAAATTTTAACAAAAAATTCAATATCTTTACAGTATAAAAGTAAATTATGTCAACATTTTACTCCCGTAATGATATGGTGCAAAAAAATACAAAGATAAAAGGAAATTTCAAAATAGGCGTAACTCCGCCCTTTTTCATTTAATTCGTCTAGAATACTTTTAATGCCATAAGTCGAACAAAAATTTACCAATCCTTGTCAAATTTGGTAGGGACATAGATTCTATGACGATAACTGTTTTCTGCGAAAATGGGTGAAATCCGTTGAAGCCGCGCCCAGTTTTTATACACAATCGAACGTCTGTCTTTCCGCTCGGCCCTTAACACGATAACTTGCGCAAAAAACGATATATCTTAACTAAACTTAGTTCACGTACTTATCTGAAGTCACTTTATCTTGGTATAAAATATGGCCGAAATCCGACTATGACCACGCCCACATTTCCGATATCGAAAATTACGACAAATGAAAAAAATGCCATAATTCTATATTAAATACGAAAAAAGGGATGAAACATGCTAATTGGATCATTTTATGACGCAAAATATAACTTTAGAAAAAAACTTTGCAAAATGGGTGTGACACCTACCATATTAAGTAGAAGAAAATGAAAAAGATCTGCAGGGCGAAATCAACAGCCCTTGGAATCTTGGCAGGAATACTGTTAGTGGTATTACATATATAACTAAATTATCGGTACCAGACAGATGATGTTCTGGTTCACCCTGGTCCACATTTTGGTCGATATCGCGAAAACGCCTTCACATATACAACTACCACCACTCCCTTTTAAAATATTCATTAACACCTTTTATTTGATACCCATATCGTACAAACAAATTCTAGAGTCACACCTGGTCCACTTTTATGGCGATATCTCGAAAGGCGTCCACCTATAGAACTAAGGCCCACACCCTTTTAAAATACTCATTAACACCTTTCATTTGATACCTATATCTTACAAACAAATTCTAGAGTAGCGCCTGGTACACCTTTATGGCGATATCTCGAAAAGGCGTCCACCTATAGAACTAAGGTCCACTCCCTTTTAAAATACTCATTAACACCTTTCGTTTGATACCCATATTGTACAAGCGCATTCTAGAGTCACCCCTGGTCCACCTTTATGGCGATATCCCTAAATGGCGTACACCCATAGAACTATACCCTACTTCCTCTTAAAATACTCCTTAATACCTTCTATTTGATACACATGTCATACAAACATATTCCAGGGTTACCCTAGGTTCAGATCGCTAATTAAAATGAACGATATCGAACTATAACAACGCCCACTTTTTCGATATCGAAAATTTCGAAACCGAAAAAGTGCGATAATTCATTACCCAAGACGTATAAAGCGATGAAACTTGGCAGGTGGTTTGACCTTATCACACAGAATAGAAAATTAGTAAAATTTTGGACAATGGGCGTAGCGCCGCCCACTTTTAAAATAAGGTAATTTAAAAGTTTTGCAAGCTGTAATTTGGCAGCCGTTGAAGGTATCATGATGAAATTTGGCAGAAACGTTACTCCTATTACTATAAATGTGCCAAATAAAAATTAGCAAAAGCGGATGAAGAACACGCCCACTTTTTAAAAAAAAATTTTAAAAGGCAAATTTTAACAAAAAATTGAACGCCTTTACAGTAATGATATGGTGCAACAAAATACAAAAATAAAAAAAGTTTCACAGCCCTTTTTCTTTTAATTTGTCTATAATAATTTTACTGCCATAAGTTGAACAAAAATTTACCAATCCTTGTTCCTAGATTATATATAGATTATATGACGATAACTGTTTTCTGTGAAAATGGGCGATAACTTGAGCAAAAATCATTCAGGTTTCGATTCGAGCTCAAGGCCAGACAATAATTTTTTTCTAATGATAATTATTGTTATTTTTTAATTTTTCTAAATTTGAAAAATTGTATTTTGTTTTTGGAATAGTAAATAGAAAATTTTTCAGACAACCTGCCATAGCTGCGCAGATAGATCCATTTCGAAGGGTGTTAAGCCTTCATCATCAGTACGCTTTAGGCATGCTGCGCTAACCATTTAGCTATACAGCAAAAACAATTGTTGAGCAAAAATCGATATATCTTTACTAAATTTAGTTCACGTACTCATGTATCTGAACTCACTTTATCTTGGTATACAAAATGGCCAAAATGCGACTATGACCACGCCCACTTTTTCGATATCGAAAATTACGAAAAATGAAAAAAATGCCATAATTCTATACCAAATACGAAAAAAGGGATGAAACATGGTAATTGGATTGACTAATTGACGCAAAATATAACTTTAGAGAAAACTTTGTAAAATGGGTGTGACACCTAACACATTAGGTAGAAGAAAATGAAGAAGTTCTGCAGGGTGAAATCAAAAGCCCTTGGGATCTTGGCAGGAATACTGTTCGTGATATTACATACATAAATAAATTAGCGGTACCCGACAGATGATGTTCTGGGTCACCCTGGTCCACATTTTGGTCGATATATTGAAAACGCCTTCACACTTACAACTAAGGGCCACTCCCTTTTAAAGCCCTCATTAACACCTTCATTTGATACCCATATCGTACAAGCAAATTCTAGAGTCACCTCTGGTCCACCTTTATGGCGATATCTCTTAAAGGCGTCCTTACTTACTTACTTACTTAATTGGCGCTTAACCGTCTGAAGGCGTCCCCCTATAGAAATAAGGCTCACTCCCTTTTAAAATACTCATTAACATGTTTCATTTGATTCCCATATCGTACAAACACATTATAGAGTCACCCCTGGTCCACCTTTATGGTGATATCTCGGAAAGACATCCACCTATAGAACTAAGGCCCACTTCCTTTTAAAATACTCATTAACACCTTCATTTGATACCCATATCGTACAAGCAAATTCTAGAGTCACTCCTGGTCCACCTTTATGGCGATATCTCTTAAAGGCGTCCTTACTTACTTACTTACTTAATTGGCGCTTAACCGTCTAAAGGCGTCGACCTATAGAAATAAGGCTCACTCCCTTTTAAAATACTCATTAACATCTTTTATTTAATTCCCATATCGTACAAACACATTCTAGAGTCAGCCGTGGTCCACCTTTACTGCGATATCTAGAAAAGGCGGCCACCTATGGAACTAAAGCCCACTCCCTTTTAAAATACTCATTAACACCTTTCATTTGATACCCATATCGTATAAACTCATTCTAGAGTCACCCCTGGTCCATCTTTATGGCGATATCTCGAAAAGGCGTTCACCTAAAGAACTAGGGATTACTCCGTTTTAAAATACTCATTAACACCTTTCATTTGATACCCATATCGTACAAACACATTCTAGAGTCACCCTTGGTCCACCTTTATGGCGATATCTCGAAACGAACTATGGCCCACTCTATTCTAAAATACTCTTTAATGCCTTCCATTTGATACCCATGTCATACAAACACATTCCAGGGTTACCCTAGGTTCATTTTTCTACATAGTGATTTGCCCTTATTTTGTCTCCAAAGCTCTCAGCTGACTATGTAATGTTCGGTATAACTTTCATTTAAAGAAATGTATTGTAATGAAATTCAACACACTATTTCTTCTGACCTCGACTTATACTCCTGTAAAAAATAAATATTATTTCAAAATGAAATATAATTCTGTGATAATTAAATATTTAACGGAATATTTCCGTCATTTATAAAGCTACACTGCTAAAGTTTTATAACACCAACTTTGTAAGGACAACTTAAAAACTGTATACTATCTTCGAAGGAACGCGAGTGGCGACGCCTACTAAGGCCGTTTGAATCTTTTTAAAATAATTCCATCGACTTCAAAAACGGTGTAAGATTTTGTAATATTATTTATAACCATCTTTTCTCTTGAAAATAAAATTGCCCTAGACAAGAATCACAAAGTCGGTTGATTACCACGCACACGCAAGTCCACATATAGAACACACATACAAATTTGATAAGCTTGGCTATCCCATATCCGATTGCGACATCAAGCACTGAAGAAGAGTTAAGGATGAACTTTAAAACAAACGGTTACAGTGGCCATATTATGCGAATAAAAAGAGATATTCCGGCCCAAAATAAACTCTTATCAAGTGTGTAATATGGGGAGGTATGACTTTGACGACGTCTTCGGAGAGTTCAGCTTGCCTTCGAGCTTGAAATCATAAAAGGATGGGACATATATAATTCGAGGACTCTAAGGACGGATAGGCTGACGGTCCGCCTTCAGGTGGGCAAGGTATTTGGTTTTAAAGCCTGAAAATTCAGTCTCCAATACTTGATATTTCTCAATTTGAGGAGGTTAGTGGCCTTCGTTGCGCCCCGTTCTATGGGTATCAATGTTTTCAGGTCCCAGGTCAGAAAAGCACAACAATCTACCTGGCGATCTCTTGATCAAAAATCCCGGAACCAAATCTACGGCTGAATGATCAATTAATGACAAAATGATCGATGACAGACAAAGCTCCAGAGACCGAACTTAAGCCATGGATGTACCACTTTTCTTCTTGCTAAGCAGCAAAGGAGATGATGAGGCCGATTCCCCAATTACATAAGATGAAACATATCACCGGACTTTAAAGAAATAAAACTGGTAGTACTTCGGTTGTCAAACAACACTGGTCCTGAATGTTATACACTACTTGCCAATATGTTCAAACGTGAAGATAAGCAGTTGGTTTAGAGTATGTATTAATGCTTTTTCAAAATACGGTCGCACAATCGCATGGCTCTCGTTCTTACTCAATCCAAGAATCCTTAAGAAAAGTGATCACGCAAAATACAGGTCAGTATACTCTGTTCTTGCAAAGGATTGATGCCCACAATACCTTTGTCTGGAAACATTATTATGAGCAGAAGAAAGATGCAAACTATTTTCTTGTCGCCAACGAAAAAAATATTTATCGTTCATAAAAATTACTAAGCAACTTAAAGATAAACGGTGACGTATACTTATTATACAAATAAGAGACATATATTTCCGTTTGTCTCTGCCATAAAGTGTGCCTGTAAAGAAGGTATTTTTACGCCTTTTATGAAAATGAAATGGTATATTAAGTTTGTTATGAATATAAAAATTGTATGGATAATAGATAGCCCGACCAATAAGATACCGAATAGATCAGGATGAAGATCTGAGTTGATTTAGCCATGTCCGCTGTCCGTCCGTCTGTCTGTCTGTTTGAATCAAACTAGTCCCTCAATTTTTGAGATATTTTGATAAAATTTTGTCAGCGGATATATTTTTGTATCGGAATCGACCAGATCGGACCACTATAACATATATCCACCTTTCAACCGATTTTTCAGAAAAGTTTTTTCTTGCAATATCTTTCTTATCAGTCAGAATCTTCACATTTCACAAAATACTTTCGTATTAGGCACAATTTGTTGTCTAAAAATCATAGAAATCGTTCGTATATATAACATATATCCCCCATACAGCCGATTGTTCACATAAGAAGCTCTTCGTAATTTCTGACCCCTTATAACAGCTTGAAGCATCAAATTTCATCAAATGTTTAGGTATAGGGCTTACATTGTTGTCTGATAAAATTTTATAGATCGGTGGTACAACCGATTGTTCCGTAAGAAACATTTCACAATATCTACACTATTTTGACAGATATAAGCTTTAAACTTCACCAAACAATTTTGTAATTTCTGCCCCATTTCAACAGATAGAAGTTGTAAATTTCATCAAATACTTACTGATGTATATGTCATATGTATTGTAATGAATTTAGTGAAATTCCCCTTATTCCAAACCTTTTGCTAACGTTCGAATCGCTAAACTGTTGAATAAACAACTCCAATATTCAATAATGCAAAATGGTCTTAATGAGGCTACTCTGAGAGTACTTCACAATAACTCTTATTTCACAACTAATTGCGTGTTTAAATCAAACTGATTAGTCATGCCTCAGCTTGCGCTGCTTTTATATTCTAGGTTTCTGGGTTCACCTATTTCTCTAAGGTCTAGTAATTTCGTGAACTTCATGCTTGGTTACCAACCATATACATGTATATTTGTAGTTTGTAGCTATATGCGTGTGTATATATGAGTACTACGTCGGCTGGTGATGACATGCGTTTGCGAGTATCTCTCCGCTGTCTTGTATGCATGTGTGTAAATAATGATTAATTTGTTTACGTACATACGAGTGGCTGTTTAGTATCGGCTTAGTGATGATAGTATCGCTTAGTGATCGTCACACTGCCCTCCACCTAAGTCTTATTGTTCCGATCAGACAAATCTCTCGATCTAACCGCTGCTAGCCTCTCCAAATGAACCACCCTTCTATTTCGTGGTTTCCCAATGGTTTGCATGCGGTAGATGGTATCACTGGTGCTCTTCACAACTTTGTACAGACCTTCCCAACTGCACCAAAATTTGGATGGAACACCTTTCCGCCGGTGAGAGTTGTGTAGCAGTACCAAATCTCCCTCCCGGAACCTTCCGAATTATTGTTCTTGTCGTACCTGTGTTTCATCCTACTACTCATTACCCTATTGCGTTCCCTCACTCTCTGTTGTTTGGCCTATGAACTACTTCGTAGAGCTTGCGCTTGACGGATTGGCTTCGCATAACCAATATCTTTCCGACGTTTCACAACAGCAGTGCGCCCTGGCTTGAAACCACCCTTGCATTCTTTCTGAGAAATTCTTTCGTCCATTTTAGTGCGTCCATTAGGGTTTCTCAATGCCAGTGTTTTTCTCGCAGGTACCTTCGGTTTTGATTTGTTTGGCCCATTCGTTCCATCAACCTTTGCCCAATTTATTTTTTTTTTTGACTTTTGTGGTCTCTGCTTACTGCAGAACCCTTTCTCCAAACTGAAGTTAAGTGGCACATCCTTGTTCTTATAGCGCATAATCCTACTCTGAATATCGATCCTGATGTCATTGTCAACTAAGAAGTCCACTCCCAATATGACTTCACCAAAATCTCTGCCACAACGAATTTGGGTAGAACCGTGACCTTTCCAAATAAGACTTCACATACCACTTCTCCCTGGATTTGGTTATACTCGCCATTAACCGTACGCAATCTCCAGGTAATGGCTTTACTCTCCTGTTGACCAAATCAGATCGGATTAAAGAATGAGATGCGCCCGTATCTACAGTCAGTACACTCTCCTTGCCATCCACATTTCCTGTGACGGTAAGACTGCTCGATTTCCTTCCGATTTGCGATACAGATATCACAGGACATTCAATAGCTGGAGCTAGCTCTCGATCTTTACATCTGACTCGCTCTTGCTCATTTCTCCCAGCTTTGTTCTTAAGACCACCCATGCTGTTGAAACCACTAGGATCAAGATGGCAATGACGTGCAATGTGACCTGGCTTCCCGCATTTGAAGCATTTGATAACTCTTTAACTCCGATTTTGCGATCCTTTCAGTGCCTCCAATATTGTGTTAACCCAGTCTGGCCTTTCTACCTCCACCCGGCGTACTCTGAAAGCTGTCTTACAGAGAAGCGTTGCTGTTTCCTGAATCAGAGCATGTGATACCGTTTCTGTGAATGTAGGTTTTGGGTTTGCGTATGTCGCTCGCTTCGGTTCGATATCCCGTATTCCGTTAATAAAGCTCTGGATTTGTACCCTTTCGGTGTATTCCACGGGTGTGTCCGCATTCGCCTTTCAACATCCGTCCCAAACTCTTTCAATGTTTCATCAGGCTTCGGGAAGCGGTTCAGTAATTCCATTTGGTATATCTGTCTCCTATGATCGATTCCGTATCGCCTCTCTAGTGCGCTCATCAACGTTTCATAGCTGTTCCGTTCGTACTCTGGGATTATCTGTAAGATTTCAGCTGCAGGCCCTGTCACTGCCACGAACAGTGCAGCAACTTTATCATCCTCATTCCAGTTATTCACTGCTGAATTCTTCTCAAATTGAAGCTTAAATACCTGGAAAGGAACAGAGCCGTCAAAACATATAGTTTTTACCTTCGTATTGCTTGCTGATTTTGTTGTAACTGCTCGATACGTCCTATCAAAGCATCCACCTCGGCCCCGATTTTTTCCTCAAACTGTAAAATTTTTGTATCCTGGGCCTCCAACTTCGATGATACCCTTATCTCGTATGCCTCCAGCTGCGAGGATATGCGGGCCTCCTGTGCTTTCAATTGCTCAGCCAACTGAGATGTCATATATGTCTCCTGTTCTTCCAGTTGAGATGCCATCTTGGATGTAATCTGTGCCTAGATTTCAGAAATACGCGTTTCTTGCGCTTCAATCTTCGATGCTATGCGTGTCCCCTGCGATTCCAGTTTGGATGTTATACGTGTATCCTGTGATTCCATTTTTGTCGATATCTGTGATAACAAAGCCAATATCGCATTGTTCTCGCCGCTTGCGACTGCATTTGGACTTCCGTTTTCTCTTCCAATTTTGTTAATGTCTCGTCCTCATCAGGACGGATACATACTCGTCCATATTAATTCCTTCCAACTCTCGTAGCCGTGCTTGAAGTGCCATCTTATTGCCGCTTGTATTCAATTCACGGTTCTCCAACTCCTTTTTCAGTTGCTGGATCCTTAATTCACTTAACTTAGCATATCCAAGTTGTATTCGAAATCTTCAGAATTTATTCAACAATTCCTCTTCTGACACCAACTGTAGCGAATTTAGTGAAATTCCGCTTAATCCAAACCTTCTGCTAACGTTCGAATCGCTAAACTGTTAAATAAATAACTCCAGTATTCAATATATTTTGATAGTATCGCTTAGTGATGCTAATAGTCGTCACACTATATTTATTGTTCCGACAAGTGATTCATGCAGACCACAAAAAACGTGAAACTTTGTACCTTCACACAAAATACCGATATATTTTTTAATTTATATTTATTATTTATATTATTGCTCAGATTCATTCATGCAAGGTATGAAGCCTGCGGCACAGCCGAAGACAATCCCGTCCTTACTTGTTATAAATTTTTCGGACAAAAAAAACAGCGTCTACCTTGAGAAAGCATCCATTTATTTACAAATATATTAAGTGATGGCTCTAAATAAATAAAAGCTCTTTGCATTAGGAAAATTTGCTAAAACAACAAAAGTGCTATAGCACCTCAAATATTTCAAACGCGAAAATCTCAAAACGTATATTTCAAAGTTCCCTTTTTGCACGCAACTACTCAATTAATGCATAATATGTTTGTTTCTGTTCTATTAATTTAAGTATCATGCTAAGCTGATGATATCTCTTCTGTAGCTGAGCACGTTTAGATTTCGACGCTTCATAAGCCGCTACCCATCAACGAATGGGTAAAAAGAAAACTACAAAAAATAATATTATAAATATTTCGCGTGAACAGAATTCATTCGGCCACTTGAAGGCAGCGCCTGCCACAGGATCCATTAAAAGTGGACATATATTCGGTACGTTCCGGTAAAAAGCACCACTAAAATTCTAGCCCGAACCTTCTAGGTCATCTCGCCCCTCGCTCTAGTTCAATGAGTGATTTGGGGTCGCCAGAGCCTCACTTCCTAAATGAGTAGGTAAGGCCGACAATTGGGTTGTGGACGCTGTGAAGCTATGGACTCTGTTTCGCGCCTATCAACCCCTCGAATGGCGCTTATTCTTCATGACAAGGCTAATCAGTTTAGCTAGTTTTGTGGTGGCATCTTGGACGGTCACTGATGTACATATGTAAAATATTATTAGAAAAATAGATTTTTTCCCCTATTAATAATTGTGTTTTGCTACTTTAACCTACAGAGAAAATTTGGTTATTGTCTGTACATCATTTAATGAATAATAATCACGTTTTTGGTGTTCTAAAGGTGGACATGGCTACAGTCCAATTTCATTCAATTTTTAAAATTGAGGGGATAAGTGCCATACCAAATAAATAAGATATCAAATTTCAATAAGATCTCTCAAGTTCAAGTTATCGTGTTCAGAGACGGATAAATTTAAGCCGTTACAAGCTACTGTTATGCGGACAAAATTAATAAACTCTGTGAGCTTTGGTCAGATGAGTATAATAAATGAAGTTTGTTACAAATAATAATGACTTTTTGTCTTTCCTTGCAAAACCGCATATAAGTGGGTATTGAGCCGAATAAAATTTCAAAACCGCATATGACGCACTGATTTGGTATATAAGTATATTCTATTACACTCTTATCAGGGAGACTAAAAACTTTATTGGAAATTTATTTTACCTTTGTTGGAATTTATCGCTTAACATAGCGCTTAGTTTTAAAGCAAATCTGTTTTTAGTATCTCCTGTAAAATTAATGTACCAACGCTTACGTGGTTTTGCATAAGTGCTATGCGCGGGTTTGCACGTTCACTTTCTTATGGAATCAACAATTAATTTAATATATATTTTGTACAAATATATGTGCATTTCTATATGCCTGTATGCGTTTAAGTTTTCCAAGAATGTAATCACTTTCTTTTTACAGGGGCATAGCTAAAGTTGGGGAGCCTAATAATATATCACCCCTCAGCTCAGGCATTATGTACATGGATCCAGCAATACATTCTACATTAAGGCGAAAACAGCGAAGATTGGTCCGAGATAATCCAGGTGTATTGGGAGCTCTTGTAAAAGGTGCCAACCTTGCTATAAGTGAATGCCAACATCAGTTCCGTAATAGGCGTTGGAATTGTTCTACCCGAAACTTTTTGCGTGGAAAAAATTTATTCGGAAAAATTGTTGATCGAGGTAAGAATGACGAACGTTTACAATTAACCTAATCTTAATTGAAAATAGCTGCCGTTTAAGAGGCTTGCTATTTAAATTTCACAAGAAATGAGTTCAATAAGACAATAGGAGATAAATTTAAAAGAAGTTAAAGTCTTCAAACGTAGATAATTGCTGAAAAGTGCGTAGCAAATTGTCTCATCTGCTATTTCCTTGAGCCTGCGACCACACTCGAAGGTTGATAAAAATTCCACAGCATGCATCTTTGTATATGTATGTAACTGCTTTCGCATCACACATAATAAAAAGAAGCATAATTAAGCTGTCAGCGCTCATGCTGATTACGCTGTTGTGCGTCGATGCTGTGTAACTAATGAAGATATTATTTACAACATAATGATTGGCTTCTGTTGTGTTTGCTTTGAGCAATTTTGTCATTCTTCTAACACGCTGCTACTAAAGATACTGATCTTCTATAAAGAAAGTTTGTTAATGAAAATTACCCTGTAGTCAAAAGCCAAAGCAGTCAACAAACATTCTAGTTCATTAACTAGAATTTTGTGGGGCCATTCATACTAGTTGGTGTTTGAATAGTTCATTGCCTAAAAATTTTCAAGGTTATTCATACTAGTCAGTTTTTGGATAGTTTATTGATTTATTCATACTTGTTCGTATTTCATTTGATTATGTCCGTCGAACTTGATGAAATATGGTAATGCTTTCTGCCGGCAATTTGCAATACATACTTCAGTTAGCAAGGCTAGATTTCGTACAAATCAACGGGCACTACGATGAGATACGGCACCATCCAGTTTAGCCGGTTGATCCAGATTAACATAAGGAGGTCCTAATCCTAATCCACACTAAGTCGAGAAGTAGCATCGCCAGGTCGCGCCCAGAGAAAGCTGTTATCAATATACTCTTGCATAAATTAACTAGTATGTCAATTGGTATAATATTTATGCATTCGATAACTAGTATGCCATCTGGTATAATTCTGTCGAGATACTGACTAGTGTATTAATTGGTATATTTCGTAGGGCATCACCGTGTTAAAAATACCAGCTCCTAATATGGATAAAAGACAGAATTGTAACTAGTGGGTATTTTTGGCAAACTATCAGTTTTCTAGTATACAACTAGTTTGTTTGACTGCAGGGTAGTTCTGCACATAAACACAACGAAACATCATGTATCCCATTAGACGGTTCCATAAAAATTTTAATTTTAATTTTTACCACTAGGCTTAAAATCCAGTTCAGGTGTTGTGCCAAAATTATAATAGTATAATAAATGCAAAATATATATATGTATATATATATATTAAAAAATGAATTTCGCTAACTTATAAAAGAACTTTTATGTGGCATACAATGTACCAATATGATATGGTAGACAAGCAAACTACTCACTATACAAGGAAGGACGTCAGAAAATAAAACAATGAATTCCAGGACTTATGTTTTACTCAAATAAACACTTTCTTTTTGGCGAAAACAAGCACTTAAGTCCTAAAACATTAGTAATAATTGTAATAATAACGATTTTGCCCGACATACCTCCAAGGAGACTTAGACGAAGAGAGATGAGATTTTACTCCAATTCACGGTACTTTTGGTTTACTTGGAATGGCATTTGCTAAATCATATGGATTTTATCTGAGAAGTATTTCAAGGAATACATTTCTTCCCGGCAGCCTCTTCCTTGTTTTTAAAATTTGTTTGCGATGTTGCCAGCCTCGGATAGAAACCTGGTACCTTAAATATCGTAGGAAAGCATACTAGCCAATGTACTGTCATATCACAGATGAAAAGTGGAATTACTTTACCAAAACATTAAATTTACAAAACTATAATAATAAAAGGCATTTGAATGAAGCTCTACTTGCTGTTCTTTATCGAAATTTCGAAAAGCGGCTTTAAAAATGCAATAAAAGCCATCATAACGTGGATTGTGATACCATCCTGCTTATACCAGCTTGTACTACTGTTCAGCAGCTTCAAACAAAAGTATATATTTCCACAGTTTTTTTATGATGATAGCAATCCCCCGACTTCTAATGTCGCGAACTTTGTATGGCCACAATTAAAGGTTGGGGCCAAACTTTTCAGCTGGGCGGTGTCGCACTGCCTTGACATAACGATAGGATGGAGCGGTATGAACTAATCGAAATAAATATAGTCTTTTATATATCAAATTGATTAGGTATGTGGGTTCCTTGGGACTATTGTTTTTTAATATGAGGAAAATCGCCCACTTTTTATATATATAAAAATTTTGGAAAACCAAAAACGAACAACAGCTACAACAACCAAATTTCATGAGTGGGTTGAAATAATAACCTATAATTTAATTTTTTAAAATTAGACTTGCCCCATTTCTTATCATCACAAAGCTTAGTAAACCTTCTAATTGGGATTGAGTCTGAACAAATTTACGAAATCTACAAGGGATAAAGCCCACTTTTAGACCTAAGAGATTTAAAATTACCTTGACCGCATATAATAGGTAATATCTTTGCGAAAAATAACTTTATATCAATGTAATTCAAAAAATTGAATAAACTAAACATTTTTGGAAATGGTCGTGACATCGCCCCTTTTTTGACCAAACCATTTCTCATATTCTATAGCCGTAACTCGTAGACCAGTTGATATATCTTGACAAACTGCACATTTGCCTTATAACCTGAAAGTTTTCTGCCAAAAATGGTTGAAGACCATAACCACTATTATATTTGCGGGGAATATAATTGGCAATATATTTGCGAAAAAGAAGGGTATTTGAGTAAAAGTGTACAAAAGCGATGAATAAACTCGCCCCTTTAGATAATATTTAGTATCACAAGACTGAAGCTAAATGAAATGTCCTATAGAAGCTCTCAGCTGAGTATTAATATTCGAACGTAGACGTAAAATAAATATTTACAAGGCGCAATATAGGTCCGAAGAGATTTAGGCCGAGCTTCTCTTCAAATTTGCGTCGCGCTCAATTAATTTTGCCTACAAATAGACGACGCCCTTACTTTTTTTTTCATTTTGTTTTGTTTTGTATGATGGTAGCAGTCACCCGACTAGTCACACTAAAACTTCACATTTGTAGTGGCTAATAATTTAAAATACCATATTGGGTTGCAAAGCGGGTGAGCTAGCTAAACAGGGCACATCCCTCGAAAGCCTTTTACCGTAGAAGTTCCAATCAGTTTGGTTGAGATTAAAAGCAGGCGAAAGCTGCACATGACTGACCAAGCAAGATAGGAGTGGAATGAATTTCGGAGCTCCAAAGTTTCGAAGATCATGTGGAGGTCTTACAACCTTAGACTAACAAAGTTGCCCTTATTATTAAAAAGAGGGGTTGTAGGCTCATGATAGGTATCCTGAGGCCAGATTGGAGTAGAAAACGATCGAGCCCGTTTCGTGCTCATACCCTGCTCTCGCAGGGCTACTACTCCAGCTGTAAGGAATGGCACAACTATCAGATCTAGAAGCAGAAAGTAGTTAAGAGGACGGAGTTATTTTATACCACAGGTCCTGGTTTTTGATGGGATTTTTCATTTTGGCTGTTGAGCAAACATATGGTAACACTATGGACTTATTCAGTCTATATGAGGTCTTCCCGAACCAGCCAGTTCAATCTTACTTAACCGAAGTCCTTCAATTTTATGCTTAATATGACAGAATTACTCCACACATAAAAATACCAAACGAAATTTTTTATGATGTAAATATTTCATCCTGGTGTGGACCTCCACATTTGTTGTTGTCTAAATCAGTCTAATGTACATACATATGTAGGAATCTACCTTCTTCAAGTTTCGAGCCTGACTAAATTGGGGACTAACGATAATCAACAAAATATTTTTTTTTGTAGTAGTTTAAGAATACCTGCGGGATATTTTGTCACTTCCATTTTGATCCATTCTATGGTGTTTTCGATTTGTAAGAATTTATTTCTAAGACCACACACATTTAAAAGTCACCTATTCATGTTCTTTTTTGTTTTTGTATTTAATATACGTTTTTATGATTTTCAAACCCTGTAATTTCATGGTATAACATAAAAGGGGACACTACATATTAGCAATGCTACGGATGCTACCCTCTTTTACGTCGAAAGAGCAAGAAATATTATAACAAAGATCAACGTTATGGTCAGTTTTGATTCGGTTGGGTACAATGAAGTATTATACTATAACGATTTTACTGCAAGTCCCCTTATTTGCAATCTTCTGCTAACGTTCGTATCGCTAAATTGTTGAATAAATAACTCCAATATTGAATAATGGAAAAATGGCCTTTATTAAAGTACTTCACAATAACACTGATACTTTGCAACGAATAGCTTGCTTAATAACCAAACTAATTGATAGCTCAAATCAAACTCACTCTTTGCCTCTTTTGATTTCTCATTGCATACTTCCAGGCTTTTCCATTCCAGAACTTACTAGTTAGTTTGAGGTACAAAATCGCCAGCCACAACTGCGTTTATAACTTTTCATTTGAGTGATACTTGCGCAAATTATTGCCATCTCTTGTGAGCAATTCACATAAGATATATGCATGTGTTTTTGCATTGCTTCTCCGCTGCTCGTATACGTACATGACACATATGTGTAGACGTAATTATTGTTTCGTTTATGTAGATACATAATGATTGATGGATGTGCATGATATCACTGTTTAGCATCGGCTTAGAGATAGCAGCACCCCTTAGTTTTGCTAATATTCTTAACAATACCATATCAGTAAATTTAAACTTCTAAAACAGAGCCGGCCACACAAATACTAAAACAATTGCATAAGTGTGTGTAAAAATTGAGTGACAACTCCCCACAGTGTGCTAAAAGAAAATGTGGACTGTGAAGTTCGAAATTAAAAAGGACTCTGGTTATTTTATTTCAAGCTAATCCTAACAATACTTACTTATATTCATATAACTAAGAACGCGGAGGTCGAGCTAGCCAGATAAAACTTTTTTATAAAAGAAGTTATGGCGTTTCTTCAATGCAAAATTTACTTAAAAAATCACTTTTTCATCAAGAAATAACTATAAAATAAAGTAAATGTAAAGATAGAAATATATATTTTCAAAACATAAAGTCAATAAAAACAAGTAAGGAAGGTTAAGTTCGGGTGTAACCGAACATTACATACTCAGTTGAGAGCTATGGTGACAACATAAGGGAAAATAACCATGTAGGAAAATGAACCCAGGGAAACCCTGGAATGTGTTTGTATGACATGTGTATCAAATGAAAGGCATTAAAGAGTATTTTATGAGGGAGTGGGCCATAGTTCTATAGGTGGACGCCATTTAGGGATATAGCCATAAAGGTGGATCAGGGTTGACCCTAGAATGCGTTTGTACGATATGGGTATCAAATGAAAGGTATTAATGAGTATTTTAAAAGGGCGTGGACCTAAGTTCTATAGATGGAAGCCTTTTCGAGATATCGCCGTAAAGATGGACCAGGGGTGACTCTAGAATGCGTTTGCACAATATGGGCATCAAACGAAAGGTGTTAATGAGTATTTTAAAAGGGAGTGGGCCTTAGTTCTATAGGTGGACGCCGTTTCGAGATATCGTCATAAAGGTGGACCAGGGGTGATTCTAGAATGCGTTTGTACGATATGGATATCAAATTAAAGGTATTAATGAGTATTTTAAAAGGGAGTAATCCTTAGTTCCATAGGTGGACGCCGTTTCGAGATATCGCCATAAAGGTGGACCAGGGGTAACCCTAGAATTTGTTTGTACGATATGGGTATCAAAAGAAAGGTGTTAATGAGTATTTTAAAAGGGAGTAATCCTTAGTTCCATAGGTGGACGCCGTTTCGAGATATCGCCATAAAGGTGGACCAGGGGTGACCCTAGAATTTGTTTGTACAATATGGGCATCAAACGAATGGTGTTAATGAGTATTTTAAAAGGGAGTGGGCCTTAGTTCTATAGGTGGTCGCCTTTTCGAAATATCGCCATAAATGTGGACCAGGGGTGATTCTAGAATGCGTTTGTACGATATGGATATCAAATTAAAGGTATTAATGAGTATTTTAAAAGGGAGTAATCCTTAGTTCCATAGGTGGACGCCGTTTCGAGATATCGCCATAAAGGTGGACCAGGGGTGACCATAGAATTTGTTTGTACGATATGGGTATCAAAAGAAAGGTGTTAATGAGTATTTTAAAAGGGTGTGGGGCTTAGTTCTATAGGTGGACGCCTTTTCGAGATAACGCCATAAAGGTGGACCAGGGGTGACTCTAGAATGAGTTTGTACGATTTGGGTATCAAATTAAAGGTATTAATGAGAGTTTTAAAAGGGAGTGGTGGTAGTTGTATATGTGAAGGCGTTTTCCAGATATCGTCCAAAATGTGAACTAGGGTGACCCAGAACATTATCGGTTGGATACCGCTAATTTATTTATATATGTAATACCTGGCAAGATTTTAAGGGTGTTTTATTTCGCCCTGCAGAACTTTTTCATTTTCTTCTACTTAATATGGTAGGTGTCACAACCATTTTATAAAGTTTTTTCTAAAGTTATATTTCGCGTCAATAAAACAATCCAATTACCTTACCATGTTTCATCCCTTTTTTCGTATTTGGTATAGAATTATTGCATTTTTTTCATTTTCCGCAATTTTCGATATCGAAAAAGTGGGCGTGGTCATAGTCGGATTTCGTTCATTTTTCATACCAAGGTAAAGTGGGTTTAGATAAGTACGTGAACTGAGTTTAGTAAAGATATATCGATTTTTGCTCAAGTTATCGTGTTAACGGCCATGCGGAAGGACAGACGGACGACTGTGTATAAAAACTGGGCGTGGCATCAACCGATTTCGCCCATTTTCACAGAAAACAGTTAGCGCCATAAAATCTATGCCTCTACCAAATTTCAAAAGGATTGGTTAATTTTTGTTCGATTTATGGCATTAAAAGTATCCTAGACAAATTAAATGAAAAAGGGCGGAGCCACGCCCATTTTTAAATTTTCTTTTATTTTTGTATTTTGTTGCACCATATCATTACTGGAGTTGAATCTTGACATAATTTACTTATATACTGTAAAGATATTAAATTTTTTGTTAAAATTTTACTTTAAAAAAATTTTTTTTTAAAAGTGGGCGTGGTCCTTCTCCGATTTTGCTAATTTTTATTAAGCGTACATGCAGTAATAAGAGTAACGTTCCTGCCAAATTTCATCATGATATCTTCAACCACTGCCAAATTACAGCTTGCAAAAGTTTTAAATTACCTTCTTTAAAAAGTGGGCGGTGCCACGCCCATTGTCCACAATTTTACTAATTTTATATTTTGCGTCATAAGTTCAACTCATCTACCAAGTTTCGTCGCTTTATCGGTCTTTTGTAATGAATTATCGCACTTTTTCGGTTTTTCGAAATTTTCGATATCGAAAAAGTGGGCGTGGTTATAGTCCGATATCGTTCATTTTAAATAGCGATCTGAGATGAGTGCTCAGGAACCTACATACCAAATTTCATCAAGATACCTCAAA
Source organism: Eurosta solidaginis (assembly GCF_040869045.1). Lineage (NCBI taxonomy): Eukaryota > Metazoa > Arthropoda > Insecta > Diptera > Tephritidae > Eurosta > Eurosta solidaginis. Next base: position 158,865,920 of record NC_090320.1, on the reverse strand, counting down.
ATTTACTCAAGTTATCGTGTTAACGGACGGACGGACGGACGGACGGACGGACATGGCTCAATCAAATTTTTTTTCGATCCTGATTATTTTGATATATGGAAGTCTATATCTATCTCGATTCCTTTATATATGTACAACCAACCGTTATCCAATCAAACTTAATATACTCTGTGAGCTCTGCTCAACTGAGTATAAAAATGTATAAAAATTAATAGAACTAAGTAGAACGTACAAAAAGGTCAGAATTGTCAATATTTATTAATAATTAATTAATTATTATTAATTATTAATATTTAAATTGTCAATATTAATATGTATGTTCAAAGGAACTTAATAATACTAACTAAAACGTATTAAAAGTCACTTTAACCTTGCAGTATATTGTTTCATTTATGTGCCCAAAAAGAAGCATGGACTTTTCCTTTTGCATTCACTGTTGATTTTATGAGTGACAAGCGCAAGCAAACGATCGAGATCGCACATCGTTAGTGTCTGTGTGAAAATACGAACACAAATTGCACAATGCGCAACTTTTGGCCGGCTCTGTTCTAAAACATCACATATTGGCATGCGCAAGTTTAAAAGATAGGAAAAAACACTCTACTTTTCCAGCCAAACAACTTAAAAACACCAAACAGTAATTCGATAAACAGGAGGCAGGAGTTGCAAATGATTACCTAAGCAGGAAAGGCGTGGAGCCAACCAAGGAGCTGCAAAAGTTTAACCAACAAAGTTAGTGTTATTTCTCAAAAGTCTGGACTTTAGGCATATAAAGGCCACTGGGTAAAGGAACAACAGATTATGGCACAAGTTTCTGATCTAGAAGCATCAAGTAGGACGGTTTTGGCAATAATTCTTGTATTTCTTGATAGTGATTTTTATTTCCCATACAAGAACGCATATGTATAATTAGTACTTATATTTCTACTCGATACTTTTAATCTTTGTTTTTGCTTGATTTGGAAATTTCGCCTATGACAATAATTTTTGTGATAAATGTTGTTTTTTAATTTTTAGAAAACTAGGTCGATAAAAACCATAAAATCTATTAATAAACCTTAGCATACAGAGAAATTCCAAAAAGTAATTGACAGTTAAAAAATCGAATATTTTTGGCATCGAGTCACTTTAAGCTTGGCTGCCCAACTTTTTCCAGAACTAAGCGAAAATATTTCGGTCTCGACCTTCTTCGATCTCCGGAGAATTTATCCACGTGCGTACAAAAACCGTTACCTCGCTGCAATAGCTTTAAGAAATCAAATACTTCTAACAACTTTTTTACTTTTTTTTGGAATAGAAAATTCTAAATAAGCGTGTAATATGTTGCAAAATTTGATTCTAATTTCCATTTACTGAAGGTTCTAATTTGTGAGCTGTGTTTAAAAAAAAACTAAAACTCGCCTTTGGTAATACTTGGGTCTTACTAACTTTCTTAATTGACGGTTAACCATTTATACGTTTCTGGCTGCCAACAGGGCATAACTGCCGCCAGTTAAATTTAAACCATAAAATTAAAATATTTTCCACCTGGTACATCCAGCGCAGTGTCGGCGGGTTCCGATGAGAATACTTTTTGGCCGAAGCATCATCTTTCATCTGCATAACACGACCCAGCCAGCGTAGCCGCTGTGTTTTCATTCGCTACACTATGTTGATGTCTACGTAAAACTCATTAAATCTTCTTCGGTACTTGCCGTCGCTGAAGCGTGCAGGCGCATAAATCTTTCGAGGAACATTTATCTCGAACACTCCCAGAGCCGCCATCAGAATTGTTGTCATGATCCATGCTTCTGCACCATACAGCAGGAAGGATACCATAAGTGTAGAGCCTGAGTTTCGTTGGTCGAGAGATGGCTTTACTTTTCAATTGCCTACCTAGTCCAAAGTAGCATTATTGGAAAGAGTGATTCTTTGCTGGATTTTAAGGTCGTTTGTGCTAATGTTGATGCCCAAATAAACGAAGTCTTTTACTATTTCGAGATTATGGATGCCAAGACGAAAATGTGCTCACTCTTTGCTTCATGACAACAGCTGTCATCCAGTTAGTTTTACAGCTCCGGATCACGCTCAATTCTCTCTGGAATGGTCCGGATCATTGTTGTGAGAGTTGGCAGCACTGCCAAAAACGTTATTTTCGTTTTAAGAAGAAGAAAAGTAAACAAACCGATATGAGTAAAGCGTTGTGAAAAATTAAACGAAAAACATGGATGAACATTTGTTTGAAGTAAGTTCAACATTTTTTAAACTCGTTGCTGTTTTTTAGTAAGTTTTTTCCTTCATGTCTATCATTTAAATATATTGCAGTTTATCGTCATCGGAATCGGCAAATACAAGCGGCTTAACTGAAGACTTCATGAATTCATCTGAAAGCACTTCGGAAAATGAAGAGGAACATTTTCCAAATCAAAATTTTTTGGACACAAGTGAAAGTTATACAGATCAGGACTTTAGAAAACATTGTTGGAGCTGCAAAAGAGATATATATGCTTTTATGGTACATGGCAAATACCAGTACGTTTCGCGAAATAGCGAATCGTTTAAACATGGCTGAGTGAACTGCATGTCAATTGGCCATAAATATGTTCAGTGGCCTCCTCTGGCCAAGGCAAGGGCAATATACGCAACTTTCATGCTATGAAGAGCATTCCCAATGTGATTGGTTGCATCGACTGCTCGCACATAAAAATTAAATCCCCAGTATCAAACAATGAAGCGTATTTCAATCGGAATCATTTTTATAGCTGCAATTGCAAGCTGTTGTAGACGCAGATAAAATGTTCATAGACTTATTCGCTGGTGAACCGGGCTCGCTACATGACAGTCGAATTTTGAGGCGTTCAAGTTTATACCAACGAGCGTTAGATGATACGACATCTAGTTTTCCATTCCACTCATGTTTGCTTGGAGACTCAGCTTACGCTGAATGGTTGATAAGTCCATTTCGAGATAATGGATTTTTGACATCAGCTCAGAGACAATTCAATTATTTACATTCGTCAACCAGAATTGTCGTTGGAAATGCTTTTGGATTATTGAAAATGAAGTTCAGACGGCTGCTTCATTTCACTGAAAATACAAACCTGCAATCGATCGTTCGAATTATTATATGTGGATGCATTTTTCATAACATTTGCTGTTTGGAACACGACAGCATTGAAGACGAGAATTTGATAGAAGGTGAAGAACCTGTAAACAATAGGCATCCGCAAGGGAACGAAGCCGCTTCTGGAAGTAGGCGTAATATTGTTCTACAAAACCTTATCTATACAAATGTTATTAGCACGCCGTCGTAGGTTATACTTACTTATCTTTACATTTAGGTTTCTATTTATCAATACTTGTCAAACCGAAATTTTCGTCAAAATAAAAATAGAATTGGATTTAAGTTCATATCATTCATATAAATTCATTTTATTTTTTTTGTTGTTTCAGGTAAAGTAAACAAGTAAGGAAGGCTAAGTTCGGGTGTAACCGAACATTACATACTCAGCTGAGATATTTGGGGACAAAATAAGGGAAAATCACCATTTAGCAAAATGAACCTAGGGTCTCCCTGGAATGTGTTTGTATGACATGGGTACCAAATGGTATTTTAAAAGGGAGTGGGCCATAATTCTATATGTGGACGCCATTTCGGGATGTCGCTATAAAGGTGGACCAGGGGTTAATCTAGAATGTGCTTGTACGATATGGGAATCAAATGAAAGGCGTTAATGAGTATTTTAAAAGGTAGTTGGCCTTAGTTCTATAAGTCGACGCCTTTTCGAGATATCGCCATAAAGGTGGACCAGGGGTGACTCTAGAATGTGTTTGTACGGTATGGGAATCAAATGAAAGGTGTTTATGAGTATTTTAAAAGGGAGTGGGCCTTAGTTCTATAGGTGGATGCCTTTTCGAGATATCGTCATAAAGGTGGACCAGGGGTCACTCTAGAATGTGTTTGTACGATATGGGTATAAAATTAAACGTTTTAATGGGGTTTTAAAAGGGAGTGGCCCTTAGTTGTATTTGTGAAGGCGTTTTGGAGATATCGACTAAAATGTGGACCAGGGTGACCCAGATCATCATCTGTCGGGTACCGCTAATTTATTTATATATGTAATACATATATATGCCAAGATTCCAACGGGTTTTGATTTCGCCCTGCATAACTTTTTCATTTTATTCTACTTAATATGGAAGGTGACACACCCATTTTACAAAGTTTTTCCTAAAATTATATTTTGCGCCATAAACCAATCCAATTACAATGTTTCATCTCTTATTTCATATTTGGTATAGAATTATGGCATTCTTTCATTTTTCATAATTTTCGATATCGGAAAAGTGGGCGTGGTCATATACGGATTTCGGCTATTTCTATACCATGATAAAGTGAGTTCAGATAAGTACGTGAACTAAGTTTAGTAAAGATATATCGATTTTAGCTCAAGTTATCGTGTTAACGGCCGAACGGAAGGACAGACGGTCGACTGTGTATAAAAACTGGGCGTGGATTCAACCGATTTCGCCCATTTTCACAGTTATCGTCATAGAATTTATGCCCCTACCAAATTTCACAAGGATTGGTTAATTTTTGTTCGACTTATGGCATTAAAAGTATTCTAGACAAATTAAATTAAAAAAGGCAGGAGCCACGACCATTTTGAAATTTTCTTTTATTTTTGTATTTTGTTGCACCATATTATTACTTGAGTTGAATGTTGACATAATTTACTTATATACTGTAAAGATATTCAATTTTTTGTTAAAATTTTACTTAAAAAAATTTTTTTTTTAAAAAGTGGGCGTGTTCGTCATCCGATTTTGCTAATTTTCATTAAGCTCACATATAGGGATAGGAGTAACGCTCCTGCTAAATTTCATCATGATATCTTCAACGACTGCCAAATTACAGCTTTCAAAACTTTCAAATTACCTTCTTCCAAAAGTGGGCGGTGCCACGCCCGTTGTCCAAAATTTCACTAGTTTTCTATTCTACGTCATAAGGTCAACCCACCTACCAAGTTTCATCGCTTTATCCGTCTTTGATAATGAATTATTGCACTTTTTCAGTTTTTCGAAATTTTCGATATCGAAAAAGTGGGCGTGGTTATAGTCCAATTTCGTTCGTTTTAAACAGCAATCTGATCATCAAGATACCTCAAAATTTACTCAAGTTATCGTGTTCAGGGACGGACATGGCTAAATAAATTTCGTTTTCGCCCAGATCATTTTGATATAAAGAAGTCTATATCTATCTCGATTAGTTTATGCCGCTACGGATTACCGTTATGCGAAAAAAGTTAATATAATCTGTGAGCTCTGCTCAGCTGAGTATAAAAACACTAACATCCAATCCAGGTATAGGTCTAAGGAAAATTCTTCTATTATATTTCTTAAATCTAGGCTATATCAATATATGTGACCCGGCCTATGGAAAGGTGGCTTATGACTCAAAAAAGAAACAGCTGTTAAAGATAAACAATGCATTTCTTCAATTTCTTAGTAGTTTTTCTTTTGCATTATTTTTTTTGAGTCATAAGCCACCTTTTCATAGGCCGGGTCACATACATTCAAAAACAAAACAACACTCCACAAAGTATTCATAAAATATCACAAAAAAGTAGACTTCACATTTTTGAAGATAAAAAGTGTCACGAAAAGACTCCAAAGTCCATGACTTACTTACTTACTTAATTGGCGCTTAACCGTCTAAACGGTTATGGCCGTCCAACAAGGCGCGCCAGTCGCTCCTTCAAAGTCCATGACTACTTGCACCTAATATCTAGGTTTATAAATATATACAGAGTTCACTCATATTCAATGCTGCAGAGGTTCCACCGATGGAGTGCAAGAGTCTAGTACAGGACGCAGGGCGCGGAAGGCGGTTGGTAATAGGCGCGGATGCAAATGCGCACCACAATGCGTGGGGAGGAGGAGATACGCACGAGAGAGGTGAATATCTATTTTGTTCTACAAGCGTGAAATTTCCAGGGGGAAGAGAATCTCATGGAAAACTTTCAGTACGGACATAGAGTGCTCCAGCGAAACAGCACGGTTGAAAAAAGTCCTAGCAAAGGGAAAAAATAGTCCAGGGACTAATAAAGAAAGAGAACGGGGATTGTGAGGAATGCCTTGAAGTGCTCTTCGATACACATTTTCCATCTTGATATTATTTAGAAAAGCCAGCAGACAGCACTCACTTCGATCACGGAGCGGGTAGTGCCAGGCTTGGTGACCGATACCAAGATGGAATGGGCGGTGAAGACGTTTTCTAAGTTTAAATAGCTGGGCCCAGATGGTATATTTCCGGCCATGCTACAAGTTTCAAGTAGAGCGGTCGTGGAATGGCTTAAAATAATATTATATGGGTGCATAAGACTGAATCATGTACCGCACTCTTTGAGAACTGCTCATGTAGTTCTCCGACCAAAGGCGGGAAAGATCTGTCACGTGTATCCCAAAGACTATAGACCCATTAGCTTAGCATCAAACCCTTTGAGAGGCTGATAGATGATGTACATAAAGTCCAACGTAGATGAAAAGCAGCTCTCCACAACACAGCATGCGTATATCAAAGGCAAGTCGGTAGACATGATAGGATGGTAATAAGTATAGAGAAAGCCCTGGAATATAAGGAATATGCTCTAGGACTCTTCTTAGGCATTGGCGGGGCTTTTAATAATGTTTCTAAATGGGGGATTATGGATGGTCTTAATTACATTAAAGTACATCCAGCTTTAACAAGATGGATCGGCTGCATGTTAAATTGCAGGAAGATTACATCACAATGAGGACTGTACGAGGCCAAGAAATCAGAGGACAGAGGCACGCTGCAGGGATGGGTGTTATCACCTCTGCTGTGGACGATGGTCATCAACCAACTGCTCAGGCGATTCGATGAGGGACCCGTAAAACTTACGGTTTACGCAGCTGACGTTGCAATTGTCATAAGTGGAAAGTGCCTTCCAACTATTAGCTCTTTGCTGGATCGGGCGCTTCGGTATATTCATACCTGGGCATCTAATGTCGGGTTGAAAGTCAACGTAGAGAAGACGAATATGGTCTTGTTTACAAAGGCGTACAAGGTCCCAAATTGGACCAGGCCTATGTTAGGAGGGTTGACCCTACATGAGAAACCTTGCACAAAATATCTAAGAATCATCCTTGCTCAACGTGGATGAGAAGGTGAAGAAGGCCTCAACGGCACTTTATGCAGGAATAAGAATGCTGGGGTGTACCTGGAACTTATCGCCCTCTCTTTCTCATTGGGTTTTTACAGTGATTGTAGACCCTGTTCTATACTATGGAGTTCTTGTTTGGTGGAAAGGCACACAAAACACTACCTACTTCAAAAACTTAGAGGGGGTATGCAGACTATCAATGCTTAGCATTACGGGAGCCCTGAAAACAACCCCGATGGCTGCACTTTATGCCATTCTGCACATTCCACCTGTAGCAAGGAACATAGCATTAACAACTGCAACCACGCTCGGTGCCTCGGGGAAGCTATAGCGCCGACCATACGGCCATATTAGTATAGCGTCATCAATCAAAAGACGAACAGATTACCTGATTCCCTATCTGCGCTTCGAAGGAGATCTTAAGGTCACAATATAGTTGGAAGGTTGGCGCAAGGGTGCTCAAATGGCGGACGAGGCGATACATGTATACACAGATGTTTTCAAAGTAGTGGAAGGTGTAGGGTCTGCGGTATACTGTGCTGATCCGGAAATAAACAGATTCTACAGGCTGCCAGATTACGGCGGCCACCGTGGTGTGATGGTAGCATCCTCCGCCTACCACACCGTATGCCCTGGGCTCACACCCCGGGCAAAGCAACATCAAACTTTTAGAAATAAGGTTTTTCAATTAGAAGAAAACATTTCTAGGCGGGGTCGCCCCTCGGCAGTGTTTGGCAAGCGCTCCGGGTGTATTTCTCCCATGAAAAGCTCTCAGTGAAAACTCATCTGCTTGCAGATGCCGATCGGAGTCGGCATAAAACATGTAGGTCCCGTCCGGCAAATTTGTAGGGGAAATCAAGAGGAGCACAACGCAAATTGGAAGAGAAGCTGGGCCTTAGATCTCTTCGCAGGTTATCGCGCCTTAAATTTCATTTTCAATCGAAAATATTAGCCGTAACCAAAGCAGTAGAAACACTGGAAGAGAATAGCTTAAGCTGCAACCGTGTTAACTTGTATATTGACAGTCAAGTAGCAATTAAGGCAATAATCTCGTATAGCACAGCATCTAAAGGCATGTCAGAGTGTAAGCAGTCTCTGGAGAGAATCGGTACAGGGAGAAGCATACATCTATATTGGCTCCCAGGGCATATGCGAATAGATGGGAATGAAAAAGCAGATGAGCGGCAATGGCTTGGGTTCAAACGCGGGGCTGTAAAGTGTCGAAGATTATGTGTTGGTCTTACAACCTTAGACTAACAAAGTTGCTTCTATCATTAAAAAGAGAGGACTGTGGACTCATGACGGGTATTCTGACTGGACACTGCCTTCTGGCGATACATGCCTTTATATTAGGCTTGGTCAGTGATAGCAGATATAGGAAGTGCGGGTTGGAGGAGGAAACGATAGAGCACGTTATATGCTCGTGCCCTGCGCTTGCCAGGCTAAGACTCCAGCTATTAGGAGTGATACAGCTGTCAGATCTAGAAGCTATAAGTGACTTAAGTCCTAGAAAGCTTCTAGTATTTTCCAAGAGGACGGAGTTATTTTATAACATAAGTCCTGGTTTTTGATAGTGTTTTTCTGTTTGGTCGTTAACACAAACTTCTGGTAACACTACGGACTCATTCAGTCTATGCGAGGTCCTCATGGACCGGCCAGTTCAACCTAACCTAATCTCACTCATATTCCTAACTATACATATATGCTTAAAATATCACATGTTGAACAAAAAAGGTACTCCATAAGAGATAATAATAAATAGATCACATTGGTTTTTTGCATCAATAAACGCTTTGAGCATATCCTTTTTTTCTTCATGCCGCTTTTGCTTTAATAGCTGCGCCTGCTCCATCTTTTCAATTTTTTTCCAGCATACTCTTCGTAGACCTTGCTTAGCTTGCAGCTAAGCTCCTTCCTACATTGAATTTTCATTTCCATGATTTTCTCTTTCAATGGAGGTTTATATCTTCTTTGTTTCTTTATTACACTTTGGCAAATCATTTTCGTTTCCACCTTCGTTGGAAGAGATAGTTGTGCCATCCTGTGATGCAAGATTTAGAGGCTGATCGAATAAATTGATGGAGTGGTTATTTGGTATAACTGGATTATCACCAAATATTTCCTCCATCAAGTCAGCAAACAGAGCATTGCATTCCATTGCTCCTGTCCTGCTATTATTGTCAACACTCTGCCATTACTATTTTTTTTAATTTTGCCGAAAGCATCTCCACCTTGGCTTTCCAAATCCAGCCGCACATTCTCCATAGCATATGTTTTCCTCCTAATATTGGCAAGTCTTCCTTTCCAACTTTATATAGTTAATATTTGTTAAAATTTTATCTGTGTTTTACATAAATTTTATTAAAGTCAATTTCTCCTTTCTGGTTGTAAAAATTGCTGAAAAATTGTTTATGTATACATCAAACTGAGAGTTCTACCAATCAAAGCAGCAAGTGCTGCCAAATTAATATCGCAAAACCTATTAAACCAAGCTGCTCACAAATTGAACCAGACTCAAATCGTTGAATTTATCTTGCTCAAATCATTGTTGGTGCATTTACATGCAAAAGTTATTTATCTGGCTCAGTATTTTTGCTATCGGATGATGCATAAAAGGTACTTCATTCAGGCTTGATGATAACAGGTACTTCGTTCAAGAGTATTAATATAAGAAAAAACAAAAACAAAACTTCTTAAAAGCACATCTCCACTTATACTTTATTCGAGATTTAGGCATCTGAAAGAATTTAATGTTAAATCCTGCAAGTTTTATCATATAAAATTAAATCTCGAAACGCAGAAGATTTAACTTAAATCTTAATTGAATTTTCAATCATTTGTTCAATCATTACAATATTTCACATATGTCAGCTTACAATTCATATGTCATATAATTATTTTATAGGAAAATATTTTAAGGTAGGAGCAGTTTTTAACTTCATGCATGACAGATGTTTTTTGAAAACTTTCAAGCTTAGATTTTTATTGCCAAGCGTGAATAAAACAAAAAGTGTATCAAAATCGGATATTCGGACATGGTTTTGCTTCGTAAAAAATGTGAAAATATATGTTTTTGATTCGAAAATGTAAATTTGTTTGTGCCTGAAAAACTTCATAAAAGTTGAGACTGAGTTTTAAATTTGGTTTTATGCTCTCTGGAATTTGACTTTATTACAGATTTCGCCGAGCATGCCTTTTTAAAGAGAATATCTGAGGATTTTTGTGTAATCTTAAGTTCACAAAAAATATTTGTAACATGGTATAAATATTACAAGGTAAAACCAGTGAGAGCCGAAATTATGTTTAAAAACATTTTTAAATTCTCACGGCTCTCACATTTTTATTTTTTTATTTTGGTTTTATTTTCATAACAAAAATATAACAAACTGTAATATATTTGGTAATTCTATACAACAGCATAACACTCTTAATATACGTCCAAAAATATCAAGAGGGGTATCAAGAGACGCGTTTTGGATCCAGGATCGCGAATTCGAAAGCGGATGTAAAGAATTTTGGGTCTGTCAACAGATATTTGCAAAAGAAATTTTGAAAATTTTTATGTGGTTGTTGAAATTTTGATGATTTTGTGGTACCCACAAAAAAAATTATGAGCATAAGTGTTTTCCGCGGATATAGTTTTGGTCTCCAAACCGGTGTTGGACCCACCCAAGGTAATTTTTATAAGCGCGGCCAAAGGCCGCCAATGCAGGATGATATTCTCGGTCTCGGAGCACTCCGGGGTCATATTTCGGTTTTTCGTTAATATCTTTTGAACGACCTAATTTTTTTTTTCCGCCTTTGGATTATTGTTGTCGAGGTCAATACGAGTCTTATAACACCTCTCTCGGTATTTTTGGACGCGTATTACCAGTGTCATGCTGTCGTATAGGATTACCATATATTTTTGCGTTATAAGATTAATATTATGATATTTATCCAAACCCGAATTTTTTTATTGGTGGAAATAACTTTTTTGGTGGGAAAGAAATCTCAAGGGTCACCCGCATTCCAGACCTTTCAATTCAAGAATTGTATTGTGGTTTCCCGCAAAAAGAAGCATCAGGCCACGATCTTCTTCTGAGGAATTTTCTTCAACAAATAGTTTAGAAATTTATCTCCGTCTGCGCGACGAGAAGAAAACCCCGACTTACCGCCAAGGTGAACGGAAGAGATACATATCTACTAATAATAACAATTTGGTGTGTATATATCTGAGGAGATTAAGGTCTAGCTTTCCATCCAATTCGAAGGCTACGTATCATGTATTCGTTTTTCTACGAACTGGCACACCTAAATACATGTTTTGTGTTGACCCAAAAATTAATCTGCTAATTCGGACGATCTTTTGGTGCCAAGGTAATGCCGAGGGACAATCAATACCACTTATTCAAATTTTCTTAAATATTTTTGATGGATAGGCCAACACACTAGCTCTACACCACGGCGGCAAATTTTGAACGTTCAGCCTAAATTCAGACTCCACGAACTATTATACTCCAACTGGACGATGATGTTTAGCTAAGCTGCGAAGAGCTGCAGCGTTTTTGCTGGCGTGGGCAAGTTATCGGAAGATCTCCACTGGGTTCGGAGAAGCAGGTGGGAGAAGACTTTGATTTCTCTTGATGCCTCCGGTTGGCGTCAGTTATCGCGAAATAGGGTTAGTTTGTTACGCAACGACAAGCATCTCCTAAACGGTTAAGCGCCAAGTAAAAAAGTTATCTTCCAACCGCGAAGGAAAGGACCAAAACAAACTAAAGAATACCTCCAAAATCATTTTTTCCGCAGTAGCGAGGACACTTGAGACTGGCGATCTCTTATAAAGTGAAGCTTCAGCATATTTAACGAATAAAGACGTATCAACCAAGTGAGGGATGAATAAAAAATCAAATGGGGTGGTCTCCAACATTTGCTTCTTAATAAGAAGAGGTTAAGAAGTAAGGCCTTTTCTTTTGTCCCTTTGCAAAAATAGGACGCATTGAGACATTCATTATACTGGTAATTCATTTTTTTACTTATATGAGTTAACCGGAGATTGCCCGTATCGCTTTAAATGTATGAAAACATTTATTTCAAGCAATTTTTAATTTTATAATTTACTTAATAATTTTAAACAACGTGACATCAGGACGGACAAGGCGACAGCTGTTTCGATTATACCTTGTAAATTTCTTCAAAGCCTTTTCTCCCGGGAGTGGGAGTCTAACCCGCACTCCTACGATATTTGAAATGGTTACAAACGCATTCAGCTACGTCATGCCTTAGTTGTTGTAAAGTTTTTCCCAATTGCCTTCTTTCGCATATATTATCTTCTACACATCACATACTTCGTATGTAGTTATGTGTTGAAGTTATGCATTGTTGTAAGGCGGTTTTCAGAGAAACTTGGTCTTGTTGTTGTGTTTTTGTTCTATTTATAGAACTACAACGAATTAACCAAATGTTGTGTACTTATATGAGTTAACTGGGGATTGCCCGTATCGCATTAAAAGTTTGAAAACATTTATTTCATGCAATTTTTAATTTTATAATTTTTCCGTCCTGATGTCACGTTGTTTAAATTTTTCCCAACTTATTAAATAAATTATAAAATTAAAAATTGCTTGAAATAAATGTTTTCATACATTTAAAGCGATACGGGCAATCCCCGGTTAACTCATATAAGTACACAACATTTGGTTAATTCGTTGTAGTTCTATAAATAGAACAAAAAAACAGCAACAAGACCAAGTTTCTCTGAAAACCGCCTTACAAACATGCACAACTTCAACACATAACTACATACGAAGTATGTGATGTGTAGAAGATAATATATGCGAAAGAAGGCAATTGGGAAAAACTTTCCAACAACTAAGGCATGACGTAGCTGAATGCGTTTGTAACCATTTCAACTATCGTAGAAGTGCGGGTTCGACTCCCACTCCCGGGAGAAAAGGCTTTGAAGAGATTTACAAGGTATAATCGAAACAGCTGTCGCCTTGTCCATCCTGATGTCACGTTGTTTAAATTTTTCCCAAATTATTAAATAAATTATAAAAATAAAAATTGCTTGAAATAAATGTTTTCATACATTAAAGCGATACGGGCAATCCCCGGTTAACTCATATAAGTAGACAACATTTGGTTAATTCGTTATAGTTCTATAAATAGAACAAAAAACAGCAACAAGACCAAGTTTCTCTGAAAACAGCCTTACAAACATGCATAACTTCAACACATAACTACATACGAAGAATGTGATGTGTAGAAGATAAATGCGAAAGAAGGCAAATGGGAAAAACTTTACAACAACTTAGGCATGACGTAGCTGAATGCGTTTGTAACCATTTCAACTATCGTAGGAGTGCGGGTTCGACTCCCACTCCCGGGAGAAAAGGCTTTGAAGAGATTTACAAGGTATAATCGAAACAGCTGTCGCCTTGTCCGTCCTGATGTCACAATGTTTAAATTTTTCCCAAATTATTAAATAAATTCATTTTTTTGCCATATACATAAAAACCGATTTCAAAAGTTTTCGAAATATTTTTTCACTTATTTCATATGCATTTTATTTTTTTAGGATTTAAAAAAAGTGAAAAATGTCAAACCAACAATTTTTGTGTGTTTACTTGGGTTTGATATTTCCACAAAGTTTAAGAGAGTGATATTAAAATTTTTTTAGGAATCAAAAAACCATTATAGCCGCCAAGAAGAGTAAATGGTTTTACCTGGTAATATTTATACCATGATTTGTAAGAAGTTTTCATTAGGGGTATTCTCTCTGTCTAGAATATATAGGAACGCAGAAAGTTTTCCATTTTACTGGCAAACGTTTTCTACACGTACCAACTAAATACATTTGTGAAATATTACGGTTTCTACATTTTCTATATTCAACGAATAGTCTATACTCAATTTATATAGTAAATTTAAAATTTTTACAAATTTGTTTAAAACTGAAATTAAAAAAAAATCGAAAATTTTGTATTTCGTCTTCGGCGCTAACAAAATTTGTGTAAATGATGCGTTCTCAGTGTGTGTTAAATTTAGCCTAGAACACGTGGAAAATATTCTACACTTTCTACGGATACTAGCAATAGAATTGCCCTATTGTGCTACCTAAGGCGTGATATTGTAAAAAGTAAGTAGTTTGTGGGCGATTTCTATCTAATAATTTTTTTTCGGTAAATGTTGTTCGCCCCAGACATGTTTATGCTACGTTGTTGCATAAACAAGTGTAATCAGGTAGCAATTTAATTTTTTCTCATACTTTTACTCTTATTTTGTATGTAAAAGATGGTGATGACATTATTTTATGAGTGTAGAAAATTTCAGATGATGTTGTTGTTGTAGCAATGCTTCGCCCCATCCAATAGGCACGACCACGTACAAATTGTCATCAACATCCTCTAACGGGAGTCAAAGGAAACTTGCAGTTTCAACATGGGTGCACCAGAAAGAGAAGGGTGTTAGAGGCGTTGGTTCTCCATTATAGATAAAAAGATGGTGTCATATGGGGATATTTTGCAAACATGATATATGTGCATTATGTATGTCGGGGTGGATTTAGGATTGGTAATAGTTTAGCCTGTTATAGTATCTAGATCTAAGTCTCCCTAAGGAGAGTGCTTTCCTCTTCTGTGAGTTCATATTTGCCTATAAGAACAGTGTTCGCCGGGCAATTCCTGGCATAGAGGTCCGACGCATTTTTGTGGTTATCACTGTGGAATTTTTTGTGTTTTTTTTTTCTTCATACGGCGGTGTTCCTAGGTGCCGTATTTTCTCATAATGTTTGCCCTGGGTAGTGTGGCTTCTTCAATCAGATGTCTGTTGGGGAGAACTCTCGCCTCATTGTATAGGTGGTGTTCTCGGGACATAAGAATACAGCCCTTAGGGGTTCCGAGAGCATTGTTTCCTGTAGTTTCTTCAAGTGAGCAACCTATAGGCTTATCGACCATATCGGGGAAGCGTAGTATGCAGCGGCCGGCAAACTACTTTTTAAGTGGTAATGAGAGTCCCTTTGTCTTTACCCAAAGTGCTGCCGGCAATAGATTTGATGATTTTATTAAGGCTCTGTATTTTAGGTACAATAGCGGTTGCATGCTCGCCAAAATGTAGATCCTGATCGAACGTCACACCCATTATTTTTGGGTGTAAGAAGTCGGTAGCGTAATGCCATCGACGTGGATGTCCAATATGGTCGACGTTTGCCGTGTCCATGTTGTAAATAAGGACGCCTATGAAAAAGCTGGAAAAAGTTGTTTGTTTTATTACATAGCTCATCGATGGGTGGGCCGGGACCTGTGCCATTATCGTGCATGGATAGGACACCACCCTGTCGTACCCATTTATGGCGTTTTTTGATTCAATCCGCAATTTATCTGCGTGTTGGTGGCGTGTAGTGCGGTCGTATAGCTATGTAGTTTTCGAAAGACGTGGTGGTTATTGGCAAGACGTAAGTTTGCATTGAAATAGGGAAGCAGAATGGCTTCAAGTGCCTTGACTACTGGCGATAGGATTGATATCTTACAATAAGATTCTCCTAAGTTAGCTGATTTCCCAGGAATATTGTGGGGTTAAAGTAAGATTTGATTTGTGTAGATTTTGCTGGAACCTCTACAAGTAACGTAGACGTGTTAGTGTAATCGCTAAAAAAAGGCTTACGTTATCAGCAGGGGTGGACGCGACTAAGCACCTGCTAAGCGGCCATATACGTATACCAGGGCTATTCTTTTCATAGCACAATTGTGCCCTCTCAATTCACATGCATATGATTCGCTCGGTCGTCGTTAATTGTGTTAAGGCTCCATTACTGATATTTAGCATAGACTTGACTTGACTTGAGAACTGTCACTTACAGTTGTGTTAAATGAACAGTGCATGTTACTGATTACTCAAAACTTGGCAACACTTAACTTGACTTAGAAGTCTGTTGAATTTTGATTTTCTATGTAAGTTCTAAGTGACGTTTACATTTTGAGATGCCATTTGTTTGTTTCCATGTCATTTTGACATTTTGTCATACTAATTGGCATTTATTTAAAAGTAAATTTCAAACCTGGTTATGATGCCATATTGTATGCGCTAAGTGGAGTATAATCGTGGCTAAGTTGCCAAGTCAAGTCAAGTCTATGCTAAGTATCTGTAATGGAGCCTTTAGTCGTCGCTTGGCACTTGGCGTAGCAACATATTGGCTGATCGGTATCAAAATAAATATGAAAAATTATGCGCGATACATATGCTCTTTTTTAGCTCGTTGCTTGCTAGTAAGCGACTAAATGAAAAATCAATTCACCCGCACGATCATCGCGACGATTGCGCTCTCACTAATATAGGTGCACTTTCAGTTTTGAATAGCCCTGACGTATACGATGAGTGAGAGTACAATGACAACTTCGTCAAAATCAACGACAAACTCATTTAGTTTGATTTTGATGCTCTCATGCTCCCTACACGCTCGTGTATACTAACAAATTCTGAATTCGGTAACCGTGCTTATGTAGTGGTGCCCACCGCTGGTCATCAGAAAAGAAAAACACCAACAAATCGCTATCACTTGATAAAAATAAAGCAAAGCTGCTTAAAAAGTGCAAAGCAATTGACCGTCGTGTGATAGCCGTCGCTCATATGGACTCCCGACCTATATTACCTTCACTATAGAAAGTGCAAACCTGTAAAAACTCCGCACTCAAAACTGTAATGGAATGTTTCCTAGCGACGCACGAACACACCTATATAGCGACCCGAAAGTACTTTATGTTAAAGAAGGAATGGTATGCCGAAGCAGTAGTTCCTGCTAAATGTTCCCAAATAGCGAATAACTGCTTGGTGCAGCTCAATAAACCGTGTTATCAAAACTTTATTTTTGGACATAGCAAAAGAAGAAAGAATACTTTCAGGAAAATTCGCGTCGCTCCAGTCGATAAGGACTCCTTGTATGATAAACTGTGAAAGAATAAAGAGCGCTGGGCTCAGAAAAACATCAGAATGATACTTTCCGACTTAGGATCTAGCTGGGAAAATAGGTGAGTTTAGTATAACAATCGGAATGTTCAGCCTCAATGAACGGTTAATCGGTTATTGCGAGGATGTTGTATTAGCTTTGGCAGTTCTGTTGTGCTACTCCTGTTACGATGGTTAGGTTTTTACGGCCAGCACCACATTTCCATCCCTCGAGTATTATTTAAAAAAAGAAAAAATAATTATAATTGCCACAAAATGGTACACAATACTTCAAAATCACCACCAGAAATGTAAAGGAGCTGGCAGGAAGATTGAAGCCCCAAGGCCACAACATAGCCAGAAAACCGAATTCTGAATGATTCAAAACAGCTTTCGATTGCCTTTTTATAAATATTTTATTTGGCATTTGAAAAAATCAAACAGACAAATATTTTGATTGTTAGACGCTGCAGGCGAAATCTGAACGCTTTGATGTCGAACACATGTACTTGAATGGAGAGCTGCGTCAGCTGCATGAAAGTTTTATGTAGCTAGGCGTACAGCAATGTTGGTCGCTAGGCGTAAATACGCCTAGAAAAAAACAAGAAGAAGGCGCTTGTTTACAATTTTTCGATTGCAAACTTGTGTGCTGTGCTTCTGTTGCTACAAATATGAGGTTAAAACTTTCCTTTTTAACACGCTTTTATTAGCTTGGTCTGTATGTAGCGGAATTTTTGAGCTTAATTTTCACCGGTTTCTAGAAGTCTGATTAATTTGAAACTTTGCATACGTATCAAGGACCGATGACAATGCATTAATGTGATGGTGTGGTGACATAAGGCCAACGGTCATAAGGTAAATTGGCCTTACTACCACTTTGAATGGCCATAAGTTTGATTGAAACTTTGCACACGTATCAAGGCTCGATGGCAATGCATTAATGAGATGGTGTGGTGACATAAGGTGAACGCCCATAAGGTCAATTGGCCTTATTACCACTTTGAGTGGCCATAAGTTTGACTGAAACTTTGCACACGTATCAAGGCTAGATGACAATGCATTAAAGTGATGGTGTGGTGACATAAGGTCAACGGCCATAAGGTCAATTGGCCTTATTACCACTTTGAATGGCCATAAGTTTGATTTAAACTTTGCACACGTATCAAGGCTCGATGACAATGCATTAATGTGATGATGTGGTGACATAAGGTCAACGGCCACAAGGTCAATTGGCCTTATTACCACTTTAAATGGCCATAAGTTTGATTGAAACTTTGCACACGTATCAAGGCTCGATGACAATGCAATAATTTGATGGTGGGGTGACATAAGGTTAACGATAGTTAATTAAGTTATTAATAAAATTAAATTTAATTTTTCGGGATCCTGCCACCTTCGCTGCTCTCGTCTATAATGACAATGATCTGCCGACCCTTGGCAATTTCGGCGAAAGACCGCGTCCAGCCTCCCTGCGTCTTGGCCCTTTTCGGTGCCGTGGGGTTGAATTCATCCATGGACCGATGGCGTTCACTCTCGACTAAAACTTCTAAAATTACTTGAACTAAAAAATTTAAAATAAATAATAGTTTAAAAAAACTAAAAAAACACACTTTTATAGCTAACCGAACTAAAAAATATAAAATAATTTTCAATTAAAAAGAGTTTATATAACAGTAGTAGAAGGTCAAACAATCATTTAAAGTTAATCACCTTAAAATAAAATTATAATAAAATTGTTAATACATCCCAGAGCACGGGGAAAAAAGTGTCAATAAAATATGACACTATGGTAGCATTGCCAACAAACAAGTCCAATTTTCACAGCTATTCTGCAACAGATGTCGCAGTGTTGTGAATATCAATTGGCACGAACCAGAATAGAAGTAGGATTAATGAAGACAAACAAAAAACCGCTGTGGTGGCTGAATGGTTATAGCAGCGGCGCCTAAACGTTGCCGATGAAGGAATTTAGCAGTTCCCGAAATGGATCTATACAACGAGCTTTGGCAGTTGTCTTAAATTTTTTCTTTCTTCTATTCTAATTTAAAAATTTTTTCAATTAAGAAAAAATTTATCATAACAATAATAATGATAAAAAATTATTGTTAGGCCTTGAGCTCGATTCGAACCCGCGATCTTAAAATCAGTAGGCCGATATAACAACAAAAATTTGTTAATACATCCCAGAGCACGGGGAAAAAAGTGTCAATAAAATATGACACTATGGTAGCATTGCCAACAAACAAGTCCAATTTTCACAGCTATTCTGCAACAGATGTCGCAGTGTTGTGAATATCAATTGGCACGAACCAGAATAGAAGTAGGATTAATGAAGACAAACAAAAAACCGCTGTGGTGGCTGAATGGTTATAGCAGCGGCGCCTAAACGTTGCCGATGAAGGAATTTAGCAGTTCCCGAAATGGATCTATACAACGAGCTTTGGCAGTTGTCTTAAATTTTTTCTTTCTTCTATTCTAATTTAAAAATTTTTTCAATTAAGAAAAAATTTATCATAACAATAATAATGATAAAAAATTATTGTTAGGCCTTGAGCTCGATTCGAACCCGCGATCTTAAAATCAGTAGGCCGATATAACAACAAAAAAATTGTTAATACATCCCAGAGCACGGGGAAAAAAGTGTCAATAAAATATGACACTATGGTAGCATTGCCAACAAACAAGTCCAATTTTCACAGCTATTCTGCAACAGATGTCGCAGTGTTGTGAATATCAATTGGCACGAACCAGAATAGAAGTAGGATTAATGAAGACAAACAAAAAACCGCTGTGGTGGCTGAATGGTTATAGCAGCGGCGCCTAAACGTTGCCGATGAAGGAATTTAGCAGTTCCCGAAATGGATCTATACAACGAGCTTTGGCAGTTGTCTTAAATTTTTTCTTTCTTCTATTCTAATTTAAAAATTTTTTCAATTAAGAAAAAATTTATCATAACAATAATAATGATAAAAAATTATTGTTAGGCCTTGAGCTCGATTCGAACCCGCGATAATAAAATTTAATTTATTAACAGAAAATAATTTAATTCATAGTAAAAATCGTGGGTTGCTTGATATGAATGTTACAATCATTCTATTGGCAATTATCTGAGAGAAAAGATATGAAATGTAGTCAAGTGCACCCCACGCTTTTTATTCTGAATTAAATTATTCTGTTAATAAATAAAAATTTATTATAATTTTATTTTGAGGTGATTAACTATAAATGATTGTTTGACCTTCTACTACTGTTATATAAACTCTTTTTAATTGAAAATTATTTTCTATTTTTTAGTTCGGTTAGCTATAAAAGTGTGTTTTTTTAGTTTTTTTAAACTATTATTTATTAATTTTATACACAATCAACTTTTGTATAATGGCAATTATACAGCATAAATTAATTTGTTAAATTTTTTTATACCCAGCTGTACTTGTACACAGGGTATTATAACTTTGATTGGATGACGGTTGGTTGTACAGATATAAAGGTATCGAGATAGATATAGACTTCTATATATCAAAATCATTAGTATCGAAAAAAATTTGATTGAGCCATGTCCGTCCGTCCGTCCGTCTGTCCGTGAACACGATAACTTGAGTAAGGCGCGATAACCTCCGAAGAGATTGAGATATATTCACCAAATTTGGTACAGAGCTTATCTTCCCCAGAATAGATTTGTATTGAAAATGAGCGAAATCGGATGATAACCTCGCCCACTTTTTATATATTTATAACATTTTGGAAAACACAAAAAGCCTGATTATTTAGTAAATAATACACCTATAATGTTGAAATTTGACGTGTGGAATGATATTGAGACTCTTGATAGAAATAAAAAAAAAATTTAAAATGGGCGTGGCATCGCCCACTTGTGATAAAAAAAATAGGAAAACTTAAAATTTTAAAAATGGGCGTGGCACCGCCCCTTCTATGTCTAAGCAATTTTCTATGTTTCGGGAGCCATAACTCGAAGGAAAATTAACGGATCGTAATAAAATTGGGTACACAAATTTTCCCTATAGCAGGAAATATTTCTAGGAAAAATGGACGAGATCGGTTAAAGGTCGTAGACGAAAATAATAAGGTATATCTTAGCGAAAAGGAGCTTTGTATCAATAGAATTATACTTTCTAAATTGAATTCTAACATTAAATTTGAAAACACTAAAATGTTTGAAATTTGGTGTGGCACCGCCCTTTTATGACTAAGCAATTTTCTATGTTTCGGGAGCCATAACTCGAAGAAAAATTAGTTCAGAATAGAACCATATGTATATGTATTATTGCGCAGCCTTGAAACACTATTAAGCACACAAAACAAACAACAACAGCATTTCAAGTGTACAGCTGGGTATGTAATGGACGGTTGACCCGAACTTAGATTTCCTTACTTGTTAGAAATATTTTTCTTTTTGTAGCAACGCTTGGAAGTAGCTACGTATGCAGATCTTCAAGCGTAGAGGAATTGTAGCTACATGAAATATCTTGTACGCATCTATGACGCGTAGCCTCGCGTGAAATTTGCCTTAGTTTGGCATTTCAATGAAGTTTTGTAGCGTGAATTAAAAATTGTTTTTTAAAGTCAGAAAACCATTATGGATGCCGAGAAGGAAAATTCTTTTACCTTCTAATGTTTTTATCATGGTATACGTGTGACAAGAAACAATTAAAATTAAGGTCATTCCCTAATCGAAAACAAAAACATTTCAGCAGAAATATATCGACACTCTAACGTTTGCGATTGTACTCCACCTGTATTAGCAATCATAAAAAAATGAAATCCGGAACTGTTGTATTTGTAATGCAATTTGAAAAAAGTTTGATAACGTAGCGCACCACTTATTGGACGAGAAGCGGGCTTGATCTCAGGCAAATATTATTATTATTATTTTGAAAAGTTATACAATATCAGGCCCAACAGCCAACTCGGCGCTTGAGGAATATCAAACTTTTTTTTTATTAAGGTCCTTTAGTTAATATTTAAAATAGAAACACTAAGCTCGACTACCACTGACTCAACGTACTTCATTTTTATGTAAAACTTATAGAAGTGCTGTATTTTAAATTTTGGTAGGAATTATAGGTCTGGTCCAAAACCATTTTTTGTTAAAATTTTACTCCTTCTGTTCTCATTCCGTCCGAAAAAATAGAAAAGATATTAGGTAGTAAAAGATATTAATTAGTTCTCAACCTCGACCCAAATATAACTATGGGATGAAAAATGCTCTGAGGAGGTAAAGTCTGAACACTGCATCATTTCCCATACCACAATAGGTTGCGTTGGTATGATCTCGAGGTTGCCAAATTTAGCGTGAAACTTATTTTATTAAAGTTGGGAATGGGCACAATCCCAGGAAATCACCCCTTAATACTAAACAATGTGAAAAACATCATCCACGTGAGGTTGCGTTGAAGAAATCTTTCATAAAAATTTCTATGCGACCTCTTGGATTATAAAGAATAAATGTCCGAGTATTCAGGGTGTATCTTTAAAGCGGCAAAAACTTTGTTTTTAATTTATTAAAAAAATTTATATTTAAACTAAGAAAATAGAGCGAAATATGCTACAATGAAAGCCATTTTAGAGGTCAAGGTAATTACTTATTTAGCGAAACTACCATTTTCTGATTTCTACATACATTGACAAATAATTGTAAGGAATTGGAAGTAACTGAAAGTACTAGAAATAATTGATCAGGATGTGAAAAAGATGTATTCATTACCAAGAACCAGAAAAATCAATTTTATTTGATAATAAAATTTTTTAATTACCAAATACTTGCGATTGGTCAACTACCATTACTGCACCGCTCTGCTATCATGTTTTACGCAAAGATTCTGCGGTATCCCGGCATAAACGAAAAAGTCATTTTTTTCTCGGAATTTAGTTAGTACGCGATTGGAAATCTGTAAATGTTAATCTTTTCGAAAATCAAATAATTTACAATTTACACTGTAATATCCAACAAAATCTTGTTTTAATATTTGGACTTTGGCAACCCAAACAATGATATTATAAAAGGAAAAGTCGTGAAAGGTTGCAATTTTTGACAAACAAGCGGGGTCGCCCCTCAGCAGTAATTTGGCAATTACTCCGAGCGTATTTCTGATATGAAAAGCTCCTGAGTGAAAATTCATCTGCTTTGCAAATTCCGTTCGGAGACGGCATAAACATGTACATACATACATACACAGGTAAGAAATATATTTTTGTCTTTTTTTTTTTTTGTTTTTTTTTTTTAATGGACGTTGTGGCAGCGCGCTGCCCTCAAGTGGCCCAATGAAACCAGGCTAATCCTGTTCACGCGATCGATTTATATATATATATAATAACTTTTTTTTTTTTTTTTATTTTGCCGAGTCTTTGATGGGCAGCGGTTTGTCAAGCGTCACGATCTGAGACTGCTCAGCTACAGAAGAAATTTCATCAGCCAAGCGTAATACTTAAAGAGAACAGAAGCAAACGTATTATACATTAATTTAGAGAGGTGAGAACAATCTTTTTTATAGAAAAAAGGGAGTCCGAGCTATCAAATGTGTTTGAGTGAGAGTTATAATCTTGGCATAAACGCCGAAAAGGTTCATTTTGTTCGAAATTCGTTCTACATTGTTTCAGCAGAAGAGGTTTGAAGTGTCTCGATGTCCGAGAGGGAACGCAAAAGTTCACTTCATTCAGAAGGAAGGAAGGAATCAATATTCCCAAAATTCAGTAATGTTCATTTATTTTTGCTATGGGCGGCATAATATCAAGGACAACATTCATGCCATATTTCAACATGATGTCTTCAATGGTGTTTGATTTGTGTCTCATAAACTTTAAAATTTTCTTCTTTAAAATATGGGTGGTGCAAGGCCTATTTTCCAATTTTTTACCAAATTTAAACTTTCCGTAAATGACAACGCATTATCATCATCTATTCATTAGTTTTTGATTATCGCAGAATTTGTTTGACGACGAAACGGAAAAACCCCAACTATGTAACATCACCTACGTTATAAAATAACCCGTCCCATTTGTGAATACTAAAAGTATTCTACGACCTAGCTTAGTAACTGCCTCTAGGTCTAGTAACTCTGCCGCCACAAGTAGATGGAGCCTTGAACTGGTGATCACATGACACGACCGTATCTTCCTACAGCTCGTACTTTTTAAATCTGCTGTTACTGGGAAAGCCTTACTTAAAAGCATGTGACGCGAGAATACAGCGTCCAAGAAACAAGCCCATCGTGAGCCTTAAGTCTTCTCTCTATATAGATATAAGCGACGTCGTTGAAGTTGCACATGATATTAGCAATTTTGTAGCCTTTGCTGATTGATGGATCATATACAGCTCCTGTCTTCTTTTGATTACTCCCGAAGGGATTGGGACGTCCGCCGTAGGTTCATCGAGTTCTGCTACCTCCTCTCCCTTTATGGCCCGAAATCTAGTATAGATGTATGGTCCGGCCTGAGCGAAGTCCCTCCAATGCTTCTTTGTATTCAAAAACACTTTTTGATGAAGTACTGTATAAGATAATCACCTCGATCGTCGCCTGAATATTCAATATATATGTATACTAGCAGACCCGTCAGACGTTGTTCTGCCCTAAATTTGGTCTATCTGCATACATTTTAATAAGCTTTTCTCAAAATTTTCCCATTCTTCTGCATCCCTTATTGTCAGTCCCAGAGGGTGGTATGTATTTTGTTCCAGTCCCACTCCGAGTCTCAGTCCCAGTCCTAGTCCTAATCACATTCCCAGCCCGTTTCTTGTCTACTTCCAGGAAAAAAGGATCGTAGATAATAATATAGGCAAATTTTTATACCAAATTACAAGCAAATCGAATATGACGTATGTAAATAGGTATGCGAGTATTTTTAAATCATGTCCTTATTTCGGTTTCGCATGCATATTTATCAGTTTTGCTTGGTTGATGCGACTAAATCGAATATCACAATGAAAATTACTTTAAAGCTCTCAGCAACAGCTTTCATTTGATATCCATATTACACACCGATTCTAGGGGTATCCGGGTCCACGCTTTGGCCTATATCTCGAGGCCCTATTCACCCAGCGGTATAAATTACTCTGTATTAAAACACCCATAAACAGCTTCAATTTGATACCCATAATGTAAAAACACATCCTAGTGTTCATTTGTTATCCATATTGTATAAACACTTTCTAGGGGTACCCGGGTCCACGTTTTGGCCTCAATCTCGAGACGTTAGTCACCAATAGGTATGAAAACTACTCTGTACTGTAGCACCCATCAACAGCTTCCGTTTGTTATCCCTATTCTATAAACACTTGTTGGGGTACCCGTGTCGCCTACATCTCGAGACCCTAGTCACCCACGGGTACGAAAAATACCCCAAATCAAAGTATTTATAAACAGCTTCCATTTGATACCCATATTATACAAACATATCCCAGGATTACCCAGGTTCACGTTTTGATCTCAAGACCCTATCCAGAACGAGATAAAAACTATCCTATGTCTGTCTCCTGGTTTTAAGCTACCACCAATTTGCAGCCAAATCTATTCATCCGTTCTTTAGTTATAAATAGTGTAACTAACACCACTTTCTTTTATACATTAGACACTTCAAAAATAACAGTATTTCTTCACTACTTAATGGATGTTATTATACAATCTACAATCTTCAATCACTCTATCTATTAAAAAAAAGCGCATCAAAATCCGTCTCGTAGCTTTAAAGGGACATGGGGACAGAAAAAGCGACTTTGTACAATTTTGTTAACTGACCTAATCATGTGAAAACTACTTCATAGCTTAAAAAGACATTAAACGGAAATGTGAAGCTTCTCAAGGCCAAAATAATGAGATATCAATTTTAAAAATCGGACGTCAAATAACCAAGTTACAACGAAAACACCTTTTCGGCTGTATTTCGAAGGATCAACAAAAAAAAAAATTTCCCTCTCAACATAATCTTTAAATTTAGGGGCGGACATTAGCAACTTTTTTTGCGACCCAGTCTAATGTACGTACATGTCAAGCTGATATGATATGAAAATACATACATATGTACATCCATACATGCCTATAAACCTACGCCCGAAGTTAAATAACGCAGCGAATGCTATGTTTGTACATATGTGTCGCATCATGCCTCACTCACAAGCAATTTGCGCGCACAGTTGACACCGAACAACCACACGCACGCATTTTTTGGTAAAAATGTTACTTTTGTTTAAACAATTTGGCTGATATAAGAAAGGTATCAAGTATCTTTTTTTTATGCAGAACGAATGTAAATATTTTAAAGTTTTACTGCAAAGTAGAGTTTTTGAAATCCATCCATCCGTGCATGAGTTATAGCTATCTAACAAAAATTTTATGGTGTTTTACAACATTTTGGCAATTTTCTACGCCCCTATAATATATATCTTCAAATTATATTGACAATATCCATCTCACGTACATAGCTAAGCTTTCAAATGCAAAAAACCCGTTTTAAAATCGGAGCATTCTGTGTGAAGTGATGTGCTTACATGACATTTAGCGAATTTATTTTATAAGATTCATAGATTGACACGACTGCGGGTGAAGCACGTTTCTTCTAGAATTTTTACTACTGCTACTTTCTTTGACGCTACAATTTCCTGAAAGACACTGCGGTAATCTGGCGACTTGTACTTATTTCTGGATCGATGCAGTTAGCAACCGACCCCCTCCGTAATTTTGGAACCATCGGTATGCACGTGTACAATATGAACAAGACCATATAGTATGTTCGCCCTATGTTTGATATCGCTATACTCGAAGTATTCGTAGATAATTTGTGCTGTATTTTACTTGTAGGGTTACCCCACCAAGCTTAGGCTTAGTCCAATTGTGGACCTTGTATTCCCTAGAAAATATCCATAGATCGGGTTTTTCCGCGTTGAACGTAAACCCCACGCCAGATGCCCAGGCATACACTAAACATAGCGCCTGATTTATCAGACAGGAGATTCTTTACGGCTTGAAAACTTTCAAATCTTCTTATTCTTAATGTGTACAGTGCCACACCAATTTTCCAAATTTGTTTGTAATTTTCAATAACTCGTCATAAGACCGATCCATATACATACATATCAAGTTCATCACTTTATCGGTCTTTGGTAATGAATTATGGCATTTTTTTTTTTTTCAAATTTTCAATATCGTAAGCATGGGCGTGGTTATTATTTGATTGCGCCCAATTTCAGCACCAATCTATTTAACGGATAAGCCAGTATACCGAATTTCAAAAATATTTCTCAATATTCACTAACGGACGGACGGACGGACATGGCTCGGTCCTGATAATTTTGATATAAGGAAGTCTATATTTACTTCGATTTCTTTATGCCTTTACGTAGTTACGTACGTAAATAAATAAAAATAAATACAATGTGGGATATAGGTACCTCTGAAGAGAATTTAGGCCGAGCTTCTCTTCCTATTTGCGTCGTTATCCTTTTCAATTTTTCCTATCTAAACGAAGCGCGTTGTGAGAAGTTTTAGTCGAAATGACTATATGAAATATATTGAATATTTCAAAATTATGTATATATTAGGAAACTAAGTTTCTTTGCTCAAAGAGATTTGATTTGAAGTAATATACACGTTTTGTGTAAAATTAATCCCGTAGGTAGGCTAGTAGAACGCCAAAGACCTCAATAATAGAGATTCCGTTAAAAAGCAATAGACACTTTTAACACTTTTGAATTGTAATCTGAGGCCTGGTAACAAAGTTTCGAGAAGAACTCAGCAGCTAGCAAGAAGTACATTAAAACAAGTAAGGAAGGCTAAGTTGGGGTGTAACCGAACATCACATACTCAGCTGAGAGCTTTGGAGAAAAAATTGTCTTATTCATGGATACATACAAATGGTAATACTAAAAAGTGGAGCAACTTGCCTTTGCTATATTTTTTTTAAATATGAAAATTTGGTTAAATTTGAACGTATTTCTTTATAATTTTTTTTTAACCCAGCCAGCATTTTTTGAAAATTTTGATCAAAAAATATTTAAATATCATACCCCAAGATGATTAAAAACGTACAAATTTAAAAGCATTTTCTGTTCGAAAATTAACGTATCGTCGGGAGAAAAATTTACCATAAATGTGATTATTCCTGAATAATCATTTATGATTCCTATTTCGAAACGCTTTTTATTCATATTTGATATCATTGTAAAATTGAGCTTTAATAGTTTCAGAGTAATACTTGACTGCTTTTCACAGTCATTTTCTGATCATATTCGTGAATATATTTCAATCGTTTTGGTTGAGATTTTTGAATCATTTTTGAATGCCATTATAATGCATTTATTCTTCATATCTCATTCAAAATATGATACTACATAATAATCTTATTTCATAAGGGGAAGAAAGCTTGCGAAAGTGAGCTATTCGAACCACAGCTAACTCGCGAACAAACTTTACAGATATACACCTGCGACTACAACATCCAACATCAGCATTATCGTCTGCATCTTAAAATACGGATACGATACGGGATTTTGAAGCCGTATCCAGGTATGTCAAGATAGTTTCACTTACCTGGGGTTCAAATAGCTCACAACCTATGTATTGTCCAATCATTATGTATTTTCTGGGAAGCTGAAGGGGAGAAATTGTTTGGGGAATCTTCGTTCACGAGCAGATTTACAATATTTTTGTCTTGAAGAATATCTTTTGCATAAATAACAAAATTTTTATATATTTTTTCTTAGATTCATGATTGAAAAAATATGTGTATGTGAAAAAAATAAAATTTTTAATGAAAAGTAAAATTTCAACAAGTATAAAATTCATTATTCAGTCAACAAATATATTCATAAAAGATTCAGAAAGCTGAATGAAAAATGATTATAAATTTTTGATCACCTAGAGTAAACACATTTGATTCAAATATGATTCCAAAATGTGATTGAAAAACTATATTCAGTTTTTGGTCATCAAAGGTAAGCATATTTGATTATTCTTTTTGTTGGTTTTTATGAAATATTAAAATTTAGTCATTAAATGACTTCAAAAATGATTCCAAAAAGTGATCGAAAAATGCTTTTTAGTTTTTCATCATCAAAAGTATTCATATTTGATTACTTCTTTTGTTCAATTGTATGATAACTCATTATTTAGTCAGAAAGAGTAATCAAATTGTATTTATATGTAGGGAAATTCAAAATTTAATCACCTAAATGCTGAGTGGGAAATCACCCCTACTACTACTACTACTACTACACTACTACTACTAATACTACCTTTGTCAAATAAGGGAAAATCACCATATAGGAAAATGAACCTAGGGTAACCCTGGAATGTGTTTGTATGCCAAGGGTATCAAATCGAGATATTAAAAAGTATTTTAAAAGGGAGTGGGCCTTAGTTCTATAGGTGGACGCCTTTTCGAGAAAGCGCCATTAAGGTGGACCAGGGATGACTCTATATGTTTGTACGATATGGGTGGCGAATGAAAGGTGTTAATGAGTATTTCAAAAGGGAGTGGCCCTTTGTTGTATTTGTGAAAATGTTTTCGAGATATCGACCAAAATGTGGACCAGGGTGACCTGCTAATTTATTTATATATGTTATACCACGAACAGTATTCCTGCCAAGATTCCAAGGGCTTTTTATTTCGCCCTGCAGAACTTTTTTTTATTTTCTTCTAGTTAATATGGTAGGCGTCACACCCATTTTGCAAAGTTTTTTTCTAATGTTATATTTTGCGTCAAAAACCCAATCCAATCATCATGTTTCATCCCTTTTTTCGTATTTGGTATAGAATTATGACATCTTTTAATTTTTCGAAATTTTCGATAACGAAAAAGAGGGCGTGGCCATATTCGCATTTCGCCCATTTTTAATACCAAGATAAAGTGAGTTCAGATAAGTAAGTTAACTGAGTTTAGTAAATATATGTCGATTTTTGCTCAAGTTATCATGTTAACAGCCGTGCCGAAAGACAGACGGTCGACTGTGTATAAAAACTGGGCTTGGCTTCAACCGATTTCGCCCATTTTCACAGAAAACAGTTACCGTCATAGCAGCTATGCCTTTACCAAATTTCACAAGGATTGGTAACTTGTTGTTCTACTTATGGCATTAAAAGTATTCTAAACAAATTAAATGAAAAAGGTCGGAGCCACGCCCATTTTGAAATTTTCTATTATTTTTGTATTTGGTTGCACCATATCATTACTGGAGTTGAATGGTGACATAATTTACTTATATACTGTAAAGATATTCAAGTTTTTGTTACAATTTGACTTAAATTTTTTTTTTTTAAGTGGGCGTGTTCTTCATCCGATTTTGCTAATTTTTATTTAGAACACATGTAGTAATGGGAGTAACCTTTCTGCCAAGTTTCATGAAGATATCCTCAACGACGGCCAAATTACAGCTTCCAAAGCTTTTAAATTACCTTCTTTTAAAAGTGAGCGGTGCCAGTCCCATTGTTCAAAATTTTACTAATTTTCTATTCTGCCCCATTAGGTCAATCCAACTACCAAGTTTCATCACTTTATCCGTCTTTGGTAATGAATTATGGCACTTTTTCGGTTTTTCGAAATTTTCGATATCGAAAAAGTGGGCGTGGTTATAGTCCGATTTCGTTTATTTCAAATAGCGATCTGACATGTGTTCCCAGAAACTTACATACCAAATTTAATTAAGATACTTCAAAATTTACTCAAGTTATCGTGTTCACGGGCAGACGGACGGACGGACGGATATGGCTAAATTAATTTTTTTTTCGACCAGATCATTTTGATATATAAGAGTCTATATCTATCTCGATTAGGTTATGCCGTTACGGGGTACCGTTATGCGAACAAAATTAATATACTCTGTGAGCTCTGCTCAGTTGAGTACACTGAAAGAAATGGTGCTAGTAAAATCAACAAATCTGTTCTGTTGTTCTTGACTTAACGGAGATTCGGTGAAATTGATCGAATTTCGTTTAATTCAACCGAATTCTTTGTCAAGCGAAAAAATTAGTTTAGTCATTTCAACAGAACAGAAATTGTCGCTCTTAAGTTAACAATCTAATCAATCTAACTGATTTTTTTGTTAACACAACTGATCTCATTGGTCATTTCAACAGCGATCCACAATCAATACATGAGTAAATTTCAAAAAGAATTTTACGCTCACTGCGCTCTCTACTTTGTACTTAAAAACAAAACACCAAAATAAGAAAACCACCAAATCGAAAAAACCCACAAAATTGGAAAACAATAAAAAACTAGTTTTTCAGTTATTAATACAAAACGAAAAACGCTTTTTTGAATTTACTGTGCAAACAATTATTTGATACCGGGACACCTATTTATCGGGTACAATTTTGCAACTTCTCCCCCAAGCGAGAAGCAAAATTGCGCCTTCTTTTAGTAAAAGTTTTGTTTGAACGAACAGGATTTTTCCAAAGTTAGTAAGATTTTGTTCAAGTTTTTACGAATTTTCACTCACGCGAACGGATGTAGTAAGATAATAAAAAACACCATTTTTTAATTTTGATGTTTCCGACAACATAAAAGTTTGAGTTGTTTTGGAATCGTTTCAACTTAAAGTGTTACGAAAATGAAACTTGCCGAATTACGTGTAAAGTTACTCCCGTGGTGAATTACCTTCCTGCGATTTGATTCTTTACTTTTCTATAACTTACAAGTTCTCTATTTAAAATGTTAGGTCAAACATTTATATTAAAAGTTTTGTTCGAAACAATCAAGTGTGGCAACTACATGCGAGAGAAGAAATTGAGAATGAGCTGAGCTACAACTGAAAGAATTTAGAAACAGTTTCGTGACTACTATTTTCATTTCTATTTGCAAAGCGAAGTTCAAAACTATAAATTAAATAAATTATAAAATATAAAATTTGGCCAAAGTGTGTTTAATAAAACAAAACAAGTAAGGACGGGACTGTCTTCAGCTGTGCCCAAGACTTCATACCTTTCATGAATGGGGCTGAACAATAATCTTATCCCATTCGAAATCTCCAAATAATGACGATATTATGATAAATATAAAAAATGCAAAAAACCCCCTTATTTTTTCAGGAAATCTTCTATGATATATTAGAATAAATATCACCAAGTTTAAAGCTTTTATATTGGAAACTAAGGGAGAAATGGCCACAAATCTTTCTATCTGAATGATCGGTTGTATGGGATATGTATATACTATATACAATATATGTATATTATACATATAGCTCCGATCAAAGTGATTTTTTCAGTAAATCTTCTATGATATATTAGAATAATTATCACCAAATTTAACGTTTTTATATTGGAAACTAAGGGAGAAATAATGGCCAAAAATCTTTCTATCTGAACGATCGGTTGTGTGGGATATATATTATATATAGCTCCGATCGAAATGATTTTTTCATGAAATCTTCTATATATATTATAATAAATATCACCAAGTTTAACGTTTTTATATTGGAAATTAAGGGAGAAATTGCCAAAAATCTTTCTATATGAACGATCGGTTGTGGGATATATACTATATATAGCTCCGATCAAAGTGATTTTTTCAGAAAATCTTCTATGATATATTAAAATATATATCGCAGAGTTTCACGTTTATACTTTCTAAATAAAGAGAGAAATGGCCAAAAATCTTTCTATCCGAACGATCGATTGTATGGGAGATATAGTGGTCCGATCCTACCGGATCCGACAAATGTCTAATATAATACAAAAATACATCCTTGTGCCAAATTTTATTGAGATATCTCAAAATTTGAGGGACGAGTTTGCGTTCAAACAGGCAGACTGACGGATAGGCGGACGGACAGACGGACATGGCTATATCAACTCAGTTTGTCGCCCTGATCAATTCGGAATAATTAATGCTGAGTCTATCTTCTATATTTCTCAATGTCACAAACATCGGACCAAAGTTAATATACCAATTCATGTTCATGAAAGGTGTAATAATAAAGAGTGTAATGTTTAATGTGTGCCAGCATATTTGATGTGCGCCCAATTGATGTTCGGTTAGTAAGTGCCCCGTGGTTTGATGGTAGCGTGCTCCGCCTACCATACAGAATGCCTTGGATTCACACCCCGGGCAAAGCAACATCAAAATTTTAGAAATAATTTGTTTCATTTCTAAGCGGAGTCGCCCCTCGGCAGTGTTTGACAAGCACTCCGAGTGTATTTCTGCCATGAAAAGCTCTCAGTGATGACTCATCTCACAGATGCCGTTCAGAGTAGGCATAAAACAAGTAGGTCCCGTCCCGCCAATTGGTAGGAAACATTAAAAAGGAGCACGACGCAAATTGGAAGAGAAGCTCGGCATTAGATCTCTTCGGAGGTTATCGCGCATTACATTTTTTTTTGTTGCAACAACTTTTTTTGTTCATTTGACTACTAAACCGGTCAATTACGAATCAACGATTTTTGTGCAGTTGATTCAACATCTTGTTGCGATGGATAAAAATTGGCAGAAATTTCGGTTGAATTGACCCGTATTTCCGTTGATTTTACCAGTATTTTTCTTTCAGTGTATAAAAATGCCCTGAATTTCTCGTTTATAATTTATTGAGTTTGCCACATAGTTTCGCAATAACAGAACGTAAGCTTTTCGTATCGTGCCTTATTAAATTCTATCTGCGCTTAAATTTTTTTTAATCAACGATATAATGCTACTACACTAGAAACTTTAAAGTGATAAAAAAATACATTTTAACTTTGTTGGTGCAGTTTGACTAAATCACCTTTTTTATTTTTAACAAAAACTCATTTAGGCAATTCTCTAGTTCTCCTATTCGTCGTTTGTGCTATGTGCTAAACTTTAAATACGAAATTACGTAGACAATCATTTATAAAGATTTTACAACAAACACGTGAGCTCAATTTTTCCTATGCCAATGAAAAAAATAAAAATTTGGTCCTTATTTTAGAGATTTGGTTCTTTTTTTCGTTGTATATCGGTCCCTAAAACATGGTTTGGCAACCGTGATTAATGGTGTATTAAAAACGACTTATGTGCGTATTTACATAAGAATGTATATACATATATAGTTTCATACCAAAAATCTTTCTTAAGTGGCTAAAGGGGCATATTTATTCTTATATAAGTATATGTGAACTAGGGTGGTCCTTATAAATCAAATAAATGATTTATTCTCTCACCCTTTCAACCATCAATAAAAGGTCAAAAATATAACTTATAAATCGTATTACGAATTAGAAAAAGTAAAGTGGTGTCGTAAAGGTTCAATGCACATTTATCATATTAGCAGTGTTTTTTTAACGTGTATACACATCTATATTTGCAACTAAAAAAACGTCCATAGAGAATTACAAAAGTAGCAGTGTATTGAGATATACTAAATTTTATTTTTTCGTATCACACTTATATGTATTGCTACAATCACATACATTTTGTGGGCTGTCTTTCTTTGATTTCGAATTTAAAACTCATTGCGAGCATATTGTTACAGCAATACGGGAGTATTACTTATATGGAGACTTTACAGAGTAATCTGACCATGGATCCGCCTTAACCGGTTCGAGCCGGGACCAAAATGTTTACGCCTAATATAGTATCGATTTTACGTAATGGAAAACAAAAAATGCATTGTTTGAGTCTCCATCTTATCTGTAATCCCTGGGCGATATCCCTTAACCGTTTCCGATAGGAACCAAAATTGATATATGTACAAATGATATTTTTGACAAGAAAGAATACTTTGTTAGGCTTATTTGGAACAACCTAAAGTACAAGTACATAAGCGCATGCATTGAAAATGGGTGCTACTTAAAGAAGGATCAACTGTAGTATATTATAACCAAATATGAGACAAGTGCTTGCGCTATGCAAAGGGAACACATCCTCACACACGAAGATGCTATTGTCCACAAGAACTATACCTGATTTAGCATTAAACAATTGACTGAATTGAAGCCATGCGGACTAAGGACCTGTTTTTATAATACCTTATAACAACAATGAGGTAAAAAGGACATGGATGAGCAGAAGGTATTAGCAATTGTAGGTACAACGGATAGCAATCTCGCAACTATAGATAACACTTGCTCTTCTACAAACATATACATATATGCAGACATACTACATATAGTTTACACGTCAAAAAATGTGCATATTTTGCAAGGCAGCATTCCTTTTTATTTTAACACCTTCTTCAAGTTGTTGTTTTTATAATCGAAAAAACAGTACCCAATTGTAAATGGCAGTACGGGATCCTCCTGGTACTAGCCCGACTGGCCCAATCAAGATTTTTGACCCATCGACAGTTTGAGCCTGTGCATTTTACTCGCCTCTTATAATAGACGTGCCTTGGCGAGGGTATGTTATAACGAGTTTATTTTTGTCATGTACAGCGTCTCAGGTTTAACCCTTGCTCTGAGAGATGGTCTCATATATAAACCTTATAGGCCTTGTATTAGGTTTGGTGATTCGATTTTATCTCGATCTGTAGGACAACCCTAGGTATAATTCTGATAGGTAATGAGATTAAGGACTTACATCCTCTTATAAAACATTAAAGTGAGTATACTGGACTAATTATCTGGCTTATAGTAAGATACTAATGGATTAAAATTTCTTTGAATATACATTATTGCTCATGGACAATAAAAAAATCTATAGCCTCTACCGTATTTTGGGTCACCTCCACTGATTTCAGTTTACCGAAAACTTCGGAGGCTATAACAAAAAAAATTAAATTTTAACAAAACTCTTACATTCACTCGTTAATACGTCCGCATATCTATTTAAAGGCTCATCTTCACAATGTTTTTTGCAACAAATCGTACTAAATTGTATAGGTATTGTAATGTAAGTTCGGTTACTACCTACTTCTTTTGGACATAGTAAAATTTCTATTGACCTTTGTTACCGCACCCAATTATTATGTATCAAATATTTCCTTTAATTAAAATTATACGGATTGCAATATCCAACCGAGCTATTACGGGCACTCATTAAACCTTATAAACTGCCTATAAAGTGTGTAAACGTATAAAATTATCTAGCGCGTAAATGAACTGTCAAAATTTGTATAATAAATCGTTTACACAATTTGTATAAATTTATGCGCACTTTTCATCGTGTAAATGCGGTAAACTTAAAGGAATGCAACCTTGTAGACATAGCAGCCGTCATTTTCATCCGAAATTTCCAGCATCAGCCAGTCATTTACAAGAACATCTTTGTAAACGAGTTTAGTTTTTATTTTCACTCCATTTTGGCTGTTTTTAATTTGTATAATAATCACAATTTTATTTGATAGTAATACATCCCATCGACAGTTAAGTTTACCAACAATATTACTAGGTGCGTTCATATAACAGTGTGTGTAAACAGATTCAATTTTACACGTTACAAATTTATATGATTTTATGAGTCCCTCTACTATTTTCAGATTTGGCATGGATACTGTTTACCCCTTTCGGACCTGTTGGGACACATACATCCCAGAAAAAGTTTATCTTATAACTAAACTCTTAATTTTCCAATTAAACTCATTAAAAACTGTCCCGTCTGGCATACTGAAGTTCAGGTTACGGTTATATGTGTCCCATTAGGTTTATTTGTTGGTATAAATGTGTCCCGTTTAGAGCTTGCTGACATTCTTTAACTTTTAGTCAATGTATTATAAACCTGTTCCTGTCCCAACGGGACCTATACGTCCCGCTCAAAACACCGAATGGGACGCATATGTCCCACCCCCTATACCTCCCTGGAGGGGGTAGAGACTCCACTTCAAAATTGTCTACTTTTAAGGCCTATACTAAAGCTAAAATAATCAATAAACCAGGAATTTTCCTGCTGGTTGTTTCAGGTTTCAAAGGGTTACATATGGCTGGGTTTGTCCGAGTACAAGGCCTAAAAGATGGACGTAGCAACATCTACATCTAAACGAACTTTACATCAACTTTCAGTAGTGATATCTTAGAAACAGTTAAAGGTACAGTAAAGACGAAGAGAGGAAAATATCTGCTCTGCGAAAAACTACAAAAATCAGTAGATAACCACGCCCAGTTTTCTTATAAGCCAACCACCTTTTCCCTTAATTTACCCTACCCCTATCCCCTGCTAGTTTTTCGGTAGTGCCTTCCGATTTATTTCCGTATGGGAGCAATAAGTCCTTCTGTTGTATTTGTTGTTTTTATAATCCATTATAACAATTTTTGCTGGGTTGGGATGTATTTATATGTATTAATATCTATGTAAGTATGAAAAACATAGGAAATGTGAACGCATACAATGCCTTTTGTGTTTCTGATATTCGGCAATTATATCTAAGTAAACCCACGCCCTTAGTTAAAATAAAAGAGTTCCACGCCCATTAACAGTACCCACATATACAGATGTTTGTTAAGGTATAAGATAAAAGCAAATCGAAGTAAATTTAATTGTTCCATTATTCACAATATCCACACATATGTCTTTATGTATGTAGATTCGTAGATTCAGGGGCGGATCTAGAGAGATTTGGGGGGGGGGGGGGGGGGGAGGGAGATTTTTCGGTAGCCCCTATCTTCTTGATTACCGGAAAGTGTAGCGATTTTTTCCATAGCCAATTTAAGCCAACCGAAACCAAATTTGTATTGCTTGTCCATTCATCGGTCCATCGGTAAGCCTATCCGTCCGAGGAGTCATCCTCACATTTTTGGTCCAATAGCTTTAATTTAAAAAAAATGTATTTTGATGATATTCAACATACTACTTCTTCCGAAAGCGACTAAGACCCCTGCTAAAAATGGACATAATAGGTATACAATCACCAATAATTTTTAAATGACCAATATTATTTCAAAATAATATATCATTCTGTGATATTCCACTACTTAACCCTTATAACCCATATGTGCGAGGTAGTCAGGATTTGTAGCAAACTTAAAAAAAGATAAATAAAATAAAAAGTTCGAAAAAACAAGGCCTGAGGTTTTTAGTAGTTTCGTATTTATCTAAGTCGATTAAGTGCATAAAACCATTCGAACTGTTATTTTCCTGAACCCCAAGCCCTACTTGAAAAAAACACTATATCTCAGCCGGTAGTCTACATTTGTAGACATCATACAAGGTTAGGTTCAACTGGCCGGTCAATAAAGACCGCAGTTAGACTGAATGTGTCCATAGTGTTACCAGAATTTGCTTGACGACCAATAAGGTGTCAGGACTTATGTTATAACTTCGTACTTTTGGCAAGTACTAGACGTTTTCTAGGATCTAGCTTAGTTGCTGCCTCCAGATCTGGCAACTCTGCCGCCCATTACTTGGAGCATTGATCCGGCGGGTGCTGGACACGAACACAGAACGTGCACAACCGTTTCTATTACTGACGATACCTAACTTATAAGCATGAGACGCCAGAAGGCAGTATCCAGTTAGTATGCCCATTGCGAGCCTCCTCCCTTCCTCCCTTCAGAGATATGACCCACTTTGAGTGTTTAATATGGTAGGATTTGCACATGATCTTATAAATTATGCAGCCTCGCGTTTCTGTCCACGCCTTTCCTGCTTGATAGATCATGTGCAACTTCTGTCTCCTTTTGATATCTCCCAAAAGGATTGGGACGTCTACCGTCGCAACCATTCAGCGAGTGCTGCACCCTCATTTGTCAACTCATCGGCCCTTTCGTTACCTTCTATTCCTTTAAGACCCGGAAGCCAGTATAGATGTATAGTTCGGTCCGAGCGAAAATTTTCCAATGCTCCTTGAACTCCAGAACACTTTTTGATGAAGTAGTGTGCATTAAGCGCCGCTTGGCGAAAAAATAGTTGTATGATGAATAAAAAGTAAAGGGCTGAGTTATTATTCATTATTTAAAAAATATGAAAAAACAATCAAATTTCATATTTTATTCAGTTATTAATAAATAAACCGCCAAGATGCTCTGAAAATAAACCTATATGCGTAAACAGTTCGCGTTTAGTTCTGAAGATTTTGAGGAACATTTTGGAGTCCTCCCGGGGTTATTTAAGGAACACTTTGGTGTAATTTCAACATAATTTTGGGGACTCTTTGGGGATGCTCACGGGGTCGTTGGGGATAAGTTCAGATTTTTTGGTGGCCCTTTCGGGGTCCTCCGGGAAAATCGGGACAGGGAGAAGGATACATCTATATTGGGTCCCAAGGCATACGGGAATAGATGGGAATGAAAAAGCGAATGAACTAGCTAAAAAGGGCGCATCACTTGAAGCTTGCTCCGTAGACGTCCCAATTAGACTGGGCGAGATTAAGCGAAGGCGAGAGGTGCACATGATCGACCAAGCAGGAAAGGCGTGGGTTCAAGCGCGGGGCTGCAAAGTATCGAAAATTATATATATTGGTCTTACAACTTTAGACTAACAAAGTTGCTTCTATCATTAAAAAGAGAGGACTGTAGACTCACGACGGGTATTCTGACTGGACACTGCCTTCTGGCGTCACATGCCTTTAAATTAGGCTTGGTCAGTGATAGCAGATGTAGGAAGTGCGCGCTGGAGGAGGAAACGATCCAGCACGTTCTGTGCTCGTGCCCTGCGCTTGCCAGGCTAAGACTTCAGCTATTAGGAGTGATACAGCTGTCAGATCTAGAAGCAGCAAGTGGCGTAAGTCCAAGGAAGCTTCTAGTATTTGCCAAGAGGACGGAGTTATTTTATAACATAGGTCCTGGTTTTTGATAGGGTTTTTTCAGTTTGGTCGTTAAAAAAACACTTCTGGTAACACTACGATTAATTCAGTCTATGTGAGGTCCTCATGGACTGGCCAGTTCAACCGAACCTAACCTTCGGATCCTCCAGGAGTTATTTCGAGGACTACCTAAGGACTTCCTGATCTCATTTAGGGGTTATTTCTGGATGATTTAAGGGCCTGCCTCGTGGTCCTCCAGGGGCCATTTCAGGGACTCTCTCGGGTCATTTCGGGATGGGGCTTGCGGTTCTCTCTGGAATATTTCGGGGACACCCCTGGGATTCTGCCGGGTTCTTTTCGGTGTAATTTCAGGAGGTCCCTCAAGATTCTCCCAGGATCTTTTGAGGGCCACTTCGGATTCTTGTTATAAGTAATTTCGTGATGATTTTTGTTTTTCCTCGAAGTCCTCCTGGGGCAATTTCGGGATGATTTCGAGATAATTTGGGGGCCAGTTCGGGGACTCCCTCGTGGTCTTCGAAATGGTCATTTCGCGGTGATTTTGGGGCTCATTCAGTGTCCTCCCGGGGTAGTTTCAGGGAAATGTCAGGTTTTTTTTACAAAACACTCTCGGGATACGCACGGGGAGATTTGAGGTTGATTTCGAATTAATTTGAGACCATTTGGGGTTCCATCCGCCTAAATTTCCGAAGGCTCATTCTTTTATGTTTTTGCAATAACTTCTATTTAGATATGAGTAATATAACGACCTTGGGTGCATTACTTCTTCTTGGTACAAGAAATGCTCCTACCGAAAACAGGCATAATCGGTTGGTAATCACGTATATTTTCATTATTATTCAAATTTGGCACTTTGGTTGTCTATTTAAAGGTTCCTCAATCCACACATATATTTTTGCAAGTGGGCTTGGCATTTCGGATTCATTGAAAGATCCATTGATCAGATTTCGGTAGCGATCAAAGTTATAATGATAAAATTTGATATGCGTCTTCCCTTTATATAAAGACGTGATCTGGAAAAGATCATACGTTTCGATTAATGACCACAACCACTTTCTACAAAATAATAATGCAGGCTTCGGCCACATATATCGTGATACCTCTGCAACTTATGAAGCTACAACCCTAAACATTTTCATTTTATACTGCTGAGTTGTTCGGTTATACCGGTAAAAGTGCAGTTGTTTTGTTGATAAATGTGAACTGAATGTTGGATACAACAGTGTAAGTTGATATTTCCCCCAAAGATTAACATTTACAGGACGAAATATTATTTGATTGATATTATTATGAAATAAGCAATGAGCGACAAAGTTGTCGCGTTGTGAAGCTCCGCTATGGGGGTCCTTAGCTTTTGTCTTACCCAGAGTATATAATGATTGAACTCTATGTTTTTGAAGTTTTACTTCTTTAGGCGCAATATGAAAAAATTTTGAGAGTGAAATTTAAAAAATTAATATACTCTGTGAGCTCTGCTCAGCTGAGTATAAAAAATGTGACACAAAGTTAATAGGGTGAAACTGCAGATCGTGTATATGTTCACCGTGAATTGTACGAGCAAACCTGCTTTAAGTGGGATGTGTATATAGATGAATGTGTGTATTCGAACAAAGCTAGGGTGGCCAGAACGTCCGGGCGCCAATCCGGGACGCCTTTTTCAAATCTCTCCCCCCCCCCCCCCTTCTCGAAGGAGGGGAGAGGGAATATCGAATATGTGGTAGAGAGGGAGGGGTAAAGGGCTTGGCTTGTTTTTAAGCGCAAGAGTAAAATAATTCACATATATGCATATTACTATCCGCAGTTAATGTAGTTTTTCCATTATAAATTATTATATTCAGTAAAGTCTTCTTTTATTATCCTATAGTCATGAGAACCATACATATGATACATAGCTTTCAGTCAAATCTTCAAAGTACAAATCAAATTTAAATTTCAGTTGAATCTTTGTCCACTATTTTCTTTCTCATTCCATACTTCTGTTAACTAGCAATTTGCTTTAGAGGTTTAACATTCATACGGTCTGACTAATGTCGAAAATCATGGAACGTCAATTTTGCACAATTAAATTGCACGATCATAATGTGCATCATGTTTCCACATAAAAACGATTCCTGTCGTCCGTCCATTGCAAATTTAGTAATGAACACACTCGCTCACAGTTAGCGCTATGATCTGGAATGGAAAAAAACTGAACGATTTTCAAAATCTAAGAAAAACAAGTCACATTCGGATTCGCAGGTGCTTTTCTCGTCTTACTTCGAGTTTAGTAAAATCTGCGCCATTCGGAAATATCCGGCACGGCGAAATATTTCATCAAAATCCGAGACATATCCGGGACGCATGGTCACCCAAACAAAGCGAACATTCGCTGGAGTTATTTAACTTCGGGGGAGCGGAACAAGTTCGAATAATTTGCGAAACTTTCGCAAAATTCTCAGAAAATGTTGCTTAAGACTTGCTGGCATTATTTGTTGTGACTATCGATAAAAACCCCCAGCAAGTTAGGGGCGTAAGAGGCGACTAAAATAACAAATTGATTCAAGGGGCTGTGTAGCGCAACCCTTTCAAGGGGATGCCAGCGCAATCTATAGCTTCTCCAACCCAATTGTCTACCTCACCTACCCTCGGCGAATCCTGTCTATTTAGCAGCCGCGGCTGTGGAAAACCCAAGTTCCTCATGGATCTAGGGGGTGGGAGGGCGGTACGGCCCAGAAGGTTGCATGCGGTCATACCAAATTGTTCCCGATATGGTCGGGCTAGCACAGGCCTTCGGGAAGAGTCCTTTTCGCTTCAACAACAACTATCGATAACAATACATTCAATGCCAGAAACTGAACGACATATGAATCATATTGTTATCGTTTTCAGATGCGTTTGCGAGAGTTTTATCTGGTTAAATATAGTAAATCG
Organism: Eurosta solidaginis; assembly: GCF_040869045.1. Taxonomy (NCBI): domain Eukaryota; kingdom Metazoa; phylum Arthropoda; class Insecta; order Diptera; family Tephritidae; genus Eurosta; species Eurosta solidaginis. Next base: position 158,823,328 of record NC_090320.1, on the reverse strand, counting down.
CTCATATTGGGTATCATTTGCGAGCATTTGGTCTGCTGGGTATGTATGGATGTACATATGTATGTAAGGGTTTTCATTTCATATCACCTTGACATACATATGTACATATTTATGCGTGTTAATGTTGCTAATAGTGTTGTTCTTGTTTTGTTAACAGTGCTTTGCCCCATTTCATTCATCAAAGTCCTATAACGAGATTCCAAGGAAACTAGCAGTCAGGGGTGGACCATAGGGAGGGCGAGTTTAAAGGTAGAGATTCCACATTAGAATTGAGAAGATGGTTGGTGTCATGTGGGCACACATCGCATCCATTACGCATGTCGGGGTTGATTCTAAATGTAGTGTTTAACCTGTTGCAGTATCCAGAACGTAATTGGGTTTTTTTCTTCTGCATATTGATAACGGGATTCACCGGGCGCGTTCTGGCAAAAGCGTTTACCGATTCTGTGTCACTTGCCCCATGTCCTCCTTATACTCGTCTGGATCAAATGACTGTGTTGACAGGTGCCGGATCTCATAAATATGCTTATGAAGATGTTTCCTTAACCCTCCTAGAGGCGGGCTAGATCAAGCAGTTGTTTGCTAGGTTGTCCTGGCGTGTGACGTCTAAGTAAAAACTGTGTTCAGCATTTCGTTGTGCTTTTTAATGTTGAGCTCTTTGGCCTCGCTATGTAGGTGATGTTTACAGGACATTAGGAGACACCTCGTGCCAATTCTGAGTGCAGAATTTTGACAGGACTGCAACGTTTTCCAATATGTAGACCAGGCGACCGATTTGGTGACGCGTAGCACATGAGCGTCCGGCTAAATGCTTTGTATGTGGTTTCTTTATCTTTTACCCAAGTGCTCCCGGCAAGCCACTTGAGGATTTTGTTTCGCCTTTGTACTTTACATACAATTTCGGTAGCATGCACCTTGAAATGAGAGTATTGTCGACCATCATTGCTTATGGTATGACTATATATCTTGAAAAATACTCGTTCGCTAAAAATTTTAATTTTTTCGTTAAAATTCTTAAGTAAATGCTATATTTATGTACGTATGTATGCACATATAGCTAATTTTTGTGTACTAAGGCGATTTTTTCTACCTATATATGTGAAGTTTCTTTCGGGGAAGTGAACCACGGACCGCTCTTTTCGAACAAATTCTATTCACGGTTCGATTTGCCTAAAACTTGGTATACATTTTATCATAAGCTACTGATAACTCATGTTCCGATTCAGTCATTACCGGAAAAAATTTTGATGTTGCTGTGCCCGGGGCGTGAATCCAGGATCTTCGGTGTGGTAGGCGGAGCACGCTACCATCACATCACGGCGGCCGCCACTTTTAACCTGCATGGTGACAATGTATTTCTATAACCTCACAAATTTTTAGCGGAAAATTTAAATGGAGACAGCAATTGGTAATGAATTTTAATTATTATTGACAGCGCGCTTGTCAGAATCAACTGATACACGGGGTAGCCATTTATGTTATTTCCATACACTATTAAATTTGACACTTTTCAGGGTAAGAAGTGACTCTATTACGGTTTTAACATTTATTTTGGCAATAACACAGACCGACAAGAAATTTGACCATAAACCAGACCATACTTTCCTAAAGGTTTTCGATGCGCTGAATTCTAATCTGGACGCAGAATTGCCCTATCACGTCAGGATTTTGAGATATCCTAACCTAAATGTGCAAAAAACACCGTTTTTGTCTATTTTTGAGGTTATATATAAAGGACAGATTTTTTTTTTTTAAAGCACACATTGCATCTTAAAAGAAGAAGTCTTTCTCTTACGAATGGCGTTGAATTTGCTCAAATATCTTTTTTTTCGCTAACATAAAGCAATTATCGTAAGAATTATCGTAAGAGGTATGTGTTCTACTGCATCATAACTACGTTAAGTCAGTAGTTTTTCAGCTATAGGAAAATTAGCAAATTTATAAACTTTAAATTGCTCTATCTTAGCGAAAAAAAAAGATATTTGAGCAAACTCAACGCCATTCGTAAGAGGAAGACTTCTTCTTTAAGATTTAGGTGATATCTCAAAATCCTGACGTGAGAGAGCAATTCTGCGTCCAGATTTGAATTCAGCGCATCGAAAACCTTTAGGAAAGTATGGTCTGGTTTATGGTCAAAAAAATTGGTCTCATTTTGTCGGCCTGTGTAATTCTTTCCAGGGAAGAAAACTTTGCACTTCCCTTCCAATTTGCGTCATCCTCTTTTTAATTTTTCCTATAAATTATTGGAATGAGACTTACAGGTTTTATGCCGACTCCGACCGACATCTGCAAGGCAGATAAATTTTCACTGAAAAGCTTTTCATGGCAGAAATCCATTCTGAGTGTTTGACAATTACTTTCGAGGAGCGACCCTGATTAGATTTTTTTTCTAATTGAAAAAAACTTTTTTCCAAATTTTGTAGTTACTTTGCCCGGGAGTTTAGCCCAGGAACCTCGGTGTGGTAGGCGGAGAAAGCTGCCACCACATAACAGCAGTCACGGTTCTCGACTTCGGTCTCAAAATAATAGTTACCGAAATATGAAATTCAACAACTTGAAACTAACCTTACATAATTATTTGTGTACCCGAAGAAAATTTTAATAAAGGCCTTCAGTGCCATTATCATATATGTAATACTCATATATTGCTGCTACAAGCTAGGTAAGAGTACACTCACAAACATCAGAGTGCCGATCATTGTGAATAAAACAAGTGCGATATCTTATCCGTCTACTGCCTGAAAGGATGTTAAAGATGGCTACTTTTTAGCGTTTCTACAGGATGTTCAATATGGCGGCGCATAGGACCGGCTATCTTCAACGGGTAATAGAAAGAGACACAGAATGAGAGCACGATAGTCAATTAAAAATCAGGTGATAGGTTCCATTTGTAATTTTGAAATTTCCAATATATTGTGACGATTATTAGCATCACTATGCTGTTAGTGTTTAAGCCGCCTCCAACAATATTTAGACGGCGGCGAAATTCCTATGTGCAGCAGTGCGCGGCAAGGGGAAAGGCGCCAACACGCATTCATTACCATCGTCCCCGACACGAGTGCAGTTAACTCAGTCTAGTACTAACAACCGGCAACCGCGGATGCGCTCCTTTTTTTATATACATTTATACATATTCAATACTTTGAATACTTTAAGTTTGTAAAAACTGTACATTTAAAGTCAAAAGTTGAAGTTGTAACAAGTTTTTATAATACATTTATTGTGAAAGCAGAAACATCAAATTAAAAGATTATAACGTTTGAAGAAAAGATAAAAGCTAAAACATACTTAAGCTTTTTTATTTAGTTGGGAACGGGAATGCAAAGAAAGTAGACGTGCGTGTGTTGGCTGGCAATAAATCACGACTTTTTGTGTGTCTAAACAAAGTATTCAAATAAGAAATCACAATTTTAAGCTTCATAAAACCGCGTTGAACATTTTAAAAGTTTTTAAGAGGGCCACCGATTGTTTATCGTGCAATATTTTATATTTTCCTGTAAATTTAATTACATATATTTATATATATATTTGTTTGAACAAATGTCGGGCACGCGAAGCGCTGAATTTATGAAATTGCTGGAAGAAAGACTCAATAAACACGAGGACAATATAATCAGACGGCTAAACGACTCCATGAATGGTTTGGAAGAAAGGTTTATGCAGCGGTTGAGTGAAATAGCTGGTGAGTTGTCTAGTACAAAGAAAAGAATAGACGTGATTGAAAATAGAGTCACTGCTATTGAGAGCTTGAGATCAACAGCAGTCGATGGCATGCAATCTGAGCTTTTATCGCTCAAAGCGGAAGCAGAAAATGCGCGAAAAACAATTGAGCAGTTTGAGAGTGCGGCGGTGTCAACAGATCTCATTATAAATGGCATACCAAAATGTAATGAAGAAAACTTGAGTGAGATGTTTGGTGATGTATGCCGGGCAATTGGTTTTAGCTGGAGTCATTGGTGCCGTATGTCGTATCGCTGTATCCGTATCCCTAACGTAATCAGCTGTTTATCGTTACGACGGTAAACCAAAACCCAATTGGTTGGCTACGATACGGTTACGACCTTAGCGGCACCAATAATCGATTGCATTGATTCTCATAAGGTTGGTCGAATCAGCTGTTATAAGGTTACCGATACGGTTACCGATAAAGCACCAATGTCTCCAGCTTTTGCCATGCCTAGTGTACGTGAGTGTTTTCGTATGCGACAAAACAAAAGCCAAGCGAGCTCAGCGCCAATACTGTTTAAACTCAATTGCCAATATGATAGGCGAGAGTTTCTTAAAGCAGTCGCTGCTTTTTGTAAACACAAAAAGAGATCAATGATCCTATCCGATATTGGTCAAGGCGGTGAGGGTAATTTCTACATACATGAAAGTTTGACAAAAGCAAATAGAGCTCTAATGCATTACGCAACTCAACTGAAACGTCAAAAACTCATTTCGTCGGCATTTAGCATTAGAGGGAGAATCTATGTGAGAGTACATCACGGAAAAGAGGCAGTTTTTATGGACAGCAAAGAGTGCGTTGATGCACTTGTCAGCCAGTCAAGTCACATTACATAAAAATTAAGACAAACAATGTTGACATATTTATTATATTCTCTTCATTTTTCCCTATTTTCCCTATATATTTCTTCTTTTGTTTTTATATTGTGTATTTTTCTCTATTACTCAATTACTGCCACTGTAAACTTCCAAATTAATTGCGCCGATTTTGAATCTCAGCACGTTTAACGCAGATATGAGTTTTACTGCTGACAAAAGATGTTTAAATTTTCTCTTGAAGCTTGTTAGTAGGAAGTATACCGGGTTGCAATTATGCTACTTTAATGCTAGAAGCATTAATAATCAAAAAGTTGATTACATTAATTATATTTTGCAGGGCCTTGATATTGATGTAGTATGCATAATGGAAACATGGTTTAGTGAGTCCGTATGTGATAATACTTGTGTACTGCGTGACTATAAACTATAAAGAAATGATAGGCAAACGGGGGCGAAAGGTGGTGGAATCGGCATCTACTGCAAATCCGGGATTAATCGAAAAATTATATTTAAATCAAGTTGTGATGATCCGGTTGAGTATTTGGTGGTAGAAATTGGAGATGGTTGAAGGAAATGTTTGATCGTATGTGTTTACAATCCTAGTAGAAGATTTGATCTTAGTGGCCTTTTCAATGAAGTTGCTGAGTTAGCTCCCAAATATGAGCATGTCTTGTTATGTGGGGATTTCAATATTGATCTTCTCAATAGTGATAGCAGTTCCATTGATTTAACAGATAGGCTGATTTCTGCTGGTTTGGAAGTAATAAATAAATTTCCCACCCGCTTTGGTCATAATTGTAAATCAAGTCTGCTTGACATTATATGTGTGTCTGATCGTTCAAACGTACTTCATTGTGATCAGTTTTCCATTCCAGGTGTATCAGATCACGATATGATGTTTTTAACGTATGATTTACAGTTTAATACTGATGTACACAAACAATTTTATTACAGGGATTTTAAATCTGTTGATATTGATGCATTAAGATATGAGGCTGGCATCCTTGATTGGAACACAGCTTGATTCTTTCCAGATATAAACCAAAAACTAGACTTTTTCACTTCAAGCTTAAATTATCTTTATGATAAATATATCCCTGTAAGAATGGCCAAAGTCTCCAATAAAAAACCTCCATGGTTTACAAGAGTGGTATTACAAAGTATAAAAACGAGAAACCAGCTATACGTACGTTGGAAACGTACACCAACGCGCGAAAACTGGGAAGCATACCGCGTTGCCCGTAACAAAGCTAATATGACCACGAAAAACTCTAAAAGGCAGCACTACCGTACCAAGTTAGATGTAAACTTATCTGGCAAAGTATTGTGGAACCATCTAAAGTCTGTTGGAATTGGGAGTAAAACTAGTATAGAATGCAATTTAGACGCCAACTCTATGAATGATTACTTCTTAGAATCAAACATTATCCAAAGCAGCAGAGATTTTAAACTGAATGAAAGCTTACTACTTGCAACAGAAAAAACATTTGACTTCTCAACCGTGACTGAGTATGATATTCTAAAAAGTATTTTTTCAATTAAATCGAATCCCATTGGAGAGGACAACGTAAGCTTAAAATTTATAAAGCTGATAATTCCATTCATACTTTCAACCCTAACACACATTTTGAATTTTTCCATCACTACCTCGACGTTTCCGGACTCCTGGAAAATAGCTAAAGTTAATCCAATCTCTAAAAATCGTTCGGGTGCCATTCCATCAGATTTTCGGCCAATTAGCATACTTCCTTCTTTGTCAAAGGTTTTGGAAAGGCTAATGGTTACGCAAATAGTTGATTATCTATACAACAATAATCTTCTCGCCGAAAATCAGTCAGGATATACAAAGGGTCAAGCTGTGCAACTGCTATGCTTAAAGTAATTGATGATATTAGACCGTCCTTCGATAAAGGTGATTTAACTGTTTTAACTCTATTGGACTTCTCCAAGGCTTTTGACAAAGTTGACCATACAATACTTTTGCACAAGCTTGAAAAGTATTTTGGGTTTTCTTAAAGCGCGGTAAATCTGCTCAAAAACTACCTTAGTAATCGTTGGCAAAAGGTTGTGACTAAAAATATGGCTTCTGAGCTAAGAAGATTGCATTGGGGGTACCTCAGGGATCCATTTTGGGCCCGATTTTGTTCAGTATTTTTATTAATGATATGGTCTACTGCTGTAAAAATGTGTCCATACACCTGTATGCGGATGATGCACAAGTATATCTATCCCGTCCAACAGGACTATGTGAAGATTTGATAGCTAGAATCAATGATGATTTGCAATCAATCTCTATTTGGGCCAAATGTAATAATTTGAGTCTTAACGCAAAAAAAACCAAAGCCATATGAATTTCACACAGGTCGAATTGTGAGGAATTCTTTCCCCCAATAATTTTAGAGGACTCGTCTATAAATTTCGAGTCAGTTGTAACTAGCCTTGGTTACAAAGTTAATTCATACCTTGGGTGCTCCGATTATATAAACCAAATCATATCTAGAATTTATTTCATTCTAAGAAAGCTGTGGTACACAGCTAACTTCGTCCCGCAGGACACAAAATTACGTTTGGTGAAAACCTTTATAGTTCCACTCATTTCTTATGGCGAACTCATCTACGGGCACCTAGATAGCGCATCTGAGCGAAAACTTGCAATGGCCATAAACAGCTGTGCTAGGTATGTGTTTTGTAGGCGTAAGTATGACCACATCTCACAATTTAGTTTCAAGATACTCGATTGCAATCTGACTTGCTACTTGACGTACCGTAATCTTATATATATGCATAAGCTCATTAATATGAGAAATCCAAAGTACCTTTTTGAAAAGTTGGCTTTTGCGCATTCGATTAGAACACGCAACCTCATCGTACCAAAACATCATTATAATACTTCATCACGAACGTTTTTTGTCAGTGTTGTCAAACTCTGGAACTCTTTACCAAACAAAATTAAATCGATAACAAATCCCAGGCGCTTTAAATTGGAAATGTTTAAGTTTTTAAATATCTAAATATTTCTTCCTATTTCCTTTTACTTTTTCATTCTTATGACCTTAATTTCTGTTTTTCATATTTTAAGGAATAAATCTTTCTATACCTAAAATATTTGTTATAAGTTGTTAATTATGATTTAAATTAATGCAATTTTTATGATATGCATATACAGTAATTATTATTGTTATTAGATATTATTATTATTAATTAAACATGAAACTATTGTAAATTAATTAATGATGATGGGCTTAAAAGACAACCAACGAGTCTTATAAATAAATTGAAATTGAAATTGAGTGTAGCGAAGAGAGGCCTCCATTAATGGTCCTTCGAGCCATCCTTGGCCCACCCTTAAAGTGATAACAAAAATTATTATTAAATTAAATCGAAACAAATTTTGTTCGTTTAAAAAATAAATAAAAATTTAAAATAAAAAGGTACAAGAATGGAGACAAATATACAACAAATTAATAACTGAGTGAAGGAAGTGCGAAAAAAAAACATATATAAAATAAAAGACGAAAAAAAATAATTTTTTTCCTGTAAATTGTGCTTTTATACAAAAATTGGAAAAAAAAATATCAAGAAACTAACCAAACATCTCTTTATTTGCGCAAAAAGTAGTGCAGTGTAGCGAAGAAAGGCCAAATGAGTATTCATTTTATTCTAAGTGGAGCTGTTTTCGAACAGTAGAAGCCAGTTTGGCGAGTAGGACTGCACCACATATGTAGCTCTAAGCGGGGTAAGCTTGCAGTTTTTAGGGGGCCAAATTTGCCTTTCGCAACAAAAAGAGAAGATTTTATTTGGTTTCCCACGTGTGTGCGTATGTAAATCGCTACGCAATATGCTTTTTCCGAGGCATCACATAACCCGTGGATTTGGCTATCTTGCCCTGGAACGACATTAACCCATCGAGAGATTTCGATGTGGCAAATGGCTGGCAGATTTTCTGCGAAATGTTGCCATTTTGATAATGTTGCGGGCTTGGCACTTTCATCCCAATCGCTGCCATCCAGCCAGACAGCCAGTTAGTAAATAATCGCAACAACAAAACAGCAAGCAACCACTCTTATGTACATGTACACATTAAAGTAAACAACACTTACGTACATAGAAGGCGACGAAGAATATATCATATACACATATGTAGTCATCAGCTAAGAGAAGATGTTGTTACTCACACATACATGTATATAGCTATGTAACCAGTATGAGATACAACTGTTCTAGAAGGTGAAAGGTCTAGACCTTAGGAGATATATGCGAAAGAAGCAACAGAGGGTATTAAAACAGCGCAAGCTGAGGAATAACTAACCAGCTTGGTTTAAACACGCTATCTAGTGAAGTATAATTGTTAATTACTACTCCCAAAGTAGTCTCAATAAAGACCATTTTGCAATACTGAATATTAGAGTTATATATTCGACAGTTGGCGGCCACCGTGGTGGGATGGTAGCGTGCTCCACCTGCCACACCGTATGCCCTGGGTTCGCACCCCGGGCAAAGCAACATCAAATTTTAGAAATAAGGTTTAGATATCTTCGTAGGTTATCGCGCCTTACATTTATTTATTTTTATTCGACAGTTTAGCGATTCGAACGTTAGCAGAAGGTGTATAATTATCAGGAATTTCCCAAAATTCGTTACAATATATATATTTGTTACGTAACAATACTTCCAGTAGAGATATGGTAGTACAAAGTACACAAGTTAAACAAAAAGGAAAATCGTTATAATCCCCTTCTATTTAGTTAATATCTCCAAAAATCGTTTAGTGCCATGAAAAAAATACTTGACACGATTTACCTAGGAGTAGATCTAGACCGAGCTTCTCTTACAATTTGCGACGTGCTTTTTTTATTTTCCTAGGAAATTTAGAGATCAAGACCTGCATATTTCATGCCGGTTCCTGACGGCAGAAATATACTCGTCATGCTTGCGAAACTACTGCCGTGTGGCGGCTCCGTTTAGAAACTTTTTTTCTGACTTAAAAAGACTTTTTTAAATGCCATAAGTCGGTCAAAAATCGTTTAAATAATTTAATGTTCGTGACGTTGCCTTAAAATATATGTAAGAACACCCAATTAGGTATATAGGTTTTCGGGTTCGTCCAAACTTTAACTTCCTTACTTCTTTTCTACTAAATTCAAAACATAAGATCTCATTTAAAAAAAAAAGTTGTTTCACTTTTGATAAAACTTCCGAAGTTCTCACTTGGATCGAGTATAATCGATACTTTTTACTGAGTATGAGTACTAGCATCGATACCTTGATCCGAGTATTTTATATGAGTACCGGTATCAATACTTTTTTTAAATGTTCTATCACTATCTGTGCCTCGTTGTTTTTAAGTCGGGATATTTGCATTTTCACCTCTTCACAGTTCGAGGTTTGTCCTTGTACCTGGGCCATGCCAATGCTAAAATAGCTTGGCGCTTAGGGAATAAGCTACCTGACGCAACGTTTTCCAGCCTGGGAAACTGGCCAACGAAGGTGAGCCATAACGACCGGTATCGCTCCGTTCGCCAGTAGCGAAAGCATTGGAAATCTTCCTGCTCCGTCAGTTTACTGCGCATCTTCGCCTAGCCACTTATCAGCATGGTTTCCGCAAAATGCATAGCACTACCAGCGCTATCACAGTCAATCACGGCACTCTACTCCAAGATATAAAAGGTTCATCCTTTGCCCTTTGTATAAAAAGATGGAGTGCAAATTATTTGAACCTAGCCCACCAAATCCACGGCCACTCTGTTTCGCGACGTAGAATATTGGACGTTCACGTCGATGGTGTTGCGCTATTGACTGTTAGTCATCCAAAGATCTTAGGGGTAACATTCTGTGAAACTCTCACCTTCAAGGCGTATTCCATCGAAGTTGTATCTTAATTACAACGCCGCAACAAAATCCTCAAGTCGCTTGTCAGCAGCACTTGGGGAAAATATAAATAAACGTGTGAGTTAAGCGTGGATTGCACTCATTGCTTTAAATGTATGAAAACATTTATTTGAAGAAATTTTTATTTATAATTTATTTAATAGTTAGGGAACAATTTAAACAACGTGACATCAGGACAGATAAGCCGACAGTTGTTTGGAGTATACCTTGTAAACCTCTTCAAAGCCTTTTCTCCCGGGAGTGGGATTTGAACCCGCACTCCTACGATGGTTGAAGTGTTACAATCGCATTCAGCCACGTCATGTAAAGCGGTTTGAAAGAAACTGGTATTGTTGTTGCTTATGTTCTATTTTATAGAACTACACCGAATTAACCAATGTTGTCTATTTGTATGAGTTAAGCGGGGATTACCCTCATTGCTTTAAATGTATGAAAACATTTATTTGAAGCAATTTTTAATTTATAATTTATTTAATAGTTTGGGAAAAATTTAAACAACGCGACATCAGGACGGACAAGGCGACAGCAGTTTCGATTATACCTTATAAATCTCTTCAAAGCCTTTTCTCCCGGGAGTGGGATTTGAACCCGCACTTCTACGATGGTTGAAGAGTTACAAACGCATTCAGCCACGTCATGCCTTAGTTGTTGTAAACCTTATCCCAATTGCCTTCTTTGCATATTTTGCTTTATGCACTGTACATACTTTGTATGTAATCATGTATTTAAAGTTATGCGTCGGTAAGGCGGTTTCAAAGAAAATGTTATTGTTGTTGCTTATGTTCTATTTTATAGAACTACGACGAATTAACCAATGTTGTCTATTTGTATGAGTTAAGCGGGGATTGCCCTCATTGCTTTAAATGTATTATTTGAAGCAATTTTTAATTTATAATTTATTTAATATTTAAAGAAACGTTGCTAGCCACGTACAAAGCATTTGGCCGGCCGCTCAGCCTAATAAAATCACCAATCGCAAAAATATTTTTTAAACTAAGAATTTTTCAATTACTTTTACAATTCCTTTGAGGAATGGGAAATCTTAATTACTTTTGGCATTCCTTGTAATGTAATTGGAGATTTTCCTTTCGAAAGTACTGGGCAGAAATTACATTTGAGCAAAGTATTTGTTTTCAATTACAAACAAAAAATTGTTTGTACTCGAGCCTCAAAAGAACGACATTACTTTTGGTATCTTTTTTGAGGAAGTGAAATGTAATCAATTCCATTGCTGTGGAGGAAATAGAAATTTATTACTTTCCTCAAGTACATGTAATGGGCAATTGACGGTAATTGAATACCTAAAGTAATTATTACTACCCAGCTCTGGTGTTATAAGAACAGTGTAGTAATAAAAAGAACAAGTAAGGACGGGCAGGCCCGACGAGAGGGGGGCGGGGAATGGGGGGAGTCCCCCGGGCCGGGGCCCGCGATTTAGAGGTACTAAGTCATTTTTTTTAATTCAGGAGAGTCTTTAGTTGTTCCATGTGCAAATTTTAAGCCGAATTTCAAAAGCAACGATTATTGAAAATGATTTTTTTTCCTGGGCCTGAGGAGACAATAAAAACATCAAAGAAAAATGTATGTTTACATGAATCCGAAATCTTAAAATTTTCGCGGTGACACTGACGAAGGTTATCATCACAAAGTCTTCCAACAATATCACCAACTCTGTATCAAAAATCCAGATTATTTAAACGACTTCGATATCGGTACCGTGAATAATGAATTTTTGCGATCTGAAAAAGTCAACGGAATAATTCGTCGAGGTCATCAAAAGTGTCCTCTTATTTTTCCACGTGATTGTCATGACGAGGCATTTCCAACTTCGTTAAACAGAATCTTGCCAAATGCAGAGAAAGTGGAGCGTGACTGGTTAGTGTGAGGTGCCAGTAGCAATGCTTTTTATTGCCTACCATGTCATCTATTAAGCACCAGTACTTTAACTCGACCTAAAATGTGTTCTGCGGATATTCGAAATTCCAGGTATGGAAGAAGCTATACGATAAACTGCTATCACACAAAAATACTCAAGAGCACATTAAATGTTGTATTCAATGGCGATCTTTACAAAATCTAATTCAAAATGAGGCTACACTTATCAATGACCAGCTAATCACTGAAACTCAAAAGTGGAAAGAAATTGTGTATAGAAATATGGATACTATTTTATTTTTTGGTGAAACGGGGCCTAGCTTTCAAAGGCGATATGATCCGATACTTGGAGATCATTTGGAGAAAGTTAGGATTTCACAACAGCAGCACAAACGTTTACAAGTTCACTATCTTTCCCCAGACCTTCAGAACGAGTTTTTAGAAATTTGTGCAAAGCACGTGAGGGAACTATATCAGATCAAGGCAAGAAAGCCAAGTATGTTGCTATTATCGTTGATGTTATGCCTCATGCTAGTCACTTTGACTACGTTCATTTTAAGCTAACTCCATTTCAATTCGAAGGCAACAAATTTTACAATTCAAGAACGGTTTTTGACTTTCGTGAATTGTAACTAAAAAACTGGTCAGAAAATCGCTGATCTAATTTGCCATACTTGATTGAAGATTTTCATGCACAAGAGTACGATAACGGCGCCAATATGAAAGGAGCTTACAACGGAGCACAACGTCACATTCTCGACAATAACTTGAATGCTGATTACTCGCCTTGTGCAACCCACAGTCTGAATTTATGTAGTCTTGATGCTGCAGAATGTTGTACGGCTGCAATTACTTTTTTCGGAGTTGTACAAAAATGTTTTACTATTTTCAGCAGCACTCCACACCGATGGTACTTCCTCAAAAAAAAAAAGGACCGAGCTCTCTTTATCGTCTTTCAGCCAAAAGCCAAATTTGACTGCGCAAGCATACGGAGATGTTACCGGCATTCTCAATTACATCAACAAGTTCGAATGTATCTTGCTGTCCTCAATTTGGTTCAAAATACTGACTACCACTAATGAAAGAAACGTGGTCCTTCAAGTTAGAGACGCCACCATAGATGTTGAGGTCCGACATGTAGATGCCTTATTAGCTGATTTGAAGTTAATCAGGAACCAATGAGAAACAATTTTAAACGAATGCAAAACAGTTGCTATTCATTTGAACATCTCGCCAAAATTTTCGGGCATTCGAAAACATGGATGTAACTACGGTTCGGGCGAGCGCTGCAAAATTTGTCGAAAAATAAAAGTCGGACCTTTCTAAAAGCTTAGAATGCGAAATAATTCACTTGAAACACATTTACGAAGATAATTTTGATAAAGGTCTGTCACCATTGGAATTGCTAAATGCCATCTACATATGTTCAAAATCTGTATACGATTTTCCCCAACTTTGTGTTGCTTTACGTATCTTTTGCATATACCTGTCACTGTAGCTAGTGCAGAACGTTCCTTTAGCGTCCAATCAAGAATCAAAAACTTTCATAAATCGTGTTCATATCAAGAGCGAGTTTCAGGCATTTGTGTTGAATCCGTTTTGGCAAGACAGTAAAATTTTGATATTATTATAAAAATTTTGCAGCGAAAAAAGCAACTAAAGCCACTCTTTGATATCCGAAATTTCTATATTGAATAATTTTTATAAAAATTTTTTTCGAGCTCTAGGCCATGTATATGTAAATTAAAACTCCAATTAAAATTTATAATCATCATTAAATTTATCAGAAATGTATTAAAATGTTACCAAATAAATAGAAAACATTATTTGAAACAATATGTGGCTGTTAAAAGAGAATTTTATTTCTACGTTACAATAAAATGGTATTAATAGTAAATATTCTGTGTTATAAAAGTTATTATTCCAAGTAAAAGGGTGGAGCTTTGTCACAACGAATTTTATTTAGATGTGGGAGTGTGGTTCAGTGTAGTATACACAAGGAAAAAAACCTTAAATGACAAGGGTTACAAAAAGTATGTTATAGCTAGATAATGTTGATAAATTAGTTTATTGTTAACAATTCTAGCGAACAGTTTGTCACTGTTCAACTAGATATTGTTAATATTATTTATTTATATTTAACAATGCTTGCGACCAGTTTATCACCGTTCAACTAGTTATTGTTAATATTATTTATTTATGTAGGTTGAACAATATTAGCGACCAGTTTATCACTGTTTAACTAATATTGTTACATATGTTAGTATTTTGTTTAACTTACCTTTCAAGTGGACGAAAATCCCAAAGTGAAAGATGTCCGCTTGAGAGCGCTTCTTTTATAGCAACAGGTGCTGAGCTTTTACATTACTATTAAGAGCTTGTGTATTGTGCGCATATCATGCTCTACGTCATCGAATGTACGCAATTCTCTTCCAAAAGTGAGAAAAGCTGCTGTATAGCTGGTTGATTGACACTTAGCTGAGTTCGTTGCAAATCGTATGGACGGTAAACCTATAGTCCACACATTGTGTTGATTTTGGACAAGGATCGGTAGTTGAGCCTTAAGTTCTCTGTTTTTGCGTTCGACTGGATTAATTTCAGGGTGATAAACAGGTGTAAAAACTTGGTGAATTCCCATACAGTAAACTATTTGCTGCATAATTGCAGATACGAACTGCACGCCATTATCAGATTTAAGACGCCTAGGAACACCATATCGTAAAAAAACTTCTTCGATTAAAATTTTTGCACAATTTTCGGCAGTTGCTTCTTTTAAAGGGAACAATGTTACCCAACGACTAGCGACATCTTCTGCAATCATGATCCATTGATAGCCATCTTCTGTTTTTGGCAAAGGACCAAATAGATCTTCGGCAATAACTTCGAATCGTTGTTTGCTACTTGTTGTTTGAATCAATCCCATTGGCTTTATGTTGCTTGCTTTGTATCGCTGGCATTCAATGCAGTTTCTAACGTACTTTGTAATTTCGGCTCGCATTCCTGGCCAGAAGTAACGACTTAAAATACGTGCTATAGTTCGCTCTGCTCCATAGCGGCCAACTGTGCTGTCATCATGAGTTTCAAAATACTTCCGCGCTCGTGATCAGATACGACGAGCTGTGCGTCATCTGCATCCTCGTTTGCGTAACAATATAATACGCCGTTGTTCAAAACATAGCCACGAGTGTACCATAAGTTGGCGTTTTCGTTGGTTTCTTCTAATGAATGAATTATATTTTTCGAGTAGCTGTCCTTTAGTTGCTCTTCTCGCAGCTCATCGGGTTTATTATGTGGCAAGTCGATTTGAAAAGCATAAATGCAGTTTGTTTCAATTTCTTCCTCGTTACAGGGTGGTGATAACATATCGGCAACAGAATTCATTCTCCCTGGTGTGTAGTCGATTTTGAAATTATTCTGCTGTATTTGTAGTGCCCACCTTGCTAGGCGGCCTGTTGGTGACTTTATGGTTAATAACCATTTTAACGGTTGGTGATCGGACACCAACAACACTTCAGCGCCTTCTATATAGCCTCTGAATTTCGCACATGCCCATACCATGGCGAGGGCTTCGCGTTAGGTAGTTGAATAATTTTTCTCTGCTGTTGTCAAAAGTCGGCTCGCATATTCGATAGGGTGTTCGCATTCTTTCTCCCCCTGGATAAGAACAGCTCCCAAGGCATAAACACTTGCGTCCGCCTTAATGATGAAAGCGACATTGTCTTCAGCTAGCTTCAGGGCAAGCTTGTTGTTTAAGCTTGTTAAAAGCTTCCCTTTGTGGTGTACTCCACTTCCATTCAGCATTCTTTTTCATTAACTCCGTAAGCGGTTTGGCAATTTCAGCGAATCGGTCAATAAAGCGCCGATACCAAGAGCAGGTTTGTATGAATGATATCAATTCTTTGATATTTCTTGGTTCTTTCCTGTGTGTAATCGCCAGAGTCTTTTCTGGGTCAACTTGTATGCCTGCGGTCGTTAAGACGTGACCAAGGTATTTAACACTTGCGCAACAAAAACGACATTTACTAGAATTAACGCGCAGCTTGAACTTTTCCAGCTTCAAGAGTACGCTTTTTAGGTCGTTTAAATGTTCTGTAAATGATGGTGAACAAATGATTATATCATCAAGATATGCTAAAATGTGTACATTTGGTAGCGTTGCCTTAAAACGGTCGATTAGTCTTTGAAATGTGGAAGGTGCGTTGCGGAGACCAAACGGCATTCCCTTAAACCGGAATGTACCAAAAGGCGTAATTAGACATGTTTTACCTCGGTCTCTTTCAGCAACAGCGATTTGAAAATAACCACTTTGAAGATTTGGAATGGTCATAAATTTTGTGCTTTTTGCAGCGTGCTATAGGTCATTCATACGAGGTAAGGGGTATCGGTCGGGCTTTGTTATAGCATTTAACTTGCGATATTCCACACATACACGAGTGCGACCATCTTTTTTAGACACCATAACCACAGGTGATGACCACGCTGACTCACATTCTTCTATAACATCGTTTTCGAGCAATTTGTGAATCTCAGCTTTTAGTTCCTTTAAATTAGTAAATGATAATCTATACACTGGTGATGCAATCGGCTCGTGGTCGCCAGTATCAATAAAATGTTGTGTATATGGCGTCGGTTCACACGACGCGGCAAAAACTTTTACGTGGGATTGAAGCATATTGTCGAGTTCAATTTTCTCTGATACTTCCAACCCTGAGCCATCTTTTTCCTTCAGTACTTTAAAATCAATAGAAAATAAGTCTACCTTATCAGCAATGTTTTGTTTATAGGTAACACCAGTAAACAAATTGGGCTTTCAGGTGTAATCATGTTGGGTGGAATCGAATCTCTAAAAATACTTTGTACAATACGCGGTGAGTAATCGTTTGGCAAATCAGGACCATAATACTCAAACTCGGACATATACACTTTTTGATGTTCAACTTCTCTGAATGCCGCTTCCTCGGGCTTACGTTTTGTTGAGCTTACTTGTATAATTTCAATAATTTTTAATTCTAGTGGCAATGGGGAAGCGAAATCGAAATGTTGCGTTGGATTACTTTCAAAGAAACAGTACCTTTGACCCATATTTAAAATTATTTCCGCTTGTTCCAAGAAATCTGTGCCAATTAGCGTTTTGTTGCCAACTTATTCTGGTAGGATCATAAATTGAATTTTGAAGGTACGCCCATCTATTACTATATCGCAATTAGTTGTAAGGCATTTTTTAAGTTTCGTACTTCCGTCGGCAAGAGGGATTCCGCATTCAACTTTGCGGTATGTGCACCCTTTAAAATCCATTACGCACTTCAAGTTTGCGCTAGCTACACTAGTTCGAGCGCCACTATCAAAATACACTTGTCCAGATACCCCAAACAGACTTACATTTGCAATCGGAATGTCTCTTCCAACTGGAACTGTTATGGAATTGAAACTTACCGAACCATGGCTAGTGGACAGTTTATTTGAACAATTTGGACAGTTTGCGCGGGTAACACCAGGTGCGTTGCATCCATAACAAGCATAAGTCGGCTTTGTTACTATTGCATTAGCAATTGCTTGTGTTTGCGCTACTTTAATTTCTTCATTTTTCTTTTTGAAACACGCTTCTGCGCTATGCCCTTTTTTGCGACAAAAAGCACATCGTACCGGACCACTTGCGTTAGCAACAGCTTTATCGGTGTTCACGGTCAACATTTTGTGTTCGCGCAGGGTAATCTCTGCTTCTCTAGCTTCGGCCAACAAATTGTCGAATGTATTAATGCGCCTACGACACACCCTGTCCCTAATTTGCAAATGAATCATGCCAAACAAAATGTCGATTTGGACGGATTCACTCGGAGCATCCGAGAGTTGAGAAAAAAGAGCACGCTTTTTGCGAACAAGTGTCAGTCGGTTCATTTTTAGCTTGTTTTGTTTCTACGATTTCGAAATATATTCACCAGTCACGTTTAGGGGGACAAAAAGATTCGCGCAACATACGCACAACATCTTCAAAAGTGTTAGGTGCCTGTACACCGCACCACCATTCTGCTGCGTCACCCCCTAGAATCATGGGAAGACCGGTGGTAGCGTCAGCATCACTTATTTTTTCTACAGCTTTAAACGTAGTTACGGCTGCAATGAACTCCTCAACTTTTGTGGAATCGCGTTCACCTGCGTAACGAGCAGTGCAAGTGCTTAACGAACCACTACGTTCACTACATCGGCTTACAATATTGGCAAGCTCTTGAAACTGTTCGGGAGACAAATTAGCCATTTTATTGTTACTAATATTAGTTCGCTTTGCAATTCTATCGCTTCGACGATATGTACTTAAACTACTCGAGAGGTTTGGCACGATGCTGGGCGCCAATTATAAAAGTTATTATTCCAAATAAAAGGGTGGAGCTTTGTCACAACGAATTTTATTTAGATGTGGGAGTGTGGTTCAGTGTAGTATACACAAGGAGAAAAACCTTAAATGACAAGGGTTACAAAAAGTATGGTTATAGCTAGATAATGTTGATAAATTAATTTATTGTTAACAATTCTAGCGACCAGTTTGTCACTGTTCAACTAGGTATTGTTAATATTATTTATTTATGTAGGTTTAACAATATTAGCGACCAGTTTATCACTGTTCAACTAGTTATTGTTGATATTATTTGTTTATGTAGGTTGAACAATATTAGCGACCAGTTTATCACTGTTCAACTAATATTGTAACATATGTTAGTATTTTGTTTAATTTACCTCTCAAGTGGACGAAAATCGCAAAGTGAAAGATGTCCGCTTGAGAGCACTTCTTTTATAGCAACAGGTGCTGAGCTTTTACATTGCTATTAAGAGCTTGTGTATTCTAATTTTAAAAGTTGTGTATATGTGTATCGTAACTAACATATATTGTGGAACATATTGTAGTGCTTTTGTGTATCATAACTAACATATGTTGTGGAACATTTGTAGTGCTTTTATATTAACAGGGTTGTCGTTGACAACTAATAGTACTGACTGAGCATTTATACTATTAAAAGTAAATACTTATACTCCTAAATTATACTTATGCTACAGTGTTAATTTTATTGTCAGCTCTTAGTCCAAAAATTATTTAGTTGATGTGGCGAAAATTTTTTGATGTAATCCATCAATAATGAATCATGAATGAGACGTCATTAATTCAAGTTAATCAAATGTATTAGTGGATTTTTATAGGGGGCCCGGAAATTGTTTAGTCTCGGGGCCGGATTTTCTCTCTACGGCCCTGAGGACGGGACCTCATACCTTTCATGAATGGGGCTGAACAATAATCTTATCCCATTCGTAATATCCAAATAATCGTCTGTATAAGATAAGAAATATATAGTGAACAGATGTACATACTAATCGATTTTTAAGATAAACATAAAATAAAATAATAAAAAAAAAATGTTTAAGTTAAACGGTTTTATTTAAAACAATATAGGTCGATTTCTATTCATGTATGTATTATCTGTTGCAAATATGGACCAAATCGGACCACAAACACGATTTTTTTGAATATCTCGGTCCCTTCGCCACCAATCGGTGAATTTTTCACAGGTCGCTTTCTATTCTTGTATGTATTATGTGTTCCAAATATGAGCCAAATCGGACCACAAATACAATTTTTTGAAATGTTTTGACCAATGCGCCACCTATCGGAGATTTTTCTTCTTATTGCATTTTCATCGGGTTCTGAACTATATTCCAAGTTTGTAGCTTATCGGGAAGTTACTTAACTTTCCATTACAAAATTCGTGCCGCCCAACCAGCCTGTCAAGTCAACCTAAATAAAACCGTTTAAAAATAGGTAGGTACTTTGTGTGAGGGTGCAAAAACTATGACCCCCTCCCAAAAGGTCGAGAAATTTATTTTTCAAATATTTGACAGAACAAAAATCAAATATCCACAGAAAACAAATATTCAAATGTTCAATACTTAATTTTGGCATTTCACGATGAACGGCAATTTAAACATGAATACCGCTTTTATAAAAATAAAAAAAAATTTATGAAACTTTTTGATACCATTCGGTGAAATTTGAAGCTTGTAGCTGCGAAAATGGGGCAGAAATTACGAAAAGTTTCTTATCTGAACAATCGGTTGTATGAGATATATACTATATAAACCACTGAATTAAACAATTTTTTCAGACAACAATGAATGCTCTATACGTAAGAATTCGGTGAAATTTGAAGCTTTTAGCTTTTAAAATGGGGCAGAAATTACGAAAAGTTTCTTATCTGAATAATCGGTTGTATGAGATATATGCTATATATATTACCGATCTATACAATTTCTATACGTAAGCATTCGGTGATATTTGAAACCTCAGCGTGATTTGCACACGGAGTATATTAACTTTGATTGGATAACGGTTGGTTGTACAGGTATAAAGGAATCGAGATAGATATAGACTTCCATATATCAAAATCATCAGTATCGAAAAAAAATTTTATTGAGCCATGTTCGTCCGTCCGTCCGTCCGTTAACACAATAACTTAAGTAAATATTGATACATCTTCACACGAGCTTATCTGAATTGGTATTGAAAATGACCGAAATCGGATGATAACCACGCCCACATTTTATATATATAACATTTTGGAAAACACAAAAAACCTGAATATTTAGTAAATAACACACCTAGAATGTTGAAATTTGACACGTGGACTGAGATTGAGACTCTTTATTATAATTTGAAAAAAAATTTAAAATGGGCGTGGCCCACTAGTGATAAAATTAATTTTACAAATATTATTAATCATAAATCAAAAATCGTTAAACCTATCGTAACAAAATTCGGCAGAGAGGTTGCCTTTACTGTACGAAATGCTTTGAAGAAAAATTAACGAAATCGGTTAAGGACCACGCCCACTTTTATATAAAAAATTTTTAAAAGGGCCGTGGGCGAATAAAATAAGCTATATCTTTGCAAAAAAGAGCTTTATATTAATGGTGTTTCATTTCCCAAGTGGATTTATAACAATAAATAGGAAAAATTAAAAATTAAAAAAAAAATGGGCGTGGCATCGCCCGTTTTATGACTAAGCAATTTTCTATGTTTCGGGAGCCATAACTCGAAGAAAAATTGGCGGATCGTAATAAAATTGGGTACACAAATTTTCCCTGTAGCAGGAAATATTTCTGGAAAAATGGGCGAGATCGGTTAAAGACCACGCCCGCTTTTATATAAAAGATTTTTTAAAAGGTCGTAGATGAAAATAATAAGCTATATCTTAGCGAAAAAGAGCTTTGTATCAATAGAATTTTACTTTCTAAATTGAATTATAACATTAAATTGGAAAACACTAAAATTTTTGAAAATGGGGTGCACCGCCCTTTTATAACTAAGCAATTTTTTATGTTTCGGGAGCCATAACTCGAAGAAAAATTAATATATCGTAATGAAATTGTGTGCACATATTTTCCTTATAGCAGAAAATATTTCTAGTAAAAAGGACGGGATCGGTTAAAGACCACGGCAACTTAGATATAAAACAAGTTTAAAAGGGTCGTAGACTAGAATCAATCAATATCAATGATATTTCACTTATCAAGTTTTATTGTAAAGGGAAATGGGGAGACATTTTTTTTTAAACGGGCGGTGCCACGTGTTATGTAGAAAAGTAATCTTCGAGTATGCCGCATAACATACTTTGTTCTACATGTCATCATTAATCAAACTCTACGTTTTTATATGTACATATATTATATATTTTTACTTACCAATATTTGATTTGCTTAAAAATAAGTATCAAAAATATATCAAACACTAACCTTATTAAACTATTTTATGAGCTCGAGGCCTTTTCCAAATAAAAACGCAGTATAAATATTTTATATTTTTATTTTTATTTTATATTTGATATTTCGACTTCAGTCTGAAGTCATCATCAGGACTGTGAAACAAAACAAAAACAAAAATTATAACATTCTCAAAAATCAACCCTAAAACAAATATCACTTACACAATTGAGTATGTTATGCAGACTAACCATATGTGCGAAAATTAAGATTGTTGGAGACAAATAATCTTACGAAAATATAAACAAAATTTCAAAGCACCGTAAATGTAAACAAAATTTTTGCAAAAACAAAAGTACATGGAGTGGCTAAAAGTACGACATACAAGCATACATATATACATATATCATCTGATTTTCCTATTGTTGTGGGAGAGATCTTCCTACCGCGCATTGTTGTTGCCTTAAAACTAAGTTCCGATACACATGTGGGCAGTGGTCAGTGTCCGCTTTAAAATTCATCCTAGTACTATTAGGGGTGTTCGCTATATGAAGCATTTCCAAAGTAAATCTTTTATTATAATTTCTCTCCTCCTGTAAAATAGTTACATTATCGAAGTCTGGATAATGCCCCGTATCTTTACAATGGGCTGACAAATTGTTTCTGAATAATTGTTTCTTAACTTAATATTAGATCTATGAGCGGAAATCCTTGTCTTGAGTTTTTATTTTGTTGTCCCCACATATACCTTGTCGCATACGTGGGACCCGTCACCATTACACGGAATTCTATAAACAACGTCGGATTTCTCATGCTTTGGTATTTTATCTTTTGTACTGCTGTAGACCTTTCTAAGAGTGTGATTATATGTCGATGCTATTTGGTATTTTTCCCGATTGTAAAGATTTGAGTATTTTATTCGGTTCGTTACGCCCGGCACATGTATGATTTATATATTTTATCTCCCGAAGTTTGTCTAATTTTATCATTGTTGAACCTGATCACGGAATTTCTGAACAATTTGTTGATTATCTTTATGGGGAATTCATTATTTCTCAGAGTTTCTTTAACAATTTCGATATTCTTCTTGTGAAAAATCTTGTCACTTATTGAGAGAACTCTTCTTATGAAGTTACTCGCCGTATTTATAATAGTTCTATATTCGTGTTTTGAGTTAAAGTTTATGAGTCTACCTGATGCGGTCGCCTTTTATACCAGTGCAGTAAGCAGCAGTGCAGTAAGCAGCAGTGCAAACCCTCCACGAATATATGGTTTGCCAAAAATCCATAAAGAAAGGGTACCTCTCCGACCGATTTGCTCGTCCATAAACTCGCCGACCTACAATTTATGCAAATATGTAGTAAACATACTTAAGAATATAGCAAACACCTCCAAGTATAACGTTAAAGACTCAATTGATGATGACACTTAAGTGTCATTTGATGTGGTTTCTTTATTTCCGAGCATTTCAGTAGAATTGGCCTTGGAGATAATTTCCTCTAAGTGGAATGATATAAAAGAACATACACGTATACCAAAGGAACTATTTATAACAATTATCAAGTTTTGCATTAATGAGAACCGATATTGCAAATACAATGATAAAATATATGAACAGCGTTCAGGGATGCCCATGGGATCGCCAGCAGCACCTGTCGTAGCGGATATAGTAATGGAGGAACTATTATCCAAATTCGTAATGGAATCCACCAAAAATCCCCGCTTACTAACTAAGTACGTGGATGACTTGTTTGCGGTTGTTAAAACAGAGGAGGTGGAAAATATGCTTAAGAATCTTAATAGCTGCAACAAATCAATAAAATTCACAATAGAATTAGAAAAGGATGGAAAAATACCATTCTTGGATACACTTGTTATAAGGAAGAATAACATGCTGCTTATTGACTGGTATAAAAAGCCGACCGCATCAGGTAGACTCATAAACTTTAACTCAAAACACGAAAATAGAACTATTATAAATACGGCGAGTAACTTCATAAGAAGAGTTCTCCCAATAAGTGACAAGATTTTTCACAAGAAGAATATCGAAATTGTCAAAGAAAATCTGAGAAATAATGAATTCCCCATAAAGATAATCAACAAATTGCTCAGAAATTCCGTGATCAGGTTGAACAATGATAAAATTAGACAAACATCGGGAGATAAAATATATAAATCAGTAGTACATGTGTCGGGCGTAACGAACCGAATAAAATACTCAAATCTTTACAATCGGGAAAAATACCAAATAGCGTCGACATATAATCACACTCTTAGAAAGGTCTACAGCAGTACAAAAGATAAAATACCAAAGCATGAGAAATCCGACGTTGTTTATAGAATTCAGTGTAATGGTGACGGGCCCCACGTATGCGACAAGGTTTATGTGGGGACAACAAAATTAAAACTCAAGACAAGGATTTCCGCTCATATATATCATATATTAAGTTAAGAAACAATTATTCAGAAAATAAGACGGCCTTGTCAGCCTATTGTAAAGATACGGGGCATTATACAGACTTCGATAATGTAACTATTTTACAGGAGGAGAAAAATTATAATAAAAGATTTACTTTGGAAATGCTTCATATAGCGGACACCCCTAATAGTACTAGGATGAATTTTAAAGCGGACACTGACCACTGCGCACATGCGTATCTGAACTTAGTTTTAAGGCAACAACATTGCGCGGTAGGAAGATCTCTCCCACAACAATAGGAAAATCAGATGATATATGTATATATGTATGCTTGTATGTCGTACTTTTAGCCACTCCATGTATTTTTGTTTTTGCAAAAATTTTGTTTACATTTACGGTGCTTTGAAATATTGTTTATATTTTTGTATGATTATTTGTCTCCAACAATCTTAATTTTCGCACATATGGTTAGTCTGTATAACATACTCAATTGTGTAAGTGATATTTGTTTTATGGTTGATTTTTGAAAATGTTATAATTTTTGTTTTTGTTTTTGTTTTGTTTCACAGTCCTGATGATGACTTCAGACTGAAGTCGAAATATCGAATATAAAATAAAAATATTTATACTGCGTTTTTATTTGGATAAGGCCTCAAGCTCATAAAATAGTTTAATAAATTTTAAAGATGAAAGGCCAATAATAACTTTTTAAAAAATTTTCAAACACTAACCGCAAAATGAACTGAAATGAAAAATTTGAAATGGGTAATTCCAGCATATAGTATAAGGGATTGTTGTGACAATTAGTGAAATCGAGAACTAAGTTATTTAGGTCGAGTATCTTCATGCGCCGAATTATTAATTTCAAACATTTTTTTAGTTATACACTATGAAATTCTCACAATTTTATTACATTCCAAAAACTTGTAAATATCACGAATGGCAACTATCAGTTAGTTTAATTAAATGTCAACTTACTTCCCTAAGCGCCATCTGTTGGTAAGTAGTTAAATGGTTAGATGTCGTTTTCAAAGTGAACGTATGCCTCTATTGTTCAACGGTAGCAAATTACCGTGGTGAGATATCTTTTTGCTATGGTGAGAAATCTTTCTAATAGTAATCTGTGAGAAATTGCAGTTATTCATTTCATATTTGCCAAAAATATGCGTTTAAATATATTTTGCTAGAATTTGCCACGGTGCCTTGATATTGCATTTCAATTTTATTAGCGTGTGTGAAATTAAGAAAATTAAGTCCAATCATGTGTATGATTTTTTTACGAAGATTTTTAACTGTAATGTTCTCCTTTAAAGCTTTAATAGAATATGAGTAAGTAGAGTACTATTTCGTATAATTACCCCAACCATAAATGGCAACCCTACTCAAAAATGTCCCTATTGTAATGCGGAGTGAAATACCTTTCGTTTGATACCCATATCGGCATATCTCATGAAATTTGTCTTTAATAAATTGAAGAGAAAAACGAAACATCGCAGACAATTACCAGCACAGACTTGAACACGATTTTGGCTGCAATATCTGCACAAACATCGACAGTAACATCCAAGATGGAAGCACAGGAGACACGCATAACAGAAATGTCATCACAAATATCCACAAATATGTCAGCACTGAAGAACAGAAGATATATATGGCATCCTAACTGGAAGAGCAGAAGACATATATGGCATCCCAACTGGAATCACAGGAAAATGACGTCAGAAATGACGTCGCAAATGTCATCTCAACTGCAAGACCAAAATACATATATGGCATCTCAATTGGAAGCGCAAGAGGCACGTATATCTGAAATTTAGGCAGAAATTCTGGAACAGGTATTCACAAAACTGGAAGCGCAGGATGCAAAAATGGCTCAATTTCAGGCAGAAGAAGATGATTTAAAAGGTCGTATGGAGCAGTTACAACTAAATCGCCCAGCTGTTTCAGCAAGCAATCCAAAGGTAAAAACACCATCCTTTGACGGTTCTGTTCCTTTCAAGGCCTAAAAGCTACAGTTTGAGAAGATCGCAGCAGTGAACAACTGGAATGCTGAAGATAAAGTTGCTGCACTGTTCGTGGCATTGAAAGGGCCTACAGCTGAAATCTTACAAACCATTCCAGAGGGCGGACGGAACTGGTATGAAGCATTGATGGGTGTTCTAGAGAGACGATACGGAACTGAGAATAGGATACAGATATACCAGAAAGCTGGCACATTTAGCGAATGCGGACGCACCCGTGGAATACGCTGAAAGGGTAAAGATTCAGAGCTTTATAAATGGCATACGGGACGTCGAAACAAGGCGAGCTACATACGCAAACCCAAAGCCAACATTCGCACAAACGGTGTCACAAGCTCTGATTCAGGAAACAGCGTCGCTTCTGTGTAAGCCATTTTTTAAAGCACGCCGTGTGGAAGTAGAAAGGCCAGAGTGGGTAGACGCAATACTGGAGGCGCTGAAAGGATCGCAAAAGCGGAGTGAAAGAGTTATCAAATGCTTCCAATGCGGGAAGCCCGGTCACATTGCAGGTCATTGCGATCTTGGTCCTAATAGTTCCAACAATGTGGGTGGGAGTAAACGCAAAGCTGGAGGAGATGAGCAAGAGCGTGTCAGATGTAAAGAACGAAAACTTGCCCCAGCTTTTGAATGTCCTGTGATATCTGTGTCGCAAATTGGAAGAAAATCGAGCAGTCCTGCCGTCAAAGGAAAGCTGGATGGCAAGGAGCGTGTACCACTGTAGATACGGGCGCATCTCATTCCTTAATCCGATCTAACTTGGTCAACAGGAGAGTAAAGCCGTTACCTGGAGCAAGGTTGCGTACGGTCACTGGCGAGTATAACCAAGTCCAAGGAGAAGTGGTATGTGAGGTATTAATTGGAAGGGTCATCGTTCTACACAAATTCATTGTGGCGGAGATTGTTGATGAAGTCATATTGGGAGGGGTCTTCTTAGTTGCCCATGACATCAGGATCGATATGCGGAGAAAGGTTATGCGCTATAAGAACCAGGATATACCACTTTAGTTTGGAGAAAGGGTTCAGCAGTAATCGGGTACTGGTGGAGAAGACTCGACAAAGACCACGAAAGTCAAAGGTAAAGGTTGATGGAGCGAATGGGCCAAATAAAGCGAAATCAAAATTATCTGCGAGGGAAACACTAGTATTGACAAACACTGATGGACGCACAAAAACGAAGGAACGAATTTCCCAGAAAGAATGAGAGGGTAGTTTCAAGCCAGGGCGCACCACTGTTGTGAAACGTGGGAACAATACTGATTATGCGAAGCCAATCCGTCAAGCGCAAGCTCTGCGAATTAGTTCATTAGCCAAACAACAGAGTGCGAGGAAACGATCCAGGATAATGAGTAGTAAGATGAAACGCAGGTACGATGAGGACAATAATTCGGAAAGTTTCTTGAAGGGAGATTTGGTACTGTTATACAACCCTCACCGGCGGAAATGTGTTCCATCCAAATTTCGGTGCAGTTGGGAAGGCCCGTATTAAGTTGTGAAGAGGACCAGTGTTACCATCTACCGCATACAAACCATTGGGAAACCACGAAGTAGAAGAGTGGTACATTTGGAGATGCTAGCGGCGTTTAGATCGAGAGATTTGTCTGATCGGGACGATCAGACTTAAGTGGAGGGCAGTGTTACGAATATTAGCAGCACTAAGGGGTACTGCCATCTCTAAGCCGATGCTAAGCAGTGACTTGATGCACATCAATAATTCAATCATTATGTCTACACATATGTACGTACACGCAGAGAGAAGCAACGAACAAACACATGCAGATATCTTATCTGAGATATGCAATATAATTGTGGAAGTGTCGCTCACAAACACACGCGCATGAGCTGGGAGAGAAGCTATAAAAAGTGTGCATCTCTAGTTATAGTTGAGAAACTTATAGCAGATAACGAACTAGTAGATTCTAGAATAGAACCGCCTAGAAATATCAACGAGTAAACCAAACAGTATAAAAGGCGACACCAGTAGCGGCGCGAGAATCAGTTTTGATTAAGCAGATAGCGTGCAATAACAGAGTTATTTATTGTGAAGTACTTTAATAAAGGCCATTTTGCATTATTGAATATTGCAGTTATTTATTCAACAGTTTAGTGATTCGAACTTAGCAGCAGGTTGCTGCTGACTCTGCCTCCCCCCCCCCCCCCCCCTTCTCTTAACTTTTTCCTAATCCTTTTACTCACTCCTCCCTCCGTCTTTTTCGCTTCATCTATCTCCATCTTCGTCTCATTCTATCTCTTTCTCAATCTCCTTCTCTCTTTTCTCTTCACTCAATTCCTTCTCATTCTTCTGCATCCCTTATTGACTGTCCCAGAATGTGGTATGTATTTTATTCCAGTCCCAGTGCCACTCCGAGTCTCAGTCCCAGTCCTAGTCCTAATCCCAGTCCCAGTCCATCTCTGGATAATATATTACTCTGTACTAAAGCACTCACCAACAGCTTTCATTTGATATCTATATTGTATAAACACTGTCTAGGCATTCACTTGCCCACGTTTTGGCCTATATCTCGAGACCCTAGTCACCCAGGGGTATGAAAATTACCCTCTACGCAAGCGCAGATCAACAGCTTTCATTTGTTATCCATATACTATAAACACTCGGGTCCACGTTTCGGCCTATATCTCGAGACCCTGTACTTCGATCGCAACCAAACCTATGTAGTAACTACCGCGTGAGGTTTACGCAACTTTTGTGAAAGTTTGAACAAAATCGACAGACGCATCTCTTCAAACACCGGCGACCAACTAACACACATTTTAGCCTTTCTTTTTATATATATAGATCTTTATTTTTCACACTTCACTATAATATTAAAACGAAATGCAGATTTTCGTTGCTTTTGAAATTCGGCTTAAAAATTGCACATGGAACAACTAAAGACTCTCCTGAATTAAAAAAAATCTCATAGTACCTCTAAACCGCGGCCTCCTCAGAATTTTTTCAGACAACAATGAATGCTCTATACGTAAGCATTCGGTGGAATTTGAAGCTTCTAGCTATGAAAATGGGGCAGAAATTACGAAAAGTTTCTTATCTGAACAATCGGTTGTATGAGATATATACTATATAAACCACCGATCTAAACAATTTTTTCAGACAACAATAATGCCCTGTACGTAAGCATTCGGTGAAATTTGAAGCTTTTAGCTTTTAAAATGGGGCAGAAATTACGAAAAGTTTCTTATCTGAATAATCGGTTGTATGAGATATATGCTATATATATTACCGATCTATACAATTTTTTCAGACAACACTGAATGCTCTATACGTAAGCATTCGGTGATATTTGAAGCCTCAGTGTGCTTTGCACACGGAGTATATTAACTTTGATTGGATAACGTTTGATTGTACAGGTATAAAGGAATCGAGATAGATATAGATAGACTTCCATATATCAAAATCATCAGTATCGAAAATAAAATTTGATTAAGCCATGTCCGTCCGTCCGTCCGTCCGCTAACACGATAACTTGAGTAAATATTGATACATCTTCACCAAATTTGGTACACGAGCTTATCTGGATTGGTATTGAAAATGACCGAAATCGGATGATAACCACACCCACTTTTTATGTATATAACATTTTGGAAAATACAAAAAAACTGACTATTTAGTAAATAATAAACCTAGAATGTTGAAATTTGACATGTGGACTGATATTGAGACTCTTTATTAAAATTTGAAAAAAATTTTAAAATTGGCGTGGCACCGCCCACTAGTGATAAAATCAATTTTACAAATTTTAATAATCATAAATCAAAGGTCATTAAACCTATCGTAACAAAATTTGGCAGGGAGGTTGCCTTTACTATAAGGCATGCTTTGCAAAAAAATTAACGAAATCGGTTGAGGACCACGCCCACTTTTATATAAAAGATTTGTAAAAGGGTCGTGGACGAATAAAGAAGCTATATCTTTGCAAAAAAGAGCTTTATATCAATGGTGTTTCATTTCCCAAGTGGATTTATAACAATAAATAGGAAAAAATTTAAATTTAAAAAAATAGGCGTGGCATCTCCCAATGACTAAGCAATTTTCTATGTTTCGGGAGCCATAACTCGAAGAAAAATGAACGGATCGTAATAAAATTGGGTACACAAATTTTCCCTATAGCAGGAAATATTTCTAGAAAAATGGACGAGATCGGTTAAAGCCTACGCCCACTTTTATATAAACGATTTTTTAAAGGGTCGTAGACGAAAATAATAAGCTATATATGAGCGAAAAAGAGCTTTGTATCAATAGAACTTTACTTTCTAAATTGAATTATAGCATTAAATTGGAAAACACTAAAATTTTTGAAAATGGGGTGCACCGCCCCTTTTATAACTAAGCAATTTTCTATGCTTTGGGAGCCATAACTTGAAGAAAAATTAACATATCGTAATGAAATTATGTACACATATTTTCCTTATAGCAGAAAATATTTCTAATAAAAATGGACGGGATCGGTTAAAGACCACGGCAACTTAGATATAAAACAATTTTAAAATGGTCGTAGACTAGAATAATAAGCTATAACTTAGCAAAAAAATAGTTTTGAATCAAGGATATTTCACTTATCAAGTTTTATTGTAAGGGGAAATGGGGAGAAATTTTTTTTAAACGGGCGGTGCCACGTGTTATGTAGAAAAGTAATTTATCTGAAATGAAATATACAATTGAAGCTCACCCTAAGTAAATAATGTTCGGTTGCACCCGAACTAAGAAACTTTTACTTGCTTCTATTATGGTTAAAATCTAGTCCCTAGGCGACCGAGCTTTTCTCGGCAATCTTCGAGTATGCCGCATAACATACTTTGTTCTACATGTCATCATTAATCAAACTCTACTTTTTTATATGTACATATATTATATATTTTTACTTACCAATATTTGATTTCCTTAAAAATAAGTTTCAAAATTATATCATACACTAACCGCAAAATGAACTGGAATGAAAAATTTTAAATGGGTAATTCCAGCCTATAGTATAAGGGATTGTTATGACAATTAGCGAAATCGAGAACTAAGTTATTTAGGTCGAGTATCTTCATGCGCCGAATTATTAATTTCAAACATTTAGTTATACACTATGAAAGTCTTACAATTTTATTACATTCCAAAAACTTGTAAATTTCACGAATTCAGTTAGTTTAATTAAATGTCAACTTACTTCCCTAAGCGCCATCTGTTGGTAAGTAGTTAAATGGTTAGATGTCGTTTTCAAATTGAACATATGCCTCTAGTGTTGAACGACAAACCTGCTGCTAGCAAAAACCCGAGTAGACCCACTGAAAACTCTTTTTCTTCAACGATTGGATCTTTTCGGAGCCGTGATGTTAGCGGAAATCACAGAAACAATTTTCAGGAACCTCCAACTGGGATCAGCGAAAGTTCACTTTTGGACGGATTCAACTATCGTACTCGCATGGATACGAAAGCCGCCCTGTTCCTGGTCAACCTTCGTCGCACATCGGATCACCAAGATCATCGACATGGTCGGTAGAAAGGACTGGCTTCACGTGAACTCGGAGTCAAACCCAGCAGATTTAGGCAGTAGAGGATTACCTGCGTCTGAGTTGGTCAACAATTCGTTGTGGTGGCAGGGACCTTCCTGGCTTCAAGAAGACACTTCTCAATGGCCAGTACAAGAAAGTGCCTACATCACCTCCGTAGAGAAAAAGAAGGCGAAGACCTGCGCAACGACAACCGTACATACTACCGATGTTCTCCAACGCTGATGAGATTCTACCGAGGAATTCACCCCGAAACAAAAAATCCATTTTAGGTCAAGTCACCTTTAATCTCCCCTAATGAGGTCAAATCAGTAACTCAACTTGTCACTAAAATCTATCAGAAACAACATTGTAGTTCAGAATATAAAGATTTAAAGGCCGGAAAACCAATTGAAGGGAAAAGTGCAATACTCTCACTTAATCCCTACTTAGACCAAAATGGCATCATTCCGGTAGGAGGGCGACTCGGGGCGTCACAGGACTTAACTTTTAATGAACGCCACCCAATCTTCCTCCCATACAACTGCAGGTTATCCCGTCTGACAGTACTAATGTTTCATCAACAAAGTCTGCATGGGGAAAACCAACTCATGTTACGTCTGATACGCACCCAATACTGGATACCTAATGTAAAAACCATGATTAGGGCAATCATTAACAATTGCAAGGTTTGCACCATACATCGAAAACGGGCTCAGACCCAGCTTATGGGTATTCTCCCTCGCGAACGCACGACTTTCAGCCGGGCATTCACGAATACTGGAGTTGACTTCGCCGGACCCTTCGACATCAAAATTTATCGCGGCAGGAGGTGTCGACTATCCAAAGGCTATGTTTGCCTTTTCGTGTGTTTTTCCACACGAGCAATTCATCTGGAGGCCACTACTGACCTAAGTACACCATCATTTCTCGCGGCATTTGCCCCTTTTGTATCTAGGCGCGGATGTCCAAAAAATATGTACTCCGACAATGGTACGAAATTTGTTGGAGCGTCACAATCCTTACGATCAGATTTCAAGAATTTCATCTCACAAGCGCGAGAGAACGCTGTCTCCAAATACAGCCACCAGTCACTCACTTGGCATTTCATCCCTGCGGGCGCTCCACATATGGGAGACTGGAGTGAAAAGCTTCAAAAGCCACTTCAAAAAGATAGCCTCACCACACAAATTCACCTTCGAGGAATTCCACACACTCTTGTCCCGCATTGATGCATGCCTGAGCTCGCGGCCGCTCAGCCCGGTATCCAGTGACCCAACGGACCTAGAGCCGCTTACCCCAGGTCACTTCCTCACAGGCAGCCAGCTACTGGCTCCGCCAGAACGAGATGCGAGTGAGAGCTCTGCCTCGATGATCAATCGGTGGCAGAAACTCAAAGGCCTTCATCACACTTTTTGTAAACGATGGAAAGTGGAATATCTATCCGAACGTCAGAAACGAGTGAAGTGGAAGCATCCCAAATAAAATATAAAAGTGGGGATCTCGCTGTCCCCAAAGAAGTCAACTTATCTCCCAACGAATGGAGGTTAGGTCGAGTTGTCAACGTACACCCCGGCGAGGATGACCGAGTACGCGTCAAGTCAGACGACCATTGGTCAAACTGATCCTTCTTCCAACGGAGGAGATGGATTGCGAGAAGACGAACAGCTCCTCCTAACAATCCCTACGTCCCTCTACCTGCCGCCTTACAAAACCCCAAAAACAAAAAAAAAAATTCTATTCACCCAGACCACCCAAATTCACTCGCTCCCCAGAGCGAGGACACTAATTTTCCCACAATTCACTCACTAACCCATAGCGAAGACACCAGAACGATAACCCAGTTCTTGTTCACCCCGAACGAGGCCAACACAAAAATAACCCAGCTCTCGTTCACCCCGAACGAGGCCACCAATCCTAACGCAGATCCGCGATCTGCCACCAGAAGCTAAAGGGACTCGGCCCATTTTGTTTTCATTCAAATTCGGATGAAAACTCACAATACTTTCAAATATTCTTAAAAATTTAAGCGTTCAGCTTCATAGCTCATAAATTTTTAGTGCAAGGAAATGCATAAAGGCTATAAATCTGCATTCAGCGTTGAAAATTGTTTGAATAAATTTAAGCAATATTTTGCAGATGGCTTAAGTTCGAATAGAATATTTCATATACCCTATATATATAGGGAAATCTAAAATAATGCAAAATTCTTTAAAAGCAATGAGAATCTTGGGTTTTAGTACCTGAACATCGACAACACTACTCAAAACCTCCGGGGAGTGTCTTTATCCCCATCTAAAAAATTTCAAACATCAAGTCTACGCTAGTGTGTGTCTATATATTACGCCTCTTGCAGTTGCTTATGTGTTTATTAAGTCAAAAAATTACAATTAATGAATATTTTTGCAAACAGGCAAAGTATAATATAATGATAATATTGAAAGTATGCTTCCAACTTGCCGTGCACATATTTGGTTGTAAGAAAGCTTGCACGTGCTCTATGTTGTGGCAACGGCACTGAGTCCAACGTCAATATTTGCGTGATGTTCTCCTTTTTCAATGTTTCCATATGTGTCGCTGAAGTGGGAATACCTAGAGGAAAGCGGAAACAATTTACTATTATACCCATATATTAAGTACTAGGCTAACTTACCTAAGTAGAGTCCTGGCTCGATCTCATCTAGACTCCCTGACCCGCCATCAAAAGTCTCCCGTCGTTCTGCTTGACATTTGTATTAGCGCCACCTCTATAATTTTCGATATCGTTCGATGCGACTGACAATGAATTTTCGTCGCTGGTTGCACTTTCAACTTGCAGATTATATCATAGAGCGCACTTATTGGATGTGATTCGCTGCGTACACGCACTGCGCGCTTCTTACCAGCGAAACGATTTGAATCACGGCTGTGCCCAGTTGATTTTGCTGTATTCCCTCCACCTGCTGCTGATGCTGCTCCGCCGGCTGATGTATTACCTGTCGATGTGGGGAACGTTATGGGTGTATGATTGTTTTTATTGGTTTTGTTTATGTATAATGGGTCTATTTTATTAACTAAATGTCAAATTTTTACTACTTTCACTACTCGCTTCATTTATATCACAAGCAACAAAACTACTATCATCTGTGATATTATCACATGATGTGTTGGAATCGTGTGATGATGTGATATCATCATATGATGTTTTTTGTGTGATTTAAATTTAAAAAACAATCACCTTTCTTTGCAGCGCGTCCAAATGCTGCTGGTGACGTGTTTGCACAAAGGGCTCGCAACTTTTTCTTTCTTTGTTGCCCACAAAACCGCCACGAAACAAAAGCTGCACGCGCGGTTGCTGTTGTTGATGAATGCTTTGTTGTTGATGGTGTTGCAATCTTTTGTTGTTGTTTGGTGGGTTTGTAGTGATGACGCTCACGTTCACGATCTCCTTTATCTCCACCCGATGTTGGCGATGTTGTATTGGCTCTACCAATTATTGCCGGTCCACCACCATACTGGCGTTGTTGTTGTTGAGTCGTTGGTCATTATTCTCATCATCAAAACCACACAATTCAATTGCATCTAAACGTGATGTGGGTCCACAACTGAACCACTCTGGTTCCTCATTTGATTACTGTAACGATGATGATGATGATCTGCTTTAACACGACCCCTTGGATTCGAAACAACTAAAAATCCCGATGTTACCTGTTTTACATAATTTCCATTACCATCGCTACCCAGCGCACGTCTAGGATTCTTCGCAACAACTGCCAGCGCATTTAAAGTTAGTCTAGTTGATGTTCTCTCATGTCTTATATTATCAAATCAAAAGGACCTAAATTGAAAACACTATTCAATAGCAATCCCCAACAAAGACCGACAACTTCGATATCTTTGTCCGGAACTAAATTATTTGCCAAACAAGATCTACGTATGTGCGCCAGCGACTTTGGAAGTATCCAATTATCGCTGTGTATAACACGTGCTCCACGCTTAGCTGCTAATATGCCAGGAAGTGCTCTACCGGCGCCCAATTCGACTATACTTTTGCCAACTAAATTTTGTCGCCGCTCCCACAAAAACCAAGCAAAAATAGGTGCACTTGGCCAAGTATAGGAAGAATAACTGCTTGTAAGGGCTCTGGTATTTTGTTGCCAACTTATCCAGTTCTGCTGCAAGTGTTTCCGTGTATGTATTGACTTGTAAAACCAAATTTTCTAACATGCTCCGCAATATCGCTGCGGCTGCCACAACCAAAGCTATCGTTTATTGAATCGATATTTGTTGTTGTTGCTGTTGAGATGGTTTCCTCATTACCGTTTCCCTCATTCAATTGATATCCACTAGTCCTTTTGCATAATTCGCTAACAGAAACGCAATATATCCAAATTAGGGAGTTACTTTAAAGAAATGCAAATAAACGGAATAAAAATTTCATAAAATCCGCGGGTTCAAAAAGCCAGTCAAATGGAAAATTAAAACCTGGCTTGGTTAGGTCTTTTAAAACGATACGTATGTAATGAGGACTAGTTAAAACCTCACCCAAAATTCCCATCACTACGTAACCCCGAAATGCCGATAATACATAATACCACTCCCCAATAACCCAAAATGATTCAGAAATTACTGCGAACACCCAACAGAGCACAGAGCACAAAGCACATCGCTCCGGCAAAAATACCACCACGAAGAGGGAAATTCGCTGCATAGCCTTCACTTCCATCAGTCCCCGGATAAAAGCCACATTCATAACGATACATGGAAAATATGAATACTCGTTTTGTGACCGAAAATGCTTGCTGCGAACCATCACCATTATGCGCATCCAAATCAACACAGAGCACACGCTTGAAATGCTTGCGCATTATAAGTATACCCAACACAATCTCATTTATACAATAGCCAGCGTCACGATCACGTTTCGCATGACCACCATCTATCAAAATTATAATCGCAGTTTGATTGCCTTTATTTGCCGAACTATATTTGCACAACGCTGCACAAGCGTTCATTGTGTCCCTGCAATATGACAAGCATACTCCCACATTCCCCGCCATCTCGGGAAAATCGATTCCCGCCCAACCATCTATGATAGCCTTTGCCTTAGCCGATGGCACCTTAAATGTTTCGCCCACTTGTGTATCTAAGTCAATCCCCAGGATAAGCGGCTCATATAACCAGATGTTGCAGCCATCCATCGACACATGAATTTATATTAGCGCCCCACTGTGTAGCCGAAAAACATCAAAACCTGGAAAGAAAAAGAAATTCATTACTACGTGCTGCAATAGACTTCGCAAAAGTGTGACAACTGCCGGCGCGGCCGACGCCGCAGTTGGACCACCCCATTGCGATGCCGGTACACCGAGAAGAATATGACACATAAACCACTCTGCTCCATCTCCTGGATCTCTCACCGTGGTGTGATGGTAGCGTGCTCCGCCTATCACACCGTATGCCCTGGGTTCAACTCCCGGGCAAAGCAACATCAAAATTTTAGAAATAAGATTTTTCAATTAGAAGAAAACTTTTCTAAGCGGGGTCGCCCCTCGGCAGTGTTTGGCAAGCACTCCGGGTGTATTTCTGCCATGAAAAGCTCTCAGTGAAAACTCATCTGCTTTGCAGATGCCGTTCGGAGTCGGCATAAAACATGTAGGTCCCGTCCGGCCAATTTGTAGGGAAAATCAAGAGGAGCACGACGCAAATTGGAAGAGAAGCTCGGCCTTATATCTCTTCGGAGGTTATCGCGCCTTACATTTATTTTTTATTAACTATTAATATGAAATAAAAGAATATTAATTTATAATTTAAAATAAAAGAATATATCAAATGAACAAATATTAAAACTAACTTACCATTTTTCTCCTCCATTAGCAATACGTTATACTCCACGCGCCGTAGTACAATAATTAAAACAACTCGAAAATCAATCGATTTAATTTCCGTTTGTGTCAATTCATAGGAATTTACATTCTATACACGGGTGTGTATGAATGTTTGTCTTTTTTTGTTCTTTGGCTGCTGGTATACTTAACTAGTCCGCGGACCTTTTTACAAGAAAAATGTTGGTAGAAAAAAATGAAAATAGTGCTAGAAACTGCGATATTTGTTTTTTTTTTTCAAGAACACAATAGCTACCGTTTATGTTTGTTCAAAACAATTTATAATTTAGTGGAAAACAAATAAAAGCACATTTCAGGTAAACAACATTTAAAAAAAAACATGTAAACGAAACAAAAGGCATATTTAAATTTGTATATACATAGCTTATGCTTGGTACTGCCAAAAATACGGCACGTTATCGTTTCCTTAAAACGTTATTTTCGTTCAAAATTATGACAAAGTCATCTTTTGTTTTGAATTTGTACCAAAATTTTCAAAACTGATTCGTTTGGTTAATATCACCTATTAATGAATTTGGATGTGCTCGGCAATTAAATATGTTTACCAAATGATCTCAATATTTATTTTCAATGCGAATAGATTGAAATATTGGTAGATTTTTGGGATGTGGTGATAAAAGTAGTAGGAAAGGAAAATGGGTCAAAAAGTTCGTAAATCTACCAATACGGTAAAGTCCGTGCACTGGCTGTCGGTATACTTATACCAACGTA
Organism: Eurosta solidaginis; assembly: GCF_040869045.1. NCBI lineage: Eukaryota > Metazoa > Arthropoda > Insecta > Diptera > Tephritidae > Eurosta > Eurosta solidaginis. The sequence continues at coordinate 158,784,752 of NC_090320.1, read as the reverse complement.
TGTACATATATTTGCATGTTTTTTTTAGTGCTGCATCAAATGACGCACACTGGTACCGAAAACCCGCAAGAGAAACAAAATCGGGATCGGCGTTTTTGACCCATACTGACGCCTCGGGCAGTCCCAAAACATACTTACGCACAAAGATAAACGCAAAAACCTCCTTAAAAATTAATTATGCTCTCATTTACAAAAAAAAAAAAAAGATAAAAAACAAACAAAAAAAGATTTCATTTAAGTTCTCGTCTGAAAAGAGCGTTGGCTTTTTTGTGTTTTATAAAGTTTTCGTCGGTTCTACTCTTTTTATATTGCGACCACAATTTTATTTTTGAGTTTCTCAGTGTTGATAAAAGATTTGACCAGTAAGGTACCTTAGCAGAAAAATTTTGTGTTTTTTTTGTGGGATAGCGTGGTGCTCAGCTGAGCGAATAATCGATTTGATTGCTGTTGCTTCTGCATTGACATTTGAAGAGGAAGGTTTGTTATTGGATAAGGATATTGCGATATTGCAGATTTTCGGCCAATCTGCCTTTTCCGGTATGAATTTGGCAAGAGGCTTGACTATATAGGAAATGGGAATTGAGAAAGAAATTAAAATGGGGTGATTAAAGTGATCGCAATTGTGCAAATCATCCAGAGTCTTAGATGATAGTTTTGGGGCTATGGATGCTAAAGAGAGGGTAATGTCAGCGTGAGAAAAAGTTTTATGAGTGAAGAAATCAGTGGGAGAATAATCATTGAGAACCACGAGATTTTTCGAGAGGATTATATCCTCGATTATTTTTCCCCTTTTATTAGCCGAAGTAGAACCCCAGAGCGGACTCCAAGCATTGAAATTACCTAATAGTATAATAGGAGTAGAAAAAAGATTTAGAATTACAGTTATGTAGGAGGAGGAATGTTTTTTTTTTTTTTTTTGTTTTATTTTACGAGAAGGAAGCATCGAAAGCCTCATAGTCAGTGTGGGACTTTAACCGCACTAAACCTCCTACCGTCTGAGTACCATTTACCCCCCGGTACTACCGTCAAGTATTCCGTCGGGAGGTAGGTTGAGCACTAAGCTCTACGTCTGTCGGGGTCACGTTGCTGTACTTAGATAGTGCCGCGGTATGGTTAACGCTGGGACTGACACACCCTGCTTACTACCTGAATGTGCTTGACGCATACCACTTCTACGAATATTTCCAAGCCTACCTTGAACACTGTGCATATAGTGCTTGTGGCATGCTTGTGCGTTCGACTACTTGTATTGTAGGGTTTTGTTTTTTATATATGTATATATGTGTAAATAACTTATATATGTCTAAATAGAATTTTTTTTAATTTTTTTTTTTTTATTTTTTTTTTTTTTATTTCAATAGGTTGTTCCGTTTTTCATTTAATTTTTTTTCCACAATACGTAACGGGGCTTTCCTCGTACTTCCACCGGTTGGAGAGGCCTTCTCTCCAATCCGAGTTTAAACTCTGATTACATGTGAGACGTTTACCCTCATACTCGTTGTTTCTACAGTTGGAGAGGCCTTGTCTCCAATCCGTAGGTTTGTCGTTGCGTGTATGTTGACTGCTTTTGGTCGTACGGTTGAAGAGGCCGTGTCTCCAATCCGTGCTTTATTCCTTCACCTGGGGCAGTATTCGAACGGTTGAAGAGGCCTTGTCTCCAATCCGTCGCCTGGTTTACTATTACATTACCTACGTATATTACGGTATTTTCTTATTTTATCATTCTCACGCCGCTAATTGTACGGAGGCCTTGCATCCAATACGTGCTCAGCTCGATCCCCTCCACCTTAGCAATTTGTTATCCACCCACACAACTCGACTGTTTAATGTTCGCTGCTGCGCCGTAGCCTTTCAAGACTTCGTAGACACTTCATTATTTCCGCTATTACATCGCATGCCGCGGACCATTTTACCTTGCTTTGTAGCATGCATCCAACAATTGTTTCAGGAGTGTAATCCTCTCCAAATATTCTGCACAGTTTGCATCTCGAGCTATAGAACCTAGGACACTCGAAAAATACATGGTAAACATCTTCTACTGTATCGCCGCCGCAGTGATCGCATATGTTGTTAGGCTCGTGATTGAATCGGTGCAAATATTCCTTAAAGCATCCGTGACCACTCAGAAACTGTGTGAGGTAGAAATCTACCTCGCCGTGCTTTCTAGATATCCATGTATTAATATCTGGGATATATCGGTGTGTCCAGCGACCATTTGTTGAGGCATTCCACCTGAGCTGCCAGTTCTGCACGTTTCGCTCTCATGCTCCGTTACGTGAGCTTTGATCCCGATAACTCGTCGCTGCTTCTTTTGCTAATATGTCTATAGGACACATTCCTGCGATGATTAGTGCTGCATCGTCAGAGACAGTCTTAAAGGCGCTACAGATGCGTAGTGCACACAGGCGGTAAGTCGACTTTACCCCGCGGAAGTATGATTTATACTCCATGGCCTGATGCCAAACAGGAGCCCCGTAAAGTATTTGGCTTTTTACAACGCCAGCCAGAAGTTGACGCCGTCGTTGCTTTGGTCCTCTTGCATTTATCATTATCCTAGATAATGCTGCTACGGTTTTTGCTACCTTTCCATTGGCATACTCTAAGTGGGATTTGAATGACAACCTCCTGTCTATCACAACCCCCAAGTATTTTATTGCAGGCAGTGTGTCGATGTCATGGCGGCCGATTCTGCTCCACCCTTTTCCTACTTGATATGAGTACAGCCCCTAATTTTTTTGTTACGCCAGCTGCAGTCCATTTTTCGTAAGCCACGATTGAACCATCGCTATGCTTGTATTAGATTTGGCGCATATTTCGCCTAGGTGCTTGGCGGTGATTACCAATGCGATATCGTCCGCGAAGCCGATAATTTTCACCCCATTGGGTACCTCAAGTCGAAATACTCCGTCGTACATAATATTCCAAAGCAGTGGACCGAGCACGGAGCCTTGAGGAACACCGCCTGTGACGTGAAGCTTTTCTACTCCAGCAGCCGTTTCATATTCCATATTCAAAGTAGCTGCGTATGATCCTACGCAGGTAAAGGGATATACCTATCTGCTCCAGCGTGTCAAGAATTTTTGCCCAATTGGCAGTGTTGAAGGCCTTTTTTACATCTAAAGTAACGATAAGGCAATATTCCTTAGAGCCTTCGAGCCATCGGGTGCCACTTATGGCTCTTCTTGATCTGGAGGAATGTAGCACGAAACTATTGTGAGCCTAAAACCAATGTCCACCTCTAATGCCATAGATTGAACATTTAAATTTATAGGAATCTGCTTGTTTTTCAGTGATTTCCTTAGGAAAACGGCTATTCCTTGTTTACAGGATGTATTTAGTGGGCTGTTATGAAAATAGCTCACATACTTGGTGGGAGAATATGCTGATTTACCAGCTGGTATATGTGTTTCTTGTAAAGTTATTATTTCGGGATTAAATTCATTAATGTGTAGATTTAAATCGGGATAATTGTTAAGAAGGTCATTAATGTTCTACTCTATTATTTTCATATTTCATTATCGGTCATTTCGATTGAATTGTTATTATCGATGACTGAACTTTGTAAAATGTACATTATACAAATATAAAAAACCCGGTATTGGAGACAATAAGTTAATATAAATATTTACAGACGAACAACACCAACATAACATTTAATACTTTCAGTCTACGGAATGAAATGAATTCTAATAAAGCATAAGCTTAAGGGAAAAATTATATGGGCTGCTACAAAAAATCCTCGTTTAATGATTGGAGCACTCAGTTGACGGTGTTCAAAGAACAAAATCAGCAAAAAGTAAAAAATTAGTTATAAATAGAAACTTTCAAAGTGCATTGATGGTTTGATGCTCTACAACGTGTGGATCGCTGATGTTTAACAGTCGTGGGTTTTGAAATAGTCGGCCATATGGTCTATGAGCTTTGGTTTTTTCTCATTTACTAATTTTTTGTACATAATAATTTAATATAAAATCACTTGTAAAATATACATTTTATAAAAATTACAAACCTGTCTTGAAGACGACCAATTAATATCGTAATTATTGTTTACAGACTAATAAAATCAAAAGTAAATACTTAATAGGGGCCCGTCATTTTTTGCCTATTTTTGGCAGGGCAACATCTCAATTGGTTCTCTATCCTGAACAACTATTTCAGTGTTTTTCAGTGTTAGTAAATAATCACGCTACATCAAAAACATTAAAGCGAGTCACACTGGTGTACAGGAACACATAAATAATCATTTATAAACATATGTACACAGAAGGCGACGAAGAGATATCTCACACATACACATGTAGTCATCAGTCGAAGTAATTACTCACACACACACACGCATATGACTATGAGAAACGCATAAACTACAAATTTACATGTATATCGCTGTTAACCAAGCAGGAGATTCTAGAACAGTGGTGTCCAAAACGAAAAAAGTGAGTGTATGAGTGAGAACGAGAGAAGAGGAACAGCCTAGTAGGAAATTTAAACCAAAATAACAGCATATTGGATTGGAGTAGAAAATTTGGAACGTGTTAGACTTTCAAATAAAAAATTCAAGTGTGTTACTTGTTAAGCCTACACATTTTTAAACAAGGGCGGTATTTTACAGATTTTGTATTTGATAAAATTCTTGTATTACCGATGTTAACGATAATGCAAATTATTTTTATAAGTGTGTGGACTGATAGGAAAACATTATGACTGGTAAAATAAATGCTTTGTAGGTCAACTGAGCAAAAACTAAATTTTTTAGGCATATTGCATCAACCATCAACTTGCATTCGATTCAAAGAGCACAGCGAGAACGAGAAAAAATTCGGTTGTTATTACGAAACTTGAGGGTGTTAAGCCGAGTGATCATATTGCGATTCTCGAAAAATTTTTTAACAATTGAAGACACATTTCAGAATTTGGTTTGTTTTCAACCATTTATTGATATGTTTAAAACCCCCTTCAGTTACGATATAAGTAGGTATGAGTCAGTGAAAATGTTCCACCATACACTAATATTGAGTTCTCGAAAAAAGTGTAAGAATATCCAATATTGAAAAGGATTTTTTTTTTTGGTGCTTAACAGTTTCCCTTCACCACATATTTGTGTACAAATTTGTCTAACTTTAAATTCGTTCCAAGCAACACAAAAAACTTACAACAATCTTTCTCATATACTTTCAATTATCAATTATCAGTTTGATTAAAGATATAATACAATTTTACAAATTAATAATATCATGGAAAAAATCACAAAATCAAAATATTCGATATTTTATTTTTTAAACCATTCATTTGGAAACCTCAATACTTTCGTGACAGCTTCTTAACAAAAGTATATTCGATAAATGACTTGATGTTAAACTGTTGCGCTGCTTGGAGCAAATGAACTTTAAGTCCGAAAAAATTGTCTCACAAAAATATGTTGTGGGAAGAACTCTTGCCCATAATTTTTGAACAGCTGTTCAATTTATCTTATACTTATAGTTTCTTTTGCCTATTTTTCTCTTGGGTTTGTTTAACTTTGCAATTATGTTGGATTGCTGTGTCAAGAAGTGCACCAATCAAAAGAAAATTTCCCGTGGTGATACTTATGTTTGTTGTTGGCTCTGTGATAATATGGCTCATGTTATCTGTGCCGATTTCTCTCACATAGGTGGTCGGGTGGTTGACCTAATATCCAGCAAAATTGGACTGAACTGGACATGTCATGATTGTCGTTCCGTAGAAAATGACATGCGAGCTTTTATGAGGCAAACTCAGAAAGAGTTCAACAACATTTTTATTGGGTTTCGTGACCTTAACGAAAGATTCAAAACGATGGAGGCTCACTTTAAAAAATTGAAAGTGATATCTGAATCCCCAAAACGAAAGAAATGTATGCCCAACAATGACTCCAACTTGTCTTCGAGTCAGGGGCAAAGCTGTCCTCCTACGAATGTCCCTTCAACCGCGTTGACTAATACGAACAGGCTAACCAAAGACGTTATGAAAAATGCAGCTCAGAAATCTCCACAAGAATCTCCACAAGGTTGTGTCGAGACTTCCAGTGAGACGATCTCTGGCAAATTAAACGATGCACGAACTAATAGTGGTACCTTTGCGGCTGTTTGTTCTACGTCACCAATGTTGATTTCGCTGGACTCCCCAATTCATCCTACACCTCCACCGGTATTTTTAGCTCCAACAATAACAGTTACCGATACTGGGGTTGTTGCTAGCGATACAAGTGTACCTGAAAAAAATAGTACGGGCTCGATAACCAACGCTATAACGGCCGCACCTTCCCAGCTCTCTGGTGCGCTATCCGCTACTCCTTTGCAGGTGACTGCCGTGCCACCTCGTAGGGCTGTATTTGTGTCCCGATTACACGCCTCGCTTACCGAATATGACATTGCTCATTACGTTTGCTCTAAACTTGGTGTTGCACCCACTAGTAACATCAATGTGTATAAATTTAACTTAAAATATGAGAGAGACATCTCCTCATTTAAAATATCCCTTTCAGATGAATATTTCGATAAGGTACTTGATTCCTCTTTTTGGCCCAAGCATACTGTGGTTCACTTGTTCACCAGAAAGGCGAGGGCCGAACCTGTTTTTTAACAGCCAAAAAACGGTATGACGAACACAGTAATAACAACACAAAGGTAATTGCTGATCTGTCCCGTCTTCTCATTAATTATCAAAATGTTCGTGGTTTACGATCAAAACTTGTTCCATTCTTCCTTAATTCTTTCAACTTTTCTGCACAAGTTGTAGCTTTTACGGAGACCTGGCTAAAGCCTGATAATTACAATTCTGAGGTTTTTTCAAATAAATATGCTGTTTATCGGCGTGATCGCATCTCTAGAGCGGGAGGTGTCCTTATTGCTGTTGAATCTAACCTATCGTCTGAGTTGATTTCGCTGGACAATATCTCCCATATCGAATTCATAGCAGTTAGGCTTTCATTCGGTAGCTATAGCGTAATTGTTTGCTGTTCGTATATACCACCTCGTTCGGATATGGATGTTTATGCTAGTCATAGCTCGGCCATCTGTGATTTGCATTCGCAGTTGGGAGATAACGATCGACTTGTTGTTGTTGGTGACTTTAACTTGCCAACAGTTAGTTGGGTTAATATAAGTGATTCAAACTTTTTAACTCCCACTGCTCAACATGAGTTTCTCAATTGCTTGTTAGACTCATCTCTTTTACAGATTAACAATGTTCCAAATAGTGGAAATAAAATGCTGGATTTAGTATTTGTGGATGGCTCGGTGGGTACTGCCCTTACGCAAATACCACCTTTATCCCTTCCAGAAGACCCTCTTCACCCTACGCTAGAGATATCACTTGATATCAGCCTACCCCGTAGGATTCAAGTACAGTCTCGTCCCCGATCTAGATGCTTCTACAAAGCGAATTTCATTATGCTCAATGATCTGTTGGCTTCCCATGATTGGTCGGATCTCTATGCTTGCACTGATGTCGATTCGGCTATCTCTATATTTTACAGCACGCTTGATAGCTTCTTTGATACCTGCATTCCTACTCGCTATACCCTATGTTCGAATAAGCCCCCTTGGTTTTCAAGGCAACTTATCACACTTAATAACATCAAATCTAGGCTTTATAAGAGGTTCAAGAAATCTGGAGCATCTGCTGACCTCTCTAAATATCTAATAGCTCGTTCTAAATTTCACCGTCTTAATCAGCTTTGTTATAAAAATTACTTGAGTTGTTGTAAAGCCCATTTTTTTAGAAATCCAGAAAAGTTTTACAGTTTCGTAAATTCAAAGCGGAAAACTTCTGGGTATCCTTCCTCATTAACCTTTGGAGGTAAAAAAGCTTGCACTGATGACGACGTTGCTGAACTATTTTCTGAGTTCTTTAAGTCCACGTATTCATCCAGTGGTTTTCATTCTGGTCAATATCCCTATCGCTTAGATAGCTCGAATTACATTAGGAATCCTGCTATTGATGGTAATATTGTTCTTCAGAGTCTTCAATCTTTGAAGCCCACCTTTTCTCCGGGACCGGACGGTGTTCCTAGCTGCGTGCTTAGGTACTGCGCCGAAAACATGTATGAGCCTATTTTAAAATTATTTGAGCTATCTCTGGGATCTGCGTCATTCCCGGCACTTTGGAACAGTCTTTTATTATAACCCTGCATAAAAAAGGTAGTAGGTCAAAAGTTGAAAACTACAGGGGTATTGCTAAACTTTCAGTCATTCCTAAAGTCTTTGAACAGATTGTCACCAATCAACTGCAATATCAGTGTTCTAGTCTTTTATCTCCATGCCAACACGGTTTTATTCGTCAAAGGTCAACCACTACAAATTTGCTTGTTTTCACCTCTATAGTTATGGAAGGATTTTTAGCGAACAAGCAAACGGATGTCATCTACACGGACTTCAGCAAAGCATTTGATACCGTCAACCACGAGTTGCTTATTCATAAGCTTGATTTACTGGGCTTTCCGTTTCACCTATTAATGTGGCTGAAAAGCTATCTTTCTAACCGGACCCAAAAAGTCCTGTTCAAGTGCAATCTGTCGGAATCGTTCGGAGTTTCCTCCGGCGTACCCCAGGGAAGTCATCTAGGCCCTTTGCTCTTTGCCCTTTTCATTAATGACTTGCCATAGACAATATTATATTCCCATACTATAATGTATGCGGATGATGTAAAACTTTGCTACACTTACTGTCCTACCGATTTGAGTTCCTTGGATCTTCTTCAGGCCGACATGGACTCGTTCCAATGTTGGTGCACAACAAATTTATTAGCTTTAAATTGCTCTAAATGTAAGCATATGACATTTCACCGAGTGAAGCCAGCATTGAAATCTTATGTAATAGATGGTACGCCTTTGGAGCGTATATCTATTGCAAATGATCTAGGTGTCCTTTTTGATCCGAAATTGAATTTTAACATGCATATTTCATCTATAGCCAACAAAGCGTTGGGTTTACTTGGATTTGTTAAAAGATGGGCTAAAGAGTTCGACGATCCGTACCTCACTAAGGTTCTTTACACATCGCTGGTTCGTCCAATACTCGAGTATTGCTCATGCGTTTGGTCCCCTGTTTCTCAAAAGCATATAAAGCGTCTTGAGTCAGTTCAAAAGCAATTTTTGATATTTGCATTGCGCGGCCTTAATTGGGACTCAAGTCTCCACCTTCCTCCATACAGAAGTAGACTTCTTCTTATTAACTTACCTACTCTGGAAAATCGGAGAATATTACTGGGGGTATTGTTCATCCATAAGCTCATTATTGGAGAAATTGATTCCGCGGACCTCCTCAGCCGCTTGTTTTTTGCGGTTCCCCCTAGAGTATCCAGACACTACGTTCCTTTCTATTTACCCCTTTGTCGACGAAACTTTGCTAAAAATAATCCTCTTCTTATCTGGTGCGCGCACTACAATGACTTGTATAGCTGCATCAGTCTTGAATGTACTTTTGCCACTATACGTAATGCAATACTTGCCTATCTAATTTAAGAGATACAAGCTAATTTAATTTGCCGGCATTTTATTCCTTCGATAAAAAAACAGGAACTATCTCGCTTAAGGATGGAGGAACATTTATCAACATGTCTCATTAAGAAGGAACAAGACAGTACTGTGTTGATTGGAATCTGGTGCATTCCAGCAACGTAAAAAACATGCTTTTTCAAGAGTCACTGACCGGAATCGTATGCATTCCGGCAGTATAATCTTATGGGTCAGGCATCGAGCTGATTGGAATCCGGTGCATTCCAACAACACAGGTCATGTTACTTTTTTATGCCTTGTGATGGCGTATCCTCATTACACTACTCTTAGCACTGCCGGATTCCCATGACATGCTGATTGGAACCTTGTTGCATTCCAACAGGGAGATTGGAATCCACTGCATTCCGAAATCATGCTGAGCGGAATCTGATGCATTCCGCCAGTATAAGATTTCGGCATAAGATCTTATTTCTGCTCATATTTCTTATTATTATTATATTCTGAAATTAAATAGTAATGTTCATTAATATTTCTTTGTTTGTAATATAACATTGTTGAAAGCTCGATATATCTTAAATTTTATCTTTTGAGTTGTATATTTATATATCTTTTATATTATGCAGTCGACCATAGTTTGTCGTCGACTTTAAATAATAAATAAATAAATAAATAAATAAATAAATAAATAAATAAATAAATAAATAAATAAAAGAAGTGATGAAAGATATTCTTTTCAATATTGGATACGATGATTCTTCTAAATTTTTCCAGAATTCAATACTATCTCCGTGTGGTGGAACGTTTTCGCTTCGTAAGATGATTAGCTCGCACTGAATTTCAAATTCATACTTACTTATATCGCATTTGAAGGGGTTTTCAAAGCTGTCAAGAAATGGTTGAAAAATCCTGAAACCTGTCTTCAAAATTGTTAAACTATTTTTCGAGAATTGCAATGTGATCACTCGGCTTAACACCCGCATGTTTCTTAATAATAACCGAAGTTTTCGGAAAATGGGTATAATCGCCAGATTGAAGTTCCCTTAAAAGCAAAAACAGTTCTGTTTGGAATTGATGCACATTTTTCACAGCATCGTTTATTCCTGTTTCTTTTCCTTGACGCTTTAAACTGAGTTTGTTAAAAAAATAAAATTGTCATCTTTTAAAGATCGAACTAGGGCGCCTTCGTTACAATTAATTTCAAGAAATTGCAAAACTTCTTCCCTCAACTCAAATAACCTGTTGAGACAATCACCACGACTTAGCCAACGAATGTCTGTAAAGATTTTTAGGTCATCATGCCGAGTAGAAGTTGTTTTTAAAAAATGTACAAACTTTCTGTGGGTGAGGGAATGGTGCCCTCCCCGTATTTCATTGATAATCTGTTCTGCACGTTTCATGACAGGATGACCGCTCAAAAAATTTGAAGCGAGTGCAACTTGATGAATAATGCAATGAAAATGTCTTCCAGAAATTCCATTTTTATTCATTGGCCTATGAACTCTTCATTCTTACCGGTCATAACGTTTGCCCCATCCGAACATACACCTGCAAATATGTTTGCATCGAAAACTGAAAAAACCTTTTCGTTTACTACGTCGAACAAGATCCTTCCTGTCACATTACCACAGAATGTTTCAAGAGAAACCATTGTTTCAGTTATTTCATAACATATCGCCAGTTGACATAAATCATTAATGTCGGTGGTGTCGTCCAAGCACAGAGAAAAAAATTGGCAATCTTTAATTTTTATCTTTACTGCAGATTGAATGTGTATTCCCAGTTCATCAATGCGTCAAGCTACTGTTTGGCGGGATATGGGTATATTTTTAACTGTATCAAGATAAATTTTTCGAAAAATTTTTAGTCAAATGTTTTTAACAAAAACACCATCTATAAAAGGCCGGCCTTGTTTAGCAATGTCTAAGCTGATCATGGAAGATAGCTCAGTTTTCATTTTTCTACTTGATTGCTTGACAACTTGCTCATTTATTACTTTAGCCAACCACCCTTTGAATTTTTCCAAAAAGTCTAACTTCTTTCCTTCATATAATACCTGACTACCTTTTTTGTCTAATATTTGTATATTTTTGTTGGAGGAATCGAAATGCCTTTTGATATTACATATATAGCCTTCTTTAAACGACTTGTAACATAAAAGGCATTGCAAGCCGCCAAAGGCATTTTCTAGCATAAAGAAATTAGCACAGGGCATTGTATTGCATACACAATTGCATACATTAAGCGTCGCGGTCAAGCTTGGTGTTTATTCGTTGCTGGTTCGTTAACGACTGAAAGATGGAGAGTAAGAATACGTGTGATCAATTGATTTATGGAATGGACATTATCTTCTAGAAGGTGAAACGTCTAGAACTTTGGAGAAATATAATGACGAGGTAGCAGAGAGTATAAAAGCAGCGCAAGCTGGGAATGACTAATCAGCTCGATTTAAACACGTTATCAGTTGCGAAGTGACGTATAATTGAGAAGTATAATTGTACTACCCCAAATTAGTCTCATAAATACCATTTTGCAATACAGAATATTGGAGTGATTTATTCAACTGTTTAGCGATTCGAACGTTAGCAGAAGGTTTCAAATAAGCGGAATTTCCAAAAATTCGTTACAAATGGTGTCAGAAGACGAATTGTTGAATAAATTTCGAGAAATACACTGAAAGGGTAAAGATTCAGAGTTTTATAAATGGCATACGGGACGTCGAAACGAAGCGAGCTGCATACGCAAACCAAAAGAAACATTTGCTGAAACAGTATCCCATGCACTGACTCAGGAAACTGCCTCGCTTTTAGTCAACCAGCATACAAAGCCCATCGTGTGGAAGTGGAAAGACCAGAGTGGGTACAGGAAATTTTGGAAGCATTGAAGGGAACGCAGCAGAAGAATAATGATGCAGTAAAAAGCTTTAAGTGTGGAAAGCCAATGTGGCTAGTCGTAAACGCAGAGCTGAAGGAGATGAGCAAATCTCCAAGTCCACTCAGTCGTTAAACTAAAGCCAGCCAGCCGCAAGGGGCGAGAGCTGGTTCCCGCAATTGAATTCCCCATAATCTCTATCTCGCAAATTGGAAGAAGGTCGAGCAATCTTACTGTCGGAGGACATGTGGATGGAAAGGAACGTTTATTGACTGTAGATACGGGTGCATCTCATTCCATCATTCGATCGGATTTAGTCAAAAAGAAGAAAAGACCATTGCATGGAGCAAGATTGTGCACAGCCACTGTAGAGGATACCCAGGTAAATTGAGAAGTAGCAATTGGGAACTTCACGGTTCTACACAATTTTATAGTGGCAGAGATTGTTGATGAAATCATAATTGGAGTGGGCTTCTTAATCGACCAAGGCATCAAGATCGACATGCAAAGCAAGACGATGCGATACAAGAACATGGATGTGCCACTTAATTTCGGCTACGAGAGAGGCTACAGCAGTAAACGAGTGCTGGTGATGGAGAATCGACAAATACCACCAAAATCGGGGGCAGTCATCTGGGCAAAGTTTGAAGGAGATTGTGGGACAAACAAATTGTGGATTATCGAAACAGTAAACAAATCAGCACCGAACGTACTTGTAGGAAAAACCCTGGCTATGACAAAATAAGAAGGACGTATTCCGGTAAGAGTACTCAATGAGTTCAAATCACCTCTTAAATTGACCAAAGGAGCTATATTGGGAAGATGCCAAGAGGCCGAAGTAGTTATTAACTGTGAACAGCTCCAGAAACACGTTTCATCTCGCAAGACTGATATTTCAAAGGACATGACGGCCTGGACGGAAGGGCTAGAGGAAGAATCTCAGAGTAAGGCAAAGCAACTGCTCCTAAAGTACGCAAACATATTTGACCAAGACGGTTCCAAACCAGGCCGCACCAATGTTGTGAAACATCAAATTGACACTAGAGATGCGAGGCCGATCAGTCAAGCTTCTCTTAGTGTTCCACTAGCGAAGCGGGAAGTTGTGAGTCAAATCGTACAAGAAATGTGTAAGGCATTACCGATCGGCAGTGCATGAGACAACGGGCCAAAATCCGCAAGGGTAATTTTTGGCAATGACCTTCGACTTCCAGCTGATTTGTAGTTTGGAATAAATGCCGATATGGAGAGAAATGCCAAGAAATCCACTGGTGTCTTGGAGGAAGAGATGAGGGAAATACATGATCTTGTAAGACAGCGAACCAAGATTATGAGTGACAAGATGAAAGCCAGATACGATAAATCAATTAATTCGGAAGGTTTTCGGGAAGGAGATTTGGTGCTGTTATACAACGCACAATGAAAAAAGCTTTGTCCCCGAAATTGCAGTGTAATTGGGAAGCCCATACAAAGTTGTAAAACGGATCAACGATGTAGTTTACCGCATACAAACCATTGGCAAACCACGAAACAAAATGAAAGTGGTTTATTTGGAGAGGCTGGCAGCGTTTAGATCAGGAAATTTGTCTGATCGGCACGATTCGAATTAGGTGGAGGGCAGTGTAGCGAATGTTGACATCACTAGCCTGTTAGTAAATAATCACGCAACAACAAAAACATTAAAGCCACACTCGTATACATGAACATATAAGTCATCATTTTTAGACATACATAGAAGGCGACGAAGAGATATCTCACACATACACACATGTAGTCATCAGCCGAAATATTTACTCACACACACACATGCATATGGCTATGAGAAACGCATAAACTACAAATATATATGTATATCGCTGGTAACCAAGCAGGAGATTCTAGAAGGTGAAACCTCTAGACCTGTGGAGAAATATGCTGACGAGGCAACAGAGAGTATAAAAGCAGCGCAAGCTGAGGAATGACTAATCAGTTTGATTTAAACACGCTATCAGTTGCGAAGTGAAGTATAATTGTGAAGTATAATTGTACTACCCCAAAGTAGTCTAATAAAGGCCATTCTGCAATATAGAATATTGGAGTTATTTGTTCAGACATTTAGTGATTCGAAAGTTAGCAGAAGGTTTCAAATAAGCGGAATTTCTCAAAACTTGTTACACTATTTTACCTTTTCCAGTAAATCTCAACGATTTTTTTGTCCCAAAATAATTTGGATAATCTTTAAGACTGTAAGCAGATATTATGGAAAACTCACATTCTTTTTGGTTTTTTCCTCTTTGGATAAAGTTTTGTCGAGCATGGATGCTTAATTAAAATAATAATAAAAAAATTTTTAAAAAATTTTAAAGTTAAACGGTTTTATGGAAAACAACAATTACATGAAGTAATAATAATAATAAAAGGTAGAAAAATTTAGGTAGGTCCTAGGTACTAGTCCTCACACTCCTGATCAATAAAGGACGTTGATCAGACAATTAAATAAAAGCGTTGGGCACGTGAAATTTTAGAAATAAGATTTTACAATTAGAAGAAAATTTTCTAAGCGGGGTCGCCCCTCGGTAGTGTTTGGCAAGCGCTCCGAGTGTATTTCTGCCATGAAAAGCTCTAAGTGAAAACTTATCTGCCTTGCAGATGCCGTTCGAAGTCGTTATAAAACATTTAGGTCCCGTCCGCCCAATTTGTAGGGAAAATCAAGAGGAGCACGACGCTAATTAGAAGATAGGCTCGGCCTTAGATCTCTTTGGAGGTTATCGTGCCTTACATTTATTTTTTTTTATTTGAAGTATTGTTTTCAATAAAACCGTTTAACTAAAATTTTTTTTTTTAATTATCTTATTTTCAAGTTTTTAGTCTATTTAGTTCATTTAGTGACTCATTATTACAAGGACTATTTCCTGACAATTTGTTACAATCTAAGTCCTGAATACATAATCCTTCCAAAGGCTTTACTCGACTCTGCGCCACGTATGCTTGTCCCTCCTCCAACTCCAAAATATTTTGATGTCACTTCTACCGGACTGCATGTAATATTTGTTCCAAATATGAGTCAACTCGGACATCATATGTAGCTTTCTATTCATGTATGTATTTTGTGTTCGAAATATGGACGAAATCGGACCACAAATACGATTTTTGTGAATATCTCGTGCCTTGCGCCACCTAGTGGCGATTTTTTCATAGGTCGCTTTCTATTCTTGTATGTATTATGTTTTCCAAATATCAGCCAAATCGGACCACAAACACGATTTTTGTGAGTATCTCGATCCTTCCGCCACCAAGCGGCGATTCTTTTTCATAGGTCGCTTTCTATTCTTGTATGTATTATGTGTTTCAAATATGAGCCAAATCGGACCACAAATACGATTTTTGTGAATATCTCGATCCCTGCGCCACCTAGCTGCGATTTTTTCATAGGTCGCTTTCTATTCTTGTATATATTATGTGTTCCAAATATGAGCCAAATCGGACCACAAATACAATTTTTGTCAATATCTCGATCCTTGGGCCACCTAGCGGCGATTTTTTTCTTATTATTGCATTGTCATCGGGTTCTGAACTATACTCCAAATTTCAAGCGTGTAGCTTATCGGGAAGTTACTTAAATTTCAATTACAAAATTCGTGCCAGTCAACTCAACCTAAATAAAACCGCTTAAAAACATCCGTATATGTAGTTTAAAGTATTGAGGATAATAATAATTTGAAATTAATGTATTTAATTGCAACAAGTGCAGAATACATACATTTGTAAAAAAAAAAATAAAAAATCGGACTTTATAGAGATTTTTATGCTGATTCCAACGGTAATTCTGCGTAGAACACCTTTCTGCATAGGCGGCCTTCGGCCGCGCTTATAAAAAATAACCCTGGGCTACGCCATGCCAAGTCCGGGTGTGTGGTATAACCGTGGCTACCGCCACGCGTAGTGCACCCTTCTGCGCAGCACCCCAATTAATATTAGACTACAAATTATTAAAAGTGTTTTACAAAAACAAAATACATTGATAGTGTATGTTTGTTTGCATTTATGTCGACGTGCCACCACCTTATAATGTTCTACCAAGATAAAAAGATATTGTTGCGGAGCTGGCAACACTATTCACCACCTTCATTTGTTTTCGTTTGTTTAATTGCAACAACGAAAAAAGCGACAATAGTACCGACGTGTTTTCCGCGAATAACTTTTAAACGAGATAAAAAATATAGTTTCTGCTTTCGCTATCGACATGTGCGACCCGAATTTTAAGTGCAGGACTTAAGTTGAAATTTTACTAAATTTGGAAATTAAAAAGCTTATATTTCATAAACTAAGAGTTTCCTAGAGCTGCGGATGATAATTTTGAGATTTTTAGGACCCCCTCTACCCCCACAAATCAACAAAAGTTTGAAAATCGTGGCACCTTATATAAAATCCAACCCATAGATTTCGCAAGCGAGCTCGATGAAATTTGTAAAATTGATGACTCCCTTGCACCCGAAATCCAAATGAGCAGCCAAAAAGCTGTCGTTAAATGCAAGAAGGTTGTTAAATGCGAAACAAAGAAAAAAGTAAAATCAATCCAAGACACATTGAAGGAAATTGCACAAAATAAAGAGGAATCACGGGAAAGACGTCATCGGGAAAAATGGAGGCAGCGAATAAAATGCGTAGTTTACTAGAAAAAATACTGGAAAATAAAAGTCAATAGAAGTCCTAATTACAGCCGTAGTTGTGGACAACTATGACCACAGCACAAAGTTCCTAACCACATCACATTTTAAAAGACTGAATTCACTTTTTATTTTGTTTAACAAAATAATACATTTACTTAATTTTTGTATTTATTTATTGAAATAAAAATCAAATGAATATTTACATATGTATGTTGTTGTACCAGTACTTCGGTCTGCTTCATCGGAAGCCGTACGGATATTAGTCTGTAAAAATAAAATTTTACAGATCGCAGTTGCGATACAGTAACTCACGTCTCTCTTGGTAGGTTCCTTTTTTTGGCTATAGGTAGTTTATTAGATACTATTTACTGACGATTTCATTACCTCACCCAATAGATGGCGTTCAGGAGTTATGAAAAGACATCCAGCCGCAGTTATGAGTGAGGCTTTCGGCTTCCATTGGGCGTCATGTAATGCAGGCGTACGTGTAGCACAGTACCGACTGGCCAATTGCCTTACATGTAGTCAGTAACGCTTCTTTGTCTTTCTCTACATAGGCCACAGCAAAGATTTCGGTAACCACCTTACGTCACCCCTTGCTTAAACCTTCTGGGCGTAAATTTAGCGTTCCTAAATTGAACATAGGCACGCCTGCCACTGAGATAATTTGCGTTCCAGATTTTTAGACTTGCTGGGAAACCATGTACTAATGCCCGACTGGCTAGTGTCCTCTTTAAGACAAAGGCCGACAACACCGCCTCGGAAGCGCGATGGAAGTGGCATGACCGAGAGAGAGAGACAATAAGGTCTTGCCATGTCTACCAAAGTGGACCCTCACTAGGTTATGCATCTTGTCGTTGGTGTGAGGGCTTATCCGAACTTCATAGCACCCGAATATGAGGCGGAGCTGTTTAGGACTGGCATCTACGCCGTTTCGCCTCATAGAAGGGCGGCGAGATATCGGTGACCAATAATTGTCAACTCCCTAATCTAGGGTGTTATGCGGACCGTGCCTATTGGATGATTTCCAGCCAGGGGATAAACTCGGCTGTATTCCAACGGAGCCTGCCCGATACCGGGCCACCTCGGGAAGTATTGATGGCCTTACCACAGTAAGGGGCGCTGCTGTGGCGGACGGTTTTCGCCCTGTATATAATACTGGACCTCTGAGCCCGCCTTGTCTGGCAGGTAGTGGTACGACCAAGATGAAGGACTCATTACCTAATTGTAATAAGGACGATGATAAGAGGACTGAGTCGCATGCCCAGGACGACAAATACGCATTAAGCGGTTTGAGGTGGTGGATAAAGCGCAAATCCCCACGGTACCAAAAGTTAAAGTATGGATATCATGCGTGATGAAGTCGGATTATGGATAGTCTTAATTGGATTAAATTACGTACAGTCTTAACCAGATGGATCGGCTGATTGTTGAATTGCAGGAAGATTACATCACAATGGGAACTGTACGAGGCCAAGAAATCAGTGGACAGGGGCACGCCGCAGGGAGGGGTTCTATCACCTCTGTTGTGGACGCTGGTCATCAACCAACTGCTCAGGTGATTCGATGAGGGACCCGTAAAACTTACGGCTTACGCAGATGACGATGCAATTGTCATAAGTGGAAAGAACCTTCCAACGATTAACTCTTTGATGGTTTGGGCGTTTCGAGATATTTATACCTGCGCATCTAATGTCGGGTTGAAAATCAACGCGGAGAAGACGGATATGGTCTTGGTTACAAAGAGGCACAAGGTCCCAAATTGGAGCAGGCCCAATTTAGGAGGGGTGGCCCTCCTTGCACAAACTATCTAGGAATCATCCTAGACAGTAAGCTGTAATTGAAGCTCAACGTGGAGGAGAGGGTGAAGAAGGCATCAACGGCACTTTATGCATGTAAAAGAATGCTGGGGTGTACGTGGGGCTTATCGCCCTATCTTTCTCATTGGGTTTTTACAGCGATTGTAAGCACTATTCTCTACTATGGAGTTCTTGTTTGGTGGAAAGCCACACAAAAAACAACATACCTCAAAAAATTAGAAGGGGTATGCAGACTATCAATGCTTAGCAATCTGCACATTCCACATATAGACCTGGTAGCAAAGAACTTAGCTTTAACAACTGCAACCAGGCTCGGTGCCTCTGTGCAGCTTACTTTCGGCACCCGTATTTGGTAGCAGAGGAAGGGGGACCTCCACTGAGTTGGGGAAAAACTTGGTCTCGCTTGATGCTCCCAATTGGCGTCAGTTATCGCGAAATATGGATGACTGTTGCGAAACGGCCAACTCTGCCTACGTGGCTAAACGCCAATGAATGATGACGAAGTAATCATTAAACTATTATGTCGATATCGTTCCAACGGACCTGCCACACTAGGCCAGGACTGATCACGAAAAAAAATCTAAATATTTAGTACAACGAATTTCGTAACACTCCGTAACATCTTTTATTTCTTTGAAATATTTATTAAAATATTTATGTTTATGGTTTCACATGTTGGAGAATTTGTTTTTAATTTCATTCCGCTTTAGCTGCCCCAACTGAGTTAGCAACTGATCTCTTCTGTCACCCCCGTTGCCGGAAGGGGCGATCTCAGGTTCTACAATATGGTCGATATCAATGTCACAACTATCATTTCTTGCTATGCAAATGTTGTGAGGTGTGCAGCAAGCTATAATGAACTTCGCCATGGTTTCGACATTGTGAAAATCTAGACGCATTAGCTGCCGAAACCGAGATTTTAGGACAACAAACGTGTTTTCTATTTTTACGCACGTTTGGCAAAATTTTAGATTGTACTTCTTCTCTCTTTCGCACATATTTCCATAATCTCGAAATGTTGTCAGTAAATATTCACGAAGAGGATAGGCAGAATCACCAAGCAAGTGGTATTTTGGTGCGCATGCATTTTGCAATTCACTTCCAATGAACGATAATTTTAAAACCCGTGAGTCAGGAATTTTACTTGGAATACCTGTGTACACGTCCAAAAAACGTAGGTTTGCATCGCAAATTCCTTGTAGGGTAATCGAAACAGAGTCGTGCCTGTTTGTATAAGTGGAACGGATTTTACCCTTAGGCTTTCTGGCGGTAATGTACGTACCATCTATACAACCCAAAACGTTTGGAAACCCAGCAATCTGTAAAAGGTAAAATTTTAGATAATGTGTTGCCTAGGTAAATTTTCTTCCATGTATATACATGATCAAAGCTTCAGCGCACATTTTCGAATTAATGCGATTTTGGTTTGTAATTAAAAACTTCCTTTAAAGAGATTTTGCTGAGTATTTTTCTTCACTGTGAGAAAGTGCGCTGAAGTCTGACTATAGGCGAATTACCTTTTCAAACTCTCTTGCTATCGCTTCTTTTTCTTCTTCTTCCTTATGAAATTTTATTGTTTCCGGCGCCACGTCTTCCATAAGAAAACTCAACACTTTATTAAAGGTTGAGTGAAGATTTGACAACGATACATCAAAAAGATTTGCCACTTCTCTAAAGGTTGTCTTATTAGCGCTGAACCTAGAGGATACAGATTCATTAAATCCCTGTATTATAACATGTATGGTAATACACTATGATCTGGGTTGATTGGTAATACTCGTCAATAAATATCCGGAGAGGTGTCAAAAGACGAGCTTTGAACTCAGTAATATTTACCGGTATTTTTGGACTTTATTTAATAGTCGAGTATTACAGTATCCTAGAGCATTACAGTGTCTTACCATAAAAAGGAAAGCATATGGGCTTCTGCTGTTGATTGCGGTCTGCCTCCCTGGTAGCTCCTGTCCGTATAAAATCTGCTGGAAGAATAGGTTTCTACCAGATATTCTGCACTTCCACGTGAAATGCGGAAGTTGTTTTTGAACTACAAAAATATAATTAATGGATATGAATACATACATATGCTTTCTTGGCCAAATTGATACACTTACCTCCAAATCAGTGTAGGAATACACAACTCTTTCTATGAAGCCTTTAACTTTTGGATGAGCGTATCTATCAACGAGAACGGCTTCCATTTCTTCATCAGATGATGAAGAAGGGTCCACAAATTCGTTTAAAAATTCATTAGCAATTATTGCTTCCATATTTAATTTGCCGCTTTTTAAAAAAATTATGAAAATAAATTGTCACGATCAGCTGTTTTAGCAGAGTTGCACTGCCTGACCGCCATTTTTTTTATGCAGGGTAAAAGTGTAACGCTTTTGCGTTGCAAGCAGGCATCAATTTTCACAAAAGAACGAAATACCCCGTAAAAGCGTTTTCTGCTTTTTAGAATAGAACAACAACCCTTGCGCGGTGTGCAAAAAGCGTAACACTTTTGACAGAAAAGAAAACACTATTAGACTTGAACTTCTAACAAATATATATATTCATATATATGAATTAATAACACTGGTTCTCGCAATCACTATATTCTTTTGACGTAGTCCTGGTGATGCCGTTTGGTTTCGCCAGAAGCACTAAGCGCTCTCTACGTAAACTCCGAGGTGAGCTTTAATCTCGATGCGTGGACAATTGAAACACGTAAACGAGGTGAGAGAATGGTGTCTGTATCGCAATTGTTTTTTTTTTTGCATTCTATTAAAATAATCAATAACAACGTACCAGAGTCAATAATCGGAGAGAGCGGATTTTTCTAAAAGTTTGACGAAGTAGCACCTATAAAAACCTTAAAAAAAAGCAATCAGTAGGGGAAATGAGTGAATAGGGGAAGCGAGTCTCACTCCTTAAATGTAGGCAAACCAACTTACATTAGAATACTTTTTGGCTCGTACAATAACACTGTACTAATGACATTAGATTTTTAAAGCAGTGCTTTATTACCAATGCTTCTGCTGTTTACTATTATCTCAGTATAATTTATATGTATTTAATTAACAAAACAGGCTCATATTGCTTTATACAATGAGCAAAATCTGCCGAAGCTATCACGAATTATAAAGAAAAGTTTGACTCGTTTAGCAAAACCAAAAGTGTAATTACTTCGAAAAAAATTCGAATATCAAAAAAAGGCAAATAAGGATTTTTTTAAATTTAAGTCAACCTAAGAAGTATACAAAAAGAACAAAAAGTCGACCGTCGAAAATTCTGGATAAACTTCAGAAAACTTCACCCCATATGGATTTTTTTTTAATTTGTTCAAAATTAATTTCAAAAAGGAGGTCAATATAAAATAAAAGCCAAAAAACAGGAATTAGTACCAAACTTGAACTGCAGAATCGGATATCGATT
Organism: Eurosta solidaginis; assembly: GCF_040869045.1. NCBI lineage: Eukaryota > Metazoa > Arthropoda > Insecta > Diptera > Tephritidae > Eurosta > Eurosta solidaginis. Next base: position 158,762,532 of record NC_090320.1, on the reverse strand, counting down.
CACTTACGAACTGTCTCCCAACTTTTTTCTGGAAAGTGGACCATGGACCGACCTATTCCATAACCATTTAATTATTGAGCGATTTGATTGAAATTTCATATATATTAAGGAAACGTGCGCAGGGGATCCCTGATTTCGCCAAGAAGTAAATGTGAGTCTCATTATTTCCTATTGAAAAAACTTGTTTCTAAAATTTTGTTTTTGCTTTGCCCGGGGAGTGAACTAGAACTAGGTGTACGCCGATCAATTGATTAGGCACTGTAATATACCGGCTATATCAACATTCAAGTTGATATTTAAAAAATCTTTTATTTTGATTTTAAGTATAAAAATTTATTTTTGTTTATTTTTGAGTTTAGATATTTTCAAACTAATTAGAATTTTCTTTTTTTGAAGTTATTCAAAAAATTTTTAAGTTAACATGAAAACTCAATTAAAATTATTTTAAAAATTAAAGTAAAGAGTACAAAGTAGTTAACACTATATTTACTCCCCAATATATCAACATTCAAGTTGATATTTAAAAAATCTTTTATTTTGATTTTAAGTATAAAAATTTATTTTTGTTTATTTTTGAGTTTAGATATTTTCAAACAAATTAGAATTTTCTTTTTTTGAAGTTATTCAAAAAATTTTTAAGTTAACATGAAAACTCAATTAAAATTATTTTAAAAATTAAAGTAAAGAGTACAAAGTAGTTAACACTATACCGGCGTTCTTATTTTAAAAAGCTTGATATTTCTGTTTAAAAAAGACTTTGTTGTATGTATTTAAGGAAATTAAAGTTTTTCCTCAAATTTGAGGAGTATCTCCTTGCGGAGGGACTGTCCTTCTTTCACTTACTCCAGGGAGGCTTCCAACATAACCCCGGTCTGAGGGACTGGTACTGCTGCGTCTGCCGTAAAAAAATTTAAGTACTTAAAATGGTCACACTTTTGCCTCTATGTCTCGTGCAAAGCGTAGTTTCACCGAAGGAAATGTTCTGGGATTACGCCTACTACTTGTTGTCGAACGAATTCTTTAAATCATTTGTTGTCCTTGCTGGTCACACACAAAGGCGACTTACGGTTACTATTAATGGTCTTTTAATACTCATGACTCTCGTGCACAGTTTTAACGATTAGCACTAACGCTGGCCTATTGTTGATCGCGCCAAAGGGCGCCTCTAGTTTTTTCCGCTGTTTTAAGAGCTATAAATTACGACGTGCAAACAGTAGCAATCCCGACCACAAGTCGCTACCACGCCTCCTGGCCCTCACACCACATGCCAGTACATAAGCTATGTATAGGATTACGACTTCGAACTCATACCTTCGTCCTCGTAACTTTTCTAGAAGCTATAGGAGTAGCTTCGAAGACTTTGTAATGAATTTTTTTTCGCTATATGCTGCCGAGCACTACCAGAGAAACACCTTGAAACGTTAGGGAGTAGCTATTCGGCCGAGGATTCTGCCCTCGAATTCATAAGTAGTCCAAGTGGATATTATTGCGTAACTCATGGGTGAAAATAATATAATCCTACATAATTTTAATTTTACAAGAACCCTTGATTGATATTTTCGAAACATTGATTTCAATAGTATTCGTTAAATCAAAACGATATTTTAGAATGAAAGTCGACCGATTTTAAGTTGAAAAATGTTATGGTTTAGCTACAAGAATTCATTATGAATAACCGCGTAGCTTCAGTTTTCAGATTAGTTAGACTATCCACTATAGAAGGGTAGATAGTAGCACACCCGGCTATTTATTCGACTGTCTTGGGAAAGCTTTTGCTTCACGACTTTGAGTGTTCTTGCGTAAGACAAAGCCTCATCTGGTAAATATATGTGCCTACGTATTCACATATGTAACAGGAGCCGTAACGTCAAAGAAAAGGATATTTAAACTTCGTTGATAGGCTAGAAACAATGTGATACACTCCAAGGGAATAGTTGGCATAGGGCCGCCAACTTTACGAAATGTCAAACCGGGGGACTTGGGTGTAGAATGATGAAGTGCTAATATCAAAATTAACATTTCAGACGCTATATTAAAGTTTCGCAAGTAAACAACAACATTGAATATAAGGCCAATTGATATTTCAAACCCTTCTCATACGTACATATATTTTCAACTTAAGTATGAGGTGAGAATCATTTCAAAGGAGTGCTCAAATCCTTGGAACCTACTAAAGGGTTTTGCATCAGTAATTTCGCTTATTATATAAGCCAATCGGAATATAGAACTTTGAAAAAATCTGCACCTTTTTCTGGTAACTTGCTTTTTTAACAACTTAGGAACAATTTGAAAACATGTTCGACTTGCGTAATTTTGTATGAATTCATTGTTCTCTATTAATTTTTTAAAAAAATTATGCAAAGTTAGCATTTAAATTTTTTATATAACTTTTCTTTTAGTGTTTTGTTTTAATAATTGGGTGATGCAAAATCCCAGTTAAGCTGGCAATTAAAGCGCCTGTTTTTTAAATAACTTTTGAACGCGTAGAAAGGTTTAAATTTTGCAATTGGATTCTTATAACTGGTAGTGATGCGCCGTTGATACCCCTTTGGACCATATTGGTCCAATTTTCGACACGAACACCAAAATGGCCTAGACAGTCTTAAATGAGTAGAAAATATGGTAACTCACCGAACGCTGCGATATTTAAGACATTCGGCGACGGCATGCGAAAAGCGACAAAAATGGGCGACGGTGGCGGCGTATATCTCTGGCGTGAACACAGGATTTTCGGTGTGGTAGGCGGATCTCGCTACCACGGCGGCCGGAAAATAAAATACACATAAAAAATTCGAGCTTCGCCAAGTATTTTACTATGCCAAATATTCTTCATCGCAATGTCGAATACTACACAAATGAAATGTGCTGTTTTGGATGGATGCACACTCTGAAAATATTTTCTCGGAACACATTTTCTTGTTGGATAAAGGGGCAAACTAAGGCACACCCCAGACTGCATATGATTCTTTATGTAAGTATGTAAAGCCAACATGTAGAAATTAAAATATTTTAGCGTACGAAAGAAAAAATTACAAACCTAAAACTCTCACATATGAGCCAGATGCGCATGCCCTTTTCTTATCTTTTGCAAACCATCGAGATGATATTTATATTGCGTCTATCCCCCTTTTGATTTTTTTAGTTCATTTTATATACTCACAATATATAGTATGCGTAAATACAATTTATCATGAAAGCTATACCCTTTTTCTCAATATATGTACATATACGCATTTTCTACTTTATTATGTCTTAGACAAATAAATACATATATATTAGAGCGGGTCAAATTGTATGGATGTATTTTTTCCCATCAATAGTATAGCAATAATGTAATCTACAGATGATTCTAAGAAAAATTGCTGAAGACACCATAGCTCTAAGTCCAAATTTGAGGTCCCCACTTTTGCAAAATAGATATTTTGCATTTGAATATAGGGTTTGGCCAAATATCTTCATAGCTTCTGACAGAATTATAGGAAATATGTCATACTGGGCTTACTTTAAAGGTATTTTACGTAAATTTTAGAATCTGTATTAATGTCTATAGTGTTTTTGAATTTTAGTAGAGATATCAAGCTTAAATTATGAGAAATTAGCCTAAAATAAACTTTTAACTATTATATTATCATTTTTAACAAATTTCTTATAGAAAATTTTTTTTTCTTTACAGCTAAAATAAGTTCAGAATATTTCCAAAAACTTTCATTCAGACAGTTTTTCTTTTTTCGAATTCGTTTTAGTAGAAAAAAATTAAAAAAAAAAAAGTAATAACCTTTAAAGTAAGCCCAATATGATATTTTTCCTATAATTCTATCAGAAGCTATGAAGATTTTTTGGCCAAACCCTACATTCAAATGCAAAATATCTATTTTGTAAAAGTGGGGACCTCGAAATCGGACTTAGAGCTATGGTGTCTGCAGCAATTTTTCTTAGAATGACCTGTAGATTACGTTTTTGCTATACTCCTGATGGGCAAAAAATTTGACCCGCTCTCATATATATATATGTAAAAATGTACCATGACCAAACAGCTACAGTAGTCACGTTTGTTGTAGCAAACACCGTTGATCAACCGTTGAGTGGTAAGTCTCCGAACAAACCGATAACTGATTATAAATTTGTTCCCTTCATTAACTGAACGTGTTTCTTCGGCTGTTTGGCAGTCCTTTGAGATTTGAACCCATTACTGCCTGCCCATAGAATCCGCTGTGCGATTTGTTTTTAAATTCATACTTAGATTAGCTTATATTTACCATAGAATTTACTGTGCGAAATTTCAGATGTGCAACTTTCGGTGTACGTGAGATGCAATGTTTATTTAAATGCCCAATAGGCTAATAGGAGTACTGGGTGTCTGTAAAATTTGTTGATAAAGACAACCCATGGTTCAACTATATACAGGTTGGCTCATCTGTAAAGCAACAAAATATGTCTGTTCAAATTGTCAAAATCTGTGTATTGGTGTTGGTGCGAATGGTATGGAATGGAAACATAAAACTTAGCAGTTTTTGTATGTGTAAGTAAAATGTTGCCAATGTGTTGGTTTCATTTTGAGTTTGCCATCTCCTTTTGACAATCCCTTCGACCATGCAATGACATAAATAAAATCAGCTGATGAGATGAGCCAACCTGTACATAATTGAACCATGAGACAACCGTTATCCGGTCAGAAGTGATAGTTCAAATCAGCTGTTTTGTAAAGTGTTGAAGAAAAAAATTTTAAAATAACGCGGGCTTCATATAGAGTACTTCGTACCAAAAAGTTTATAAAATGTTGACAAAAGAAGAAAAGTTATACATTTGTGATTAACTGCAGGCAGAAGTGGACTTATGTGCTAATTGAATTCTCTCGGATATTGTGCAACTGAAACTGTACGTTATATCCGCATCAAAAATGCTCCTTTATTAGGCATAAAAGATATGATGAAGAAACCCCGGGGCTCATGCGATTCTGTGTTTGACCAAAATATTAATATATTATATAGCAATGGTGAACGCGTGAAAAATTTAAGCTTTGTTCGCGAAATATGACAAATCTACTTATGCGTCAATTTGACTTCCGTAAAAGTTGCAGAAGCGTTAATAACACAATCTTTCATGCGTAAATACGGTTATGATCATTTTATAGACAAGCTGACCAGGTTTGCTTGCTGCCACAATATGGCGCTAAAACGCAATTTTATTTGCAAAAAAATTACGTACTGATTCACCACAAAAAATATTTTGATTTATTAAAGTACGAACTAACAATAAAACTGAAAACAGGTCGTTTATGCGTAAAAAGAGCTTTTCATCTCACAAATATTTTTTCCATACATTATAACCTTCTGCCTTTTGAGTATTTAAATACCCATGTCAGGATAATGGGCTGTTGGGTCTCTGCAGGTTTAGCATAAGAAATCTTTTTTCTTTATAAAAATAGAAAATATTGGGGGAAAAATTCTTAAAATACAATTTTCAGGTTTTCTTTATTTTCAAGCTGAAAAGTTTCAAAAGTCCACATTTAAATTTTTGAAAATTCCTCACCCTTGACCTGCAGGCAATACTTCTTCCAAGTAGAATTTCCTTTTTCTTGAAACAGGGTAAGCATCTCTCTTGATTTCTCCAGTTTTTCCTGAGGAATATTTAAGCCAATATATTTCACGACTTCTATGTCAATATATTTTGTGGGTATTTAAATACCCATCCGGCAGTAATGCGTTAAAGTGTTAGATATGAGTACAAAAAATTTACTAAAAAGGGCCTTGCTGCCCTCCCATCTCGACAGATGCCCGTCACGTAGAGCGTGCGTTCCGCAAGATCATTGAATCCGCGTAGGCCCGTTTCATTCCCGCTGGAAGAATCCCGGTAATGCAGCAATACTTTCCAGCAGAGGAAACAACTTTAGCGAGGGAGCGTGATCTAATACGACAGTACGACCATGGCGACCCCCAAATAAGGTACATAAATCAACACATCAGACAGCTTGTGGATAAACACAAGCGGGTGAAATGCGAGGAACAAATGCAGAATTGTAACTTCTCTGCCTATGTAGGTAAGCTATGGTCCACCGAAAAATCAATATCAAGCCCGACTAAGCACAACGACGAAATGTCCATCGCCTTTGGCGACATAGTGCTGTCGAATGCGAAAAAGTGGGCGAGTGTTTTCTGCCGACAAAATGTTATGCATCCCATAATTTACAAGGCTAAACGGCGGGCCAATAGACGCGAACACAAGCACAAACACAGCGCGTCCCCTATTACTATCACCGCCAATGAGGTTGAAGATGCCATCGATCATGCTAAACCATCTCAAGCAGTAGGCCCTGACGGCATGCCTATGTCGATGCTTAAAAATCTTGGCAATGAGGGATTTAAATATCTAGCACATTTCTTCAACCTGTCTTCGTCCACCTTTGTCATCCCCAAAAAATGGGAAACGGCGGTACCGCTACTAAACTAGCTAACGTAGTAGAATTTTATCGTCCGATATCTCTTGTATCGCCAGTAGTCCAGGATCCTCCCATCCTCCAAGTCTCAAAAGGTGGACCACAACTTATCTTTCTGGTCGGCAGGCATCCATGCAATGCAGTAACGTAACATCTAAATCAAGAAGAATTAGACAATTATACATATCGAAGCTCTCTTCGCTACCAGAAGGAGTCACCATTGTATCCTACGCCGATGACTGCACGATAATGACTGCAGGTCCCGGGCCACCCATCGATGAGCTATGTAATAAAATAAACAACTATCTCCTTGATCTCTTTAGTTTTTTCGCATCACGAAACCAGACATTGTCACCGACCAAATCATCGGCGACAGTATTTATAACATGGACATGGCAAATGCGACCGCCGTTGTTTGATGGTAGCGTGCACCACCCACCACACCGAACATCCTGGGTTCCAGTCCCGGGCAAAGCAACATCAAAATTTTAGAAACAAGTTTTTTCAATTAGAAGATAATTGTTCTAAGCGGGGTCGCCCCTTGGTAGTGTTTGGAAAGAATTCCGATTGTATTTCTTCCATGTAAAGCTTTTCAGTGAAAAGTCATCTGCCTTGCAGATGCCGTTCGGAGTCGGCATTAAACAAGTAGGTCCTATCCAGCCAATTTGTAGGAAAAACTAAAAGGAGCACGACGCAAATTTGAAGAGAAGCGCGGCTAAAATCTCTTCGGAGGTTATCGCGCCTTACATTTATTTATTTATTTTTATTTTGCATGACAAATGTCAACCATATTGGACATCCGCAATGATGGCATTACGCTACCGACTGTCCAACACCCAATAATACTGGGTGTGACAAGGCATTTTGGCAACATACACCCGCAACTATACCTAAAATCCAGAGTCGTAACAAAATCCTTAAATCTCTTGCCAGCAGCATCTGGGATAAAGGCAAAGAGGCGCTCATTACCACTTATAAAACAAATAGCGGGCCGCTTGCATGCTACGCGTCTCTGATATTGTCGCCAAGCCTAAAGGTTTGAAAACACTGCTCTCAGTACCGCTACGGGCTATCTTCTTATGTCCCCAGAAGAGAGTATTCACGATTAGGGAGAGAAAAGAAATGCTGACCAAATAGTTTCTGTTGATTACCCAGAAACCTTGGCATCCCAAGATACACTTGATTGAACATGCCCCGCCTCCCAGGGGCTTGAGAAGTCATCTCCGCAAGCAATATGAGGAAATAGAGCACCTGAGAATACAGCCCTTTTTAGAAGAAAATCACAAACAGGTCCTCAGTGATATCCTCAAAAAGTCGTCTATGCCAGGAATTGTCCAACCCCGTTCTTAAAGATACATGCAAACCATCTTTTCAATTGCAATGTCTAACCAATGCCTAATATCCCTCTTACTCTGGTTCACCCTTGTTGAAACTGCAAGTTTCCTTGGACTCCTGTTAGAGGATATTGATGACGATTTGTGAGTGGTGGCACATATTGGATGGGGCAAAGCACTGCTACAACAACAACAAGTAAAATTTGTTGTCTTACACCCTTATTCTAAGCTGCTGACATCATTCTTCTAACCGGTTACGAAAATGGCGAATAACTTTTCGTACTCTGATTGCTGATAAAAATTTTGCCAGTAAAATATGTGGTAACGCCTTGTTCTTTATTTGGACTTCTCTGAATCTTTTGAGTATGCAATTTTGTAGGACAATGAACTTTAGCTTGAAAAAATACAAGCTATAGGTCTCTCAAAATTTGCATTGATTTTTAACAATTCTTTTTCCGAAGGGAGTTTCAGATTTTCTTATGTGGAGTTTTCCCGCTTCTTTGTGAAGAAGATGTTCTGGCGTCATAAGGAGGACATCCCGTGGAAGTTGAGCCGTATTGACAGCTTCCTCCTACGATTTCTTCTAGGCATTTGGCGCAATGGCGGTTGCATGCTGTATAGTGACGGAAATTATAGAACGTCGTATCCAATATTTTTGGTTGGAGGGCAGTCGGTAGAGTAATGTCATCGACGTGGACGTCATAAAAAAGGTCGCATAATACTTGGTCGTTGATAATGCTAGGATAATACCGAAGTACGAAACACCTAGAAACACTAGGGAGATAGTTGATAATTTTACAGTATTTCTCTACGATGAAAGGGCCAGTGCATGTTGATAATAATAATTATGCAGGCATCGGCGTAGGAAACAATAGTAACTCTTTTTGGCGGATGAAGGAAGCTTACCAATATAAAAATTAAGCAAAAATGGATAAAGCGTAGTACCCTGCGGTACCCCTTGTTTAATTCGTCTTAGCCAAACTGCCTGGCGACCATACAAATAGTTTGCCGTCCACTTTTTGAGGACAGGTGGAAGGGCAGACCCTTCCAAGTGTTGCAGTAACTTACCGGGATTGCCAGAGCAAAACCCTTTGGGCAGGTCTAGAGCCACGAGTACTGTTCAATGCTTGCATTCTTGATTTTCGAAAGCCGTACATGATTGACAACCCGCATGTTTGCGGTGAATTAAGGAAGCAGGACTGCTTTGCTGATTTTTCAAGTCTGCGCAATAAAAAAGGAAAACTCCCACACACATTTTTTTGGATGTTTCGTATTTTCCATGACGTAGCAAATACAAAGCCGTGTATTTTGTTAGTTTATTGTAAAAAAAATACCACACAAATTTACAATGCAATAATTCTAGACCATTTGCAAAAAATCTTTAATCCCCTTAATAACTTTGATATGTATCGACTCATATGCATCTATAATTTACTATGTTCAAAAGATACTTAAACATTTTAATAAGGACAGACCTACCCTGCAGTCAAACCAACTAGTTGTATACTAGAATAATACTAGTTTGCCAAAAATCCCAACTAGTATGAGTTCTGTCTTTTTTCCATAGTAGCAACTGGTATTTTTAACACGGCGATGTCCTACGAAATATCAATTGCCAGCCTCTGCATCAGCATCATACCAACCAACCCTGCAGTCAAAAGCCAAAGTAGTTAGCAAACATTCTAGTTCATTGACTAGAATTTTGTGGGTTTATTCATACTAGTCAGCTTTTGAATAATTCATTGACTATAATTTTGTGGTGTTATTCATACTAGTTAGTGTATGAGTAGTTAATTGACTAGAATTGTGTGGCGTTCATCATAATGGTCAGTTTTAGAATGGTTCATTGTAGAGTTTTGCTTTTTCGTTCATTTCAGAGATTCGAATCTTTCGTTCTTTTTCTGATGAACGAACAAGTTGTTCTTTTTGTTCATTTGTTCTTGTTTTTTTTTTAAGCAAATTTGTTCACTGCTGCTCGCCCTCGCGGAAAAAGCCTACAAGTATAGATTGGCGTGTGTATGCAGCAATGCTTTGTGTAGGTATATTTAAATGTGTATGTAGCAGTGCCACACACAAAGGTGACCACACATATCTTTAGTGTAAGTGGCATCATCGACATTCGTGCTCACTGTGAATTTCTGCGTATGTATGTATGAATTTACGTATGTATGTTCGCGAACGATATGAGAGAAAGAATAACATTAGATAAAACGAACTAAAAGAACAAATGAACTAAAAGAACAAATAGAACCGAAATTGAAGATCTAGTTCACTTGTTCAGTTGAGAGACCCGGTCAATTGAACAAGTTCAGAACAAAACGACCCAACTCTAGTTCATTGGCTATAATTTTGTGGTGTTATTAATACTAGTTAGTATTTAAATAATTCATTTGACTATAATTTCGTCTGTCGGCTCGAGGAAATGCGCGAGTGCTTTCTGTAGCCAATTTCCAATGCATACTTCAGTTGACAATGCTAGATATCGTCCAAATCAACGGGCACATAAACACAAGCATGACGAGTCAACCCTCTCCGTTACCTCAACAGAGGTTAAAGAAGTTATTGAAAAGGCCAAACCATCCATATCAATAGTCCCAGACGGAAGACTTATACCGATGCCAAAACATCTGTGCCATGAGGGCATCAGTAGCCTAGGACATTTTTTCTACTTGTCGTTACAAACCGATGCCTTTACAGAATAACAGAGAAAGACCGGAAACCCAACCAGTATCTACCGATATTATCCCTTTAGTCAGTAACGAAAACGTTTAAAGCCGTTATGATTCCCTCAATTAAATGAAATTGTTCGGTTATCCAGCCATAAGCATGACTTCCGTAAAGTGCATATCACTACCACCATTCTGAACTCCATTAACACTCATAACAGGACGGCGCTAGTGCAGCTCGCACTACTGGTTCGTCCCTTCTCCGTTAGATAGATAGATAATTTATTGAGGATTGCACTGCGACCTTTGGTCAGCACCTCATCCCATCCGACTTCCATGCTGAACCCTAGCAGTTCTCTTGGCTTGAGGGATTTAATGTGGGAAAAACGGAGATAGTACTTTGCTTACTTAAGCCTCAATCTCTACAAAAAAGTGGGTTTTGTCCAATACCCAGAAAAAAAGTTGATTTTGTCGCATAACGTTATTATTATAAATACGAAACTACAGGTTTGACTCACTTATTTACTTTGACTTCCCCTATTCCTGATATTTGGCATATCTTTATTAACTTTTCAATCTAAACCCTGCAATTTTTCCTACAAAAATATCATGAGTTTCAGGTCTAAGTATAATAAGAATCAGGTTAAATAACAGTTGCAATAAATATTGAAAGTGCTATAACTTCTTTGTTTATTATTTTAGTAATATGGTTTCAAAGCAACATTTTCTTGAATTTTTAAGTACTTTCTTTTGGTTAAGGAAAAAAACATACATTAGGGCGGGTAAAATTTTTTTAGCTGACCTAATCATGTGAAAACGACTTCGTAGCTTAACAGGGCATTAAACGGAAATGTGGAGCTTCTCCAGGCCAAAATAATGACATATCAATTTTAAAAATCGGTCGTCAAATAACCAAGTTACAACGAAAAAACCTTTTTGGCTGTATTTCGAAGGATCAAAAAAAATTAAAAAAAATTTTTCGAAACCCTCTCAACATAATCTTCAAATTTAGGGGCGGACATTAGCAACTTTTTTTTTGTATGGGGACCAACCCAGTTTACTGACTAGTATGTCAATTGGTATGATATTGGTGTATATAATAACTAGTATGCCATCTGGTATAATGCTGGCGCAAAGGCTGAATAGTATGTTAATTGGTATGAGTCTGATGGGTATGCTGACTAGTATGTCATCTGATATGATGTTGGTGTATATAATGACTAGTTTGTCAATTGGTATGATGCTGATGCAGAGGCTGGCAATTGATATTTCGTAGGACATCGCCGTGTTAAAAATACCAGTTGGTAATATGGAAAAAAGACAGAACTCATACTAGTATAGTTTTTTGGCAAACTAGTATTCTTCTATTATGTTGAGAGGGTTTCGGAAAAATTTTTTTTAATTTTTTTTGATCTTTCGAAACACAGCCAAAAAGGTTTTTTCGTTGTAACTTGGTTATTTGATGACCGATTTTTAAAATTGATATGTCATTATTTTTTCTTGAGAAGCTCCACATTTCCGTTTAATGTCCTTTTAAGCTATGAAGTCTTTTTCACATGATTATGTCAGCTAACAACAAATAATCTTCAAATTTAGGGGCGGGCATTAGCAACTTTTTTTTCGACCCAGTCTACTAGTCAGTGTATTCAACATCAACATACCAGTTGGCATACTACTCAGTCTATGCATCAATGTAATAACAGTTGACATACTAGTCGATATTTCCATCAGCATCCTACTATTTAATATACTAGTCTCAGTTGGGTTGAAAAATTACTTGAAAATTGATAAATTAGCTCAAATTTATGTTATTCATTATATTTCATATTGTTACGAATATTAGCAAAACTAAGGGGTGCTGCTATCTCTAAGCCGATGCTAAGCAGTGACGTGAATTCACATCAATAATTCAATCATTATGTATCTACATAAACGAATCAATAATTGCGTTTACACATATGTACGTATACGAACAGCGGAGAAGCAATGCACAAACACATGCATATATCTTATCTGAGTTGTCACAAGAGAGGGCAATAATTTGTGCAAGTATTACTCAAATGAGAAATTATACATCTGTAGTTGTAGCTGAGAAATGTATAACTAACTAAGTAAAATTCTGGAAGCGCCTAGAAGATGCCACGAGGAAATCACAGAGTATAAAAGCATCAGCGCTAGAGGCGCTATAGGCAGTTTCGATTAAGACGCTATCTAGCGAGCAATAGCAGTATTATTTTGAATAGTAGAGCTTCATTTGAGCTATCAATCAGTTTGGTTGCTAAGCAAGCTAGTTGCAAAGTATAAGTGTTATTGCGAAGTACTGTAATAAAGGCCGTTTTTCCATTATTCAACATTGGAGTTATTTATTCAACAGTTTAGTAATTCGAACTTAGCAGAAGGGCAAATAAGAGGATTTGCAAATAAATTCGTTACAATATATATAAAGGTATGTATATATATACATATGTATTAGGGCGGGTCGATTTAAAAATCGTTCATTGCTCTGTGAAAATCGTATTTTAGGGATCAAAATAAGAAACCTCTAAAACGAATTCTGATGTCCCCCAATTTGGGTCGAACTTTTGGGTAGGGGCAAATTTTGAAAAATCTCACTTTGATCCATTTAGAGTGCTCCAATCGAGTCCAAATGTATGACCGACCCCCACTAACTTTGGAGGCCCGACCCATCGATGCCAGTGGCACACCCCCTGGAACCCTCCCTGGGGGTTCACCATACAAACATTTAAAAAAATCGCCGGTTTTGCACTTTACATGAAAAAATCAGCGAAATGCCTATGATTTTTCTTTTTGGAGTTTATTTTACTCTTTAGAAATTTATTTAGTCAGAACATATGTAAATGAAAAAATGAATTTAACTTAGTAAGAGAAAAGAAATTTAAAAAAATTATTAGAAATTTGCGTTTTTACAACCCTTTTGAAACCAAGGCATCACTGTGATGCATTTGCATGTCGTAAACATAGTTGTGTGGGTTTTTATTCAACCGTTTTAAAAAATGAAGGTATCACTGTGACACAATTGCAGATCGTAAAATTGCTTGTGCTGTTTTTTTTAAGCCACCACAAGACACAGCAGGTAGAATTGAAATTACCATTTCATTCTTATTACCTCGTCTCGTAGACCATATATAACGCAACAGTTTTTGTGAATGCATTAAGTCGTTGTGAAGAACTCAAAGTGTGAAGTGCTAATTTCAGATACAAAAATATTTCAAAAAAAAAATAATAAGTGAAGTGACCATTCCAAATCAAAAAGTTTACAATGAATCCACCATCCTCAACACCGCAAGATAAAGCAACTACATCAACAACTATCGAAAACCCAATGAGTCATATACCCAAGCATGATGTTATTGTTTTTGGTGTGTCTACTGATTTAACTGATCTTAATTTACCAACCCATCTGGATATCTTGAGATATTATTTTTACTTAAGCGAACGTGCTAAAACAGAACAAAATAAGTTTTCCCATAAATCATTCACTATTCAAGTACAAGATAAGTTTATTGGAATTTGGGAAAAACTTAGTATGGAAATAATGCTGAAAAAAAGTGTATTTAATAAATTGCTTGACAAGTATCAAGAGCAAATCAAGAGAAGAAACAACACCCAACAATTTACAGAGTATGTAAAATCTCTGGAAACAATTTTTTACATTGGAACATGTAAATGCGAATTGAAGGCAGCTCCATGTGCATGCGGCTGGGTTCCCGAACGCCTCAAAGAGTTCATGCACGATGAACATAATCAGAGACGACTAACAATGGATGCATTTATGATGGAAACTGAAGAGCAAGGAGCAACGTCTATGTCATCAATGCGAACATACCAAGATCCCGATGATTCAACATACGCACCGCCATCGGTTCAAGAAGATATGGATAGAAGCACAAGTTCACAACACAGAGATACAATTGTTTTAACTTTGCCTTGATATGTGACAGATTTGGTGTGCCTGACAGAGTAGCATCAGCATTGAGAACCGCTCTTTTGCAAGATTTTAAAATTAAAGATAAGCATGGGAAACCTCTCATCATGGATAAATCGCAAGTTCGCAGAGAAAAAGAGAAATGCAGACAAGAAGTGCTTCGCAAACGGTTAGATGATACCAATTTGTTAGCGTTTTCATTCGATGGCAGAAAAGATGATACTTTAACTATAGATAAAATTGATGAGAAGTATCATACTACGATGGTAAAAGAACCTCATCTTGTTATTTTGAGAGAACCCAATTCTGAATTGATTGGTTACGTAAGACTGGAACATGAAACCGCTGAATACGAAACAACCAAATTAAATGGGTTTTTCAACGATAAAAATATATCACTGGATGCATTAATTGGAATATGCACTGACGGTGAGCAAAGAAACACTGGCCCACACGGTGGAATTATACGACGATTCGAATTGCTGTTAAAAAGACCATTGCATTGGTTCGTTTGCCTTCTACATTTCAACGAACTTCCGTTTCGGCATTTGTTTGAAGCTTTGGATAAATCAACCAGCACTGGACTAAGATCGGCAACCGGAAAACTGAGCCGTCAAATCGAAACTTGTGAAACTCTTCCGGTAAGTTATTGCTAACACTCATTTATTATAATTGTCAACCATTTTTAATTATTTTATTATTATATATTTTCAGGTGGTGGACGGCTTCCAGAAAATTGAGTTGCAAAATATGCCCCCTGCTCCAGAAAAAATTGAATTTTCCACCGATTCGAAGTGCTTATACGACATGGCCCATGCAATTTCTAGCGGCGTGGTTCCTGTGGATCTGGCTAACATCAAACCAGGGAAAATTGTACATTCTCGGTGGCTCACCAAGGCCGCTAGATTATTGCGAGTATATGTGATAACGGAAAATCCAGATGCAAATTTAAGAATTCTGGTTGAATTTATAATTAAATGTTATGTGCCAATGTACTTCAATATCAAGTATTACAGCTCTGTCGTGTACGGCAGTGCATTATTTTTCAAGTTCATTGGTTGGTCACGATTTCTAGAACCTCGTTTACGCAAAATTGTCAATCAAGTAATTAAAGATAATTCATATTATGCGCATTCGGAAAATATCTTGTTATCAATGTTGTTTGATTATAGAAAAGAAAAGCGCGACTGTGCCATCAAGAAAATTCTACGCTATCGAACCGATGTTGACGAGCCAATGGAACTTAAGAGTTTTTAAAAACTAGATATAAACTTTAATTGCACAAGTTATACGGAAATGATCAATTTGAATGATATAAATATCGTATTTGAGCCACCATTCACGCGAAGCATTCCGTACGATACATTGAAAGAATATTTAAATCAAGATGATCCACCGTTTAATGATCCAAAAATTCCATCACACGTACAAGGAACGGAACGACATAATCAATTGCTAGCTAGCGTTTCCAAACGGGTTATACCGGAAAATGTAGAGGCTGTTATGGCGACGACATTAGAGATCCGTGCGAAATTGCCCAGACTTGAAAGTAAAAAAGGTTTCAAACAATAATTTGTTTTAGTTTCTTTTCTATAACTCACTTAAATTAATTTTTTCATTTACATATGTTCTCACTAAATAAATTTCTTAAGAGAAAAAATAGATATTATTATAAATAAATAATAAATTTTATTATAAATAAATAAATAAAAATAAAGAAAAAACATAGCCATAGTGGTTGACTGTGTAAACGCCGTCCTGTTATGAGTGTTAATGGACTTCAGAATGGTGGTAGTGATATGCACTTTACGGAAGTCATGCTTATGGCTGGATAACCGAACAATTTCATTTAAATAGGGGAATCATAACGGATTTAAACGTTTTCGTTACTGACTAAGGGGATAATATCGGTAGATACTGGCTGGGTTTCCTGTCTTTCTCTGTTATTCTGGAAAGGCATAGGCTTTTAACGACAAGTAGAAAAAATGTCCTAGGCTACTGATGCCCTCATGGCACAGGTGTTTTGGCATCGGTATAGGTCTTCCGTCTGGGACTATTGATATGGATGGCTTGTCCTTTTCAATAACTTCTTTAACCTCTGTTGAGGTAACGGTGAGGGTTGACTCGTCATGCTTGTGTTTATGTGCCCATTGATTTGGACGATATCTAGCATTGTCACCTGTCACTCGCGCACTTCCTCGAGCCGACAGACGAAATTCTAGTCAAATGAATTATTTAAATACTAACTAGTATTAATAACACCACAAAATTATAGCCAATGAACCATTCTAAAACTGACCAGTATGATGAACGCCACACAATTCTAGTCAATTAACTACTCATACACTAACTAGTATGAATAACACCACAAAATTATAGTCAATGAGCTATTCAAAAGCTGACTAGTATGAATAAACCCACAAAATTCTAGTCAATGAACTAGAATGTTTGCTGACTACTTTGGCTTTTGACTGCAGGGAACAGTTGACATACTAGTCGATATTTGCATCAGCATCCTACTATTTAATATACTAGTCTCAGTTGGGGTGAAAAATTACTTGAAAATTGATAAATTAGCTCAAATTTATGTTATTCATTATATTTCATATATATAAAAGGTATGTATATATATATACATATGTATATAACTTTAAAATTTATCACTTCAATACATTATACTTTGGAATAAATTTTAATAAAAATACGTACATATATATGAAAACTAAAAAGTAACGGAATAACACACGAATGTGACGCAATCTCAAGACGCAGGGCTAAGTTTATGGGTTCACCATGGCCAGAACATTCCCACATTAAATTCCTCAAGCCAAGAGAACTGCTAGGGTTCATCATGGAAGTCGGATGGGATGAGGTGCTGACCAATGGTCGCAGCGCAATCCTCAATAAATTATCTATCTATCTAACGGAGAAGGAACGAACCAGTAGTGGTTGACTGTGTCAAAAAAGGCAAGCTGCACTAGCGCCGTCCTGTTATGAGTGTTAATGGAGTTCAGAATGATGGTAGTGATATGCACTTTACGGAAGTCATGCTTATGGCTGGATAACCGAACAATTTCATTTAATTGAGGGAATCATAACGGTTTTAAACGTTTTCGTTACTGACTAAAGGGATAATATCGGAAGATACTGGCTGGGTTTCCGGTCTTTCTCTGT
Source organism: Eurosta solidaginis (assembly GCF_040869045.1). Lineage (NCBI taxonomy): Eukaryota > Metazoa > Arthropoda > Insecta > Diptera > Tephritidae > Eurosta > Eurosta solidaginis. The sequence goes on along the minus strand of NC_090320.1, from coordinate 158,744,979 downwards.
TATTCTGGAAAGACATAGGCTTTTAACGGCAAGTAGAAAAAATGTCCTAGGCTACTGATGCCCTTATGGCCAAAGTGTTTTGGCATCGGTATAGGTCTTCCGTCTGGGGCTATTGATATGGAAGGCTTGGCCTTTTCAATAACTTCTTTAACCTCTGTTGAGGTAACGGTGAGGGTTGACTCGTCATGCTTGTGTTTATGTGCGGACGATATCTAGCATTGTCAACTGAAGTATGCATTGCAAATTGGCTACAGAAAGCACTCGCGCATTTCCTCGAGCCAACCGACGAAATTCTAGTCAAATGAATTATTTAAATACTAACTAGTATTAATAACACCACAAAATTATAGTCAATGAACCATTCTAAAACTGACCAGTATGATGAACGCCACAAAATTCTAGTCAATTAACTACTCATACACTAACTAGTATGAATAACACCACAAAATTAAAGTCAATGAACTAGTCAAAAGCTGACAAGTATGAATAAACCCACAAAATTCTAGTCAATGAACTAGAATGTTTGCTGACTACTTTGGCTTTTGACTGCAGGGTAATAGACAAATTTACATATGTTTGTAAAGACTTACATAAGCTTATATATTACTGGCTGTCATTTTAACGTACATAATGGTTATGCATCTACTTCACATTTGTTTTTCTTTTTACAAACAATTTTTTCAGGTTGTCGTGAGACAGGCTTTATTTATGCCATAACCAGTGCCGCTGTCACACATTCGATTGCTCGCGCCTGTAGCGAAGGTTCCATTGAATCGTGCACCTGCGATTATAGCCATCAGTCGAGATCGCCGCAAGCGAGTCAACAGGCTGGCAGCGTAGCGGGTGTTCGCGATTGGGAATGGGGAGGGTGCTCGGACAACATCGGATTTGGTTTTAAATTTTCACGTGATTTTGTAGACACTGGAGAACGTGGCCGCAATTTGAGGGAAAAAATGAATTTGCATAATAATGAAGCAGGCCGAGTTGTGAGTATTTTTTTTTTCATTTAAATAAAATAAAAATCAATATTTGTAACGGACTTCACGCTCCTAATTAGTGCAGGTGGCAAAGAGGTTGTACAGTCTATGAGCTTAGGAAAGCTTTCAAGTTATTTTCACAATGTGGCCTGCAGATCTCGTTCATCGTTTAACATAATTCTGTCCTCATATGCTTCATGCCCAGACAGCAATTTGATCGTTGTTGCTATTCACTAAAATTTTCTCTAACATTTGTTATCTAAACATATGAAATAAAAATCGTTTGAGTTAAGAAAATTTTAAGGAATAACCTTTAATGTGGTAAATTAAAAAAAAATTCAATAATTTGTAGCAGTAAATCTTTTTTTTAAATAGTTGCTCTGAGGTCAAGAACCAGCATACACGCGCGCTGTGTAACCGAATTGTTTATCACCTGTTCTTTTAGGACTTAATCGCCCGTGCATAGCTAAATAAAGTCGTATTGGCATTTTCGGAAGATTTATTTAATAACTAGCAGCCCGTGTGCGACGTTGCTCGCAAAATGGATGTTTATTGTTGTACAAAATAATAACAAATTATACGTGAGATATGTTATTGATATTAGAAAAAGAATTACTCTAAATATACATATGTGATATTTATTTAATTCTATAACTTAAAGTACTTCCGAATAGACTACATTTTTAGTTTTATTATCTGAAGGCAGCAGTATAGTTTGATTCTGAGGGTTCCCAGTTCTCGATATTGCAACATAAAAGTGCCCATGGGTGAAACATTCTGCACGCAAGTCAATACCAACATTGTGGAAAGTTTGGCCTTGTGATTTGGTGGGTGTGACTGCAAAGGAAACCTTCACAGGAAATTGTAACCGTTTATATTTCAAAGGCATATCCGTTGGATTCAGACGAAGATACCCGTCAGCTATTATCCCACGTAACCAGTTTTATAATATTATATGCAGCACCAGTATGACACGGGTCTAAAATGCTCGACCAAAACTAGCAGCCTACCGTTGTTGTTGTTGTGGTGTTAGCAGTACTTCGCCCTGTTCAATGGGTGCGACCGCTCACAAATTGTCATCAAAGTCCTCAGGAAATTGGCAGTTTCAACAGGCGCGAACAAAGGGAGAAGGGCCTTAGAGGCGTAAATCCACATTAAATATGAAAAGATGGTTAGTGTCATGTGGGGACACATCGCATTCAGGACATACATTACGTATGCCGGGGTTGATTCTGGATAAGTTAGAGTTTAATCTGTTACAGTATCCATAACAAAGTTGGGGTGAATCGTGTCTCCTTTGTTTGCTTGTTTCTTTCTACAAGAGTAGTATACTCTATATCGATAACAGGGTTCAAAAGCGTTTACGGATTCTGTGCAGATTTTGCCTAGGCCTCCTTATGCTTGTCTGGATCCACCGACTGTGTTGGAAATTGCCGGATCTCAACACAGTCGAGAAGTTCCCTTAATCCTCTTGGATGCGGGATTGATCAAGCAGTTGTGGAGTAGATTTTGTCGGTGATAGTTCCAAATTTCGCGAGGTGAAGAAGCTTGAAAGACCGGGGAGATAGCTGCTTATTTTAGAAAGTAATTCATCTATTGGAGGGCCAGGTATCGTTGCCATTATCGTGCAGTCGTCGGCATAGGAAATTATTGTAACTTCTTCTAGTGGGGAAGAGAGCCTGTTTAATTCTCTTAGGCTTTGAGGTTTCATTCCTAAATTGCCGACCATTCAGGTCATTTTCGGTTAATATTTTTATTAAAGGGGAAAGGGGCGAGGTTTCTGGAGTAGCGTGCCGTGGTTGACTGTGTTAAAAGATTTTGACAGGTCGAGTGCCACCAGCATCGTCCTGTGATGGGGTTTTTCCTGATTTAGTCCGTAATTTATCTGAGTGTTTTAGGCACTTATCGCGGTAGTAGTGCTATGCATTTTGCGGAAACCATATTGATGGGTGGCTACGTGAAGATTTCCTGTGAATTAAGGATGCAGGGCGGTTTCCAATGTCTTCGCTACTGCCAAAAGAAGTGATATCGCTCGATATGACTCGCCTTCGTTAGCTGGCTTCCCGGCTTTAGTAGCCATACTTCATTGTTCGGGAATGACAAAGGACTTAACGGCAGGTTAGAAAGTGCGTTGAGTAGTTTATTCTATCAACGCCAAGGTTTTTTATCATTGGCATGGCTATTTCATTTGGGCCTATTGACTTAGAGCGCTTAGCCTTGTGGATGGCTTCTTCAACCTCTGTGGCTTGTCAGCTGTTTTTACCATTTATAAGGTTACCGTAAATTCTAAAATAGGTTTTCTAAAGCAAAATTTGATAAAATCAATTAACTGTATTAATTTAAGCATAAAGAAGTGAACAAAAATAACGTCTGTAGTTAGGGAATTTTTGTCATTGGAGGTGAAGAGGGACATTTTGAGAGATTGCAGTAACCCGTTTGAGTTTCCAGAGACAGCGTGACTACAAATAGTTTTAGCTAACTTTTATTAGCTTGGGGTGTATGTATGTATTAAGGCATCAAGCTCCCGGAATCCTGTTCCCAAATCCATGGACTAACGAACCATTTTGCCCTCCCAAAATGCCGGGATTACATTTATCAAATTCCCGGGATTTCAAGATTCCTTCGGGATCTCGTATTGCAAAATTAAATAACGTTAACTGGTGAATGATGTTGCTGTTTTTAGTTTTGAAATTAACAATTGCAAGCCACAGGAAAGCCTCTATTCCTAGTAAAGTACCGCCTTCAAAGGAAACAGACTTTTCTATACGAGGGTTCGTTAAATTATTTAGAAATGGAGTATAAAAACAATTTGCCCTACTAGTGTGGAGTCTGAAAGATGTTCCTCAAGTGACAGTTATTTATGCAACAAGTTAAGATCCAACCTTTCAGATGTTACTTTAGACGATATATTAGCTTAAGGATGCCTTTTTTAGAATAAAGAAGAATTATGAATTGGCTGAAGTTTCATTTATAACACATATATTTAAGTGTAAAACACAAATTATGTATTAATGTTTAAAAGAAACCAATTTGTGATGTCGGTATTTTACCTTTGCGTCTAATACTTAAAGCGGGTTGTCCAAAAGGCAAGAAATGCTTCTGCTACTGTGATGCAGTGTTTTCCAATTGAAATGAATACGCGTGAGAACACTTTTATTCTTATTAATAAATAACTTTATTAAGCAAACTAATGTACTCAAAATATTCAAAATTATTTGCGAACAATTATTTAATAGCCAGCAGTATAATGGACTGTAAGCTAATGTGAAATGAATTTTAAAAAAGGAATAGGGATAATCAAATGTCATAACATGCAAGCTTGACATGATTGAGCAATAATTGTAATAATAAATTTCATAAGGTTTAAGTTTGAAAATCCGAACTCAACAGCCTTCTTTACTTACTTACTTAATTGGCGCTTAACCGTCTAAACGATTATGGCCGTCCAACAAGGTGCGCCAGTTGCTCCTTCGTTCCGCCAACCGGCGCCAATTGGTCACACCAAGGGAGTTTAAATCGTTTTCCACCTGGTCCTTCTAACTAGTGGGGGCCGCCCTTCTTTAGCCGTTACAAATCTCAATGATCCGATTTCAAAGGAAACAGACACTTTTATATTCGAGGGTTCGCTAAATTATTTCGAAATGGATTATAATTACAATTTACCCTACTAGTGTGGAGTCTGAAAGATGTTCCTCAATTGTCAGTTATTTATGCAACAAGATAGGTTCCAGCCTTTTAGATTTTACTTTAGATGATCTAATAGCTTAAGGATGCTTGAAACAACAATTATTTATTTTTATTTTTATTTATTTATTATACAATTTGTTTTGAATTCGTTTTGAAACATAGAATTGAAATAAATGCCTTTGGTAAACTACTCATATTTGTATACATTACATACATATTTATTTTTGAACAAAAATTCAGTCTCTGTATGATCTAGAAAAATCCAGTGATCCCGGAAATGCCATTTTCAAAAACCGAAATCCCGCGACTGCCAAAGATCTTCAGAGTTCGATGTCTAAGTATGTATGTATCTAACGGAATTTTTGAGCATAATTTTCACCAGCTTCCAGAAATTTGGTTAATCTGAAACCTGGCACAACTATAAAGGACCGAAGACAATGCAATAATTAAATGGTGGGGTAACATACCTCTAAATAAAATTACCCATAGTAAAATTTAAGTTATTAAAAGAATAATCGAATTCAGAGAAAAGCGTTGAGCGATTGGTATATTAAATGTTACAATTATTATATCTGCAACTACTTGCGCATATTATGAGAATAAAGTTAAATGAACCCAACGCAAAATTAATTCGAAATAACTCCCAAATGTCGCTGGAGTATCCAGAGAGTGTCCCCCAAAACATCTCTAGATTTCCCTCAAGTGGCTCCGCGAGGATTAAAAGGAATTCCGCAAACCAATCTCGAAATAACCACCATGTGACCCCTTTAGGACCCCAGGGGAGTCTCTGAAATTATCTTCAAATTACCCCCAAGTAACCCCGGGAGAATACCGAGGGAGTCCCCGAAGTCATCCCGGAATGATCCACGAATGATCACAAGGGAGTCCTTAAAATTACCCCGAAATGACCGCCGGAGGTACTTGAGAGTGTCCCCGAAATTAGCTCTAAACAAACCAGAGAGGATCCCGAAGGAGTCCAGAAATAAACCCCAAACTACCGGAACCGACCCTGGGAGGATTCAAGGGGTTGTGTAGCGCAATATATAGCTTCTCCAACCCAATTGTCAACCTCACCTTCGAGCGGTGAATCCCGTTTCACTAACAGACGAGGCTCTGGCGACCCCAAGCTCCTTATGGAACTTGGCGGTGGGGAGGGAGGGATGGCCTGAAGGTTCAGTGTGGCCATATAAATCGTTCCCGAGATGGTCGGGCCAGCACCTTAATGGTGCTGTGTTACCGGAGCGTATCGGATCTGTATCCGACAAAGGACCATCAAATCGATAACACTCCCAAAGCCTTCGGGGAGTAACCTAATCGCTACAACAACAACAACCCTGGGAGGACCCCGAGCATCCCCGATAGGGCATTGGTAGAATCCCGAAGAAGCCTTCAAAGTTACACCGAAATGACCCGGAAAGACCCCAAAGAGTACCTGAAATTACGCCAAAATCACCCTCAAATTGACCGGGAGGAAGGGGCGAGTCTCCGAAATGACCCCAAAAAGACCTTGCGAGGACCCAGAGGAAGTCCCATACATCATGCCGAAATGACACTTCGAGGGTCTCCGAAAGTACCCTTATCGTCTCGAAATAAACCTTAAATGTTCCTGGAAGGACCCCGAGAGAGTCCCCAAAATCATAACGATTTGACCCCACAAGTGAGTCGCCGAAACGATTCTCAAACGACCCCCAAAACGAAGTCCCCAAAATCTTCCCGAGAAGGCACCCAAAATACCCCGGTAGGACCCCGAGGGAGCCCGAATCATCATCACGAAATGACCCTTAACTGAATTCCAAAAGACCCTGGGAGGACCACGTAGGAGGCCACAAAATCATCCCGAAACTACCTGGAAATAACCCCGGCACGATCAAGCGCGATTCCCCGAAATTTCCTCTAAATGATACAGGGAGGATCCCGAAGGAGGAACCCGCGGTAGTCTACAAAATCATCCCGAAATGACCGTCAAATGACACCGAGGAAGTTCTCTCATTAACAACCGTACTATAGTCAAGGAAAAGAAAATAAAAAAAAATTTAAGCATTTCCTTTATATAAAAAAAATTTAAATAAATGTAAGGCGCGATAACCTCCGAAGAGATTTTAGGCCGAGCTTCTCTTCCTAGACTTCTATATATCAAAATGATCGGGGCGAAAAAGAAATTCATTTAGGCATGTCCGTCCGTCTGTCCGTAAACACGATAACTTGAGTAAATTTTGAGATATCTTAATGAAATTTGGTATGTAAGTTCCTGCGTACTCATCTCAGGTCGCTATTTAAAATGAACGAAATCGGACGCCCACTTTTTTGACATTGAAAATTTCGAAAAACCGAAAAAGTGCGATAATTCGTTACCAAAGACGGACAAAGTGATGAAACTTGGTAGTTGGGTTGACCTTATCACGCAGAATACAAAAATTAGTAAAATTTTGGACAATGGGCGTGGCACCGCCCCTTTTAAAAGAAGGTAATTTAAAAGTTTTGCAAGCTGTAATTTGGCAGTCGTCGAAGATGTCATTATGAAATTTGGCAGGACCGTTAGTCCTATTACTATATGTGTGCTAAACAAAAATCAGCAAAATCGGATAACGAACACGCCCACTCTTTAAAAAAAATTTCTAAAAGTCAAAGTTTAACAAAAAATTTAATATCTTTGCAGTATATAAGTAAATTATGTCAACATTTAACTCCAGTAATGATATGGTGCAACAAAATACAAAAATAAAACAAAATTTTGAAATGGGCGTGGCTCCGCCTTTTTTCATTAAACTTGTCTAGAATACTTTTAACGCCATAAGTCGAACAAAAATTTACCACTCCTTGTGAACTTTGGTAAGGGCATAGCTTCTATGACGGTAACTGTTTTCTGTGAAAATGGGCGAAATCGGTTGAAGCAGCGCCCAGTTTTTATACACAGTCGACCGTCTGTCCTTCCGCTCGGCCTCTAACACGATAGCTTGAGCAAAAATCGATATATCTTTACTAAACTCAATTCACGTACTTATCTAAACTCACTTTATCTTGGTATTAAAAATGGGCGAAATCCGACGATTCGAAAATTTCAAAAATGAAAAAAATGCCATAATTTTATACCAAATACGAAAAAAGGGATGAAACATGGTGATTGGATTGGTTTTTTAACGCAAAGTAAACTTTAGAAAAAACTTTGTAAAATGGGTGTGACACCTACCATATTAAGTACAAGAAAATGAAAAAGTGCTGCAGGGCGAAATCAAAAGCCCTTGAAATCATGGCTGGAATGCTGTGGTATTACATCTTGTGACGAATATTAGCAACACTAAGGGATACTATCATCTCTAAGCCAATACTAAGCAGTGATTTGTATGCACATAAATAAATCAATCATTCTGTCCATACATATGTCCAGCAGGGGAGAGCAACGCACAAACACATGCATATATGTGAGATACTTCCAAAAGTAGGCAATAATTTGTGCAAGTATCACTCACATATACACGCGCATATGGGAAGCTATAAATGTAGTTACAATTGGTAATTTTATAGCTGGTAACTAACTAGTAAATTCTAGAAAGAGAAGCGCCTAGAAATATGTCAACGAGGAAAACAAGCAGTATAAAAGCAGGAACAGTTGAGGCATGACAAGTCAGTTTAATTTAAGCCCGCTATCTGTCGGGAAGTAGTAGTGTTATTGCGAAGACTTGAATAAAGGCCATTTTGCATTATTGAATAGTGGAGTTATTTATTCAACAGTTTAGTGATTCGAACGTTAGTAGAAGGTTACAAATAAGAGGAATTGCACTAAATTCGTTAAAATATATAAATAAATTAGCGGTACCGGCAGATGATGTTCTGGGTCCCTGGTCCACATTTGGTGGATATCTCGAAAACCCCTTCACATATACAACTAAGGGCCACTCCCTTTTAAAACCTTCATTAATACCTTTAATTTGATACCCATATCGTACAAACACATTATAGAGTCACTCCTGGTCCACCTTTATGGCGATATCTCGAAAAGGCGTCCACCTGTAAAACTAAGGCCCACTCCCTTTTAAAATCCTTTTTACCGCCTTTCATTTGATACCCATATCGTACAAACACAGTCTAGAGTCACCCCTGATCCACCTTTATGGCGATATCTCGAAAAGGCGTCCACATATAGAACTATGGCCCACTCTCTTCTAATACACTCTTTAATACCTTCCATTTGATACCCATGTCATACAAACACATTCCAGGGTTACCCTAGGTTTATTTTCTTACATGGTAATTTTCCCTTATTTCGTCTCGAAAGCTCTCAGTTGAGTATATAACGTTCGGTTACACCCGAACTTAGCCTTCCTTACTTGTTTTTCCTACACATAGATGGGACGGGACCTAATTGTTTTATGCCGACTCCAAACGGCATCTGCAAGGCAGATGAATTTTCACTGAGAGCTTTTCATGGCAGAAATACACTCAGAGTGCTTGCCAAACACTGCGGAGGGGCGACCACGCTTAGAAACATTTACTTCTAATTGAAAAAACTTATTTCTAAAATGTTGATGTTGCTTTGACCGGGGCGTGAACCCATGATCTTCGGTGTGGTAGGCAGCAAAGAATGTGTCTTTATGTAATCGGGGACTTGGATTTGCTTGTTTAAAGAATTGTGAATCATACTTCAGCATGTATTTAATCACCCCGCTTCAAAATGTAAATGGCATATAGGTCGGCTAGGCTATCATACGCTGATGTTGTGGTATAGCAGCAACACCTTGTTCGCTGCAAGCCGTTAAGCGCCAAATACACGACACGAACATTTACGCGAACATTCCGCAATCTTGTTCGCAGCTTTGGCCATACACCATACGAACTTTTGGCCGAACATTAGTTCTCTTTCAGACAGCGATGAATACGGACAACAATTGTGCTGCAGCAATATTGATCGCTGTGGCAATTAAGCGTAAAAAAAAGAGGGAAGATCGCAAAAAAAGAATTTGGTGCAAAGAATGGTTTAAAAAACGAGCAGTTCTTGGACAAAGTGAGCTTACTAAAGAACTAGAATTCACTTCACAAAATGATTTTAAAAATTACGTTCGTATGAGCAAGGCAACATTTTATTGTATTGCGCCCGCAAACTACTTATTTTTTTATAACTGTATCCTTTGTGGCATCAGGATCTACTTCTTTTAATTTTTCGATTAAAGTCGCATAATCATTATTCTTTTAAGCTATTGTATAGATTTTATCGCGGGCTTGGCGACTAAATCAAAAAAAAACCGTAACGGATATTTGTCAAAAAAGTTCCGAAAAGGCTCGAAAAGTTTCGAAAAGGTTCGTAAATGTTCGGTATTAGCAACAGGCCAAATACATAAAATTGGATCTCTATCATAAACAGCGGTGGGCACCACTACATTTACACGGTTACCGAATTGAGAATGTGTCAGTAAACACGAACGCGTAGCGAGCACGAAAGCAAAATCAATAGGGCTGAACACATTCAACACGGCGTCTACAGACCACAACCACAATAAAGCAAAGCTTGGCGACAACCGTAGCCAAGTATTGAATTCTTGATTACTTTGAAAGCGGCAGCCACCAATATAAATTACAGCAAACAATAGCGAAAAATTTAGAAAAAAATATTAATTATGTTTAAAAATGCGCAAAAGAATGATTTTAGCTTTTATTATCTGTTATTTACTTCTATTTTAGTTTTTATTGACAAAATAAAAAGGACGCCGCTCGCTGTCGCTTCCTAAAAATAGAATTAGGTTTAATCTGGCTACAACAGCTTTCGTGATTGATTGTCGTGCTGCTCTGTCGCGCCGAAAATAACGACGCTCATAAGAACATGTGTGTGTAAAAATAATATCACGGATGTGGCGGCTACACCGCCGTCGTGAATGTGATCAGCCTTAATTATTTATTTAGTTTGATTTCAATGCTTGAGCGGTGAACACGTGTCACACGCAATCGTACGACCATTGAAATCAAACTCATAGTACAGGTTTACAAGTATGATATGTATGAGAGGGCAACAATTCCTTTCTCTTTCTAACACACTGCTGTTTGACACTTCGGTCAGTGTCAAACGCATGTTCCACTGAGTTCCACAATAGTTTCAAAATTACCGGTGTTGCTGTCGTTGGAAGCGACGCAGGGAAACAAAAAAAAAAGAGCGGAATATCAGTTATGAGTTGCTGTGATGGTAAATTTTTTGAACGTATTTAGTATGAAAATGTAGTGCACCTATATGGGTCCTACAGAAAATTATACAAAAGTCTTGAATTGGGATATGTGAGGACGCGTAATTATTCCAGTATTAAGAATACAAACACGGGTGCTAAGTTTTTCTACCCGTTCAAAAGTTCTCCGCGAAAAACAGTTTGAAACCGAGGTTGACTGCAATAACCCGTCCAAAAATGTGGAAAGAGAAATGAAAATACGCGTTTTGTCCTGTTATCAATAGTCCAAAGGCGAGAAATATTCGAATTATTGGAAGCGAGGCAAAAACGCGTCCATTAATACCTCCCCCTATGGTTTTGGTCGTGTTTTAGCAATCGTCCCTGGTAATAAAGTATCACAATTTGTTAATTCAAATTGTCCAAAACATATGGATTTTAAAGAGGGATGTATTTAAGTGCTCGTTTGAAAGTAAATAAGAGCATTTCTTTGTAATTTTACGATAAAAATTTTACGCAGTTTTCGTTAGCAGCTACTACACTTTTCTTGGACCTAAGAAGTACAACCAAATAGCATCCACAAAAAAAAAACGAACAAGAACAAGCATTTTATCAGGTGAGCGTGGCTGTGTATGTGCGTGCTGCTACATATCCTACTTGTAGCCCTGTACTATGATCAAACTAAAAGAGCTGTCGTTGATTTTCACGAAGTACCCATTGTGCTATCGCTTATCGTATACATATATGGTCGCTTACAACCCAACCTAATAAAACCGCACTGCGTTTTTTTAGCGCACGCAAACAACCGGCGTTTTTTGCCCTAACCCAAATAAGCATGCGTTGCGACAATGTAAAGCATGTATGCAAACGTAAAATCTAAATGTCACGCAGAAAAAAAATTGGAAATCGAGTTAGGTTTTCACGCAGCAAATTCTATTTGAGTTGCTCTCATACAAGTTGTATGTGCATGAGACATTTTTGACAGAAAATGACTCGCGTGCGTTTATATTAGGTTGGCTTGTTAGCAGGTTAAAGTTAAACTTAAAGTTAAAAATAAATTTAAAGTTAAAGTGAAAGTTAAATATTAACTTCTCATTTATTCAATAAAAGTAAAAAATTTGTTTTCTTATCGGTCACCACGCTTAAAAAGGTTAACTTGAAATAATATCAAAGACAAAACTTGAATTAATATCAAAGAAAACAAAATGTTGCATAAATATTATAATTGCATAAGTTGATAAAATGCAATAGCTTTACCGCGGCAGTCCTCGAGTGCCACACGTCCTTTTTTTAATTCTGTTACAATAATCTTTGCTTTTTACTTGCCACAATGATGGAAAAGATTTATACATTTCAATAAATTCACTCAGAAATTTTTTATTGTCCATTTTACTTTTCCGCGCACGTCTGTTCCGTTCAGAAATTACTACGATTATGAGCTATTTCGCCATACACACACGAACAGTTCGCGCAAATGTTCGCCAAAAATTAAAATATTTTGATTTTTGGCGAACATTTGCGCGAATTGGCAAACACCACCATACACGACAGAAAAGGTCGCAGAAACATGACATAACGGGAATGTTCGCGTCGTGTATTTGGCGTTTTACCTTCTTCGTTTGCTTTAAAGCGGGGATTTTAATTTACTTTTTTACAGAAATGCGAATCATGCTTGTATTTTGTCAAATGAAGCAGCTTATGCAGTATACATATGTATGTATGTATGTTAACGTAAATGAACGAGGCTTCACTATCTCTTTCATGCAGCGTTGATAGATTGACGACGCCGTCGTCATTTTGACAATTTTCAACTAGAATAACGCTTGGACGATTTTGTAATGAAAAGTGACGATTTAAGACTGCCTTCTATATAAGCTTTTTTTTTTAAATATTGAAACATACAAATTAAAGGATCAAGGATCCTTGCACTGAAAAAAATGAAAGGGCCAACTTGCACTGCAAAACAAAATAGAACAATAGAGTTAAGATTTCATAATAAGATTTATTCTAGGACACTTATACAATCCAAATTACAATTTAGATATTAGTATGTAGTAGTGATTAGTACGAATACCCCGACGCAACTACCCTCTGCATGATCTGCTACTTCCTTTTATAACATTTGGCGTAGCTACATTTTGTAGCCAGACAAATGCGCCGTCCGCATGCAAGCTACCTTGTCCTTGACGGGCTTCGTGCAATGCAGGAATGTGCACTTCTGCAATTGCCTTATGTCATAACCGTGTAAATTAGAATTTGCTGACGCAGCGTCTAACGCATTGCGTCTCCAATTAATATTAGTCAGAGGTACTTAGTATGATATGCTATTGCGCGTTATGGTGAAATGCACTTGGCCTTGAAGCGGGTGTTGGGTTGCAATTATGCTGCTTACAATAATTATGCTAACGCAGCTGCAGGTGGGCTATGGGACTGTGGGAAGGTTAATTATGCTGACTCAGCGGCACGTTTATTGCTGGACTGTTGGAATGCAACAGGTTGGTTGCCGCAAGCGTGTCAACTTACATATATTAAAAATTTAGATACAAGCTTTTTGTCAATTTGCACTTTTATGCCATTTCTAACATTGAGTTTTATTGACATTTGCGCTTATCTTTTATACGCTTACCAGAACTGTGCAAGAATGACATTTGATATAAACTTATTGTACCACGATGAAAGCGAGCGCCACAAGAAAAATATGCGAAGCCTTGACACTCAACCGGCAATTAAGGATACATTTAACACTTCAACCTGTTTAGAAAAACTCGAAAAGTAGAACTTCGAATATGCGCATTTATTCCCCAGCATAATTTGCCATTTTCTGTGGCAGATAACCCTTTAAAATATATTAAAAGCAGTTTTGATGACTCAAAGGTTGCAGCAGTAATTTCTTGCGGAAAAACAAGAACTAAAATCTTATAGTGAATGTATTGGGCAAGTGCCAATTGTAGAAATTATGAAGAATGGACTGATGTCAGTAACACTAAATTGCTTAGCCTGGTTGTGAGAGTTTGCATGAACTATTCAGTGAAAGATTATTTTTTTTGGTTTGATACGTGTCGACAAATACGATGCGATAAGTTTACACAGCGCAATCAGAAACTACTTTATTGAAATACATTATATACCTTATACTACAAATATGCTAGCTTTTGCTGCAGACGGTGCCAATAACATGATCGGCTCGAAGCATTCGGTTGCGCTACTTTTTGAAAGAGAAATTCCTAATTTAATTACCCTTAAAGGTATATGTCATTGGTTAGGGCTTTGCTCTTTGTATGCTGCTTAAAGCAAGTGTCGGCAAAAATGTTGTGTGGATGTATTAGTGAGAGCGCTTTGATCGTACGAACCAATTGATTCACTGATCATTCGCTTGTAAAACTGCAACGGCTAAGCACGCAATAAATAATAAATTATTGATGCGCACAATGGCAAGCGAATATTTTATGTTGAACAACGCCTTTGGGCAAATTCAATGGGGTTTATGCTACAAAACATTTTCAGCGACGTATGTAAATAACATCAAACGACATTTTGAAAGTTCGCATAAAAACTTAAATAAGTTGAATGCAACAAAAAAATTTAAACTTTTTGAGGAGAGTTGCATTTTTTCATATTAAATTAGTTAAATTAATTCATATTAATAAAATGTATTTACGTAAATACGTGCATACATTTTTCGCTGCGCAACTAGCGATATCAACACTCGATGTTGACACGCCAACTGCTCATTGCAGACTGAACCATTCACTAAACAAAGAGCGCAGGCTATCTGTGTGAGCTGCTCACCATCTTAAGATGTATGAAACGCCGATGCCTGGCTTAAAGCTACCTAATAATGTAGAAACATTGGTCGCAATGTGTATAATTACGTTTCCAATGTTCTCAGAGCAGTAACTAATTGAAAAATATAATGAGCTATTGGGATTGCAGCCAAAAAAGATGCTACATGCATGCCAAACTCACTGGCTATCTTTAGAGGCAGTAGTATGCAGAGTACTAGAACTATACAAGCCATTAAAATATATATTTCATCTTCTCTGTCAATGTTGACAAAATACACAGTGCAATAACCAGTATTGATAACTTGGATGATATGAATGAAATTTGTATCTCCTTCTATATGCTTCAAAATATTAATAAAGTTAATACAATTTTCCAGTGTGAGGGGCATCAAGTACATATTATGTATTTAGAAATAAAAAGACTGAATTTAAGTATATTGTGTAATTAGACGACACAGAAATTTATAGATTATAAAAACATTTCAAATATATTGGAAAAGTGATCAGATTTATATAGGAGTTTAGGCAATGGCCTCTAACATTTCCGAGCAAGAAGAAGTAAAATTTAAATAAGATTGCGTTATTTTTTATAGTGAACTGTGTGATCGAATTAAAAAGTGTTTTGATTTTAACAATGTTTTACTACAAAACTTAAGTTTCATGGATCCCATGCAGAAGTTGCTGAGAAAAAATGTGTGCTTTGCATATGGTCTTGCAAAATTTTTCACATACAATCGATCAGAAAATTGTGCAGGATATTGATAGCGAGTATAGGGAATTAAAGATTTTAGATTATAAGACATATTTTGAACACATTTCTAAGGTTCCTCCAGAATCAAAATCGACAAAATAGCTGACTCTACATACGCAGCATTCGTTGCAGATCTGAAGTACTTTTGACACTCATCAGCGAATGTAGAAAGAATTTTTCTAAAATAAATTCAAACAAAATAAAAATCAGAAACCGTCTGGAAACTGATACAATAAAAGGAATATTGCTGGCTCAAGGTTATTTAAAATTAAATAACTTTTCCTGTCATAATATTAAACCAGCAAATAAATATGCTAAAAAATGAACGCGAAAATGTATAACTAAGAAACTATATTGATTGAAAACAAGTACCTTTTATATGTAATACCAAAATTTATTTTTAAGACGTTTTCGTTATTTATAAAATAAAACGAAATGAATATAAATGTCATATGTGGCAACAAGAAAAAACAACCAAAGACGATTTTCAGGAGAGGGCTTCTAAAGATAATATTATTGAATGAAATCCGGCGATCTCATTTTGGTTTTCGGCGAATAAAATCGTACGGCTCCTGGTAATAACCCAATTTCGTCCTAACCAGAGTTTGGTTGTTATTGGCTGTTGCCATAGATATGACGATTTTTTTGGCGGTGTTTGACGACTTGGAAATAAAATATATGGTAACGCTGCTTTCATAACATGTTATTTTCTCGTGGATACTCTAATTGCCGCAATCGCTCTATTTCGTGCATAGCCTTCTTGTTGCATTGTATTTATCCCATTAGTTTGGCGCAATCGAGCTCTTCTATTCAAATATTTTACTAGGCTTAATGCTACGTGGCCTGGCCTTTGGCGAAAAGTGTAGATCCTAGATTCACCACCCCGTTGCCCACAGTATGCCCTAGCATTTTGTGAACTTTGCAAGGCCAACACAGTATAATAATCGATCGTAAGATTCCGTTTCCTACGATTTTTCTAAATATCTCAATCCGTGCGCCCCCTAGCGAAACTTTTTGTAATGTGTTTTATACTCTCATCGGCCTCTGAATTAAATTTGGAATTTCAAGTCACTAGCTCACCGAGAAGTTACTTAAAAACCGATCTCGAAATTCCAAATTTCCAAATTCTTATCTAGTTATATCGAACCGTGCGCCACCTAGCGGAAATTTTCCTTTTTTGTTGCATTGTCTCGATTTCTTAACCTATCTGTGAAGTTTCACGTTTGTAGCTCCATAAACAATATCAAAATACAAAATTTTTCAAATTCTCATCTAATTATATCGATCCGTGCGCCACCTACGGAACTTTTTTCTCATTTTCTTCCTTTGTTACGGTACCTTAACCTCTATGTGAAGTTTCAGGTTTGTAGCTCAATGAGAACTTTCTTAAAAATCGATCGCAAGATTCCCTCCGTTCCGTACGATTTTTCTAAAAGCTCGATCCGTTGACCCCCTAGCGGAACTTTTTGTTATGCCTTTTATGCTGTCATCGACCTCTGAACTAAGTTTGAAATTTCAAGTCTCTAGCTCATCGGGAAGTTACTTAAAAACCGATCTCAAAATTCCAAATTTTTAAAATTTTTATCTAAGTATTTATATCCGTGCGCCACCTAACGGAATTTTTCCCCCTTTTGTTGCATTATCTCGGCGTCTTAACATATATGTGAAGTTCCAAGTTTGTAGCTCAATGAAAAGTCACTTAAAAATCGATTGCAAGATTTGTCCTAGGTGAAAATTTTTGAGTTCTCAGGTATCCCTATAGCAATATCATGTCGATTCGTGCATCCTTTTTATTTTTCGAACTTTTCCATAAAAGTCGACATATAAAAGTAAAATCTGTATTTCTATTTTTTGAGTCCAATAGAACTGGTTAAACTCGGACTTTTAAAAATAAAAGTTCGGAAATAAAAGTTAAATCCGAACTTTAATTTTTTACGGCCAAAATAAAAGTCCGGCTTGATAACAAAGAAACGGCTGATCCGAAATAACAATTTTTTTTTAATTCGGATGAGCCGTTTCTTTGTTATCGAGTCGGACTTTTGCTTTGGCCTTAAAATAAATAAAAGTTAAATCCGGACTTTCATTTTTAAAAGTCCGAGTTTAAATAGTTCTATAGGACTCAGGTAATAAAAATCCGGAAATAATTTTTATCTTGATCCAAATATATTAAAAATCCAAAATAAATAGTTTTGCAAGGAATTATATTATAAAAGGAATAACAGTTTCCGCCCCTGGTAGAAATTGAAAATGCCGACAAACATTCAACCGACCTAATATAAAGCGCTTCCGGTTCTGAGAAATAGTTTTGCTGCGTTTGCCGGAAAAGAATATTTTTAGGACGGTCTTGCTCTTGTCAGCGTGTCACGTGAAAGGGATAAGGTTGTTCTGGGCTAGATCCCAAAACCCCGACGTCCTCGTAACTTTTATAAATCTTTTATGGCTCCTTGCTGTCACGCCCAAGAGCGTCCCGTAGTCTGCGCCTCAAGAGAACGGCGCAGGGACAGTGTCCTAGAACGTCACTGCTTATCTGTCCGGCCAGGCGATGAAAACCTAGAAATCTTCAACGTCTGCATCCCTCCTGCACCTGTTGCCCCAGTGGATACCGCCCTAATATCAGAGAATTACTTACTGGCAATAATCGCCATTATCTTAGGCGATTCCAATGCCCATCACGACCTATGGCATTCTAACCTACAGGCGGACAGCAGGGGTGAGATGTTGGCGGATTAAATAGAAGAAACGACATTCTGCACAATAAACGGATACGCCCCCACTCGTATGGTAGGAAGCTGACATAGTTCGCCAGATCTGTCCCTCGTGAGCGCAAGTCTGGTAAACTGCGTCAACTGGCAGCCGATGGTAACATTGGCATCTGACCACCTTTCTAAACTTATTTCGCTCGAGCCAACCGCCGACTTCATCGTCACCGAAAACTACACTTTCATAACCTTTAAGAAGGGAAAGTGGGATGAGCACAAATCCTTTACATACAATAGCTTTGTTGCCTCCCTATCCCGAGAGATGCTCGCCAAGGGGAACGTGCTTTCCGCAAGGTCATTAAATCCGCATCGGCTCGGTTTATTCCCCCCGGAAGAATTAAGGATATCCGGCGTGGTTTTCCTCCGGAGACTGCAAATTTAGCGAGAGGACGTGACCTTTAAGACAGCACGATCCCGGCGACCAAATAAGGGATATAAACCAACGCGTCTGATTTCTTATGGATAAACACAAGCGAACGAAATGGGAGGAGCATTTAAGGGATTGTAACCTCTCTGTCGGTGTGGGTAAGCTTTGGTCGACCGTAAAGTCCCTATCGAATCCGCCTAAGTACAATAACTAAATTTCCATCGCCTTTGGCGATAAAGTGCTGTCGGATGCGAAAAAATGCGCGAGCGCTTTTTGCCGACAATATATAATGCATTCTACGGTTGACAAAGTTAGACGGCGGGCCAAGAGATACGCACATAAAAATAAATACAGCACGTGCCTAATTACTATTACCAACAAAGAGGTTGAGGATGTCATCGCTCATGCTAAACCATCAAAAGCAGTGGGCCCAGAAGGCATAGCCATACCGATGCTTAAAAACTTAGGTAAAGAGGGGTTTAAATATCTAGAACATGTCTTCAACCTGTCCCTTTCCACCTTTGTCATACCCGAAAAATGGAAAATGGCCAATGTGGTCCCGCTACTAAAGCCTGGGAAACCAGTTAGCATAGGAGATTCTTATCTTCCGATATCTCTCCTATCGCCAGTAGCCAAGACACTTGAAGCCATTCTGCTCCACTACTTTAAAGCAAATTTGCAACAAGCCAATCATCAGCATGTCTTCCGAAAATTACATAGCACAACTACCGCACTAAATGCCAGGAGCACTCAGATAAATTGCGGATCAAATCAAAATCCCCACCATAGAACAGCACTCGTTGCGTTAGACCTGTCGATACGATATACGGATATACCATGGTACGTTACTGCAAGACCTGGAAGGGTCTCCTCTTCCCCCAAGTCTTAAAAGATGGACCGCAAACTATCTGCCTGTTCGGCAAGAATCGGTGCAATTCAGGAACGCAACATCCAAACCAAAAAGAATTAAACAAGTGGTACCACAGGGTGGTGTCCTATCTCCACTTTTATTTAACTTCTACATATAAAAGCTACCTTCACCACCAGAAGGAGTCACTATCGTTTCCTACGCCGATGACTGCACAATAATGGCCACAGGCCCAGGCCCACAGATCGATGAGTTTTTTAACAAAATCTCCCTGATATTTCCAGTTTCTTCGCCTCGCGAAACCTGACATTGTCACCAAATAAATTGTCGGCGACCTTACTCACAATATGGACGTCCTAAATGTCGACCATTTTGAACATCCACGTCAATAGCACCACGCTACCGACTGTCTTACACCCTAAAATCTTGGGTGTTACGTTCGATCAGGATCTACATTTTGGTGAGAATGCAGCCGCAATTGTACTAAAAATCCAGAGCCGCATATGTATTGCTGGCAGTACTTTGGGTAAAGATAAAGAAACGCTCATTACCACTTACAAAGCAATTGGCCAGCCGATTGCATGCTACGCGTCCCCGATATGGTCGCCAAGCCTAAAGACTACTCACTGGAAGAAGCAACAGGGCTGCCAAAATACCGCCCTCAGAACCGCTACGGGCTGTCTTCTTATGTCCCCAGAACAGCATCTACATAATGAGGCGAGAATACTCCCCATTAAGGAGAGAAATGAAATGCTAACCAAACAGTTTCTGTTGAATAGCCTGAAAGCTGGGCATCCCACCAGACATCTGATTGATGAGCCTACACCGCCCAGGGGCTTGAGGAGTCATATCCATTAGCATTATGAAGAAATACGGCACCTGAGAACACAGTCGTATGAAGCTAAAAACACAAGCAGGTCCTCAGTGAAATCCACAAATAGGCGTCTGGCCTCTATGCCAGGAATTGCCGGTGAATCCTGTACTCTCCCTAGGGAAACGCGCATCACTCTAGCGCAAATTCAATCTGGGTACTGTTACAGGTTAAACTCTTAGCTATCCAGAATCAACTCCGCCATACAAAATGTCCTGCTTGAAATGTGTCCCCACACGACACCAACGATTTCTTTAGCTGTATTGTGGAACCAACGTCTCTAACACCCCTGTTGAAACAGCAAGTTCCCCCCGTTGAAACAGCAAGTTTGCGATAGGAACACGCCAAGAACGGTATGGTACATGTACACTAATAATATTTCGTAGCTTATATGCCCATGTTAATCTTTTTGTAGCGATACAGACATTCCCCGAAGGTTACGGTGAGTGTTATTGATGTGTATGGTCTTTTTCTGAATATAGATCTAGTACGTTTCGATAACAAGCACCATTAAGTTACAAGCCCGACCATCCCGGAAGGATTTAATATGACCACATCGAACCTTCTAGCCAATCCTTCCACCCACCTCCAGTACCATGACGAACTTGGAGTCGCCAGAGCTCTCTGCTAAATATTTGCATGATACTTTCATATTTGTAACAAGATTCCCCTCGGGTAGGTGAGGTTGACAATTCGGTTGCGGAAGCTGTAAGGCTAAAAAGCTTTTTATTGCACTTCTCAACCGCTTGAATCATCTTAGAGCTCCATTAAGATCTTAGGCGGTATAAGTATGAAAAGGAGCACAAGGTATGAAGATTGCGATGCGTGTTACAATAGCAAGGACAGCAAACTAATCGGTTTTTTTTTTTTCAAAACGGCAGCATGCGAACAAAGACGGAAACCATGCAAAAGAAAGCTATAGGGTTGCCTTAACAAATTCATCTCGCCTTTCCGAAAATAATTTTAAGGAAACTGATTTTATCAGCTGTCCGTTAGATCTGAGTATTTACAAACGTGCTCGTTTGTATCCCGGAGCTGTTCCCATTCCAACTGAACATAGTCCCTCAAGTTGGCACAATTAAGAAAAATACCATAAATATTTTCCAATTGGAAATTCAAGCAGAAAGCCCTTTCGAAACCAGTTTTCGAAAGGAGAAAATATGAAACATGGAAGTAAGGCTCGGGGAGGTTAGGTGTATAAACTTAAAAATTTTAACAAAAAGTTGTTATAGAAGAGGGAAGTAAATTAATAAAAAAAATGGCTTAAACTGTTTGTGAACAGATATGTTTACTTTAAGAAAAATACTCATTTAATATAATGTCAGATAGACAAGCTTAACTTGTGTCTTTGTTTTATTGAAATAATTGCGGTCGGCTTTTAAGGTTATAATATTTGCTTCTTTGTAGTCATAAATAATGTTGTTACACACGGTAAAATGCAAAAAAAAAAAAAAAACAGTTTTCGAGAGGAGAAAATATGATACATGGAAGTAAGGCTTAAGGATGTTAGGTGTATAAACTTAAAAATCCTTACAAAAGGTTGTTTTAGAAGAGGGAAGATAATTAATAAAAAATTTCGTTTCGAAGCTAAAATTGTATCAGTCTTCAAATTTATAACAATAGTTACTGCGGTAGGTTTTCCCATCATAAAAGAATAGATTTTATCTTTGATGACAACAATATTGGCCGTAAGTGCTTTAATTTTATAGCTGTGTTTGCAGCTGCTGTTAATGTTATTTTGAATAGAACTTGATGTTGAATTTAAAATTACATCTCTTTATGAAACCACATTTGCCGGGTATGAATTGCTTCCAACATTAACCTGTTTATAGAAATTTGTAGTGAGCATGCATGTATGTACATGCGTAGATATGTACATACAAAGGTACATAGTTATTTACCTCTAGAGGCATAGCCCTATGGTAATACATACAGTAATACACACCTAGCTACCCAACAAGCAATCCTAATTTACTAAAAGCTTTTAAAACTATTCACGAAGTTTGGAAAACTTTTATTTTAACTAGCGAAGAGAATAAACTTACAATTTTCTTTGGAAAATAATTGTAAATAAGCATTGTAAGCGACAAAACTTATAGTTATTAAGTGATCTTTGATTTAATCATCTATTCATTTATAACATTCGTAAATTTAATATAATTTCTTTTAATACATTATTGTGAGGTAGTTCAGAATTTTGTGTATTTGATGTTGGAAAAGTTGCTATAGCAAAAAATTTTAAATTTTAAATTTTTTCTTTGCACTTTTTCTTTTGTTTTGACAGTTGATGATTTGCTATTCAAAATTGAAAAAATAAACTACGGTTTTCGATGTTGCGATTTTGCAATGACGTAGCACATGCATAGCCGTGTATAGTGTACTGTAAAAATTATGCGACGGAAGTTTGCAATGCAATGGTGCTAGACTATTTGCACAATATCCTGAGCTCTCTTTGTATTTTTATTATAATGGAAAAACTGAAAGAAATTAAGCAGACTTACTGATATTATAGCTATTTATACCCTACCAGAGATCTCTGCATATATGTTTGTATTGCTTTTTTTTAAATTAGTGAGATTCGAACTCAAGGCCTCAAATTTCTAACACGCAGGCCTACCACTAGGCAATCACTGCGTCTGTATGTATGTGGCTTAACTTTTCCGTTTGTTGTTTTTGTTATAATTATTTCCTTTCATTTGCTTGATGTGGTAGAGCTGAATCATTCTGATTCTATGTGATACTCTGTGCACAAGGTTTTCTGTGGTATTGCTTTTGGTAAAGCAGCAACTGTCACCTGAACTCTGGTTTGGTTATAATGTTGTTGTTGTATTATTATTATTATTGTTATTATTATTATTATTATTATTATTATTATTATTATGTTTTATTATTATTATTATTAACGTTTTGCGGAGTGTTATCGATGTTGATGGTCCTTTGCTGGATACATATCCAGTACGTTCCGGTAACAAGCACCATTAAGGTACTGGCGCGACCATTTCGGGACCGATTAATATGACCATATTAAACCTTCTTAACCATCCCGCCCGCCAGCCCCAAGTTCCTTATGGAACTAGAGCCTCAGCTACTAAATATGTGTATGATATATTCATGTTTGTAACAGGATTCGCCTCGCGTAGGTGAGATTAACAATTGGGTTGCGGAAGCTCTGAAGCTTTATTTTGCGCTTATCAACCCCTTGAATCCCGGTTGGTTATGATCTTTGATTTAGTCGTCTATTATTTTATAACACTAAAAGCGTTGTGCACAGAATACCACATAGAATCAGAATGAGTCTGCTCCACCACATCAATATAATTAAATTTAATTAAAATTTCAAAAACAACAAATGGATAAAACATAAATTAAGACACATGAAACAAATACAAATATGTCCCAAGAGATCCTTGTCAGGGTCCAAAAAGCTATAATATCAGCCAGTATTCTTAATTTCTTTCAGTTTTTACTAATAATAAAATTACAACAATTTGTTAAACGAAATTATTGTAAAAACTTCTCAAACTCATTAAATTTAGGAATGTTTCCAGGCAATGACAACCGTTTTTATTGACGCATATAAAGGAATTTTATTAGATTATTTATTATTACCATTGCGAATTCATACAAGTGAAAAATCTTTCCATTCCCTCATTGCCATTCCTACCTGTCAAATACTTGCCGAAAGGGAGAACGGCTGCTCCGAATGCCCAGAGAATGGAAGGAAAGTTTGTTTTTTGCTTGCGGGTGATAAACTGAGGTTCCATGAATTGCCCATTTGTGTTTAAAACTAGATTTTCTTCTAAAAGTCTACAGAAAATGAGACTACAAATTAATACTCTTTTTTACAAAGACTGTTTACTATTGTGAAAGTTTTTTTTCTTTTTATATACATTTGCCACTTGTATAAATTCACAATGGTTATTACAATATAGGAATATTAGCAAATATTTCGTGAAGTAACATTTTAAATAAAAATTGATTTACAATGATGATAATGGAAAAAAGATTGTATCCCAATTCCAGCGTGCTGGAATAACGTTGTAAATGCAAGTGACTTACAACGTTGTTCCACTAATTGGTTGGGCTGGATCATAGGTTAATCCACAAAAACTGATGGAATCTGAAAGGCTTTATAATCACATGATAAGTAAGATTTTGATTTCCAGCAGAGCGTGTATTCATTAGCCTACTTTTATCTAAGTTGACTAAATAGGAATTTCATTAATTAGATTTTTTTAAGTAGCTTTTTTGATTTGTAAAACAGTAAACACAAAATTTGGAAAATAATAGATTTAGCTTATCACAATACTTATTGGGTATGTATACATTTATTCTCTTGAAGTTTTTGAACCTTCTCAATTATACAAATACAACAAGCCTACATACAAACATATGTACATTAGAATGCTTCATTCGCTATACGAAAAAATCAGCTCATCGCAATTAGAAATTTAAATTGTTCTTATACTCAGCCAAATTTTTCAAGACAACTAGGGTACTGATATTAAATATTAAATGATTAAATTTTAAATACTTTTTTATTCGCTTCATTGCCAAAACGAAACTGAAAGCATCCTAGTTAAGTGTTTAGTTTTCATATATGTATATTTAAATTTTCAGTTTGTACGTGGTTGAGGCGCTCAATGTGTATTTTTGTGAAAATTTTGAAGCTTTTCCAACTTTACAATTGAAGAAAATAAAAAAAAAACTACCTGATGAATTAACGGGACCCAATTAGAAAGAACTGTGAACAGTCTAAATATATTATTTCGCCAGATGGGTAAATTTGAAAAAACCTTTACAATACAAACTTTTATAAATAAGGTACCCAGTAGCAAAAGAAGCTAACAACAGGCAACTCGAAGTTTGAATGTCAATGGTTAAAAAATAGTCATATGTGTTTATTTCCGCTTTACTTATCAACTTATATTAATCAGCTAAAGTAAATGCAGCTAGCTAGAAGTTAATTTTATGTTGGTGCAAATAAGCCCAATCCACTGGTAACTTGACAATTTCTTTTCAAAAAACTGCGTATTTTTCTATGGTGATGGCCGAAAAAAGTCAGAGTTGGTTACTCCTGCATGAAAAGACAACCAAAAAGTAGTGAGCCGTGGTTACTTCGTTGGCTACGTGCACAATCGACAACTAGTTTAATAAAAAATAATAATAATTGGCTCGATTTACCTCCAAAGGAATTTTGGCCGAGCTTTTCCCACAAATCTGAGATACGGGATCCATGTATGTACATGTTTTATACTGACTCCGAACGTTAGCTGCAGGGCAGATGAATTTTCGCTGAAAACATTTTAATGGCAGAAATACACTAATAGTATTTGCCGAGGGGCGACATCGCTCAGAAAAATTTGTTTCTATTTGAAACGACTTTTTCTAATAAATTTTTTATGTTGCTTTGCCCGTCAGCCGCTGGTTTATTAGATAACTTTTTGTTGACTAAAACTTAATTATTTTGGGTATTCCCGTAAAATAGTCAACGACTCCCAATATCGCTGAAGTTTTATATCTACCTTTTTTCATTGACGTACCACTATTGCTTCTATGCCATATCCAAAAAGGTAACGTATATTTCCAATTTATTTTGGCGAAAATTGTGAAAAATGGATTTTGAAAACACATCCATTGGAAAGACTTCATATGAAATATATTATAAGATTTTGGTTTCGAATCCAGTGCAAGGCCTTAAAAATATGTTTTGTCATTTTTATTGTTTTGGTATATTTTTGCCGAATTGAAAAAAATTTTTATTAGAAAAGAAAAATTTAACAACTGCCATAGCTTGTTGTATAGATCCATTTCGGGGGTGTTAAACTCTTCATCGGCAACATTTTGGTGCCACTGTTTTAACCATTCAGCAATCACAGCTTTGGTTATTTCTACGGAAACGTGACTTGACATCTAGTTTGAAAGCGAACTTATCTATAGTTGCATAAAAGTGAGATATGTATTTAGGCAGTCCCCTAAAATTGTCCTCTACTGGTGAACTTGTTCTCAACAAATGCTACTTTTTCTTTAGGTTTTTTGTTTTCTGCATGGTATAGTTATGTTGCAAACTTTACAACCAATTTACATGTGATTTCTTTTTGCAGCTAGCTAGTAGGTAATTCACTGTTAAAAAATCATGAATAAATATCTTTGTGGAAATGGGCGTTCTAGGTTGGCTTAGAATTTTAAACGTTAATCTTGGGTCGGGGTTGTTGCAAACTGTATGTTTGTACAATGCACAGGAAATGTTTCTAATCTTCTGAATATGAATATGGATAACAATTTCTTCTTCTTCTATTCCTTCACTTGATTTTATTCAAAAAAGCTCTAGTACTTTTAAAGTTTTAAATTTTCTTCAAAATATTAAAATCTAATTTAAAAAATCCCTATTTCGTCGCATTAAAAAAAAAAACATGAAATATAAATTATAAAGTTTTTCATGATGTATTTGTCACTTTTCGAGAAAAAAACGCAGAACTTTTGGTGGGGCACCCCAAAGTGTGCTGCATATGTGTATATGCATTTATCTCAATCCCCGAATGCATCGTATGGGCATTTAAAAATCGTAAAATTTGTAATAGTTCATTTGCCTTTGATTTATATTTTTCGCTGTATATTTAAGTGGTTGCAATGTAGCTCCAATTCCGTGGGGCGGTAAGAACACAGCGTACTCAATTGTCTTTATTAAACACGCAACACAAGTTGCTGGCCAACCGTCTCTTTTTTTCAAGTCTACCACACGCAGATTCCTCTACCGTGCAGATAGTTGGTCAACAGAATTAATATGTTGACAGCATTGTTGATAGGAAAACTTAGCCGATCATTAAAAAAGGAAAGCTTTGAGTGTGACCAGCTTTAGTTTTTATACAAAACGTGCACATTGGGCATCTTACATATAAATTTACTTATGCACATATGTAAGTATATTCATAAAAGCTTAACTATTGATGAATTAATTACATATATCGATGTAAACCAGATGATTTAACAATGAGTTGTAAAATATTACAACAAGGTTTTTAGGAGCGTTAACATACAAAATTTATCACAGTTTTGTTCAACTTAACCTCATCAAAAGTATTATGATCTATTTTATGTAAATAATTGTACCTTTATATTTGTCGGGGTAGAGACATAAGCCATTTAAAGAAGCTCACTCACCTAAACGTGTTAAATCACAAGTTAACTAAATTATCAATTACTGGCACGATCTAAGGAACAACTTACATATAGTTGGAAATCAGCATAAATATGTGCATTACAGTCTTTAAGCACATTTGTAAATCATTTACATATAAAAAAAATAGGGGACTCAAAATAGAGCCTTGAGTACCCCTCTGACAGCGGGCATGAAATCTAACTTTTTTATTTTCAACACATGCAGCTTGAGTTCGGTCGCTTGGGCAAGCTCGTTGTTCTCGTCGAGAAATTCAAAAACTTTTCTTAGTTTGCAGCATACAAAATCATGATCAACTGCGTCAAAGGCTTTCGAGTGATCAATCAGTTTAGAAGGCGATATTATTTTCGTCAATATTTCTTTGTAATACTGGAAAAGCTTATGCAGCCGATTCCATCAATGAAATTTTGACTCAATTCGTCTTTTTTGCTTGTTTTCTTTTTTATTTGTAAATAGATTTTCAAAAATAACTTTTAAGTCCGAACTTTTGTTTATTTCTGAAATATTTGACAAAGTGTTCACCGCTTTCGGAACAGCGGTGGGAAAAAGCGTTGATGAATGATTTCTACCGTCATGGCGGCCGTAATATTGTATGCCTTGCCGGTATATTACGTTACTATTTAGTTCAGTGAAATCAGAAATTATGGGTGTACGTTGTTTGAACATTGCAATCCTTATTCTCAGAGCCAAATATATCGTTGTAAAATGCCGCTTTAATTAATTTAATCTCCTTGATTACTTCTTTCCGTGCTTTTTGAACTCTGCAAGTATCTCAGGAGTCCTTAAACGTTTGCAAAGAAAATATGATCCATTGCGCAACGAGGTAGTGCGCTGAATATCGGCATCGAACCAGGATTTGTTTTCCGGTTGTACAAATTTTGACTTCAACGGAGCGAATTTTTCGAAGAGGAAGTTCATATGTTCATGTAAAAGGCTGGTTTGTTCATCAATATACATACATACGTCATATTGCAAACTATTCCCCAATTAGTTGAACCAATAGCTTCTACAAGTAAATTATAATCAATGATTTGAAAACCTCTGTACGAAAAATAATTTTGTGATGGATGGAAATTGTAGGACAGAAATATTATGTCATACCCTAAATCATGCAAGCTGCTTTCAAAAAAAAAAAACCAAAAGAGTACTCGTGGTGTGATTAAAATGCATAGGTTAGATGTATTTGCCCGGTAAAGACCTAGGTTAGGTTAGGTTGAACCGGCCGGTCCATGAGGACCTCTCATAGACTGAATAAGTCCGTAGTGTTACCAGAAGTTTGTTTTAACGACCAGGACCTATGTTATAAAATAACTACGTCCTCTTGGCAAATACTAGAAGCTTCCTAGGACTTACGCCACTTTCTGCTTCTATATCTGACAGCTGTATCACTCCTAATAGCTGGAGTCTTAGCCTGCAAGCGCAGGGCACGAGCACCTAACGTGCTGGATCGTTTCCTCCTCCAGTCCGCACTTCCTACATCAGCTATCACTGACCAAGCCTAATTTAGATTAGATAAGATTAGATTTATTCATTTTCTTTCAAATCAAACAATAATTTTTACATGTTTACATAAATAAAATTGCCACATAAATTAATACATTGAAATTGAAAGAAAGAAAAGTAAGGCATTCTTTAAAGTTATATAAAACTTTAGTTTTGAATGCCATCTCAAAGTAAATTAATGAATATATGAATATATACAAATGTGTGTGGGTGAAAATAGTTAATAAGCTATGACCTAAGTTGAAGTTTAAGATTACAAAATGCAATGTATAAACAATAGAAAATAACAATGTTGATTTTAAATTACTAAGTGGCAGGGTTCAGCAAATTTTTGATGTCGTCGCGTGACTGCTCTAATAAGAATGATTTGATATTTTTTAAAAATTCACGCATATTTCTAATGACACGTATAGATGCAGGTATAGTATTGAAAGCTTTACAAGATACGATCGTAAAAAAGTTATTATAATGGGTAGTATGAGATATAGGAACAACAACAAGTCCAAGTGAGTTTTGCCTCAAATTGTAATTATACGTGACTAGGCTGTGTAAATACCCACAGCGAATAAAGAATAATTTTAAAGTTTTGTAATAGTACATGTGTTTTAAAAGCATGTGACGGCAGAAGGCAGTGTCCATTCAGAATACCCGTCATGAGTCTACAGTCCTCTCTTTTTAATGATAGAAGCAACTTTGTTAGCCTAAGGTTGTAAGACCTACACATAATCTTCAACACTTTACAGCCCCGCGCTTGAACCCACGCCTTTCCTGCTGGCCGATCATGTGCATCTCTCGCCTTCGCTTAATCTCGCCCTGTCTAATTGGGACGTCTACGGAGCGAGCTAAAAGAGATGCGCCCTTTTTAGCTAGTTCATCCGCTTTTTCATTCCCATCTATTCCCATATGCACTGGGACCCAATATAGATTGTATGCTTCTCCCGGTCCCGATTATCTCCAGGGACTGCTTTCACTCTAACACGCATTTAGATGCTGTGCTATGCGAGATTATTGCCTTAATTGTTTGAATGTCAATATAAAAGTTAACACGATTGCAGCTTGGGCTATTTTCTTCCAGGGTTTCTACTGCTTTGGTTACGGCTACTATTTCCGCTTGGAAAACGCTACAGTAATCCGGCAGTATGTAGGAACTGTTTATTTCCGGATCAGCACAGTATACCGCAGATCTTACTCCTTCCACTACTTTGGAACCATCTGTGTACACATGTATTGTCTCGTCCGCCATTTGAGGATCCTTGCGCCAACCGTCCACCTCTATTGTGGCCTTAAGATCGCCCTCGAAGCGCAGATAGGGAATCAGGTAATCTGTTCGTCTTTTGATTGATGACGCTATACTACTATGGCCGTATGGTCGGCGAGCCGAGGCACCGAGCCTGGTTGCAGTTGTTAACGCTATGTTCTTTGCTACCCGGTCTACAGGTGGATTGTGCAGAATGGCAGACAGTGCAGCTGTTGGGGTTGTTTTCAGGGCTCCCCTAATGCTAAGCATTGATAGTCTGCATACCCCCTCTAATTTTTTGAGGTAGGTTGTTTTTTGTGTGGCTTTCCACCAAACAAGAACTCCATAGTATAGAATAGAGTTTACAATCGCTGTAAAAACCCAATGAGAAAGAGGGGGCGATAAGCCCCATGTACACCCAAGCATTCCTTTACATGCATAAAGTGCCCTTGAAGCCCTTTTCACCCTCTCCTCCACAATGAGCTTCCATGACAGCTTGCTGTCTAGGATAATTCATAGATATTTTGTGCAAGGTTTCTCCTGTAGGGTCACCCCTCCTAACTTAGGCCTGATCCAATTTGGGACCTTGTTCCTCTTTGTAAACAAGACCATATCCGTCTTATCCGCGTTGACTTTCAACCCGACATTTGATGCCCAGGTATGAATATCCCGACGCGCCCGACCCATCAAAGAGCTAATCGTTGGAAGGCAATTTCCACTTATGACAATTGCACATTATATGCGTAAGCCGTAAGTTTTACGGGTCCCTCATCGAATCGCCTGGGCAGTGGATTGACGACCAGCGTCCACAGCAGAGGTGATAGCACCCCTCCCTGCGGCGTTCCCCTGTCTAATGATTCCGTGGCCTCGTACTATCCCAATTGTGATGTAATCTTCCTGCAATTTAACATGCAGCCGATCCATCTCGTTAAGGCTGGATATACTTTAATGTAATTAGGACTATCCATAATTGCCCATTTAGAAACATTATTGAAAGCCCCGGCAATGTCAAAGAAGACTCCTAGAGCATATTCCTTATATTTCAGGGCTTTCTCTATGCTTATTACCACCCTGTGCAATACGCTATCTACCGACTTGCCTTTGGTGTACGCATGTTGAGTTGTGGAGATCAGCTTTTCATCCACGCTGGACTTTATGTACACATCTGTCAGCCTCTCAAAGGTTTTGAGCAGAAATAGTCTTTGGGATACACGTGGCCGATCTTCCCCGCCGTTGGTAGGAAAGCTACACGAGCAGTTCTCCAAGAGTGCGGTACATGTATCCGTCTTATGCACCCATCGAATATCATTTTAAGCCATTCCACGATCGCCCTACTTTAAACTTGTAGCAGGGCTGGGAATATACCATCTGGGCCCGGCGATTTAAACTTGGAAAATGTCTTCACCGCCCATTCGATCTTGGTATCGGTCACCAAGCCCAGCACTACCCGCTCCGTGATCGAAGTGTGAATGCTGTCTGCTGGCTCTCCTAAACAATCTCCCGATGGGAAATGTGTATCGAGAAGCACCTCAAGGGATTCCTCACCATTACGTGACCATTCCCCGTTCTCTTTCTTTATTAGTCCCTGGACTATGTTTCCCCTTGATAGGACTTTTTTCAACCGGTCTGTTTCGCTGGAGCACTCTATGTCCGTACAGAAGAGTAGAGACCTAAGGATCCCGTATTTAATCTTAAGCTTTTTGTAAGATAAATTACTTCTCTATATAACACGTGGCACCAGCCGTTTAAAAAAAAATGTCTCCTCATTTCCTCTTACAATGAAGCTTGATAAGTGAAATATCATTGAATCAAAACTAGTTTTTGCGAAGTTATAGCTTATTATTCTAGTCTACGACCCTTTTAAACTTGTTTTATATCTAAGTTTCCGTGGTCTTTAACCAATCCCGTCCATTTTTACTAGAAATATTTTCTGCTATAAGGAAAATATGTGTACACAATTTCATTACGATATGTTAATTTTTCTTCGAGCTATGGCTCGCGAAACATAGGAAATTGCTTAGTTATAAAAGGGGCGGTGCCACACCCATTTTCAAAAATTTTAGTGTTTTCCAATTTATTGTTATACTTCAATTTAGAAAGTAAAACTCTATTGATACAAAGCTCTTTTCGCTAAAATATAGCTTATTATTTTCGTCTACGACCCTTTTAAACATCTTTTATATAAAAGTGGGCGTGGTCTTAAATGATATGATTGGAGAAATAAATCACCAAAAATTGTTGTACCCTGTACAAGATCTCAAAAGTGGGGGAAAATCCGTTTTTCGCGTACATAACCTCACTTATCTCAGAATTTCTCCGGTTGACCACCCACTTTTTTACACTTTCTATGTTTCTCGATGCTTTGAGCATGAAAAAAAATACCTCAGCTTTGGTGAAAAGAATTTTTAAAATTTTGTAAGAATCTAATTAAGGACTTACAATTACTTAAAATGTTTAAATACTTTTAATTTATTTTTAAATATGTAAAATTAATTACTATTTATTTTAATTTATGTTTATTCTATTAAACTGAAACCAAATTTATATACAACGCTGTTACTTTTATTCAATTCGGATGGGAAATTTAATTCTAGAAGAGTTTTCTTTTTCATTTGAATCCAATTGGAGATTGATGTTGGAGTTCAAATTTATATCAAAGGATTTCTTAAGTGGAGAACTAATACTGTTTTCACACAGAAACTTAATGATCTCATTTCACCTGCTAATGAAATCGTAAATTTTTTGCTTTCACACAGAAGTAACTGCTCGATTAGTATGAAGGATGAGACAGACAATCATGGCAGAACGATACAAGGTGGGAGCATGGTGACATACCTACAAACAAAAAAAATTCCATGTACTTGTAAATTCGATGGACAAATGTCAAAATCGTACTGCGCCGGTAGTTGATGTATCAAATCAAATAAAAAAGGTTATAATCAGCTCTTCGATGCGGCCACCTTGTATCGGTCCGCCATGCAGACAATGACATTTGCTTTGACAAATGACATTTTTAAGAACTGAACACACCAAAAACTAAGAAGCGGAAACGGAAGCGGAACGCTGCCAACAGAGTTGCATTGTGCTTTTGACTTCATTAGGCATTCGATTAGCTACTAATGAAATAATAATAGATTCGAATTTTGTAGGGAAGATTGAGCTCAATAAGCGTCTTAATGTAGAAAATTGCCTTTATTATTCAATAAGCCGTCTGTGTGAAAATAGTATAAGATTATTTACGTATAAAAAATGTGCCGTTTTGTGTGAGAATGGGTTGGTTTTCCAATGGAGGTACAATGGATATTAAACATTGGAATTTGGAAACCGAGTTGGATTTCCATTTGACCTCAAACCAATTTCCAACAAAAATGTTTATTGGGGTGTAATAAACCGATTTGCAAATGTAATGATGCCAGACTATATGCATAAAATCCTGAGTCCCCTATTGAGTATTTTTATATAAATACATACTTCTTTTTTGCGTGTATTTGTGACGAAACTCCTCCTAAGCGACTGGACCGATTTTAATGACATCCTGCGTGTATATTTAAGGGATTGGAGAATGCTTTAGATTCAAAATTTGGTCCGTTTTTTCCATATTTTCTTGAAATTTGGGACCATTGTACTTCCTTGATAAGCTGATTATTTGAGAAACTTTTATTTTGGGTAAATGGATCAGGGTCCGACCTATTCCAATAAATCCAGTTTCTTGTGCGATTTGTTTGAAAATTCTTACACGGAATTTCCTTGACTAGCCTATTATTTATGAAAATCTAACTCATGGTTCGATTTGCTTGAAACTCGGTACAGGGATTTTCTCTTATCTAGACTATTATTTTAGAACCTTTTTTGTCCGAAAAGTAGAATAGGGCCCGACCTATTTTAATAAATACTATAACTCAAAATCAGCTGAAACAATTTTAAAAATTAGAGCTCTGTTGGTTTAGGAAAGTTTCGTAAATGGGTTTTAGGTGGATTTTAGTTCCATATGTAAACACATTTCTAGAACAAAAACCAAAACGTGGACCAGGGAGACCTTAGAATGTGTTGTCATAATATATGTATCAAATAGGATGTGTTAGTGAGGGTTTTAATAAGAGGCGCCGGTTAACGAAAGGAGGTATGGTCTTTCGACCTGCTCGGTATTATGTACTTGTGTACGGCGCGCGGGGTGTGAGTGTGTGTTGTGACCGTTTTTTTTACATTATTCATTTCCCTTTTGGTCTAGCAATGGCAAGGTAGCCAATTCGACAAACACTTTCTGATGGCCTTAATACAATGTCTATTATCTAGTGCCTTCGGTGGATAATTCTAAAAGCATTAAGTTAAAAATGTGGGGGTTGTTGAGAAAGAGTATACCCCAAAGTCTGCAGTGTGTAGCATGTTTAGGAAAAAAGTACCCTAAACTCCTGCTGTTTGCGCAGGACGCCCTTGCTGTAAAGGTATGATATTTCTCAAGGAATTTAGTTTTCTAAGTGTGTTAGAATGCCACATCCAATATTAAATTGGCATATAATGTATTACACCGGGTGTGAGAATTATCATGCCTAGTGGCAGACCTACAGAACTAAAGGGATTTCAGTGGTTTTCAGGAGGTTTTCTTGCGCCCGGGGCAAAATATTTGTTTGGCAATGAGAAAATTTGCCCTGAATGAAAGAGAAGAAGAGTTACAGGAGGAAATAAAAGGTCATCGCTCAAATTCGCATCCGAAACCTTGGGTCACTATCATAGGGGTAGGGTGCAAGCACCTATAACAACAATAGTCGACGTTTTTGGATAACACCGGTGTTTGTAAGACGAGACATCGCCTTCAAATACACAAAAAAATAGAAGTATCCTTTATTTGGATCCTGAAACAAATAAAACATAAAACATATATTTTATTGGGCTCAAGAATCAAATCACAAATTAAAGGTATTTTTTATTTGGATGCCGAATCAAATAAGAAGTATTGTGACGAATATTAGCAACACTAAAGTATACTATCATCTCTAAGCCGATGCTAAGCAGTGACTTGTATGCACATCAATAATTCAATCATTATGTCTACACATATGTACGTACACGCAGTGAAGAAGCAACGCACAAACATATGGTCGATGAAGCACATCATTGCGTTCCTGATGATGACTTCAGGTTGAAGTCGAAATATCGACCAATTAAATATTTTTGAAAAAGGAAAATAAACGTGTTTTATTTACTGTACGGCCTCAAGCTCATCAAACCAATATATTTAATCATATCAAATAAGGCCAACAAAATATAGAAATGTTATAATTTAATAGCAGTAACTAAGTAATTTCTGGAAACGGCAGAATATAAAAGGCAGCAACAGTAGAGGCGCGACAATCAGTTCCATTTAAGCAAGCTATTGGTTGTAAAGTATCAGTGTTATTGTGAAGTACTTTAATAAAGGCCATTTTGCATTATTAAATATTGGAGTTATTTATTCAACAGTTTAGCGATACGGACGTTAGGAGAAGATTTGGAATAAGCGGAATTGCAGTAAAATCGTTAAAATTGGTGTCAGAAGAGGAATTGTTGAATAAATTCCGAAGACTTCGAATACAACTTGGACATGGCAAAGTTAAGTGAATTAAGGATCCAGCAACTGAAAAAGGAGTTGGAAGCCCGTGGATTGAATACAACCGGCAATAAGATCGAACTTCAAGCGCGGCTACGAGAGGTAATGGAGTTGGAAGGAGGAGTATGTCTTCTATCCTGATGTGGAAGAACCAGCGACTAAAATGGAGGGGAAGATAGAAACTCCGAATCCATTGGCAAGTGTTGACACTAACGCTATACTAGCAGTTTTGAAACAAATATCAACCGAAATGTCAGCTCAACTGGCAGAACAGAAGGCAAGTATAGCATCCCAACTAGAATCCCAGGAGAACCGTATAACATCTAAGATTGATGCACAGGAGACGCGTATTTCCGAAATGTCGGCACAAATTTCAGCACAGATATCATCTCAGATCTCCACACAACTAGAAAAGCAGGAAGTCCGTATATCATCTAAACTGGAAGCGCATATGGAAGAAAAACTAACCCAGTTTCATGAAGGCTTCAGTGGTTGACAGGATAAAATAGAGGCAGAGATGGATGCTTTGAAAGATAGGATCCAAGAATTACAATTGAACCGCCCAGTCACTTCAACGTCTAATTCTAAGGTAAAAACTCCACCCTTTGACGGTTCTGTTCCTTTCCAGGTATTCAAGCTTCAGTTTGAGAAGACGTCAGCAGTGAACAACTGGAATGCGGATGATAAAGTTGCTGCATTGTTCGTGGCATTGAAAGGACCAGCTGCCGAAATCTTACAGACTATTCCAGAGTACGAACGGAATAGTTATGGCGCATTGATGGCTGCTGTAGAACGAAGGTACGGAAGCGAATACAGGAAACAGATATATCAAATAGAATTGAAAAACCCTTACCAAAAAGCTAATGAGACTTTGCAAGAGTTTGCGTCGGATGTTGAAAGGCTAGCACATTTAGCGAATGCGGACGCTTCCGTGGAATACACTGAAAGGGTAAAGATTCAGAGCTCTATAAATGGCATGTGGGACGTCGAAAGAAAGCGAGCTACATACGCAAAC
The DNA here is from genome assembly GCF_040869045.1 of Eurosta solidaginis. Taxonomy (NCBI): domain Eukaryota; kingdom Metazoa; phylum Arthropoda; class Insecta; order Diptera; family Tephritidae; genus Eurosta; species Eurosta solidaginis. The sequence continues at coordinate 158,708,255 of NC_090320.1, read as the reverse complement.
CCAAAGCCAACATTGGCAGAAATGGTATCACATGTTCTGATTCAGGAAACAGCATCGCTTCTGTGTAGGCCAGTTTCAAAGCACGCCGTGTGGAAGTAGAAAGGCCAGAGTGGGTAGACGCAATTTTAGAAGCTTTAAAAGGAACGCAACATAGGAATAATGGTGCAATCAAATGTTTCAAGTGCGGTAACCTAAGTCACATTGCTCGTCATTGCAGCACCGGTCCTGGTAGTTCCAACTTGGGTGGCCGTAAACGCAAAGCTGGAGGAGATGAGCAAGAGCGTGCCAGATGTAAAGATCGAGCGCTAGCTCTAGCTGTTGAATGTCCTGTGATATCTGTCTCGAAACTTGGTAGAAAATCGAGCAGTCTTGCCGTCAAAGGAAAGCTGGATGGCAAGGAGCGTGTACTGACTGTAGATACGGGCGCATCTCACTCCCTAATCCGATCTGATTTTGTCAATAGGAGAGTAAAGCCATTACCTGGAGCAAGGTTGCGTACGTTCACAGGCGAGTATAACCAAGTCCAGTGAGAAGTAATATGTGAAGTCTTAATTGGGAAGGTCATGATTCTACACAAATTCATTGTGGCGGAGATTGCTGATGAAGTCAAATTGGGAGTGGACTTCTTAGTTGACCGTAACATATGCAGAGAAGGGTTATGCGTTATCAGAACCAGGATTTACCACTTAACTTTACTTTGGAGGAAGGGTTCAGCAGTAATCGAGTACTGGTGGAGAAGACTCGACAAAGACCACGGAAGTCAACGGTAAAGGTTGATGGATCGAATGGGCCAAATAAAGCGAAATCAAAAGTACCTGCGAGAGAAACACTGGCATTGACAAAACCAAAGGGACGCACGAAAACGAAGGAAAGAATTTCCCAGAAGGAATGCGAGGGTAGTTTCAAGCCAGGGCGCACCACTGTTGTGAAACGTGGGAACGATAATGATTATGCGAAATCAATCCGTCAAGCGCAAGCTCTACGAAGTAGTTCATTGGCCAAACAACAGAGTGCGAGGGAACGATCCAGGATAATGAGTAGTAAGATGAAACGCAGGTACGATGAGAACAATAATTCGGAAGGTTTCTGGGCGGGAGATTTGGTACTGTTATACAACCCTCACCGGCGGAAAGGTGTTACATCCAAATTTCGGTGCAGTTGGGAAAGTCCGTACAAAGTTGAGAAGAAGATCAGTGATACAATGTACTGCATACAAACCATTGGGAAACCACGAAATAGAAGAGTGGTACACTTGGAGATGCTAACGGCGTTTAGATCGGGAGATTATTCTGATTGGGACGATCAGACTTAGATGGAGGGCAGCGTGACGAATATTAACAACACTAAGGGATACTATTTTCTCTAAGCTTATGCTAAGCAGTGACTTGTATGCACATCAATAATTCAATCATTATGTCTACACATATGTACGTACACGCAGCGGAGAAGCAGTGCACAAACACATGCAGATATCTTATCTGAGATGCTCCAAAAGTATGCAATTATAATTGTGGAAGTGTCGCTCCCAAATACACGCGCATATGAGAGCTATACACGTGCATCTGTAGTTATAATTTTATAGCAGTAACTAAGTAAATTCTGCAAGCGCCTAGGAGATGCAACGAGGAAATGACAGATTATAAAAGGCAGCAACAGTAGAGGCGCGACAATCAGTTTCATTTAAGCAAGCTATTGGTTGTGAAGTATCAGTGTTATTGTGAAATAAAGGCCATTTTGCATTATTAAATATTGGAGTTGTTTATTCAACAGTTTAGCGAGACGAACGTTAGTAGAAGATTTGGAATAAGCGGAATTGCAGTAAATTTGTTAAAGTATCTTTGATTCGGCTGAAGAATCAGATAACAAATAAAACGTATTTGTCAAGTTATTTTTCTTAATAATATATTAATAATTAATAATTATAAAACACTATGAATGTGAAATTTAAGATGTAACACAAAATTAGCGGGTTTAAAAACAAAAATAACAGGTTGAAAATGCAGTTTGTGTGGTTGTTCGCTGTGAACTGTAAGAGCATATTTGCTTTGAGTGGGACTTTCATCACATCACATTATGAGTCAAATATATACATGTTGAATTAGATCGAATTGTGAAAAAAATTGTAAACGTTTCGTTAAATTTCTAAAATAAAAGCTCTTTTTTTATATGTTTGCGTGTACGTATGTACATATATGCTAATGTTTGTGCAATAAGGAGATTAAATTTATCTGTATACATATATGAAGAAGAATGCACATATGAATGCAGCTTATGGACTCCGAAACCACTCCTCCTTTTTACATTTGTGTCAGCACCCTTTTCAAATATTCATTAGTTTTTCTGCTTTTTTCTAAATGTTCATGATAGTTGGGGGCATTCGCTGGGTTAAAAAATATTTCACTTGGCTTTCGGTTTTTATAATAATGAATGGAGTTGCTATAGCCATCTTCTGGCTGCTATGTTAACTAGTTCTTTCGTCTTTGAACTCAGGTTATCTACCTTCAGGCATTATATAATTTCAATTAAGGTACAGTGAGGTCTTTCCACCTGGACATTTAGTTCGCTTCTATGCGTTGGTATGCTATAGAGCCTAACTCCTAATAATTCCAACAAATTTTGCATTATTGGACTTATTAAATCGTGTTCATTATCGGGCACAGAAGTATTTGGGTTCGTAAAATAGTGTACAAGTTTCACTTGTTCGCCATTAAGGCGAAGAGTCGACTTTTTCTTTAATTCAAAAAGTTTTAAAAATTTTGAACTAATTTTGCAACTAAAAATGTCTTCCTTTGTATTTCGAAACTATCCCAAGTCTGCATAATGAATTCAACAAAATTTTTTAAGCGCCATTGATATCAAAAAAAGTTGTGTTTCCTTGATATCAAAATCGATTTAAAAAATATTTAGGGCTTCATTGCCTATTGCCATGGTGAAATAACCAAGTGAAGTAAGTTGTCAGTTATCTTGATCTAATTCTTCTTTGTTATGTCATTAAGCTATCTGAAAATTTTTCAACAATATTGTCCGCGAAAAAGTGTTATTTTTTGAATTGCAAAACTATTGCTAAAGTAATTTTTTGTTATATAAAAATGTTAATATTATTGAAATTATAATCTGTAGTGACTAACACTAATAATTACAAGGTATACCCTTGCTTTGTTATGATTGAACCAAGAAAAAGTAAATAAATAAATAAATAAATAAAGAAATAAATAAATAAATAAAATAAATAAAGTATGCCACTTTTATTCCTTTTCACATAAACGTATTAGCTGAATGCCGATGCATGCTTACTAAATTTAATTACAGAGATTTATAATTTGATGTATAATTTTCTATAATATAGGCGTTTTTCCAATTATTTTGACTGGAAACCCGATTATAGAAAATTATACCTAAAAACAAAACAGTCGGTAGTATCAACATTTTTAATTTTAGTATTTTTAGTGTTGGCTTTATAAGTAAAGCCGTGTTAACCCAGATATGCCGAGCGTACTACATGTAGTACACCTGTTATTTTCAAAATATTTCGTAAACATTAATTTAAACTAAGTAACCAACCTTTCGCTGTGCTACTGCACAAAACAAGCATCGTAGTTGGCTTTCAAAAAAATTTCTGTTGCAATTCCTTGATTACCTTTTTTAATATCAAAAATGCGAGTTTTGTCAAAAGTGTGAAGATATCGCGTAATCGGTAAGAAATATATTTAAGCCTATTTTGTTTTGTTCTGTTATTTGTATATTTTTATTAAAAATAGTTGTAGAAATTGAGGTACACCAGTAGTGGAAGTGTAAAACCCAATTATATGTGATTTTTGTTGATTTATTTGCTGGCGTGCTACATGTAGTACGCTCGGCACAAGAGTACAAAAAAAATTAAAAAAACAACAAATTTTTTGTTTCCAGTTTTTAACTTTAAATGAAATAATAAGTACTCTAGAAGAATAAACACGATTTTTCATATATAACTAAAAATTACTACTTTTTCTTTGTGTATTTGCCGAGCGTACTACATGTAGTACACCCTACAAAATCGTTTAAAATATATATTTTTTTTAATTTATCTTAGTTTCTGTAATATTTTATATTAAAAGAACGGTATTAAAAAAATTGTGGAAATTTCTTCACCAGGAGGTCCGTCGACATATCTGGGTTAAACATTACGATCATATTGCTGACGCTTCCACAAAATCTGTCTAATTTGGTTCCAAAAAAAATCAAAACAAGTATTTGCAAAAACAAACTGTTATAGGAATCCAACCAAATGTTTTCCCTTGGGGAGCTAAGCAAAACTTTCGAGAGTTGTTTTTGTAATTCATACAACAATAACACCAAAACTCTCCTATTATACCTAATATATGTAAAATATTTCGTTAAAACAATGGTCAAATACATCTTGAATTTAACTGTCAAGAGTTTTTGGTAGAAGATCCATATAAAATTTGTATTAGTAATTAGAAGGAAAAATGTGTTACTTCCTACAAATCAATAAGTCTGCTGGAAAGTTGTAAAGATTTTTAGCGATAAACACATTTGAGAGTATTACTTTCACCTCCACGATATAAGTAATCGAATCCGAAACCCATCCTAGTGCCGCGAAAGGCAGTAAAGTTTAGCTCAATAATATATACGTCCGTTACGTATATATGAATAACAACTCTCCCTATTATGTCCAGTTTTTTAAATGGAAGCTTGAGCTGAGGTTGAAATTGGTGTTTTCCAATTTAATGTTATAATTCAATTTAGAAAGTAAGATTCTATTGAAACAAAGCTCTTTTTTCGCTAAGATATAGCTTATTTTATTCGTCTACGACCCTTATAAAAATCTTTTATATAAAAGTGGACGTGGTCTTTAACCGATCTCGTTTTTTTAGAAATATTTCCTGCTATAGGGAAAATTTGTGTACCCAATTTTTGTTACGATCCCTTAATTTTTCTTCGAGTTATGACTCCCGAAACATCGAAAATTGCTTAGTCATAAAAGGGGCGGTGCCATGCCCATTTTTTTAAATTTTAAGTTTTTCCTATATATTGTTAGGAATCCATTTGTGAAATGAATTACCATTTATATAAAGCTCTTTTTTGCAAAGATATAGCTTATTTTATTCGTCCACGACCCTTTTAAAAATCTTTTATATAAAAGTGGGCGTTGTCCTTAACCGATTTCGATAATTTTTCTTCAAAGCATTCCTTATAGGCAACCTCTCTGCCGAATTTTGTTACGATAGGCTTAACGATTTTTGATTTATGGTTAATAATATTTGTAAAATTGATTTAATCACATGTGGGCGGTGCCACGCCCATTTAAACAAATTTTTTAAAATTTTTATCAAGAGTCTCAATATCAGTCCACATGTGAAATTTCAACATTCTAGGTGTATTATTTACTAAATAATCAGGTTTTTTGTGTTTTCCAAAAGGTTATATATATAATAAGTAAGGAAGGCTAAGTTCGGGTATAACCGAACATTGCATACTCAGCTGAGAGCTTTGGAGACAAAATAAGGGAAAATCACCATGTAGGAAAATAAACCTAGGGTAACCCTGGAATGTGTTTGTATGACATGGGTATCAAATGGAAGGTATTAGGGAGTATTTTTAAAGGGAGTGGGCCATAGATCTATAGGTGGACGCCATTTCGGGATATCGTCATCAAGGTGGACCAGGGATGACTCTAGAATGTGCTTGTACGATATAAAAAATAAAAAAATAAAAAAATGTAAGGCGCGATAACCTCCGAAGAGATCTAAGGCCGAGCTTCTCTTCCAATTTGCGTCGTGCTCCTCTTGATTTTCCCTACAAATTGGCCGGACGGGACCTACATGTTTTATGCCGGCACCGAACGGCATCTGCAAGGCAGATGAGTTTTCACTGAGAGCTTTTCATGGCAGAAATACCCTCGGAGCGCTTGCCAGTCACTGCCGAGGGGCACCCCGCTTAGAAAAATGTTCTTCTAAATGAAAAACCTTATTTCTAAAATTTTGATGTTGCTTTGCCCGGGAGTGGTACCCAGGGCATACGGTGTGATGGCGGAGCACGCTACCATCACACCACGGTGGCCGCCGATATGGGTATCAAATAAAAGTTGGTAATGAGTATTTTAAAAGGGAGTGATCCTTAGTTCTATAGGTGGACGCCTTTTCCAGATATCGCCATAAAGTTGGAACAGGGGTAACTCTAGAATGCGTTTGTACGCTATGGGTACCAAATGAAATGTGTTAGTGATTATTTAAAAGGGAGGGGGCCTTAGTTCCATAGGTGGACGCCTTTTCGAGATATCGCCATAAAGGTGGACCAGGGGTGACTCTAGAATGTGTTTGTACGATATGGGTATCAAATCAAAGGTGTTAATAATTATTTTAAAAGGGAGTGGGCCGTAGTTCTATAGGTGGACGCCTTTTGGAGGTGGACCAGGGGTGACTCTAGAATGTGTTTGTGCGATGTGGTTATCAAATGAAAGGTGTTAATGAGTATTTTAAAAGGGAGTCGGCCTTAGTTCTATAGGTGGACGCCTTTTCGAGATATCACCATAAAGGTGGACCAGGGGTGACTCTAGAATGTGTTTGTACGATATGGTAATCAAATAAAAGGTGTTAATGAGTATTTTAAAAGGGAGTGGGCCTTAGTTCTATAGGTGGACGCCTTTTCCAGATATCGCCATAAAGGTGGACCAGGGGTGACTCTATAATGTGTTTGTACGATATAGGTATCAAATTAAAGGTATTAATGAAGGTTTTGAAAGGGAGTGGCCCTTAGTTGTATATGTGAAGGCGTCAATAAACCAACCCAATCGCTATGTTTCATCCCTTTTTTCGTATTTGGTATAGAATTATCGTTTTTTTTCGTTTTTCGAAATTTTCGATATCGAAAAAGTGGGCGTGGTCATAGTCGGATTTCGCCCATTTTTAACACCAAGGTAAAGTGAGTTCAGATAAGTACGTGAACGAAGTTTAGTAAAGATATATCGATTATCGTTCGTTATCGTGCTAACGGCCTAGCGGAAGGTCAGACGGCCGACTATGTATAAAAAGTGGGCGTGGCTTCAATCGACTTCGCCCATTTTCACACAAAACTGTTATCGTCATAGAAGCTTTGTCTTTACCAAATTTCATAAGGATTGGTAAATTTTTGTTCGACTTATGGCATTAAAAGTATTCTAGACAAATTAAATGAAAATTGGCGGAGCCACGCCCATTTTGAAAATTTCTTTTATTTTTGTATTTTGTTGCACCATATCATTACTGGAGTTGACTTTTGACATAATTTACTTATATACTGTAAAGATATTGATTTTTTCTTAAAATTGGACCTAAAAAATTTTTTTTTTAAAGGGGGCGTGTTCTTCTTACGATTTCGCTAATTTTTATCAAGCACACATATAGCAATAGAAGTAATGTTCATGCCAAATTTCATCATGATATCTTCTAAGACTGCCAAATTACAGTTTGCAAAACTTTGAAATTACCTTCTTTTAAACGTGGACGGTGCCACGCCCATTGTCCAAAATTTTACTAATTTTCGATTCTGTGTCACAAGTTCAACCCATCTACCAAGTTTCATCGCTTTAGCCGTTTTTGGTAATGAATTATCGCGCTTTTTCGAAATTTTCGATATCAAAAAAGTGGGCGTAGTTATATTCCGATATCGTTCATTTTAAAAAAGCGATTTGAGATGAGATACCCCAAAATTTACTCAAGTTATCGTGTTAAGGTACGGACGGACATTCGATACTGATGATTTTGATATATGGAAGTCTATATCTATCTCGATTCCTTTATACCTGTACAACCAACCGTTATCCAATCAAAGTTAATGTACTCTGTGTGCAAAGCACGCGGAGTATAGAAAGTGGGCGTGGTTATCTCCCGATTGCGCCCATTTTTAATACCAATCTATACTGGATATAGGTAGGTTCGTGTACCAAATTTGGTGAAGATATCTCAATATTTACTCAAGTTATCGTGTTAACGGACGGACGGACGGACGGACATAGCTCAATCAAATTTTTTTTCAATACTGATGATCTTGATATATGGAAGTCTATATCTATCTCTATTCATTTATACCTGTACAACCAAAGTTAATATACTCTGTGTGCAAAGCACGCAGTGTATAAAAATATAATTATGTAATTCAGTAAAAAAATGCAGCAACACTTATTTAAAAAACAATTATTTTTAGGGAATAAGTTAAAAAGACTCTAGGGATCTATAAATCAGAGTCTTAGAGAGCTTTCAATTCTATTTTTCTTATTTTTGCTTGGCTTTCATATTTAGCTTGCACTCGTTGAAAACCTTTAAATTTTTCTCCAGCAAAAGTAATTTGGGTAAACATCCGCCTTCTGCTTCTTCGGTGTTGGAGGAGTATATTCGTCTTCGACGTCGAAGGGTGGCACGAATCCACCGACAGCTTCAACTGCCCTTATATCACCATCTTATATCATCATCAAATATCGACGCAAACTCACCCACCACCAATAATAATGACCATTTCAAAGTTGCACATCTCTAGCTGTATAGCTGATACAAATAAACGTACTTTTGTGTTTTCGCGAGTGCGATATAATATTTTATGTCTTTTGTGCAAGTGATTTTCAATATTTATATGTGTCATTAAAAAAATTATTTATTGCAAGTGAAAGAATGTGATGTCTGTGGTAAAGTGTGGTTAGTTTTTTAATGGGGCACATCTCGGCGGCCGAATGTGCCCCATTAAGACGCTGTATCTACCCCGTACATTAATCTCTTATTTGAAGTAAAACCTTCTTCCTTCTTTATCGCATTAAAAGTTGCTCCTCAAGCGAAAGTGACACAAGCTTTATATACGCAGATAAATAAATAAATGTAAGGCGAGATAACCTCCGAAGAGATTTTAGGCCGAGCTTCTCTTCCAATTTGCGGTTTGCTCCTTTTAATTTTTCCTACACTGTGGCCGGACGGGACCTACTTGTTTTATGCCGACTGCGAACGACATCTGCAAGGCAGATGAGTTTTCACTGAGAGCTTTACATATACAGTAGGCTTTCTTAGGATACTTGATATTTCGACATCCATATTTTTCAAGCCCAAGGTGGAAGACATTTCTTTGGTTTTTAGTTAAAACTTCCACAATCCTCAAATTCTGCTTCAAGATCGCGATTTCGCACAAAGTTTATTTTTGGAGTGGATCTAAGCAGTTTTAATATAAAATAACTTTTTATATCATTAAACTGGCATTACATGTATTTTTTATTTGTAACATTATATTTAACAAAACTAGTTTTCTTTATTTTAGTTTTGATTAGTTCAGGATGCATTATTTTTCGATCCTGCAATTATTTGTTTGTAACAATATGTTTGATAAAATGAATTCATATCAAAAATACTTTAAAAAACTTTTAATCTCATTTCGGAGCTTTACTACATGCCTGATGAAGGTGCCCCATCAATGCCGCCAGCTACCCCGACATGGGGCATATTCAGCGAAACCAACTATTTTCATAAAATGTTAAAAAATTAAGCCTCCATTACTATTACAAGAAATATTTATTTAGGATTTTATTCTATATATACTGGGGGATCGAATGAACTTATATCTGTTTCAATTCGTAAAACATTTGTTGGGATATAGGGCTCCAAAAAAAAGAGACGAAGCTACCCCGGTCTCCCATAATCATCTCATTTCAATTATCTTCAAAACGTCTTTTGGGTTTTCTCTTTCGAATGTCCGGAAACTTTGGCAAGATATTCAATTGAATATCAACTGTTTTGCCTTCGTTTAAAATTGATTCCCATTCGTTCCTGAACAACTTCAAATCAGGTAATAAGGCATCTAGATGTCGTGGTGCCCCCCATAAATTCAGAAAACAAAAACTCAGAAACATTTTTTCAGAAAACATTAGTTAGAAACCATTTTTCAGAAAGACAAAATTTAGAGGTCAAAGCTCAGAAGTCAAATTTCAGAAGTCAAATTTCAGAAGTGAAAATTCAGATCTCAAATTTCAGAAGGCAAAGTTCAGAAGTTAAAATTCAGAAAGTAATCAGACGACAGAAAGAACATTAAATTTTTCTCAAAATTTAGAAACGTGCATTTATATGGAAGGAATTATGTATAAAGAAAATGTAGTAAAATCTAAAATTTTAAATTGTGTCCAATAGCAAACATGTAATTAATTAAATCTTTTCGCGTTTATCTTTTTCAAATGAATTTACAATATTAAAAAAACCAAAGTCTATATTTTATCTTGCGTTTCCGATATGGCTCCCCTCATGCTGTAGTTTTGTTTCTGTTATTGCAGGTTCGTTTTTTATTTTATTTATGAAATTAAATATATAAGCGTGTGCCCCAAACGCACTTCGAATGACGTTGTGCCACCTTTCAATATAATTATTTGTACGGACTTCACCCAATTTGGTGATATTAAACATATTCCATAATTCTATTGGATATAACGCCTTCTTTCGAAGTTGCTGTGTTCTAGGCCGATAATAATTTCAGAAGTCAAAATGCAGAAAGTAGTCAGACAGCAAAAAAACATTAAATTTTGCGCAAAAAAGTAATCAATACTTTCTGAATTTCGACTTCTTAAATTTGACTCCTTAATGTTGACTTCTGAATATTGATTTCTGAATATTTGTTTCTGAATTTTGACTTCTGAATTTTGGCTTTCTGAAAAAAGGGTTCTGACTAATGTTTTCTGAAAAAAAGTGTTTCCGAATTTTTGTTTTCTGAATTTATGGGGAGAACCAGATGTCGGACCTCAACATCTATGGTGGCGTCTCTAGCTTGGAGTACGACGTTTCTTTCATAATTGGTAGTCAGTATTTCGAACCATATTGAGGACAGCAAGATAAATTCGAACTTGTTGATGTAGTTGAGAATGCCGGTAATATCTCCGTATGCTTGTGCAATCAAACTTAGCTTAAGTAATGCGTTTAGTGCTTGTGTTAATCCTGGAACATGGTTTGCGAATGGTCTGATTGCCTCAATTCTAGCCGACCACCTAATGTCTGAAAGACTGTGAAGGGAGCTCGGTACATTTTTTTTGAGAATGTCCCATTGTTGTGGACTGCTGCTGAAAATAGTAAGACATTTTTGCACAACTCCGAAGAAAGTAATTGCAGCCGTACAACATTCTGCAGCATCAACACCACATAAATTGAGACTGTTGGTTGCACAAGGCGAGTAATCAGTATTCGATTTTTTGTCGAGAATGTGACGTAGTGCTCCGTTGTAAGCTCCTTTCATATTGGCGCCGTTATCGTACCCTTGTGTACGACAATCTTTTAATGGGATTTCATGTTTACCTATAGTATGGCAAATTAGATCAGCGATTTTCTGACCAGTTTTTTGGTTACAATTCACGAAAGCCAAAAACCGTTCTTGAATTGTAAAATTTGTTGCTTTCCAATTGAAATGGAGTTAGCATAAAATGAACGTAGTCAACGTGACTAGCATCAGGCAAAGCATCAGCGATAATAGCAAAATACTCGCCTTTCTTGCCTTGATCTAATATAGTTTCCCTCAGGGCTTTGCACAAATTTCAATAAACTCGTTCTGAATGTCTGGGGAAAGATAGTGAACTTGTTAACGTTTGTGCTGCTGTTGTGAAATTATAACTTTCTCCAAATGATCTCTGAGTATCGGATCATAATGGCTTGCGAGAACTTATATGCCCAAAAAATGTCCATCGTTTCGTTCACCAAGATATTTACTTTCGCCTTTGAAAGCTAGGACTCTTACATCCAAAAATAAAATAGTGTCATAAGTTCTATATAAAATTTCTTTCCACTTTGTGTTGGTGATTAGCTGTTCATTGATAAGTGTATTGTAGTGTCCTTTTGAATTAGATTTTGTAAAGTTCGGCAATGAATATAACATTTAATGTGATCTTGAGTATTTTCGTGTGCTGGCAGTTTATCGTATAGCTTCTTCCCACCTGCAATTTCGAATATCCGCCAGGACAACAAATTTTAGGTCGATTTAAAGTATTAGTGCTTAACAGACGACATGGTAGGCAATAAAAAGCATTGCTATAGGCATTCCACACCAACCAGTCACGCTCCACTTTCTCTCCAATTGGCAAGATTCTGTTTAACAACGAGGTAGGAAATGCCTCGTCATGACAATCACGTGGAAAAATAACAGGACACTTTTGATGACCTGGACGAATTATTTCGTTGACTTCTTCAGATCGCAAAACCACATTATTCACGGTACTGATGTCGAAGTCGTTTAAATAATCCGGACTTTGATACAGAGTTGGTGGTATTGTTGGAAGACTTTTTGAAGATGAACCTTCATCAGTGTCACCACGAAACTTAACGATTTCGGATTCATGTAAACATGCATTTTTGTTTGATGTTTTTATTGTCTTCTCACTGTTCGAAGGCTCAGGCAAAAAATCATTATCAGTAGTCGAATCGGATGCGGAACCTGAATGGTTTTGTGCCGGCTGCCAAATGAAATATTTATTCTTAAATTGTAAGGAAAAGGACTTTTCTAATTATTTTTCATACTTCACTATAATATTAAAACGAAATGCAGATATTCGTTCCTTTTGAAATTCGGCTTAAAGATTGCACATGGAACAACTAAAAACTCCGGAATTAAAAAAGAAATGTCTTAGTACCTCTAAGTCGCGGGCCTCCTCAGAAATCCCGGGGCCAGGGGAATCCCTCCATCCCCCCCCCCCCCGCCCCACCCCCTCCTCTCGTTGGGCTTGAATGCAAGTATAATTATGAGTTGAAAGCAATCATACTCACTTGTAGCGAATCAAGCTTCACATATATGAACAATTTTCAAGTAACTTAAAAATTAATGTAGCTTGACGTATTTCTCTGATATGTACTATTATTTAATATTTTTACAATTTCTGTGTCAAAATTTCAAAATCAAAGTTCAGCAAGAATATATCTTTGTATAACGGCACATTTTTCGGTATTTTTGTCCATTTATATAAAGGAAATGCTTAAATTTTTTTATATTCTTAGCTCATATCGTCATAGGGAATGCAGCGCAAAAAGTGGGGCCTAGAAGCTACAAGAAGCTGATGACTGTAGAGACAGGGCCTACGGCGTAGCCGTGCATATCTTTAAAATCATAGTTTGAGGGAATAGACACGTATGTATGTGGCCCGCTAGGTGATGATGCAACTCGTTGGTGAGAACCACTGCAAAAGCAGGCAAATGTAAATCCCACGGAATATAAAAAAAAACATTTTGGACACGAAAGAAAAATTTCCAATTTTTACAATTTTATTGAATATTCATTTAAAATTATCAATATGTAATTTTGATAGTATTTGGATATCATAATAGGAAATAGTTGTCAATTTCGAACGGCGTTGGAATAGTGAATATAGTTGATATTATATTCAAAACAAGTTTTTTAATTTTAAATTGATTTTGGATTCAAAAAATCCAATATTAAACGAGTTTAAAAATATTACTGAAAATTTGACAATTGTCGCTGAATAGAGCTGTCAGGTCAATATAACTGTACATGTGTTTACAAAACAGTCAAACAGCAGCAAAACCAGCAGCGTTGCAAGCAAAGCTGCTGCACATGTAATTTGGGCATAATCAATGAAAATTTCAAGCATTAAAATATGCAAGAAATAAAACATGAAATGGTTTGCTTTGATACTGATAAAGCAAGCTAGGTGTCCCATTTGTTTACCGTATTATTGATATTCGTATGGCATGTCGAAATGTTGATTATGAAATAAATGAAATGAAACAAAGTTTTAAAAACCCCACTTAATGGCGCGCTTGTCCCTTTTTCGCTCTGCTGACTGGCGGGAATTGGTCAGACCAAAGGAATTTAAATCGTTTTCCACCTGGTACTTCCAACGGAGTGGGGCCGCCCTCTTTTTATGCTACCATAGGCGGGTTCCGATAAAAATTCTTAGCCGGAGCGTCAGCTTTTACTCGCATAACATGGCGTAGCCATCGTAGCCGGTGCGTTTTAATTGTATGGACTATGTTAATGTCAGCGTTAGGCTCGTACAGCTCATCATTCCATTTTCTCCGGTACTTGCCTCCGCCTATGCGTAGAGGTCCGTACATCTTTCGAAGAACATTTCTCTCGAACACTCTCAGAGCCGCTTCATCTGATGTTGCCATGTTCCATGCTTCTGAACCATATAGCAGGACGGGTACGATAAGTGACTTTGTAGAGCATTATTTTCTTTTGCCCAGAGAGGGTTTTAATTTTCAATCGCCTACCTAGTCCAAAGCAACATTTATTGGCGAAAGTGATTCTTCGCTGGATTTTAGAGCTGAAGTTGTTGCTTTTGTTAATTCTGGTTCCCTAATAAACAAAGTCTTTGGCTGTTTGCGAAATTATGGCTTCCAACAATAGCATGTCTGCCTAGGCGCAAATGGGCTGACTCTTTGCTCGATGACAGCAGGTACTTCGTTTTGTCCTCCATCACCATCAAACCCTTATTTCCCACTTCTTTTTCAGTTAGGATTAAGCAGATAATATCAGACCTATGATATCAATAACATCAGCATGCGCCAGTAATTGCACGCTTTTATAGAATGCTGTTCTAGAGCGGTTATGTTCTGCAGCTAATAAAAGTTTCTCCAGCATCAAATTAAAGAAATCGTACGATAGGGGGTCACCCTATCTGAATCCTCGCTTAGTTTAGAACGGCGGAGAGGTCCTTCCCAATTCTCACTGATGTTGTTGTTCAACGTCATTATGCACAGCTGTATAAGTTTTGAGGGGAAACCAAATTTAGACATAGCGGCATATATGCAACTCCTTTTCGCTCTGTCGAAGGTAGCCTTAAAATCGAAGAAGAGGTGATGTGTGTCAATTCTTTTTTCGCGGGATTTTTCCAAGATTTGGTGCATTGTGAAAATCTGATCGATGATAGATTTACCAGGTCTGAAGCCGCACTTATTACATTGATTACATCATCATGACATTGATTCGATCGTGGTATCGAGTTCATCATCCCTGTGCGGTACATCGCTCTCCCCATTTAGGACATCAGTTGAAGGTCGCCATTTTCGTTCTTACAGGAGTTTGCACCGGACTAAAAGCGGGTTAACGCCTTTCTGCCTCTGTTATTTTTCTTCCTAAAAAAGGCGTATCAACTTACTGTGGCGTCCACACGCTCTTCTTGTTGCGCTCGTCTAACGGTTGCAACGCGGAATTATTCATTGTACCACTTGTTTTTTCGTGGCTGCCGGTAACTAATTTTTTCTTCAGCGGTGGTACGAAGTGATTTAGAGGTATGCTCCTGCATTCCGTGTGGTTGACTTGTGCTCTCATAGAGCAGGTGTGAGAGTCGAGTTGCGAAATCATTGGGCGTCTGTTGCGATTGCAGCGTTTCCACGTCTAGCTTTCCTTGCGTTTTTTGTTCCTTTGTTTTAGCCGCGCACAGGCCGTCGCGTATTTTGGCTGCGACGAGATTATGGTCCGAATCGATGTCATGTCCTCGGATAGTGCGCATATCTAGAACACTGGATGCATGCTATCCATCTATCACAACGTGGTCGATTTGATTCCGTGTATTTCGATCGGGGGACAGCCATGTAGTTTGATGAATTTTTGTATGCATGATCCTCGTGCTGGATATGACCAAGTCCATCAGACTCAGTCCATCACATCATTGTATGCTGAACTTTCCTACTAAGAGGCCAAAAACACCTTATTTGCCCACCTTGGCTTTAGAGTCGCCAAGCAGGAATTTTACATCATGAGGGGGAAGCCCTTGTATGCGCGTTCTAAACCTCATCGTCTTTCTTCTCTGTCAGTGCATTGGCGCAGATGATATATTAAAAAGTTTTGCTTTTATTCGGATAGCGGCGAGACGTTCGTCCACCGTGAACGCCAGTACTTGGCGACAGTCTCTTTCCCAGCACGAATCCGACGCCGAAACTGCGCACGAAATTAGATGTTACAAATTTTCATCTTTTGCTCTAACAAAAAAGCTGGTGCAGAAATTTGTGATCTAGATTACTCTAGTTTAGTTTTGAGCAGAATCAGAAAACAATAAGTAGAGGAACTCAGGCAAGAAAGATTGCCATTAAACAAAATTATGTGAAATATTTTAAGTAATCTAGAGCAGCTCAATAAACGAAACTATAATACGAATAAAATGTTCACCCTGACAGAAGGCGGCCGCTGAGCTGTGGTGGAAGCGGCCTCCCCTCGGTTCAACTCTCGGGCAAAGTTACGTTAAAAATTTAGAAACAAGTTTTTTCAATTAGAAAAAAAATGTAATCGGGGTCGCCCCTCGGTAGTGATTTGAAAAACACTCCGAGTGTATTTGTGCCATGAAAAGCTTGTCAGTGAAAAAACATCTTCCTCACAGATGCCGTTCGAAGTCAGCATAAAACATGAAGGTGTCGTCCGGCCAATTTGTAGGGAAAATTAAAAGAAGCATGACGCAAATTGGAAGAGAAGCTCGGCTTAAAAATTTTTCGGAGGTTGCTTTTATTTATTATTTACTCCAAATTTTTGTTTCTGAATATTTTTTACTCGTCGCTCCGTTTTGCCAAATGATTCGACATTTTTGTTGTGCAAGGCGAAAGGATATCTAGGCGTTAAACAGGGCCGACATTGCAAACGTGCACAACAAGCAGGGAACAATAAAGAACGTTGGAGGGAACCGAAGCTGGGGGTCGTGTTAAGCACACATTTGTGGTGGGAAGAATACAGCGAGAGGAGCTTACTGTCTCGGCGTTGAACTTGATCGTTCTCCTAAAACTGTAGAGAAGACGGAATGTATGGGGCAATCGGCTGGTGAGAAAAATTGCTAGCAGTGGAGGGCTGCGGCTTAGCACTGCTTCTGGTATTTTGGTCGTGTCGATATGCTGGTTTAATGCAGCACGAGGAACAGATATCAAAATATCTAGTATATATCACTTCATTCTACATTTGGCGACCGGTGTTTAGTGGTAGCGTGCTCCGCCCATTATACCGAGGGTCCTGGGTTCAACTCCCGGGGAAAGTGACATCAAAATTTAAAGAAAATTTTTTCTAATCTGAATAGCAAAGCGGAAGTGATTTTGCAATTGTATTTCTGCAATGAAAAGTTTCTCAGTGAAAATTTATCTGCTTTGCAGATGCCGTTCGGAGTCAGCGAAAACCATTTAGGTCCCGTCCCGCCAATTTGTAGGGCAGATTAAAAAGGATCACGAAGCGAATTGAAAGTGAACCTCGGCGTAAATCTCTTCGGAGGTACATAAATCATGGAAAATAGGAAGAAGAAGACTTCATTCTGAGTCCAAGAAGAAAGAAAACAAAACCAATTTAATTTAAAATGTTTTATACTTATTTGAAACTGTCAAAGCTATGTTTTTATACTTGCATATATGTTAAATGGTGTATTAAATTTTACTCAAGGTTTTCATCAACCAATGGGCTTTACACCGGTAAATTATAATTTTTATAAAATTATTATTTTATTTATTGAGAAAAACTGAATCCTTCCTTACAATAACAAAACGCACAGCTTGTACAAAGTAAAGTAAAGAAAGGATGTCTCAAATTTGGAAAAAACATTACCAATTTGCCTGACGATGATGACGAGGAGGTTTTTAATACCCAGAAGCCTGGGTATCCCAACAGACATCTGACTGATGAGGCTACACCGTCCAAGGGCTTAAGGGGTCATCTCCGTAAGCATTATGAGGAATTACGGCACCTAAGAATACAGCCGTATGAAGCAAAAAAGCACAAGCTGGTCTTCAGTGGTCCCACAAACAGGCGTCGGACCTCTATGCCGGGAATTTCCCGGTGAATCCAGTACTTAAAGAAAAATACCCAAAACTGACAGAGAAGGAACGCACTCTCCCTAGGGAAACGCGCGTCACTCTAGCTCAACTTCGATCTGGGTACTGTTACAGGTTAAACTCTTTCCTATCCAGAATCAACGCCGACATACAAAATGTATGCCTGCTTGCAATGGTACCCACATGACACCAACCATCTCTTCAATTGTATTGTGGAACCAACGCCTCTAAAACCCCTCTCATTATGGTCCACCCCTGTTGAAACAGCAAGTTTCCTTGAACTCCCGTTAGATGCCATTGATGACAATTTGTGATTGGCCACACCCATTGGATGGGGCGAAGCACTGCTACAAGAACAACAACAACAGGAGGTTTTTAAAATGGGACCATCGCAATTTACTAGTAAATATTTCCTTCTTTTCAGTTTTCCCCTATAAACTAAATAATATTTGAATAACAATTATTATTTACCGGTGTTGAGCTCATTAATTCTTAAAAAATTAAGTAAACTATATTTTGACTTCCGCCATTCACAATAACAAAAATTTGTCAAGTCTGTGTAGCGTTTTGCCATATTTAAAATAGTTAATGTAGCTAAACTCATGAAAGTTTCGTGCATTTAGATGCAAATTATTCATGAAATAATTTCCTTTAACGCCGATAAAGCAAATTAAGGATCCCATTTGTCTACCGTTTAAGATACAATTACAATATTATTCCTTGCTTAAGTCATGTCAAAAGTGATCCGTTTCAAGAATTCTCGGTCTTATGCAATAAGAATATTTAATAGTAAACAATGTTGCCTTACACCACTGTGGCTGAATTGCTTTATCCCTCTTACCAACGACTGAAATGAGAGTGTTAAAATAGTCGTGTGAGTAAGCTTTTTAAAATTTTTCAAAACCACTACCGAAATTATTTCCTCGATCCGATTTTTTGGCAGAAATACCATCGAAGAGCTTGCCAAACGACTGCGGAGGTCCTACCCCGTTTTGAAAACTATGACCTAAAGTACTTTGATGTTATTTGTCCGCATCTTGAGTCAGTGATTTTTGGTTAGTTAAGCCAGCGCACCACCTCTACATAAGGGCAGCCATATACAAATGATCACAAAATTAAGTTACAATCGTTGGTCATTGGGCCATTCATACAGTTGCTCCCCATGATTTTTTGTTTTTAATAGGTATGCAAACACATGTATATACATATGTACGCATGCAAATACCTACATAATTTTGCTGCGGCAATAAGTTTTATTTAGCGTGTTGTAGAGATTACTTGATCTTATGAATTCTTACTCAGGTTGTTGCAGTTACTTTAGATACTTTGGTTTTTGTGGAAATATCAAAAGCTATACGAAAATTGGGCTCATGCTGTGCTGATTTTTGCTGAATATACATCGCTTGCGTGAAAGATTGCGAGCGTGTGGCAATATCGAAAGAAACAGTGTAAATGTATTAATATGTGAATCATCCATACAATGGAAAAGTACGACTTAACGTGCCCATATGAACCTTACAATGCACGCACCGATTAACTCTATCAGCCATATATATTTTTTATCGTTAATTTTTTTGGCCGTTCCCTCCTAACAAGAAGCGTGTGATGGAAACTCAAAAGTATCCTAGCTAATAACCATCCACAAAAAAAAGATGCTTATAAAAGGCAAATGAAATAAAATGTAAGTATTCGAGAGACCTTAAATCTGTACCATTATTATTTATATGGAATATTCTTTATAAAACTCCTTTTTGAAGGTTCTTGCTAGAACATCCTACCCCGCGTATATCAGCTTCAGCATTCCCTTAAAGAGGTAAGAGAAGAGAAGAACCTTTAAAGACACCAGGTCAAGGAACTAAAAAAAAAAAAAACTGGTGCATCCCAAAGATTTTTCCAATGTGGAGGAACTGGAGGAGGACGCTTATGACTGCCATAACATAGCTTACCCTCCAAGAAAATACAGAAGACAGGTAAAAGAAATGTTTAAGCTGGCAAAGACCGCGGAATATGAAGAATGCCGGGACGAGCATTAGGATCTATTGAGGATCTACAAGCGTGAAATTTCCTGGGTGAAGAGTCTCATGAAAAAAAATGTTTGCGAGTGCTCCAGCGAAACAGCACGGTTGAGGAAAGTCCTAGCAAGGGGAAAAATAATCCAGGGACTAATAAATAAAGATAACGGGGAATAGTCGCGAAATAGTGGGAGTCACTTGAGGCACTTTTCTATATACATTTCCTATCGGGAGATGATTCACAAGAGCCAGCATACAGCACTCACATTTCGATCACGGAGCGGGTAGTGCCGGGCGTGGCGACCGATACAAGATCGAATGGGCGTGGAAGATGCTTTCTAAGTTTAAAGTGTCGGGTCCAGATGGTATATTCCCGACCATGCTACAACTTTCAAATAAAGCGGTCGTGGAATGGCTTAAAATAATATTCGATAGGTACATAAGACTGAATCATGTACCGCACTCTTGGAGAACTTCTCGTGTAGCTATCATACGACAGGCGGGGGAGACCGGTCACATGTATCCCAAGGACACAGGCCCATAATCATAACATTATTTCTGCTAAACACCTTTGAGAGACTGATGGATTTGTACGTAAAGTCCAACGTGGATGAAAAACTGCTCTCCAAAACACAGCATACGTACACCAAAGGCAGGTCGGTAGACACTGCACTGTGCTAACAAACATAGAGAAAGCCCTTGAATTTAAGGAGTATGCTCTAGGAGTCTTCTTCGATTTTGCCGGTGCTTTCAACAATGTTTCTAAATGGTCGATCGTGGATGGTCTTAACTACATTAAAGTTTATCTAGCTCTATCAAGATGATCCATGTTAAATTGAAGAAAGATTATTTCACAATGTGGATTGTATGAAGCCACGAAACCAGTGGACATGGGCACGCAGGAGGGTAGGGTGTTATCACCTCTGCTGTGGACGATGATCCTCAACGGACTGCTCAAGCGGTTCGATGAGGGACCCGTAAACCTGCGGTTTACGCAAATGACATTGCAGTTGTCATAACCTTCTGGGCATTCATACCTGGTCATCTAATGACGTGTTGACAGCCAGCGCAGAGAAGACGGATATGGTCTTGGTTACTAAGAGGTACAAGGTCCCAAATTGGACCAGGCCTAAGTTAGGAAGAAGAAAGCTTGCACAAAATATCTAGATCATCCTAGGCAGTAAGCTGTCGTGGAGGCTTAACGTGGAGAGGAGCGTATCTCAAAAATTATATAGGCTATCACGAGCAAGCATTACAGGAGCCCTGAAAAGCACCCCTACGGCTGCACCATATGCCATCTGCACATTCCACCTGTAGACTTGGTTGCAAAGAACATAGAGTTAACAACTGCAACGAAGCTCAATGCCTCGAGGCAGCTTGAACGAAGACTACACGGCCATAGTAGTATACCGTTATTAATTACAGATCGACCAAGCGGGAAAGAAGTGGTTTCAAGCGCGGAGCTGTAAATTGTCGAAGATTATGTGTACGTCTTACAACCTTAGACTAACGGCGTTGCTTCTATCATTAAAAAGGAGGGCTGTAGGCTCATGGCGGGTATCCTGACTGGACACTGCCTTCTGGCGTCACATGCCACAGGAAGTGCGGGTTGGAGGAGGAAACGATCGAGCACGTTTTGTGCTCGCTCGCTGCGCTTGCCTGGCTAAGACTCCAGCTTTTAGGAGTGATACATCTTTCAGATCTAGAAGCAGCAAGTGACATAGGTCCTAGAAAGCTTCTAGTATTTGCCAAGAGGACGAACTTATTTTATAACGTAGGTCCTGGTTTTTGATAGGGATTTACAGTTCGGTCATTAAACAAAGTTCTGATTACACTACGGACTCATTTAGTCTATGTGAGGTCCTCATGGACTGGCCCATTCAATCTTACCCAACATAACACTGTAAGGTAGTCAAATCGATACTTAATTTGCACTATCGCCGTCAAAGGAAATTATTTCATGAATTATTTCCTTCTAAAGACGTGTTAAAATGCAAGAAATTTTCACAAGGTAAGTTGCATTTTCCATTTTAAATATAGCAACGCCCTGCGGACATAACAGCTCTTTGCTATTGTGGATGCGAGAAGAGAAAATAGATTATTGAATTAAAAAAAATTTTAAAGCTTAAATAAAAAATGCTGAAAAGGCTGTTTCGTATTGTTCGCTGTACATAGTCTCATGGTACGTCTGCCGCGGAATTGGGCAAGAAATATTTCAAAATTACGTCAAGCTTGCTGCTGTCTTGGTGCCTCTGGTTTAAGGGACAACTAACTCAGACTACCGTATACAATCGGCTTATAATATTTGACGTTAAAATACATGGGAACGTACACGAACATTATGTATGTTGCCAAGATTTTTAAATTCTCGGATGGAGTGTTGATTTTGGCGTAAAGACGAAGGATTCTACAGGCTTTTGTGAGCCATCTAGCATGATTTATAGGGCCCGGTGTAATCATAGCCAGTGAATGTGGAACGTAACCATTCGAAATAGCATTAGCAATTTTGTATAGATACTTCGCATCCGTTGATAGTTTCTTCTCTTCATCTTCATCCAAGGGTGGTCATGTTTTCATGTGGAATCGCTTCAAAATTCGTAACAACCTGGAAAATATATTGTTTTTTGGAAATTTATTACTAATTTATGTCGCTTATGGGGAAAAGTTTCAAAAAAAAGAGTGATAAGTACCTGTTGGTTATGGCAATTGTTGCAAAGATTTGTTTACAGTGGGCATTTGCAAGTTAAAGTTGAAGTTAAAGTTAAAGTTAAAGTTAAAGTTAAAGTTAAAGTTAAAGTTAAAGTTAAAGTTAAAGTTAAAGTTAAAGTTAAAGTTAAAGTTAAAGTTAAAGTTAAGGTTAAAGTTAAAGTTAAAGATAAAGTTAAAGTTAAAGTTAAAGTTAAAGTCGAAGTTAAAGTTAAAGTTAAAGTTAAAGTTAAAGTTAAAGCTAAAGTTAAAGTTAAAGTTAAAGTTAAAGTTAAAGTTAAAGTTAAAGCTAAAGTTAAAGTTAAAGTTAAAGTTAAAGTTGAACTTAAAGTTAAAGTTAAGGTTAAAGTTAAAGTTAAAGTTAAAGTTAAGGTTAAAGTTAAAGTTAAAGTTAAATTAAAAGGTAAAGTTAAAGTTAAAGTTAAAGTTAAATTTAAAGTTAAAGTTAAAGTTAAAGATAAAGTTAAAGTTAAAGTTAAAGTTGAAGTTGAATTTAAAGTTAAAGTTAAAGTTGAAGTTGAAGTTAAAGTTAAAGTTAAAGTTAAATTATAAGGTAAAGTTAAAGTTAAAGTTAAAGTTAAAGATAAAGTTAAAGTTAAAGTTAAAGTTAAAGTTAAAGTTAAATTTAAAGTTAAAGTTAAAGTTAAAATTAAAGTTAAATTTAAAGTTAAAGTGAATGTTAAAGTTAAAGCGAAAGTTAAAGTTAAAGTTAAGAATAAAGTTAAAGTTAAAGTTAAAATGAAAGTTAAAGTTAAAGTTAAAGCTAAAGTTAAAGTTAAAGTTAAAGTTGAACTTAAAGTTAAAGTTAAGGTTAAAGTTAAAGTTAAAATTGAAGTTGAATTTAAAGTTAAAGTTAAAGTTAAAGTTGAAGTTAAAGTTAAAGTTGAAGTTAAAGTTAAAGTTAAAGTTAAAGTTAAATTAAAAGGTAAAGTTAAAGTTAAAGTTAAAGTTAAAGATAAAGTTAAAGTTAAAGTTAAAGTGAATGTTAAAGTTAAAGCGAAAGTTAAAGTTAAAGTTAAAAATAAAGTTAAAGTTAAAATGAAAGTTAAAGTTAAAGTTAAAGTTGAAGTTAAAGTTAAAGTTAAAGTTAAAGTTAAAGTGAATATTAAAATTGAAGTTAAAAGTAAAGTTAAAGTGAATGTTAATTTTAAAGCGAAAGTTAAAGTTAAAAATAAAGTTAAAGTTGAAGTTAAAATTAAAGTTAAAGTTAAAGTTAAATTTAAAGTTAAAGTTAAAGTTAAAGTGAATGTTAAAGTTAAAGTGAAAGTTAAAGTTAAAGTTAAAAATAAAGTTAAAATCAAAGTTAAAGTGAAAGTTAAATATTAATTTCTCATTTATTCAATAAAAGTAAAAAATTTGTTTTCTTATCGGTCACCACGCTTAAAAAGGTTAACTTGAATTAATATCAAAGACAAAACTTCAATTAATATCAAAGAAAACAAAATGTTGAATAAATATTATAATTGTATAACTTGATAATATGCAACAGCTTTACCGCGGCAGTCCCCGAGTGCCACACGCCCTTTTTTTATTTTAGTTGTTTCCAAAAAACATGAAATCACAAATAATGAGTTAACTTTTGTTGTCCAAAACAATTTGTAGCTTACCAAAAAATCTTCTATAGAATTAATTTTTGACAGGCCCATTTTTTGTGGCAAATTTCACTTACACGTAAATACATGTATTTATTTAACAGACTCTTTGTTTTTTGTTGTTTTCAAAAAAACATGAAATCACAAATAATGAGTTAACTTTTGTTGAAACTAACTAAATTTATTTATAACAAAAAATGGCAAATTTGCCCGAAAATGTTTTTGCATTTGCAGATTTAATCCTCATTTTAGATAAAGTGCGTCTTATACTGAACAAAAAAAAAAAAAACAGTTACAAATATATAACATAAAATTTTTTTATATTGTCTTTTATGCTAATTTATTTAATTTTATTCTATATTCTTTTATTTCAACTTAGTTTATTATTATTTAAATGCAACTTGACTGAATCGGAAAATTTCACGTTGTATATTAAACGAAAAAAAACGTCCCTTGGTTTTAAGTGAAAACGGCAACCGGCATCATGGCGGCCGTATTGCATAGGCAGTATATTACCCACTTATTTATTATTAAGCTAACTTTGATGGATTATATATCCATTAATCGGATGCTTAGGTCCCACAACCCCAATTTGTTTATGTCGCTAAAAGTTATGAAATTAATTCCATTTTAGTAAATATGTTTGCGTGAATAATTTCAATGTTTTTATTTGTTTTTCTTTTCTTCTAATTTATTCTGCTTTGTTATATCTTAGTATTATATCGTTCACAGACGATATTTTATGGTAGATATGGTCATATATATTCATGAAATGGAGTGTTTACAAATGCAATACAAATTAATTACGTACATAGATCGCAATGGGAATCCCAACATTAAATATCCGAACGTTAGAAATTTCATATTTCCACAATGATAACATTAAACCCCGGAAAAATTCTAAGTGCACTTATTGCGTTTTTATATGGAATTGCTTATTCACTTCACTTAATTTTTTCGCAATTTAAGCATTTTATTTTTTTCTTTCATTAAAATGTGTTTAGTAAACTCTGCCTTATTCCTCATTACATAATTTTTTTATATTTTTATTTTATTTTTTATGAAGATATCCTCTACTCTACACGAAATTTTCGTTTTGTGTCACACTTACATATTACATATGTATTTATAAAAAATTAAACTCGCTAAAGCGCCAATTGCATAGCTAACGTGGCGTGAGATAGGCTAAATTCCTTTAGCCCATTTCTTCGTTTTTAACTAAAAGTTCGTGTTTTTTGAATTATGACACTATTGAAGTAAATGGGCGATATATGTGTATGGGTGATATAGGCCTACTGGGTAACCGAGCACCCAAAACTAACTTCGGTAATGCGCCAACAGGGACCTTCCGGGTGGTGTGGTAAAACCTATTTTTAATTCAATTTCAAGTAATTTCACCATAATTCTATGTCAATTTCATTTGATTTTACATAATTTTTTTATTTTTGTTTAAGGAGCTCTATACCAAAACATCATAATTACATTTGAAAAGTTTGTAGAAAATTTAAGAAAATACAATCAAAAAGTACAACGTCGTAGATCAAATTCGAAATTTTAATGAAAAATTTAAGTAAGTTAGAGCAGTTTGCTGTATTTCCAACACTTGATGCATAGACTGAGATGACAAAAATACAATTTGGTGGAATTTCGACCAGAGGCGATACTAGTTTCAATTTTTTTCCGAATGGTGATGTCCTGTATTTATATCAGTAGTAAATTCAGGTCTTTGGTTGTCGTATCGGTCTGTGTTCAGATATTTCCTGGGCCATTCTCTGTAGTTTAACCTTTCATCTCTTCTATTTATTTTCCTGTATTCTGGTCGTTTGCATGTATCTTCGAATCTTCTATGGTTCATAATTTTATTATCTCACCTAACTTTGTACACTCGTATATTTAATCTAACAAGCTACCTTGTGTTATTTCCTTTGCAGTTGTCCTCCTCTATAGTACAAAATCAACTAATCTGCCTTATATTTTATATTTTGTAATTCTACCGCTATTTCACTCATCATATTTACCCGCAGATTTGTTACTTTCCGGTATATTTCATGTGGCCCCGTATCAGGTTTGATCCGCATTTTAACGTGTCCTTAATCATCGTCCAGTTGTCTGGTTTAGGTATATTAATTATGACATTCTTTGCTTCGTATTGGACGGCTTTATAAACAATTTTCCTTACTGCCTCTAACTTCAGTTCTTTATCGTTGATATCAAATAGTCCGTAATGCAAAAGAATGAATTCACTGTTACATCGCCTTGGCCATTGAATATATGCAGTTAGTTGGTAGATGCTTTTAAATAATCTATCAATTCGGTGTTGGTCGCTGTCTGGCTTTGAGGTTGCTGTTGTTGTTGGTGTTGTTGTTGCAATTCAATATATGCGTTTTTAGGCTGCTCTAGCTGTTGTTCCCTCCTGGCAAGCTCTTCCACCAGGTTTACGTCTAATAATTGAGCTGGATTTTGAGCCATTTCCCTTCCTAGGTCGTATTATCTTTGCTTTGTTTAATTTTAGTTTATTGGGTTGGTGCCTGTTTTTTCGCACTATCGCTTCCTCTTTATGCCCGATATATGCCAGATATTTGCCACTTATTTCAATATTTTGTGGGTGGTGTTCTAGAAGTTTATTGCGATCACTGCACTGCCACTTTTTGTTGTTAGTACAATAGTGTTATTTCAGTTTTATTTATTTTATATCCTAGAGGGTGCGGCCAATTACTGAGTTGGGTGTTATATTATTATATATTGTTAAGGGAACGTTTTCCGTATACATAACTCGCGTACATACTAAGTACATTCACCCATTTTTAATTTTTTTTTAGTATGAAATCGATGAAATGTATTAATGGTTTTGAGACAGTTTCGGTATTTCTAATCATATTTAAACAATTCCTCCTGCTTGCAATTACCTGTTATTTATAAAAGTAATATTTTTTTAATTTTTAGCACGTACAAGCGGAGATGAGGCAAGAATGTAAATGCCACGGAATGTCTGGTTCCTGCACGGTAAAGACCTGTTGGATGCGTCTTGCGAATTTTCGTGTGATTGGCGACAATCTAAAAGATCGATTCGATGGTGCCTCCCGCGTTATGATCAGTAATAGTTTAATCCATAATGAAAATGCTGTTCCCAGTAATTCACCAAATTCAAATGCACCTGGAGTACCCAGAATTGTTTTAAATCCCGACATCGCCAGCCCAAATACCTTTAGCACTGCCGGCATATCGAGCGATCACATTCCCGACCATATAATAAAGACACACCCAAATATGACACCATTGAGCACCGTCAAGACTCCTAACAGATCGTCCCGAAACTCCTTAAGAGGACATGAACGTCACACAAGAAAAAAGAACAGGTATCTCTATGCATACCCGTGCTATAAACATACCTATGTATATATCATTAGCTTAATTCTCAAAGGCCATTGCCATGATACCACGACGGAATCATACAAGGCGGCAGCAGGGCGACATACATAAAACATACATAAAAAATCTATGTACTTTGTGTTTGTAGTTCGATGGCCAGATGTCAGATTAGTACTGCCTTTAGAAGCTCCAATCAGATAAAAAAAGTATTAATTTCTGGCCGTCACTTGTACAGTTCCGCCATGCATGATACAACAAAAGAAGGTAATTTTACTTTGACTTTTTTGTGTTAGTTGTCAATTATACAATTTTTCAAACAATGAAACAGTATTGCCACCTCAAAAAAAATAATGTTTACATTTTTTATTTTTTTGTGAGATAATTTTATTAAACAATCAATAGCTGTAATCTGTTACAAGCGGCCTTAAAAGAACGCTAGGTAGGTTATGAAAAAATAACAAAACAAAAATTACATCAACAAGTAAGGCAGGCTAAGTTCGGGCGTAACCGAACATTACACACTCAGCTGCCAAATTATAACTTGCAAAACTTTTAAATTACCTTCCTTTAAAAGTGGGCGGTGCCACTGCCATTTTCCAAAATTTTACTAATTTTATATTCTGCGTCATAAGGTCAACCCACCTACCAAGTTTCATCGCTTTATCCGTCTTTGGTAATGAATTATAGCACTTTTTCGGTTTTTCGAAATTTTCGATACCGAAAAAGCGAGCGTGGTTATAGTCCGACTTCGTTCATTTTAAATAGCATGCTGAATTGAGGCCCAGGAACTTACATACCAAATTTCATAAAGATATCTTAAAATTTACTAAAGTTATCGTGTTTACGGACAGACGGACGGACGGACGAACGGAGAGACATGGCTAAATGAATTTCTTTTTTCGTCCAGATCATTTTGATATATAGAAGTCTATATCTATCTCGATTAATTTGTGCCGTTACGGGGTACCGTTATGCGAACAAAATTAATATACTCTGTGCGCTCTGCTCAGCTGTTTTTGTTTTCTTTTGCTTTTTACCTACAACTGTCACATATATCTTTCGATATTATGATAATTAACATCAGTGTTGTGAAATTGATAAAAATTATAGGAGAGTTGAATACTAGACACTTGATCGTTTTTCTGAAAGTTGTTTGCAAAAACTTACAACTCACATTAACATAAAAAACAAGTAAGGAAGGCTAAGTTCGGGTGTAACCGAACATTACATATACAGCTGAGAGCTTTGGAGACAAAATAAGGGAAAATCACCATTTAGCAAAATGAACGTAGGGTAACCCTGGAATGTGTTTGCATGACATGGGTTTCAAATGGAAGGTATTAAAGAGTATTTTAAAAGGGAGTGGGCCATAGTTATATAGGTGGACGCCATTTCGGGATATCGCCATAAAGGTGGACCAGGGGTGACTAGAATGCGTTTGTACGATATGGGTATCAAATGAAAGGTGTTAATGATTATTTAAAACGTAGTGGGCCTTAGTTCTATAGGTGGACGCCTTTTCGAGATATCGCCATAAGGGTGGACCAGGGGTGACTCTAGAATCTGTTTGTACGATATGGGTATCAAATGCAAGGTGTTAATGGGTATTTTAAAAGGGAGTGGGCCTTAGTTCTATAGGTGGACGCCTTTTCGAGATATCGCCATAAAGGTGGACCAGGGGTGACTAGAATGCGTTTGTACGATATGGGTATCAAATGAAAGGTGTTAATGATTATTTAAAACGTAGTGGGCCTTAGTTCTATAGGTGGACGCCTTTTCGATATATCGCCATAAGGGTGGACCAGGGGTGACTCTAGAATCTGTTTGTACGATATGGGTATCAAATGAAAGGTGTTATTGGGTATTTTAAAAGCGGGTGGGCCTTAGTTCTGTAGGTGGACGCCTTTTCGAGATATCGCCATAAAGGTGGACCAGGGGTGACTAGAATGCGTTTGTACGATATTGGTATCAAATGAAATGTGTTAATGATTATTGAAAACGTAGTGGGCCTTAGTTCTATAGGTGGACGCCTTTTCGAGATATCGCCATAAGGGTGGAACAGGGGTGACTCTAGAATCCGTTTGTACGATATGGGTATCAAATGAAAGGTGTTAATGGGTATTTTAAAAGCGAGTGGGCCTTAGTTCTGTAGGTGGACACCTTTTCGAGATATCGCCATAAAGGTGGACCAGGGGTGACTATAATGCGTTTGTACGATAAGGGTATCAAATGAAATGTGTTAATGATTATTGAAAACGTAGTGGGCCTTAGTTCTATAGGTGGACGCCTTTTCGAGATATCGCCATAAGGGTGGACCAGGGGTGACTCTAGAATGTGTTTGTACGATATGGGTATCAAATTAAAGGTATTAATGAGGGTTTTAAAAGGGAGTGGCTCTTAGTTGTATATGTGAAGGCGTTTTCGAGATATTGACCAAAATGTGGACCAGGGTGACCCAGAACATCATCTGTCGGGTACCGCTAATTTATTTATATCTAATACAACGAACAGTTTTCCTGCCAAGATTCCGAGGGCTCTTGATTTCGCCCTGCAGAACTTTTTCATTTTATTCTACTTAATATGGAAGGTGTCACACCCATTTTACAAAGATTTTTCTAAAGTTATATTTTCCGTCAATAAACCCATCCAATTACCATGTTTCATCTTTTTTTTCACGTTTGGTGTAGAATTATGGAATTTTTTTCATTTTTCGTAATTTTCGATATCGGAAAAGTGGGCGTGGTCATAATCGGATTCCGGCCATTTTTTATACCAAGATAAAGTGATTTCAGATAAGTACGTGAACTAAGTTTAGTAAAGATATATCGATTTTTGCTCAAGTTATCGTGTTAACGGCCGAGCGGAAGGACAGAAGGTCGCCTGTGTATAAAAACTGGGCGTGGCTTCAACCGATTGCGCCCATTTTCACAGAAAACAGTTATCGTCAAAGAATCTATGCTTCTACCAAATTTCACAAGAATTGGTAAATTTTTGTTCGACTTATGGCATTAAAAGTATTCTAGACGAATTAAATGAAAAAGTGCGGAGCCACGCCCATTTTGACATTTTCTTTTATTTTTGTATTTTGTTGCACCATATCATTACTTGAGTTGAATGTTGACATAATTTACTTATATACTGTAAAGATATTCAATTTTTTGTTAAAATTTGACTTAAAAAAATTTTTATTTTTAAAGTTTGCATGTTCGTCATCCGATTTTGCTAATTTTTATTCAGCATACATATAGTAATAGACGTAACGTGCCTGCAAATTTGATCATGATATCTTCAACGACTGCCAAATTACAGCTTGCAAAACTTTTAAATTACCTTCTTTTAAAAGTGGGCGGTGCCATGCTCATTGTCCATAGTTTTACTAGTTTTCTATTTTGCGTTATAGGGTCAACGCACCTACCAAGTTTTATCGCTTTATCCGTCTTTGGTAATGAATTATCGCACATTTTCAGTTTTTCGTAATTTTCGATATCGAAAAAGTGGGCGTGGTTATAGTCCGCTTTCGTTCATTTTAAATTGCGATCTGAGATGAGCGCCCAGGAAGATACGTACCAACATGGCTACGGACATGGCTAAATGAATTTCTTTTTTCGCCCAGATCATTTTGATATATAGAAGTCTATACCTATCTCGATTAGTTTATGCCGTTACGGATTACCGTTATGCGAACAAGGTTAATATACTTTGTTAATATACTCTGCTCAGCTGAGTATAATAAAAGATGAAACAGTCTTAAGTTCTTCCCTTATATAAATGGGCCAGAAGAAACGAAAAATTTCTCTTTAAGCAATTTTTTATCCTTAATATTACAACTTGTTAGAGTGCGCAATTTCGTTCAAAGTATCAGATCTCTGGGTTATTGGGAAGTTCCTGTTTTGTCCTAAATTTTATAACCTAATAAATCCCAAATTTTCTTTCAAAGTTTCGGGATTTTCGTCAAGTTCATTACAACTCGAAAGAAAAAAGTCTAAATTCGGACCATTTTTTAAATTTTCACGGTCCCTGGAAACGAAAACTTTTTCCTTTGTGTTGCTATGTCCTGGGGTTCTGAAGTTAGTTCTTAGTTTCAAAAATCTAGTTCTGCGGGAAGTTACTCAAATACCGGTTGCAATATTCCACATGTTGTAAATGGTCTTTCTAAATAACTCGATCCTTGCCCCATCCTAAATATCACAACCTATTAGAGCTTAAAGCTTCGTT
The DNA here is from genome assembly GCF_040869045.1 of Eurosta solidaginis. Lineage (NCBI taxonomy): Eukaryota > Metazoa > Arthropoda > Insecta > Diptera > Tephritidae > Eurosta > Eurosta solidaginis. The sequence continues at coordinate 158,676,626 of NC_090320.1, read as the reverse complement.
AAAAGTTCTGAGGCTTATCGGGAAACTCCTAATAGCTCAAACGAAAATTTTCCAAAGTATCAGGTCTCTGGGTTAATGGGAAGTTCCTCCAGACTCGAAGCAAAATTTCCAAGTTCGGGCGATTTTTTGAATTTCTACGATCTCTGGACCATGGTACATTGTCAGGGATTCTGAAGTATGTTCTTAGTTTCAAGAATTTAGCTGAAAAACTAGAAAAGACATACGATGACTGCCCGGCATGATATTAAAATAATCCTAGGCGAATTTAGCGCAAGTGTGGGCAAGGAAGGAGTCTTTTGCCCCACAGTCGGAAAATTAGGCTTTACGTTGTGACATCTCCCAATGGGTTGAGGCTGATTGACTTCGCCGCGGCTCGAAATATGGTTATCTGCCGCACTTTGCTGTCTCCTGATCGAAGAACATGAAACCAAATCGATCACGTAGCACTGCCTCGGAAAATGAGAACACTACTTTTAGGGAGCCGCTGCGTATGGGCCCAGCAATGCGCGGTATGATAATGGCCACCTTGTAACTGGCGTACAGAGGAGAGGATGAATTCAATAACCCAATCGCCAATGATATAAAACACGTTCCGGAACCCGATTATTTTAAGGTGAGAGTCGCAAGGCGCTAGGAAATGAGGGAGTACCAGCCGGGCTGTTCAAACACGGAGGCGAAGAGTTGGTAAAGAGCACGCAACAGCCTCTATGCAAAATATGGTCCGATGAGCATATGCCTCCAGATTGGAATTTGTGTGCTCTACCCAATCTACAAAAAAAGCGATCCAAACCGCGCTAGTTGTCGCGGAATGAGCTTAATATCGCGTATAAGGTTCTATCTAGTTTACTGTGCGCATGGACCATGACAACAGCAGATGAAGCGGCTTTGGGAGTGTTCGAGAGAAAAGTTCTTCGAAAGATTTATGGACCTCTACGCGTTAGTGATGGCGAGTACCGAAGAAGATTTAATGATGAGCTGTACGAGCTATACGCAGACATCAACATAGTCCAGCGAATTAAAACGCAGCGGCTGCGCTGGCTAGGCCATGTTATGCGAATGAAAGATGATGCTCCGGCCAAGAAAGTGTTTCTATCGGAACCCGCCTATGGAAGCAGAGGTAGAGGGCGGCCCCCACTCCGTTGGAAGGACCAGGTGGAAAACGATTTAAACTCCCTTGGTGTGACCAATTGGCGCCGGTTGGCGGAGCGAAGGAGCGACTGGCGCGCCTTGTTGGACGGCCATAACCGTTTAGACGGTTAAGCGCCAATTAAGTAAGTAAGTAAGTTTACTGTGCGTAAGACTAAAGCCCATAATCAATAAACTGAATGACTCTTAACTTTTTGGCTTCAGACCTGGTAAAAGCTATCACTACTACAATCATTATCTTTTTGACGTCTTCAAAGCAGCCTTTGACAGTGCTAAAAGAAGTTACTTGTACGTTGAATTTTAGCTCCGTGAAAAGTTAATAAGGCTTTGTCAAATGACTTTGAGCAACACCACCAGGTCCTTAAGGGTTGGGAAGGCTTATCTTGTTTCGTTGATTTTCCGACAGGGTGGATAAATGATGTGTATTGGAACGACTTTGCGTCATCCCTTATCAAATTGGGTTTCGAGACAAACCAGTTTCGGCGTTGTGCGTATGTCGATTTTCATTTCTTTTAAACAAGTTTTAAAGGCTCAAATATTGTGTCAGAAATTGTGTTTAACCCTTTCACGTTTATAAGGAAACCAAGGTAGTAACAAATTTGTATCTTTTTATTTCGGTTTAGTTCAACATAAAATTGAAAAAAAAAAATTTTTAATTTTTATATTTATGTGTTTTTTCAAAGGGGACATATATGTCCCTATATGCGGTAAGGTATACATGTTTTTATTTCTAGAAAGAAAAGTAGTTGCGCAGATTTGTTTTAAAATAAAAACAAATTATGTTAGGAATAACAAACTTTCTATTAAGTACTTGAACATAATAAATATTAGTGATATTCTGCAAAACAATTAAGTTCTGAAGTGTAACATAAGCGAACATTACATGTAGAGCAAATGTTATTTGTGCGATTCTCTACACGATTTTTTGCACACTGTACGCATCTTTTCCTGTTAGTTACCTTCTTCATTATATGTGAGGGTGCTCCGTGCTTATAAGCTAGAGATATTCGCTTTCTGATCATAACAACTGACTTCAAAGACCTTTGTCGAGATGTAAAACTGCCAATTAGCTACCGAACTACTACCTGGTGAAATTCTAGAATTAAAATCGAACTTCCTTCGATGCGTTTAGCTTCGTGCAGCTTGCAATAAATTATATACGAATTATTCATAGCGATATCCAGCATGTCGAAAATTAATCGTAGGTGGTATTTTATTTTAGCCTATCTATCCACTTCGTAGCATGCTTCTTTTTGGTCCATTAAATCGACCCCTCCCATGTTTCTATTGTACTTTACAACATTTTCAGGGCATGTTACACTCATCTTCTCACCACTACCTTGAGCCCGCCTCTTGACTGTAGATGTCGGTATGGGAGATAACAAATTTGTCACTATAAATACAGCTTTGTTATCCATCCATTTTGTGAAAGAAATTCCATTGCTACTGGTCGTGAAAATGTCACCCCGTTTCATATTTTTGTCGGCTGGCACGTTCTTTGGAATATTTTTTCTATTTGCTCGTACTGTCCCACAAGCTTTTATATTCATTTTTGTCAATTGGTACTGAAGATTAGGAGAGTTGAAAAAATTGTCAAAGTATAGTTCGCAACCCAAGCCCTGTAAATTTTCACACAATTGCAACACCACCTATTCCTCCAAACCAGTTTCAGGACCGCTATTTTTTCGCCCAGTATACATGTCAAACTGAAGTAAATATCCCGTAGAAGAATCTGCCCTGCACCATAATTTGAATCCCCATTTAATGGGCTTATTCTTCACATATTGTCTCATTATATTGTGACCTTTGAACTTAATCTGGACGCATGGAGAACCAAAAAGATATAATGAAAAGGAAAATAATAACACCTGGACGAATATGACATATGTATACTGGAAAAGCAACATGTAAATTGGCAAGCTTATTTAAAAAATACAACATTAACACAGCGTTCAAAGCATCGAACAATCTAGGGCGGAAACTAGGAACTAACACAAACCCAGAGGATCGGTTCACCAGCCACGACGTATACAACAAAAAACACGTAATCTAAACATTATACCAGAGTTTAACTTCGCGAATCACATGGCGGAAGATGAATGTTCCCAAGCAAACGTCAATAAAGCAGTTTGGGTCCTTCACATACAAGCTAAAGGCCGACGTCTCAACGTATTCGAAAAGATGGAAATCTACAAACAGAAAACATTCGACAGTAGAATAATAAACGAATAGATAAACACAATTTCTGACACAAAATTTGAGCCTTTAAAATTTGTTTACAAGAAACAAACTAATCACACAGGTATAACAGACAAACACAAAACAACAAATAAACACAAAATAAAAAACGTACTAAATAAACTAAATAAACCCATAAAGAAGGTCAAACGACTAGAATTACTGACTTTTACATGCCTTTTTCAGCCAAACAAATCGATCAGTAAAAACCATCCTCAGTTCTGAATGAGCACACAGTACATACACATAAATATTCACAAGCATCAATTTTGACAATACCTGCTCAGGTTCCTAAGAACTATAAGTACAAGACAAACGACAACAGAAGATTAGAACGAACTGATTATGGCACAATGCCGAAACCGGTTTGTCTCAAAACCAAATTTTACAAGGTATAACTGAAAATCGTTCCAATATACATAGGTTGGGAAGGACCTCTCGCAGCCATCCAAAACCACGAGGCTTCATACATGGCGACTCCCCTCGTGCGATTTCTTACATAATGCTGAAGAAGATAATTGTACACGCAAAAAAAAGTGCAAGCTCTACACTTTTTGAATTAAGCTATCTCTAATGTTGGTGTCAATGCTCTTTTGCTACACTAAAATGGTGTAAAGTCAAAAAGTGTGGTGTAATTTTACGTTAGGGGTAGTTAGATTGTGCTACATACACTACACATCTACATACAATCAATTCGTGTTAACCGCCGCTTCAGCGAGATAATCAGCTGTTTTCATGCTCTAAATATTGCTTGCAAAACTAAATATTGAACGTGTAGCATGTATCATTTTTCATGGCTTCGGTTTGAATTCAGTGGAATCGTTCGTGAAAATAAGTTCTCGAATTACTTTCTGTTATGTAAATAAGAATTTCGCTAAAAGTTTTGTAATAAAAGAACAAAAGTTTGTCAAAGTAAAAAGGCGCAGTGAAACTAAATATATTAATGTAAGCACCGATGCAAAAGATGTGCTTCATTTTAGTAAGTTTCTTGCTCGTGTGTTTATACCACATACATATTTTGGTTAATTATATTAAATGTTTATTACAGTTTGTTCAAAATTTGATATCCCGTAAAATAACAATATCAAATTGCTGGACCGTGATAAAGTTCCTGTAGATGAAACGCAATTAATAATGGACAAAATTAATCAGTTTGCAAGTTGCTCGTATTTCTTCCTGGAACTCTTTGACACAGGCGTAGTAGAAAAAAATGTGATTGCTGAGGTGCCAAGTTCAAATTTACAAACAATTGGAAAATAGGTAAGTGCGGAAAATGATCCTGAGTGCAGAATATGCATTTTCATTGTTATTCTGCCCTTCGGATATAAAAATGTTAATACATATATATGTATGTACATGCACAGTGACAATAATGTATTATCTTCATAGGTATTATTAAACTTTATTAAGGAAGGTGATGTTGGTTACATTATTGAGGAATACAACCTACGGAAAACATTAAATGATTCTTCACGGCGTATATTAGTACGTGAAGCCGTAAACATTTTGCGCAAAAACTGTGGAAATTATCCCACTCGAGAACAAAAAATTGCTCTTGCCAAGGCAATTGTTGACAATTTTTCGTTTTACAAATGCAGTACCAGCAAAATAGGAGGAATAGTAAGTGCGTTTTTTTTTTCATTTTAACCGTACTACTATGAGTTTTCCCATAGGAACTATTTTACAATCCTGCGGACAATTCAGGATACCTGGTTTCAAAATTCAAAAACATTAATAGTAAAAGACGCAGAAATCTTAATGAAAGTTTAAATGAATCGAACGCAGAGGGACCTAACAGCATATCTGAACAATTTGATATAAATTATTTCCAAACATGTGTTGTTGATGGAAATTCGGGAGAAATTAAACAAAAACTGAAGTCAACATTGTCCCTAGTATGCAACAAAATATTTGAAAATGATTTTAATAACTAACTTATAATACTTTGCAGATTTCTTTCGATTTTGAACTGCGTTATAATCATACAATAGCCAACAGCCTAATTACTTCCGGGCGAAGTTATATCAAATTCACAGAAGAGGTTTTGAAAGAGACGGTTGGAAGCGTTGTAATACCAGGACCACATTTTCCTATAAGAATTGTATGCAAAAAAACTATAATTCAAGTTTTATTTTCAGATTGGTTAATCAGTTTTTAAACCTGCTGAGGCTACTACCTTCATATAAAGTTCGCTCGGCACAGAACAAGAAACAAGGATTCAACTCGAGATAGCAGTGAACAAATTTATAACTTTCCATAATGTGAGTGCGATAGTAAAATTTTTGGGGGTTTGTTTGCTATTACCACGAGCAGGTTTAGGAAAAATAAAGACGCATTTTTTTCCGGGAAGTGGATCAGTGACCAACATTTTTTTATTTATCGCCCGATTTCCTCGAAATTTGGTACATTGGTAGCCTTCTGCCTCTTCTAATATTTCGGATTATTTTTTTTCCGGGAAGTGGACCAGGGACAGAAAAATTCCAAACTTTTTATTTATAGTGCGATTTTCTTCAAATTTGGTACAATGGTAGCTCTTTACATTTATTAAAACTTTTTTCCGGTAAGTGGGCCAGGGACCGAAATATTCCAAATTTTTTTATCTATGGTGCGTTTTTCTTCAAATTTTTTTCAGATAAATTCACCAATCGAAGAATTCCAAGTAAATTTTCAAAATATATGTAAATCTCTGGCCAAAAAGTATCAAATCAAAATGAGTATTTTGTGGAAAGGTGCTTTAATAAACAAAATATCAGTTGGGAAGAAAACAATTATAAACTGCTCTGACGTAGACGAAAATTTCGCCCTTGGTCTTTCTATGATTTTACCAGAATATGAAACATATAACATATTTTCTTCAACATGGATTAAATATAAATACGGATTCCATTATAGAACAGGATTCATGTTATTTTTAAGAAAACAAAACGAATTTCTTTTATTTGGATAGATAAAGGCCATTTATATTATCAATAGTAGAATAATATTTTATCTTAAATATTATAACACCAAACTTTTCAATGATACTCTTAATGTATACGAGCTGGCTTCTTTGGAAGAAACTATTTTTATACCGTTTCACGATCTGAAATGTAACAAGCCTTATGAGTGCTATCGTATGAATTCTAATATCTATATAATAATAAATGATGTACTTTTTGTGTAAATAGTGCGTTTAAGAATACTTTAAATTTTAAACTATTACAAAGTCAAATGCTGACAATAACAAGTCATTTTTACTTGTGTAATTAATTGATTCTCACTTTTACTGAACAAAAAAATATGTTTGGTTTTATACATAAGAATATGTTAAGTATTACACTATTATAAAGTCAAATGCTGACAATAATAAGCCATAAGAATGTGTTACTTGTTTTACTTGTGTATATAAGTGACTCTTTTATTGAATAAAAAAATATTTTTGGTTTCATATACATTTTTTGGGAGATTCTGGAAGTTTTTATACATACATATATAGAGCTGATTTAACCTTTTTCAGCACTTTTCGGAGTCAAAACTACACCTATTGGGGGTATTTCTATTACCTATTTAGAGTTAAAACTACACGTATTGGGATTATTCCTATTACACCCTTTTGGACTTAAATTTACACCCTTCAAGTGCTGTTTCCAAATACTCTTTTTATGTGTTAAATTTACTCCCCTGAAGGAGTCAAAATAACACTCCTTCTGGTGTTACGATAACACTTATTTTAGTTTATATATACAGCAGCACCTTAAAGTGCTGTTTTTACTCCAAATTTTTTTTGCGTTTAGCAGCAGAACTAAACCGTGAAGGTACAATTTATTATAAGAGCGTATATTGCTGTCGTATTGATATTATTGATATTGATATTATTGGCCTTAACAAACGTGCTTTGAGTTCTGCTTTTTCTGGATTAGATAAAGAAGCAAAAGAGTGCGTCTTGCGGTAAATGAGGAAAAGACTACTAGCTGTCATCCAAGAAAGAATCCGCGCATTTACGCCTTGACAGCCACGGATATAAGATCGAGACTTTGAAAGATTTCGTCATATTTGGAAAAATGGAAAAACACGAAATTTATTACCATTGACCGATTAAACTGGTGGGTTCAATTTATGAAGAAAAGTGGGCCGCGCACATTTAGAAGAAGGAAAGTTTTTAAGCGTTGAAGATATCAAGTTTAGCATGAAGTTTGCCATCACTATACAATGCAATAAAGTACGATAATTCATTACCAAAAACCGACAGCTATGAATGTTTATGTGAGGAGTTCCATATCAAACGTAATAAGTGCACATACAATTTTTTCGTATTTTGATATAACCATATTCTAATTAACAATATCTTCCAGACTGTTCATAAAAATCATAGGAATCATATGTAGGTTGCATTTATGACGCGAAATATTTATTTGGTAAAATTTTGGAAGAAGAAAATTTAAAATATTTGCAAGCCGCAAATCCAAAGCCGTTAAAGGTATCATGTTGAAATTTCACAGGAATGTTGTCCTTTACATACACTTTGTGGAAAAAAATCTGTACAAATTTTTAAAAGTTAGTAGACCTCTTCTTCTTTTTAAGCTCAATAGTTGAACAAACAGTGCCCAATATTAACAATATTTGTTAAGAACGTTGGTTGTTTAGCTTCTTACGGAAGACGATATATGCATATGTATAAATAACATATTTCAGATTTCGCACCATTCCCACACATCATTTATGTAGGTGATTGCATTTTGAACTGAAGAACATTTTTCCATCACTTTTGAAATAGTTTTTGAAGATCTTTGATGGTTAAATTTTAGTATTTCAAAGAATAATCAAATTTATTCACCTTTGATGATCAAAAACTGAATTTAGTTTTTCAATCAGATTTTAGAATTATAATTGAATCAAATTAGGTGCTCAAAAATTTAAAATCATTTTTCATTCAGCTTTCTGAAACGTTTCTGACTAACTTTGTTGACTAAATAATGAATTTATACTTGTTAAACTTTGACACTTCATTTAAAATCTTATTTCTTTCATATACACACATTTTTTTAATCATGAAGCTCAGAAAAAAATATACATATAAAACTTTTATTATTAATACAAAAATATTCTTCAAGACAAGAAATAATATATAATGGTTAGATCCTACGAAAGTTGTAAACTATTCGAACCGCAGGTGAAACTCTCATGAAATATCTGGACACGGCTTCAACACATGCGATCCTCAAAAACATCGAGTAATAATAAAATAATACGAAACGTGGAAATATTACTATTTTCGCTTAATCTTCCTTCAATCGTATAGTATTTTAAGATGCTGACGATCATAGCTGACGTTGGATGTTGTGGTCATACGTGTATATCGCTCATTACCTGTGGTTCAAATAGCTCACTGTAGCATGCTTACTTCCCCTGATGAAACAGGATTATCATGTAGTATACAATTTTGTATGAGATATGAAGAAAAAATGCATGATAATCGTATACAAAAATGATTCAAAAAGTCTTAACCAGAACGATTGAAAAATGTTCAGAAAATAACTGTGAAAGATATTCAAATGATACTCTAAAACAATTGAAGATCAATTTTGCCATGATATCAAATATGAATAAAAAGTGTTCCGAAATATGAACCATAAATAATTATTCAAGAACTGGCCAAAAGTCGATTAGTTACATTTTCTTTTAGGACAGGTAAATGTGTTTTTAATTATCACGAATTTAGGGAAACTCCACTTATTTTACACCTCCTACTAAGGTTCATATCGCTAAATTGTTGAATAAATAACACCTATATTCAATAATGCAAAATGGTCTTTATTAGACTACTTTGAAAGTACTTCGCAAAAACACTTATACTTCGCAACCAATAGCCTGCTTAAATCAAACTGATTACTGACTACTTAGCTTGTGCTGCTTTTATACTCTCTGCTCAAATATCTAGACGTTTCTTCTTCTAGAATTTTCTACTTTGTGACCAGCTATATGCGTGTGTATTTGTAGTTTATAGCCTCTCGCATAGATATATGCGTGTGTATATGTGAGTAGAATTTCTACTTATGACTACATCTGTCTGTTAGTTATCTCTTCGTTGCCTTGTGTGTGTGTATAAGTGATGATTAATGTGTTTATTTAGCTTGCTTTAATGTTTTTTTTGTTGTGCATTTACTTAGTAACAGCTTCGGGATGGTAATATTCGCCACAATATGTTAGATTGTTTATACCGCATGTTTGAACTGAGTTATACTACTTGTAATACTGCTATTTTTATACTCAGTTGAGCAGAGCTCACAAATTTCGAAAAACCGAAAAAGTGCGATAATTCATTACAAAAGACCGATAAAGCGACGAAACTTGGTAGATGAGTTGAGCTTATGACGCAAAATAGAAAATTAGTAAAATTTTGGACAATGGGCGTGGCACCGCCTACTTTTAAAAGAAGGTAATTTAAACTTTTGCAAGCTGTAATTTGGCAGTCGTTGAAGATATCATGATGAAATTTGGCAGGAACGTTACTCTTATTACTATATGTACGCTTAATAAAAATTAGCAAAATCGGAGAAGGACCACGCCCACTTTAAAAAAAAAATTTTTTAAAAGTAAAATTTTAACAAAAAATTTAATATCTTTACAGTATATAAGTAAATTATGTCAAGATTCAACTCCAGTAATGATATGGTGCAACAAAATACAAAAATAAAAGAAAATTTAAAAATGGGCGTGGCTCCGCCCTTTTTCATTTAATTTGTCTAGGATACTTTTAACGCCATAAGTCGAACAAAAATTAACCAATCCTTTTGAAATTTGGTAGGGGCATAGATTTTATGGCGCTAACTGTTTTCTGTGAAAATGGGCGAAATCGGTTGATGCCACGCCCAGTTTTTATACACAGTCGTCCGTCTGTCCTTCCGCATGGCCGTTAACACGATAACTTGAGCAAAAATCGATATATCTTTACTAAACTCAGTTCACGTACTTATCTGAACTCACTTTATCTTTGTATGAAAAATGAACGAAATCCGACTATGACCACGCCCACTTTTTCCATATCGAAAATTACGAAAAATGAAAAAAATGCCATAATTCTATACCAAATAAGAAAAAAGGGATGAAATATGGTAAGGTAATTGGACTGTTTTATTGACGCGAAATATAACTTTAGAAAAAACTTTATAAAATGGTTGTGACACCTACCATATTAAGTAGAAGAAAATGAAAAAGTTCTGCAGGGCGAAATAAAAAACCCTTAAAATCTTGGCAGGTATTACATATATAAATAAATTAGCGGTATCCAACAGATGATGTTCTGGGTCACCCTGGTCCACATTTTGGTCGATATCTGGAAAACGCCTTCACATATACAACTACCACCACTCCCTTTTAAAACTCTCATTAATAACTTTAATTTGATACCCATATCGTACAAACTCATTCTAGAGTCACCCCTGGTCCACCTTTATGGCGATATTTCGATAAGGCGAACACCTATAAAACGAAGGCCCACCCCCTTTTAAAAATACTCATTAACACCTTTCATTTGATACCCATATCGTACAAACAAAGTCTAGAGTCACCCCTGGTCCAGAAAAGCCCACTCCCTCTTAAAATACTCATTAACTCCTTTCGTTTGATACCCATATTGCACAAGCGAATTCTAGGGTCACTCCTGGTCCACCTTTATGGCGATATCTCGAAACGGCGTCCACCTATGGAACTAAGGATTACTCCCTTTTAAAATACTCATTAACACCTTTCATTTGATACCCATATCGTACAAACGCATTCTAGAGTCACACCTGGTCCATCTTTATGGCGATATGTCGAAAAGGCGTCCACCTATAGAACTAAGGCCCACTCCCTCTTAAAATACTCATTAACTCCTTTCGTTTGATACCCATATTGCACAAACGAATTCTAGAGGCACCCCTGGTCCACCTTTATGGCGATATCTCGAAAAGGGGTCCACCTATAGAACTAAGCCCCACGCCCTTTTAAAATAATCATTAACACCTTTCATTTGATACCCATATCATACAAACAAATTCTAAAGTCACCCCTGGTCCACCTTTATGGCGATATCTCGAAAAGGCGAACACCTGTAAAACGAAGGCCCACTCCCTTTTAAAAATACTCATTAACACCTTTCATTTCATACCCATATCGTACAAACAAAGTCTAGAGTCACCCCTGGTCCACCTTTATTGCGATACCTCGAAAATGCGTCCACCTATAGAACTAAGGCCCACTCCCTCTTAAAATACTCATTAACTCCTTTCGTTTGATACCCATATTGCACAAACGAATTCTAGAGTCACCCTTGGCCCACCTTTATGGCGATATCTCGAAACGGCGTCCACCTATAGAACTAAGGCCCACTCCCTTTTAAAATACTCATTAACACCTTTCGTTTGATGCCCATATTGTGCAAACAAATTCTAGGGTCACCCCTGGTCCACCTTTATGGCGATATCTCGAAACGGCGTCCACCTATGGAACTAAGGATTACTCCCTTTTAAAATGCTCATTAACACCTTTCATTTGATACCCATATCGTACAAACGCATTCTAGAGTCACCCCTGGTCCATCTTTACGGCGATATCTCGAAAAGGCGTCCATCTATAGTACTTAGGTCCACGCCCTTTTAAAATACTCATTAATACCTTTCATTTGATACCCATACCGTACAAACGCATTCTAGAGTCAACCCTGATCCACCTTTATGGCTATATCCCTAAATGGCGTCCACCTATAGAACTATGGCCCACTCCCTCATAAAATACTCTTTAATGCCTTTCATTTGATACACATGTCATACAAACACATTCCAGGGTTTCCCTCGGTTCATTTTCCTACATGGTTATTTTCCCTTATGTTGTCACCATAGCTCTCAACTGAGTATGTAATGTTCGGTTACACTCGAACTTAACCTTCCTTACTTGTTCAATATTAAATTTTTTTAAAAACCTTACAAACATAAAGATATATCATTTCTTCATAGCAGATCATTTTAGTAATTTTTTGGCAATACATAAGCTTGTGTTTGTTTCAAAGGGCTGCGCATACCCGTGATTTTTTGAGTGGTGATCAATTTTGTAAGAGACTATCGCAAATGTTTTTAGTTATCGCAATACAGTTTTGTATTCTCCTATAATTGTGTTTTGTGTAAGGTGAGGTGACAACCCTACCTTTCCTTTGAAACCCTTATTAGCATATCTCATGCATTTTTTTTAACTGTGAAAACATACTCAGTGGCAACACCTAGGTAAAAAGTTTTAAAATGTAATACTATATCGATGTACCAAATTTGATTCAAATCGGTAAAGCCGTTTCCGAGATGGTAGTGGATGTACAAAGATATATAAAAAGGAAGGTGAGGTTGAAAAACAACAACAAGAGTTGGCAACCCTACTTAAAAATGTCAATAAAAATGCGGAGTAAAATACCTTTCGTGTGATACCCATATTGACATATCTCATGTAATGCCATAAAATGACCAAGGGTCCATCCGAAACCAGGGGTCCGATCCATAATAATTCTGCACGGAACACCATGAATTTACTGTCGTCAAATGTTTCCTTTCATAACAGTGAAGTGACACAACAACTTTTTGATCAGAAATAACTGATGTTTCAGTTTTCGCCAGCTATATTAATCAAATACCCCACCGTGCGACGATACATTAATTTTCGAATAGAAAATAATTTTAGATTTGAACGTTCTGAATCATCTGAATAGGGGTATGATATTTGAGTATTTTTTGATAAAAATTTTCAAAAAATTCTGGCTGGATATTGCGTAATTATACAACTGGGCATAAGGTATGACAAAACGTGTTAATTTTGGATAATGAAAAACTGAAGTCACTTTTCAACTATATTTATATTGTTGGCTAAAAAAATTTTATATATCGGTGGCATATATTGTACAGAATTTAGTGAAACTCCGCTATTTTTCACCTTCTACTAACGTTCGTATGGCTAAACTGATGAACAAATAACTCTATTATTCAATAATGCCAAATTGCCTTTATTAAAGTACTTCACAATAACACTGATACTTCACAACCAATAGCTTGCTTAAGTCAAACTGAATTGCTCATGCTTCAGCTTGTGCTGCTTTTGTACTCGTCGGTTTCCTCGTTCGCATACTTCAAGGCGTCTCTTCTTCTAGAATTTACTACTTTTTCCCAGCTATAAACTCACCAGCTTTAAATTACAGATGCACGTTTATAGCTTCTCATATGCGCGTGTATATGTGAGTGATACTTCGACCGATGATTGCATACTTTTGTGAGCATCTCAGATATATGCATGTGTTTTTGCATATCTCTCCGCTTCTTGTATGTACATATGTGTAGACATAATGATTGATTTGTTTATGTAGATACAAGTGACTACTTAGTATCGGCTTAGAGATGATAGTATGCCTTAGTGTTGCTAATATTCGTCACACTGGCCTCCACCTAAGTCTGAACGTCTCGATCAGACAAATTTCCGGATCTTAACGCCGCCAGCCTTTCCAGATGAACCACTTTCATTTTGGTTCGTGGTTTACTAATGGTTTGTATGCGGTAAACTACATCGTTATCCGTTTTACAACTTTGTATGGTCCTTCCCAGTTACAATTTCGGGGACAAACCTTTTTTCCGTTGTGGCTTGTATAACAACACCAAATCTCCTTCCTGAAAACCTTCCGAATTAATTGCTTTATCGTATCTGGCTTTCATCTTGTCACTCATAATCTTTGTTAGTTGCCTTATCAGATCGTGTATTTCTCTCAGCACTTCTTCCAAGACACCAGTGGATTCCTTGACATTTTTCTCCGCATCGGTATCTATCCCAAACTTCAAACCAGGTGGAAGTCCAAGGTCATTGCCAAAAATTACTTTTGCAGTGGTTAGGCCTGTTGTCTCATGCACTGCTGATCGGTAAGCCATCAAAAATAATGGTATGCGGGTATCCCACTTTTTATGGAACTTGTGCACCACTTTCCTTAAGTGCTCCTCCAATGTTCTATTGAATCGTTCCACCATACCATCGGACTGAGGATGCAATACAGTTTTCCGCGTTTTTCAAATGCCCAATGATTTACACATTTCCTGGAACACAGCTGATTCGAAATTTATGCCTTGGTCAGAATGTAACTCCATTGGTACACCATACCTTGCAACCCAATTGTTTATAAACACTTCTGCTACTGTTTCCGCTTCTTGATTTGGGGTTGGGTATACCTCTGGCCATTTGCTGAAATAATCCATAACTAGCAGTACTTATTTGTTTCCGCAGTTGCTAGTAGAAAATGGACCTGCGACATCCATAGCGATCCTTTCAAATGGCGAACCTGAGTTATATTGCTTCATCTGGCCATGACTTCGGGTTTTGGGCCGTTTCGCTCTGCTGCAAACCTCGCAGTTCGCAATCCTCTCAGTGACCGACTGACGGCAACCAACCCAATAGAATCCCTGTTTAATCTTTTCGAGCGTCTTCGTGATTACAAGATGACCTCTGCTTGGACCATTATGCAGTTCGCTGAGCACGTCAGAAATCCTCTTTCTGGGAACAACTATCAGCTTCTTTTTGCATTCACCATCCCCACTCTCCCATACTCGATGCAAGCAACCGGATATCAATTCTAAACTGTTCCACTGTACCCAATATGACTTCGCAATGGGACTCTCTGCTGACATCTCCTCTCTATTCGGTCTTTCGTTTCGTTCGAGCCCTTGCATAACATGTGACAGATCAGTATCTTCTAGCTGACACTTCCTTAGTTGTTCCTTGTCCCATTCATCCGTACATGTTATAGTCATTAGCCGGACATCTATAATGTCTTCTTTAGCCTCGGCCTTTGAACAGTGATTGCATTCCAAAGTACATGGTCTTCGTGACATTGCATCGGCATTCCCACGGAACTACCTTTCCGATGCTCAATGGAAAAGTCATAGCTTTGTAGTCGCTCGATCCACCGTGCCAATTCTCCTTCCGGATTACGGAACTGCAGAAGCCATTTCAACGCTGCGTGATCTGTCCTGAAGCGGAATCGCTGGCCGTAGAGGTATTTGTGAAAATGTTTAATGCACTCTACCAATGCCAACAGCTCTCTCCGTGTAACGCAATAGTTCCTCTCTGGTTTTCCAATTGAAAAGCTGTAATATGCAATAACCTTCTCCTGCCCATCAACTAGTTGTGACAAAACGCCTCCTATAGCATATCCGCTCGCATCTGTATCTAGAAAAAACGTTGCTCCTGGAATCGGATATGCCAACATTGGGGCAGGGCACAAACGCTCTTTCAATGTTTGGAAAGCCACTTCTTGCCCCTTCTTCCATTCAAAAGCTTTATTTTTTCTTGTTAGCTCGTGGAGGCTATGGCCTACGCTGGAAAAGTTTGGTACAAATCCCCGGTAATATGTGCACAGCCCAAAGAAACTTCTCAATTCATGCATATTCTGTGGTTTTGGCCAATCCTTCACTGCTTCTATCTTTTCGTTCGCGGTGCAGATGCCCTCCGTCGTTTCTTTATGACCCAAATAACTAACTTGCTTCTTTAACAAAGAACACTTTTTTGGGACTAAGTTTCAGGCATGCACCAGCTATTCTTTGTAAAACCTCCTCCAAGTTCTGCAGATGTTCTTCGAAGTAATTTCCCAATACGATGATGTCGTCTAGGTACACTAAGCATGTTTTCCAATTCAGTACCTGTTCCATGAGTCTTTCAAAAGGAGCTGGTGCATTACAAAGTCCAAAGGCATCACTGTAAATTGCCAAAGACCATCACCAATACTGAAGGCTGTTTTCTCTTTGTCTTCCTCCTTCACTTCCACTTGCCAGTAGTCACTTTTCAATTCCAGTGTGGAAAACCATTTCGTACCAGAGAGCGAGTCCAGAGTGTACCCAGAGTGTATGTCAGAATATACCCGCGGTAAGTATGCCTGTCGTAAGAGGCGACTAAAATACCAGATTCAAGGGCTGTGTAGCGCAACCTTTCAGGTTGCCAGCGCAATATACAGCTTTTCCAAACCAAATTGTCAACCTCACCTATCCGCGGCGAATCCTGTTTCACTAACAGACGAGGCTCTGGCGGGGTGGAAAGGGAGGGAGGGCCTGCAGTTTTAATGTGGCCATATAAATCGTTCCCGAGATGGTCGGGCTAGCACTTTAATGGTGCTGTGTTACCGGAGCGTACCGGATCTGTATCCGGCAAAGGCCCATCACATCGATAACGCTCCCCAAAGACTTCGGGGAGCAACCTTATCGCTACAACAACAACAACAGTCCAGGGTGTCGTCAATTCTTGGCAATGGGTAGCTATCCTTTTTCGTGACGTCGTTCAACTTGCGGTAGTCCACGCAAAAGCTCATTTTCCCATCCTTCTTATTCACAAGTACCAACGGTGGGCTCCATCGACTAGCTGATGGTTCGATGACGCCGCTGTCGCTCAGTCCTTGTACGATTTGACTCACAACTTCCCTCTTCACCAGTGGCACACTACGGAGCTTGACGTATCGGCTTCGCGTCTCCAGTGTCAATTTGATATTTCACAACATTGGTGCGGCCTGGTTTGGAACCATCCTGGTCAAATATGTTTGCGTACTTTAGGAGCAGTTGTTTTGCCTTACGCTGATAGGCTTCCTCTTGCCCCTCCGTCCATGCCGTGATGTCATTTGAAAGATCAGTATTACTATATGAAACCTGTTCCTGGAGCTGTTCACAGTTAATAACTACTTTAGCCTCTTGGCATCTTCCCAAAATAGTTCCTTTCGTCAGTTTGAGTGCTGACTCGAACTCATTGAGTACTCTTAGTGGAATACGTCCATCTTGTTTTGCCATAGCCAGGGTTTTTTTCGCAGGTACCTTTGATTTCGCTTTATTTGGCCCATTCGATCGATCAACCTTTGTCCGATCTACTGCCTTTGACTTTGGTGGTATTTTTCCAATGAGATGCAATGTTACCGGGCTTCCCGAATTTGAAGCATTTGATAACTTTTCACTCCGCTTTTGCGATCCTTTCAGCGCCTCCAATATTGTGTTCACCCAGTCTGGCCTTTCTACCTCCACACGGCGTTCTTTGAACGCTGGATTACACAGAAGCGATGTTGTTTCCTGAATCAGTTTGGGTTTTGGGTTCTTTAACATATGAAAATGACGAAAACGACGAAACACTGATGAGTGCTCTAGAGAGGCGATACGGAAGCGAACACAGTAAGCAGATATACCAAATAGAGTTGCAAAACCGCTACCAAGAAGCGCATGAGACTTTGCAAGAGTTTGAGTCGGATGTTGAAAGGCTGGCACATTTAGTGAATGAGGACGCGCCCGTGGAATATACCGAAAGGGTAAAAATCCGGAGCTTTATTTATGGAACACGGGATATCGAAACGAAGCGAGCGACATACGCAAACTCAAATCGTTTAAATTAAAATCGCCAACTACAATAGAGCTTTTATGTTGCAGCACTTCATTTTCAAGATAGCTAACAAACGATCCAGTATCTGAAGCACAATTCTTGTATACACATGTTATGTGAATACCAATTTGATTTACTTTATAGTTAGAAATCTACTATTTTCATATGTTAAAGAAGACACCAAAGTCAAATCAAGATTTTCATGTACAAATATCAAACAGCCCCCCGCTCGATTAGTTTCACGGTTTGCATAATAAACGTTGTAATGGGGGATATTGAAATACTTATTTTCATTTTCATATATCCAAATTTCGCTAAGTGCTATTATGTGTATTAACTTGCTTTATTTTCTTTTTTTCATCAACTATGCAATTTAGATCATTCATTTTGTTTTGTATACTTTGTATATTCATGTATAAAATATTAAGATTATGATTAGCATTAACGGACTTATGGATAAATTCCTCATTACATTTATATTTCACATTTGTTGCTATATGAGCATTATTCATTATGTTAAAGTCATCCATTAAGAGCTCCTATAATTTCTCTATAACCATAAATTATCACGGTTTGCATAATAAACGTTGTAATGGGGGATATTGAAATACTTATTTTCATTTTCATATATCCAAATTTCGCTAAGTGCTACTATGTGTATTAACTTGTTTTTTTTTCCTTTTTTCATCAACTATGCAATTGAGATCATTCATTTTGTTTCGTATACTTTGTATATTCATGTATAAAATATTAAGATTATGATTAGCATTAACGGACTTATGGATAAATTCCTCATTACATTTATATTTCACATTTGTTGCTATATGAGCATTATTCATTATGTTAAAGTCATCCGTCAAGAGCTCCTATAATTTCTCTATAACCTTAAATTATCTCATATTTGTATGTAAATTAAAATATAAACCACTTAATTTTCTGTATATCTTCAATACATTCTATTCTAATTACGACACTACTTTCCTTCTTTCTCACCAAGATGTTCGTATCTTTCATCCAAACAAATTTGTAGTTCTTTTTCATAGCTTCTTGTTTTGTCTTCTTGAATAAGTCATTTACTTCTTTTTCCATTAGATTGTGGAAGTTGATGTTCTTTCCTCTCATATTCGCATTCGGCAGTATCTCTGTCATATCTATTCGCTTTTTATTGTTCCTAAGTTCCATACATTTATTTTTGAAATCCTGAGTTTTCATTTTCACAATCAGTGGATAAGTTTTGAACTTCGTTTTGATAGACGTCTAGAATTTCACTGGTGTCAACTTTGGAGTTAACCTGTTTTCCAATGTCAACTACGACATCCTTCAACTTTGATTTTTCAATTTTCGGCAAGTTTGTTATAATTAAATAATTTTTATGTTTACTTTGCTTTATTGCTATTAAATCTTTCTTAACTGTTCTCACTTTAGCTTTCATGCCCGAGCTTTGAGCTTTAAGTTGTACCAATTCTTTTTAATTTGTTTATTTTCTTCTGAAAGTCTAGCTATCTCGCTCTTAAGCATATAAAAGCTGTCACTGATATGTTGTTCTGAACTTCTAATCTTGTTCAAAGCTTTACCTTGCACTTTAAATTGTTTTTGCATATTTTCAATTAGTGATGTTAGGCTAGTGCAATCACCTCCGTCTTCTTCACTTTCATTTGTTATTGTTGTTTTTGCTTTTTCTTTCTGGTTAGCCTTTTTATTTCTTCTTGCATTTGGTGACATTGTAAAATTTGATTTTTTATTATTAGCCAATTACGCGTGTTTTTATATAGTTAGGAATTTATTTTATATTCACCGTACGCAGGATGACTTTCAAATTATATTTTAGCGCTATTATTTAATTAATTATTCTTGTTTCCACGGTTTTTTTATTTTTTTATAGCACTCACACTAGAGCTGCAAAAGTATCGATATTCGGCATACTCGATATTTTCAATATTTAAGAGGGAGGTTATCGATATATCGCGATATATATCGAAATTTTTGTTATAGTGAAAAGCGCTTACTAAATTTAAAAGCAATATCAAGTATATATCAGACATTTATGTAAATATAATATATACATGTATATATATATGTAATATTGTCTTCATAACTTCGAAACGATCATAAAACACATTCTGCAAAGTTGTCCGCGATGGAAGCTTATACAGCGAAGCGAGGGTATATACAAAGTTACGACATCCTTTGTCATCCACTATGGGAAAAGGTCGAACGTCTGCGGTGGCTAAACCCCAGTAGGGTGCTGGCAAAAGCCTTTTACGTGATGATGGATCTTCATATGTTTTTTCATATAAAAATTTATCTTATTTGGCGAGCTATGTGAATCTAAATTTTCAGTTGTATGCGATCGTTCTAGATGGTGAAACAAATTGGACGTATTACCACTAGTTGTATAACATTTTTTGCAATAGTATTACTGATTTTGTCAAAATGGGTCCAAATTCTTGACTTTGTACTTTGTAGCTTTTTGGCAACACAATTTTCGTCTTCTAAAGCGGCAGCTGACACGACCTAACTTATGAGTGTGCAATATAAACGAAAACTCGCCGACGTTCAACGCACGTACGTGCGTAGCCCTGAACGTAGAAATCAAAACAATTTTGATTTTTTCCGTAAGAACGTGTCAGATAATCGCTCTCTTACAAGACAGAGTTGCCTATTAAATATTTTGTGTGCTATGTTTGGATCAATTGCAGTTATTATACCAAAAGATTTAAGATTTTGTTGAATTATCCTAAAATTATTATATAAAATTGGAGGTTACAAATAATTGAACTAAAAATTCTTATTCAGTATTTGTTTCTGCCATTTGCACCATGAGAAATTGTTATGTACATGTACACAGACGCATACATTGATTCCTACGGGCTTGAGGGTTCGGTCAAACGTGTTTCGTACGAAAAACGTCCGTACGTACGGCACACATCGGTGGGTAACTGCCACTTAACTTAATGATGTCTTCTGTTGCGTGTATATCTACATATGTATACAAATACATGTATATATGTGTATATAATATGAAAAAAATAACGCAACTTTCACATTGAACTTTTGTAAGAATTGTTCAATATTCAGGGCCACCAAATTGATAGGTATTCATCTAAAAGCTGGAGACATTGGTGCTTTATCGGTAACCGTATCGGTAACCTTATAACAGCTGATTCGGCCAGCCTTATGAGAATCAATGCAATTGATTATTGGTGCCGTTAAGGTCATAACCGTATCGTAGCCAACCAATTGGGTTTTGGTTTACCGTCGTAACGATAAACAGCTGATTACGTTAGGGATACGGATACAGCGATACGACATACGGCACCAATGACTCCGGCTAAAATAAACGCAAATCTGACATAATGTATGTAATTTTATTTATTCATGTTTTATTTGTCTTAACAAAGTTTTAGACGCTGGTAATTATGCCGCTAGAAAAAGGAAAAATAAATGGGAATAAAGTACTCGATATTTAGAAAAAAACATCGATAATCGCAAAACGAACCTGGTATCGATGTATCGATATTTATATCGATACTTTTGCGGCTCTAACTCACAGAGCAAATCACTTAATAGGTTGACAGGGTTTCCAAAAGCAACCAAAAGCAAAAGCCAATTTGATACCCATATCGTACAAACACATTCTAGAGTCACCCCTGGTCCACCTTTATGGCGATATCTCGAAAAGGTGCCCACCTATAGAACTAAGGCCCACTTCCTTTAAAATACTCATGAACACCTTTCATTTGGTACCCATATCGTACAAACACATTCTAGAGTCACCCCTGGTGCACCCTTATGGCGATATCCCGAAACGGCGTCCACCTACCACCCACCACTCTCTTTTAAAATAATCTTTAATACTTTCCATTTGATACCCATGTAATACAAACACATTCCAGGGTTACCCTAGGTTCATTTTCCTACATGGCGATTTTCCCTTATTTTGTCTCCAAAGCTCTCAGCGAGAATATAGTGTTCGGTTACCCCAAACTTAGCCTTCCTTACTTCTTTTATTTTATATTTATCCTAAAAATCGCTTAGGTATGTACATCTGTTCACTATATATTTCTTATCTTATACAACCGATTATTTGGAGATTACGATTGGATAAGATTATTGTTCAGCCTGATTGATGAAAGGTATGAAGTCCTCGGCACAGCCGAAGACATTCCCGTCCTTACTTATTTAATTTTATATTTATCTTAAAAATCGCTCTTATGCAGCCGGTTAATTGTATATGTGACCTGAAATCATGAAAGAGACCTATTGTGCGAAAATACCGTTGTTCACTTTTTGAGTGATTCTTATAGGAAATTTAACGCTCTTTCCAATGAAGCAAACCACAGTATCTTTCTTTCTTTTTTCAAAAATCGCATTTAAAACCAAATCGGACCACAAATATGATTTTTTGAAATATTTCGATCCATGCGCAACCTATCGGAATTTTTTTTCTTATTATTGCATTGTCATCGGGTTCTGAACTATATCCCAAGTTTCCAGCTTGTAGCTTATCGGGAAGTTACTTAAGTTTTAATTAAAAAAATCGTTCACAACGGCCGGCCGCTACACAGAGTCAAGCTAAACAAAAACTTTAAACGCGTTTTTCTCGAAAGCCTGTTTACAAAATAATGATTTTTGTACCTGTTAAAATTATACTTTACAGTGAAAACTTTATTTTTCTTCCTATACACAACTTTTTGCAATCATAAAATTAAAAAAAAAAAAAAACAAGCAGCTGTCTAAGTTCGAGTGTAACCGAACATTATATACTCAGCGTGAGCTTCAATTGCACATTTCATTTCAGATTAATTACTTTTCTACATAACACGTAGCACCGCCCGTTTAAAAACAAATGTCTCCCCATTTGCTCTTACAATAAAAGTTGATAAGTGAAATATCATAATTATTCTAGTCTACGGCCCTTTTAAACTTGATTTATATCTAAGTTGCCGTGGTCTTTAACTGATCCCGTCCATTTTTACTAGAAATATTTTCTACTATAGGGAAAATTTGTGTACCCAATTTTATTACGATCCGTTAATTTTTCTTCGAGTTATGGCTCCCGAAACATAGAAAATTGCTTAGTCAGAAAAGGGGCGGTGCCACACCCATTTTCAAAAATTTTAGTGCTTTCCAATTTAACGTTATAATTCAATTTCAAAAATAAAATTCTATTGGTACAAAGCTCTTTTAACTAAGATATAGCTTATTATTTTCGTCTGCGACCCATTTAAAAATCTTTTACATAAAAGTGGGCGTGGTCTTCAACCAATCTCATCCCTTTTTAGAAATATTTCCTGCTATATGGAAAATCTGTGTACCAAATTTTATTACGATCCGTCAAGTTTTCTTCGAGTTATGGCTTCCGAAACATAGAAAATTGCTTAGTCATAAAAGGGGAGGTGCCACGCCCATTTTTTAAAATTTGAAGTGTTTCCTATTGATTGGTATAAATGCACTTGGGAAATGAAATACCTCTTTTTTGCAAAGATATAGATTATTTTATTCATCCCCGACCCTTTTAAAAATCTTTTATATAAAAGTGGGCGTGGTCCTTAACCGATTTCGTTAATTTTTCTTCAAAGCATTCCTTATAATAAAGGCAACCTCTCTGCCGAATTTTATTACATAGGTTTAACGATTTTTGATTAATAATATTTGTAAAATTTATTTCATCACAAGTGGGCGATGCCACGCCCATTTTAAAAATGTTTTCAACTTTTTATCAAGAGTTTCAATATAAGTCCACACGTCAAATTTCAACATTCTAGGTGTGCTATTTACTAAATAATCAGCTTTTTGTGTGTTTCCAAAATGTTATATATATAAAAAGTGGGCGTGGTTATCATCCGATCATTTTCAACACTAATCTATTCGGGGTACAGGTAAGCTCGTGTACCAAATTTGGTGAAGATATCTCAATATTTACTCAAGTTATCGTGTTAACGGACAGACGGACGGACGGACATGGCTCAATCAAATTTTTTTTCGATACTGATGATTTTGATATATGGAAGTCTATATCTATCTCGATACAACCAACCTTTATCCTATCAAAGTTAATATACTCTCTGTGCAAAGCACGCTGAGTGTAAAACATTTATGAAAATATAAAGGGAGTTCAGAATTTTGTGTATTTGGTGTTGAAAACGTTGTTGCTATAGCAAATGAAAGCTACCGATCGTGCACAACTTTTTTTTCGTTTTAGATGTTTTCTTTGCATATTTTATTTTGTTTTGTCAGTTGTTAATTTGCTATTCAAAATTGAACAAATAAACTACGGTTTTTGATGTTGTTTTCTTTTGCACTGCCTCACTTTCCCATGGAACCTCCGTGTATTCGTGAATCACTGGCAAACAAATTATTTATCTTTTTCGTTATGTGAATAAAGTTTCCCCAAATCTGGAACTTATATGTAAAATGCTTTGTAAAGTAAAACATACAGTCCTTACCGAAATCATAAGACACTTTTGAAGTATTTTTTCGGGCTTTTATTGTAACCATTTAGAAGATAACATATACACAGGATTAGAAACATGTGTAAGTTTTTGTTGGCTGGAGTTTCGCTTTTATGTATAGTTATCGAAATTTGTTAGTCGGGAGCTTTTGCATGTATATCAAAATTATAAGACACACAAATTACTTGGAAAGGCTTTTGGTGAAAGGAAAAACTTAACTTATGGGAGCTTTAGCCCTCCGGGCTTATCGGAAACGCAATTTCAAGAAACATCATCGTATTAAGAAGATTTAGAAGAAGCTATTACGGGCCGGCAGCCAAAATTATTGGCCATTGCCAAACGATAAGTTTTGCGCAAATCTGAAACCCCGACTATTTCATACGTTTAAAGCAACCTTTTGTAAAAACTGGTAGTTTTCCGGCTGTTAAAATAAGTGAAATGTTGTCAGAGCTGTTAAAAATGGGTTGCTGACTTTACTTTTAATAACCCGTATATGAAAATTTACATGCCTGCATACAAACTTTTACTGTGCCATATTTCGTACTTCATAAAAAAAAATTATTTACCAAAGGGTCAACTTAAAAGTGTTTAGGGCGGAGCACCTAATTATCTACACTATAAAACATATATTATTGCATCCGATTTATAAATTAATATTTACTTTCTTTGTTTCACAGGTACAATTTTCAATTAAAACCTCACAATCCTGAGCACAAACCACCAAGTCAAAGAGATATTGTTTATTTGGAACAATCACCAAGCTTTTGTGAGAAAAATCTTCGCCTAGGCATCCAAGGAACGCACGGACGTCAATGCAATGATACATCGATCGGTGTTGATGGCTGTGATTTGATGTGCTGCGGTCGCGGATATCGCACGCAAGAGGTTTTAGTCGTTGAGCGCTGTGCATGCACATTTCATTGGTGCTGTGAAGTGAAATGTAAATTGTGTCGAACGAAAAGGACCATACACACATGCCTATGAAAAGTGACCGAATTTTCTAAGGGTCGTCCGATACCCTTAGCACTTGATTTACAAGTTATCAGAAATAAATCATAAGTTATTTAAAAAATAAATAAACGCTTAAGGAGGCTGCCAAAAGAACATCGCAAATATGAATATATTAAACTGAGATTGGATTAGCAAAGGACAGCTGGAACTATGCGCAAAGGTAAAGATTTGAGTAGGTCAATGAAATAAAGGATGCATTTGAGGGGATCGGAAATGTGCTGCTGGCTCATAAGCCATTTGTTATGTATATATACATTTGTTTAATAATATTTATTTATTTTTAATAAGTATATTAATATCCAAAAATTGATCTATTATACATATAAAATTACACTGCATCATACTAACTGTTAATTGATGCAGGTGTATAATATTATATCAGTATTTTAGTGGCGTAGTTGATAGAAAGGTAACATTTTACAAGACGGTGCACCACCTAATTTTTAGCAAAACTTATCAAAGGTGGTATCAAAAGACGCGTCTCGACCTTCAGTTTAGAATCCGGAAGCAAAAATTCAAATTTTTATTTCTGTCAAAAGATATAAGCAAGATATCGGTTCTAATTTTCACGTGGATGTTGTTTTTTGTCAGAGTTGTTATACACACACACACTAATGCAGAAATGTGTTCTGCATGCATTTAGTTTTGATCCCCAAACCGGTGTCGGACCTACCCAGGGTAATTTTTTATAAGCGCGGCCGAAGGCAGCCAACGCAGAAACGTGTTCTATGCAAAAAAAAACTATGGATAGGGCCCCATATTTCGGACCCTCTCGGGGTCATTTTACGGTTTTTTGTGAATAACTTTCGACAGAAATAATTTTTGATACAAATTAGGTGGTGCACTGTCTTGTAAAACGTTACCGAAAGATTTATGTAAATTTTTTGTAGCATAGATTGGCTTAAAATGTCAATTATGGAAAATATTTTTATTTTCATGTATATGGAGGGTATTTTTATTTTATTATTAAAAATCTAAATTATATCGCGCGCTGCTTGGACATTTCATCTTAAACTTACAAAAAAAAATTGTAACCGATTGGATAACGTTTGATAGCAATTTGAAATTAAATATATATTTGCTTGCCAAAATATAGATATTATAACCAATATTGACATATGTACATGGTCTGTGGTACAACGTTTAATTTATAATACTAAAAGCTCGCATATTTTTTATATTTCAAACCAAAAAATTTGCTAATTCAAGAAAAAAATAAATAAACATTAAATATCTTTAACATATTTAGGCAATCCACAAGGTCCCCTATTCGCCGAATGTGCATTGCTTCAATTAAAATTGATATAGAAAACCAGGGAAACAACTCAAATCTTAAAATTGAACACGAATACGACGCTCTTCTGAATTGTCAAAGTGTTTCTAGTAATTAAAAAAAATATCAAATTTTGGAAAATGGGCACAGGACAAAATACTGTGGCTTCATACAAAAATTGGACAAAAATAGAACCGACAAAGTTCGCGAAAATTTCGTTTTTAATCGGACGTGCGAATGTTGACTCCTGAAATTAAACTTATTTTATCAACGCTTTCTATCTATTATACATACATAAAAGTGAATTGCTGTGCCTTAGTCTTGCTTAAACTCAAAATCTGCTTGGCCGATTTCGAAATTTTTTTTATTAAAAAATATGTTGGAAAAACGGGCGGGCTATTATTGATATTTGAGTGTATATGCATTTGGTATACATAAACATATATTAATCTGTTTAGAATATCGAATAAGTGGGAGAAGCTACGCCCCCTGTTACGAAAAATTTTAGTTTGAAGCGTGTATTTAACATTTGGTATAAGTATGAGAAAATTGAGTTGGGCGGGAGAGTGGGATTGGGAGTAGGAGTGGTATTGGTAGTGGGAGGGAGATAAATGGAACAAGAAATGGACAAGAATAAAAGAGAAATGGAATATAAAATAAAAGAGAATATGACAGAGATTGAGCAGGGGAAGCATAGTTACTTTTGGAATATAGGCAAGCAAATTTTCGGACAGG
This sequence comes from Eurosta solidaginis, assembly GCF_040869045.1. Lineage (NCBI taxonomy): Eukaryota > Metazoa > Arthropoda > Insecta > Diptera > Tephritidae > Eurosta > Eurosta solidaginis. Next base: position 158,649,389 of record NC_090320.1, on the reverse strand, counting down.
ACAAAGTCTGCTTGGAAACGCTGGTAACAAATAATTGAAATTTAATAAATTTCTTCGTTGAATTAGAGCTTAAATCTTAGAACTAGTTTGATTTATAGAGGCCCACTTCCAGAACGGAAAGTTATCATTTTAACTCAGGGTTAGCTTCTCATGATGAGTTAAATATTTTAAACATTTACAAAAGTCAAGTCTGATTAGAATGTCCTGCAAGTGGGCCTGAATGAGCTAGCAGTGAAGCTACCTATTCAATAAACTAAAAAACACAACTCTAGCACGCAATTTTAGGTACTATTATTTATAACTTATGCATTGTGCAAAACAAATATGAGAACGAAAATCGACACTGATGATGGTGCAACACTTAAACCGGCTTGTGTCGCGAAACCAAATATAACAAGGGATGACGGAAAATTGTTTGAATATACATCAATTACCACCCTTTCGAAAAATCAACAAAACAAAATGAATTCGTATAAATAAATAAATAAATGTAAGGCGCGATAACCTCCGAAGAGGTTTTAGGCCGAGGTACTCTTTCGATTTGCATCGCGCTCCTGTTATTCTCCCTGGGAAACTTTTCATGGCAGAAATCAACTCAGAGTGCTTTCCAAATCACTGCCGAGGGGCGACCCCGCTTAGAAAGTTTTTCTTCTAATTAAAAAAACTTGTTTCTTAAATTTTGATGTTGCTTTGCATAGGGCGTGAACCCAGTATCTTCGGTGTTGTAGGCGAAGCACGCTACCATCACACCACGGCTGCCGCCGTTTTGAGGTGCATGACTTTCCAGTACTTCTCTGCGCTTTACGTATTTTGAGGTCTGGCTCCTGCCATTCAAACTAGTTGTTGTCCTGGTTTTCTGGTGCCTCTTAAAAGCAGGCTTGTCAGGTTCAGTCCATCGCCACCCCTTGCCTCTTATGGTACAAATAAGCCCCTAAGGTAACTAAAAATTCAAAATAAACGTTACCAAAATAAACGGACCCAATATCTCTTCGGGATCAGAATGACATAATTATATGATTAAGCCATGCCCGTTTGTTTATTTGAACGCAAACTAGTCCATCAATCAATATTTGGGTATTCGATTAATCATTTGTAGAAACCGCCCGGATCGAAGCACTATGTATAGAACTAACCCACTCAGCATTTAGGGGATTCAATTTTGAATTTCCCTACATATCAGTACAATTAGATTACTCTTTCTGACTAAATAATGATTTATCATTCAAGTGAACAAAAGAAATAATCAAATATGAATACTTTTGATGATCAAAACCGAATATCGTTTTTCAATCACATTTAGGAATCATATTTGAATCAAATGTGTTTAGTTTAGGTGATCAAAATTTTTTAATAATTTTTCAATCAGCATTCTGAATCATTTCCGACTATCTTTGTTGACTGAACAATAAATTTTATACTTGTTAAAATTTTACTTTTCATTGAAAATCTTATTTTTTCACGTGCACACATTTTTTCAATCATGAAGTTAGAAAAAATATATAAATTTTTTTTATTTATACAAAATATATTGTAAATGCTGGTCGTAACCGAAGATGTCCCCAATCATTTCTCCACCTTCGGCTTCCAAAAAAATACATAATGGTTGGACAATACAAAGTTTGTGAGCTATTTGAACCCCAGGTAAGTGAACTCTCTTGACATACCTGAATACGGCTTCAACATCCCACACCTTATCGTTTTATAAGATATTGACGATCATAACTGATGTTGGATGGTGTAGTCGCAGGTGTATATCGGTCAAGTTTGTTTGCGAGTGACCTGTGGTTCAAATAGCTCACTACCGCATGCTTTCTCCCCCTGATGAAATAAGATTAGCATGTAGTATCTTATTTTGAATGAGATATGAAGAATAAATGCATCATAATCGCATTCAAAAATGATACAAAAATTTCAACCAAAATGATTGAAATATGTTCACGAATAATATTCTTTTTTGGCGACCTTATATTTAAAGAAATTGGTTTTATGTGTACCGGCTCGAGGTCAATATTTTGGTAATAAAAACACCAGTTTTTATTTTTTATTCCGATATATTTCGGTTACACATCGGAATGATGAATATGATCAGAAAATTACTGTAAAAAGCATTCAAATATTACTCTAAAACAATTAAAGCCCAATTTTACAATGATATTAGATATGAACAAAAAGCGTTTCGAAATATGAATCATAAATGATTATTCAAGAATAATCACATTTATGGTACATTTTTCTCCCGACGATACGTTAATTTTCGAACAGAAAATGCTTTTAAATTTGAACGTTTTTAATCATTTTGGGGTATGATATTTAAATATTTTTTGATCAAAATTTTCAAAAAATGCTGGCTGGGAATTATTTCCATACACCCGATTTCTGGATAAGAGTGTTCCGTCAATTATTCTTCATTCAAACACCCAGAAGCCTGAAATTTATTATATAAAAGATAATATATGTTTATATTTGTATTTATATAGATACAGTGGGGTTACATTTGTAAAAACCTTGAATCAACTTTATGTACTTGTAATTAATATACAATTGGCCTACATATATGTAATACTCCTATATACAAAATGCTCGCATATAGTTTTGAATTCGAAATCAAAACAAGACAGCCTACAAAGTTTTTGTGATTGTGGCAGCTAAGTGTGACAAGAAAAGGTATAAATTAAGGTACATTCCATTATTGAATACAAAATCAAAAACATTTAAATAGCAATATAGCGGCACTCTGATGTTTGTGTATTACATACAATACATACATACATATATGCCTATGATCTTTTTCCTTTAAATAATATTTATAATGTTAATCCCTCAACTGTATGCATAAAATTTGTATGTTGAATGAGGTAAATTTCACACAAAAATTTTATTTTGCTTTTGAGAACGTTTATGAAGCATTTTGAGCGTATACGCATGAGATAAAGAAAACAAATTTTCTTTAAACGTATTTCCAATAACTTTTTTTCTTCTTAAAACAAGGTGCTGATTAAATTTTTCATTCAGGGTGAAATAGCTGTTTTGAAAAATCTGTTAAATGATTTGTGAGTTAAACAAAGCTGATAAAAATTCCAAATTCTATAAGCTATATATTTTCATTACAATATGTATCAAATTGTATTAGCTTTGTTCCACACATGACAAAAAGTCAAAAGTTCTTATTCTACATTTTGTAAGTCGGTTTCTTACTTCATATTTGTTATAGTGTTAGAAACTGGGTTCAAATAACTCCGTCAATTCAGTTTTGGTTTTTCGAAGTTGGTAAAGAATTATTCAACTAAGGAGTATGTCCTAACCCTGACTATATGCAGAAGCTGTTGTTAGCATTGCTAGGCTTGATTAACCTAATATAGATACCAAATAATCACGCCCAGCGGAAATTTTAACCAAAAGCGGCCTCAATAATTCCATGACTAGAACAATTTTTCGAACCTTTCAAAAACTCTATTTACTATAAAGAAATTCATTACATGTTTTTGATTTGAACATATCCCACCCGTGACAAATGCTGTATCTTCCGTGATGTGGTAGTAGTTAAACAAAACAAGCAACTAATATATAAGTATTCGCAGAGTTTTAATAATATGTAACCTAACTAGTGCATAGTGTCTGTTTTTTGGCCCACCATTAAATATTTACGTTAACTGACCCATTTTTGCAATGAAAACAAAAATGAATATTCTTAAATAAATAAGGATTTGAAATATCTGCATTCAAGGTGTAAAATTCCTTCGTTCAGCTGGATGGTAAAATGAAACCTTACATAGCGTATATTTATCCATAGTGCTCTAAAAAAATTCTGTGTTTAGGAAATTAACACTGGGATATATGTGTATCGATATATGAAGATAGCAAGCTGTAATTTATATGTTTTATATATAGGGCTGGTATTGTGTTCTCGGGAGGATAATGTTCATCTCTTGATATCTTTTCTGGCGACAGCATGCGAAATATTTTAAATATCTGCTCTTCGATGGGGTATCACGATATAATAATAATAATAATAATAATAATGATAATAATAATAATAATAATAATAATAATAATAATACCTAACGGATTAATACCCTCCAAAGCTCGCCCAACCGACGAGAGGGGCGCATCCCCATGACGCGCGGATTTGTTTTTGCTTTTGCCGAGTTGTTGATAGGCGGAGGTTTGTTAAGCGTTGAGATCTAAAACTGCTCAGCTACAGAATAAAAATCATCAGCTGAGTATTATAAATAACAGTTAGAAATTATGCATATACTACATTGTTAAGTAAGTGAACTTTTTAGTACGTAAATTTTTTTATTTTATTTATTTATTTTTTTTACGAGTTAAGATAGGATAGGACAGTTTTCTTTATGGTAAAAAGTGAATCCGTTATATCAAATGAACTAGAATGAGTGTTGAAATCATGACACAAATACCGAAAAGGTTCATTTAATTCGAAATTAGTTCTTCACTGCCTCAAAAGAAGAGGTTTGTAATGTCTTGACACTCGTGACGGGACGTTAAAGCTTACTTCGTTTAAGAGAATTGGGCTAGAAATCAATCCATTCAGTAGTTTAGCCATAAATATTACGCCTAGCATTTCTCTACGACTTGCAAGTGTTGGAAGATTGATAAGCTTCAACCGACTAATATAAGGGGGAATATTATACGCATAGTCCCACTGAAAATTTCTTAAATGGAAAAGTAAAAATTGCTTTTGTACTGATTCAAGTCTATCTACATGAACTCGATATTTAAGATTCCAGACTATTGATCGATATTCTAATATTGGTCTAACTAAAGTGGTGAAAAGTGCTTTAGTTATATAAGGGTCACTAAATTCCTTGGACCACCGCTTCACGAATGAAAGAACACCTCTAGCCTTATTCACAGTACCATTAATGTGAAGGCTGAAAATAAGTTTAGTATCTATCGTTACTCCCAAGTCCACAAAATAGTTTACTGATAAAAGACAAAAATTATTAATTACATAAGAGACTGCTGGCAAAGATCTCCGAGAGAGGGTATGAATTTACATTTATTGAGGTTAAGCGGCATTGAGTTCACGTTTCACCAGGTAACTAGGCAGTTTAAATCCGCTTGAAGCAAGGGGTGTTCTTCGATAGACGCATACGACCTAAAAAGTTTTACATCATCGGCATACATTAGGATTTTAGAATATTTTATTGTGGTATAAATATCATTATTAAATAGCAAGAACAGAATTCGACCTAGATGACTGCCCTGAGGGACGCCAGAGGGAACATCAATGACATCAGAAAGAGTATTTTTAAAAATAACTTTTTGCGTTCGACCGCAGAGATACGACGAGATCCACTGGGTGAGACCAGGTTAGAAACCAAGCCGATTAAGCTTGTAGATAAGTAAGGTTTGGGATACTTTGTCAAATGCTTTACTGAAATCAGTATAAATCCATTTGAAACATGAGTTGTGAATTCAAGTAGATTAGTAATGGTAGATTTGCCTTTACATAATCCATGTTGCTGTTCTACAATCAAAGTAGAAATGGAAAAAGTTAGCAACAACTATAGCTTCAAACAACTTTGGGATGGCCGACAACTTTGCAATTCCTCGGTAGTTTTCTACACACGACCTACTGCCACTTTTGTGGAGGGGTATGAGAAAATATACCTTCCAAGCAGAAGGAAAAATTCCACGTTTTAGGGACAGGTTGAATAAATCAGTTAGGGGCTGATAAATGTATTCAGCACATTTTTTAAGAAAGCAAGTGGGAATTAAATCAGAACCGTACTTGTAAGTTTCCTTCAAAGACGTTAAATATGAAAAAACTTCATGAGGAGATATTGCTGGAATATTAACTGTGTTTGGCGGCCACCGTGGTGTGATGGTAGCGTGCTCCGCCTATCACACCGTATGCCCTGGGTTCAACTCCCGGGCAAAGCAACATCAAAATTTTAGAAATAAGATTTTTCAATTAGAAGAAAATTTTTCTAAGCGGGGTCGCCCCTCGGCAGTGTCTGGCAAGCGCTCCGATTGTATTTCTGCCATGAAAAGCTCTCAGTGAAAACTCATCTGCCTTGCAGATGCCGTTCGGAGTCGGCATAAAACATGTAGGTCCCGTCCGGCCAATTTGTAGAGAAAAATCAAGAGGAGCACGACGCAAATTGGAAGAGAAGCTCGGCCTTAGATCTCTTCGGAGGTTATCGCGCCTTACATTTATTTTTTTTATTTTTTTTATTATTAACTGTGTTAAGTGAGTTAAGTTGAAATGGATATTCATATGAAAAAGAGTTAAGTTCAGCGGAATAGTTGGACTTCAAAAATTGTGCAAGGAAATTAGCAATATCTTGGTCGCCGCTAGACAAATTTTCCTGGTATTTTAAAGGAGACGGAAAATCTTTTACCCTTCGTTTAGAGTTCACGAAACCATAGAAGGCTTTCGGAGTGCAATTTATTTTCCTTTTCATCTTGCAGATGTAAGTATTATAGCACTTTTTGTTTAATTCAAAATATTTATGACGCAAAAAAGAGTACTGCAAGTAGTCGGAGTGAGAGCCCGACCTTTTGAATAATTTGAAGAAGCGCGATTTTCTGTTTTTTAAGGACCTAAGCTCTTTAGTGAACCATATTTGGACTGGTTCGGTGGACACACATTTTCGCTTAGGTACGTATTTTTCCAAAATACCGTAAATGATGGTATTAAAGTTAAAACATTTTGGTCAATATTTCCACCGTATTTGGGCCAAGCCACTGTAGATAAGGTTTGATTAAGTTTTCTAAAATTAGCTTTCGCAAAGTTAAATCTGAAACTAGAGTCGAATTTAGATGCAGCGCTACTCAGAGAATTTGTTTCGAATTCGTATGCTATTTCCAGGGAAGGATGGTAAGGGTCTTCAGGTACAGTTAGAGGTTCACCTCGGCTAATAGTACATTTTGATGTATCGTCAACAAATACCAAATCAAGGGTCCTCCCGCACATATTAGGAATTATATTTATCTGTATAAGGCAAAGATCAGTCATTTCGGATAAAAATTCGTTGTTGAACAGCTTTGAAGAAATAGGTACAATATCATCAGATATGGTCCATAATATATGCGGGAGGTTAAAGTCTCCCAGGACTATCATCGAATCAATGGGCTTCAACATTGAATTAACAATTTTCAGCAGGGAGATATGATCCATATCACAACACCAAAGCCGCTTACTATTCACATTTGAAAAGCCACATTAAAAAGTTGATTCTAAGCAAAAATAATACAGAAAAAATTAACCCATGACGTGAACGGCGGATCACGCCACCACACCACTGCGGATTGATGTTCACGTCAATACAACGAGCAACAGGATCAACTCCAAAATTTGTTTCGATATCACTCCGGAAAAGGGAATACTGTACAATTACCTACACTTTTTCGCTAGCTTTATTTTCGCGATAAATTTGAAACTACCCCAAAATTAGTTTAGATATTTCTCTGAAATTTTTTAACACTGCATATTATTTTTTAATTGTTCCATCAGAGAAGCATTTTAACATTTTGCTATTCAAATTTGTGTCACTGGAAGGTACACAGCGACATGCGAAGGTTCATTGCAAAACTAGACTAGATAACCGTATTTCGTTCCTCTTTATGTGGCTTTAATTAGTCACTTTTATTCACTAAACATTTTATATTAACAAATGTGCGTAGACTTTTTATTCCTTTTATCATCCTCTTTTCACTTTTTTGTGATACTTCCCGCTTTTAAAAGGAGATATTAATTAGCTTATTTCATAACGGTACCAATGATTGTAAATTTTTTCGCTAAATTTCGCACTTTGTTTCACTTCTAGGTTTTTTGGTCACTATCTTTCTTACTGTTTTTCATCCTCGAAACACATTTTTTCCGTGTTTTTGGAAAACAAGTCCTCTTGGATATGCTACATTAACACTACTATTCCACTACTATAAATACTTTGTGCAACTTTAACGGTTTTTAAAAAATAAAAACAAAAACAATTGTTTTTAAAAATATTTATTCTTACAAAGGCTGGGTGCGAGTTAGGCCAAATTTTAGGTACCTAAACTGATATTCCAATGGAAATTTTCAAAACTGCTACAATTCAGGAAAAAAACTGTGCGAGATCATTTGATAATCGAATATTGTTTATGCTAAGTATGCATGCTTCAACAGGACAGAGCCGAAAATTCAAGGTTCTAGCTAATAACAACAGCTTTCCGTCAGGCGTCATCAAACATATGGCGAAACGTTCCCAACACCATGTTGCCCCTACTATGATCTACCTAACGCAACCCAACAACTCATTTTGGATCACTCCGCCCATATGGCTGGCCATTGAACAAATGTTTTGATACACGTGGAGTCACTTGGACACTGAAAACACATCATAACGTACTGAATAACACTGGACAATAGTGAAAAATTTTCCAGACTTTTTTTGTCGTTTTAAGTCAATTTAAGGGTACTGATTACGAAAAAATTTGTTTCTTTCTAACAGCTCTAGTTTTTAATTTTGGTATAGGGTTGAATTCTTACAAAAATGAGAATTTTTACATACTTAATTTTAATGATTTTCCGCGTATCAGCACAAAATTTCCTTTTATAAGACTTTCTTGCCTGTGGGTCTTGTTCAAGATCCCGATAAAGACTCCAGCAGTAATCTGCCATCAAATGCGTGTCCCATCTTCCTTGGTATCGCTGTTCACAGAAACTATCTGCATCATTCAAACAACGCCGTCTTTTTGTGGCCATTGTTAGAATCAGAATTAATTGTATTAATTTTAAAATAAAAGTCAGGAAAAAATTTCGAGATGTTATAAGAAAACACAATAAATAATCTTAGTCAAAGCAAATACGAACGAACAGTAATTGAAAAGTGCAAAAGCGAAAGACGGAAACTTCAATTTCATTTTCAATTTAAATTATTTGTTTTTGTATTTGTTGTTTAATTTAACGAAAGTTTAAGAACAAAAACAAAATAATGTCGATCACTTTCGCTGAGTCCTTCTTATTAACATTCTTGTAAGTTGTTTTTTTTTTAATTTTCGTTAAATGAAACAACAAATACACAACAAATACAAAAACCAATAGTTTAAAATGAAAGAACAAAGGCAAATAATAAATGAAGTGTTAAAAAAATTGAGGTTTGCTTTTGTAAATTGTTGCATTTTTTGTTTTTGCACTTTTCTACTCCTGTGGGATAAGTTTTTGGGTAGTCGAAAATATCTCGAATACTAGAGCTGTTATAAAAAAAGTAAAATAATTTATGAAATCAGCACACAAAATTACATCTAATGTGATAAAAATTTCCTTAGAAAATTTTGAAAAGTGGAAATTTGTTCTGCAGTGTAATCCATCTTCACATCAGTCACAGCACCAGCCATAGATCTCTGGCCCAAATGGTGCATTTTATATGCATGTAATATATTGACCTAAACAAAATATAAATAAAATACAAAATTAATTCTTGTTTTGTGTTTGAAAATTTGACATTTTAATTAACATTGAAAGTCTGCTGAATAAAAATCTAAATCTTAACAACATTTTCCAATAATTTAAAGTTTTCTCAAGCTAGGTAGCTATTTCGGCCAACACCCCTGCAGTTAAAACCAAAGAAGCCAGCAAAAATTCTAGTTCATTGTGGGGCTATACATGTAGGATTCGACCTAGGGGTGGCCGTTTATATCAGACAAATGTAACCACGTACGCTACCAGAATAAGTTAAACAAAGCAATTCTCTTGACCGTGTGATCAGTTTTATTATTTAATAGTTCTTAAAGTTAGTTAGATTAAATTTAATATATAGCTTTTTATTAATATATGTAAGTATTTTCACTGGCAACGATTGACAACCTTTCTGTTCATGTGATATGATGCAACTTAACTGAACTGAAGTTTTACTTGATTGTCTTGTCCGTTTTTCGTCAGGTCGTTCAGTTTAAGGGTTTTGTGATTTTATGTCAGAGTTGTATTGCCGGCCACTTCTTGTACGGCAATCCAACTCCACATTCGGCCCTCCTGACTCATCATTCGGCTCGAATGATGCTCCGCCATATGATTCAGTTGGCTCCTCCCACCGCTTCATATATTCGGCAATGGTAGTTGTATGTCCAGGACCTTCATTCTCCCCAACTTTTCTCATCTCATATCTACCGTGGGGTAAAACTTTCGTAACCTTGTACGGCCCAAAGAACTTCGGCCTTATTTACAGCTTGCATATAACATTACTCACTATATAGATTCAAATGCGTCTCTCGTCGCTTGTGAGAGTCGAATTTTTAAAATTCCGCCGTTATCTCAGCGTTATATATATACTTCGGCGTTATATACAGCTTGCATATAGCATCAAAATTCACGCACTTTCTTGCAACTTCTTTATGTTGTTTATTACAGCTTAAAGGAATATTTAATTTGGCAGTTTTATATGCGCCTAATGTTTTGTAGCACTTTGTTTATAATTAATAATTGTAATTAACTGTAATTTATATAATCGCCAATTTGTAGGTGCATATTTATAAACACTTCTGACACCACTTGTAGGGTTCGACCTAGGGGTGGCCGTTTATATCAGACAAATGTAACCACGTACGCTACCAGAATAAGTTAAACAAAACAATTCTCTTGACCGTGTGATCAGTTTTATTATTTAATAGTTCTTAAAGTTAGTTAGATTAAATTTAATATATAGCTTTTTATTAATATATGTAAGAATTTTCACTGGCAACGATTGACAACCTTTCTGTTCATGTGATATGATGCAACTTAACTGAACTGAAGTTTTACTTAATTGTCTTGTCCGGTTTTCGTCAGGTCGTTCAGTTTAAGGGTTTTGTGATTTTATGTCAGAGTTGTATTGCCGGCCACTTCTTGTACGGCAATCCAACTCCACATACATTTTTCGAGGTTATTCATACTAGTCAGTTTTTGAATAGTTTATTGACTACTATTTGTAGCGTTATTCGTACTACTAAGTATTTTATTTGGATTTTGTCTTTCGAACTCGATGAAATGCGCTAAGGTTTTCTGCCGGCAATTTGCAATACATGCTTTAATTAACAAGGCTACTTTACGTACAAACCAACGGGCAAACACACGCGCATACCACCTCACCGTTACTTCTCCAGATTTAAGAAGCCATTAAAAGGGCCAAGCCTTTGAAATCGATGGGCCCAGACGGAATAGGTATGCCGATGCCAGAACACCTTGGATATAAGGGCATCAGCTACCTAACGCATTTTTCTACTTGTCATTTAAGCCTTTGTCATTTCAGAGTAGTAAAGAATGGCAGGAATAAACCCAATACCAAAGCCCGGAGTCGTATATACCGATGTCATTCAATAAAGGCAAATATTACTGCCTTGATATTTGACAACAACCGGACATGAACACAGAACGGGCTCAACCGTTGCTTCCTGCAGGTCACATTTCCTACATCTGCTATTACTGACGAGGCCTAACTTATAAGCATGTGACTCCAGAAAGTAGTGTCCTGTAAGTATGCCCGTAGTGAGCTTTAAGTGTTCTCTCTTTAAAGTTATGAGAAACTGTTCGAGTTTAACGTCGTAGAATTTGTACATAATCATAGAAACTGTGCAGCCTCGCGCTCCTTTTACACCTTTTCTGCTTGATGGATCATATGCAACTTCTGTCTTCTTTTGATTTCTACCAAATGAATTGAGACGTGTACCGCTGATTCCTTTACCAACTCATCGGCCCTTTCGCTACCTTCTATCGCTTTGTGACCAGAAACCCAGTATAGATGTATGGTCCGGCATGAGCGAGGTCTCTCCAATGCTTATACACGTGAGTAGTATTTTCTCCCCTTTTCGCATCCTTGCATCAACCCTCCGACTCTATTTTGGCCTCAAGATCTCTTTCGAAGCTCAGGCATCGAACCAAGTTGTCCGTTCGCCCTATATTTAATGGCCCTATACTGCTGCACTCAAGCTGTCCCCAGGCCTTAAGCCTAGGTACAAGCACTATATGCTGCCATCGGGGTAGTTTTCAGGGCACCCATTTTGTTATTGCAGTAGCAACCATGTATTTAGATGAGCGTGTGTACATTTCAACCGATCACCCAATTGTTATCGGTCGTTGTCGTTTTTTTTTTCTATTTTATCGTCTGATCCTGTATGTGCGTGCATTTACTGTGAAAAATTTATTATTTGTGTTTCTAAAATGAACGTCGGTCTGTCTTCAAACGGGGGGATTAGAAGGTTTACCCTTTCTCTAACCTCTTTAGGAGGTTATTGAAGCTAAAATATGCATGTTCTGTTAGTAGGAAACCTACCCCTGTTGTTGTAGCGATAAAAACACTCCCCGAAGGTTTCGATGTTGATGGTCCTTTGCCGGATATATATCCGGTACTTTCCTGTAACAAGCACCATTAAGTTACTAACCCGACCATCTCGGGAACGATTTAATATGACATTGAACTTTCAGTCCATATGTAATATATAACAAACAAGTTAAGTTCGGGTGAAACCGAACATAACATACACAGATGTACACTTGAAATGCTGTTGTTGTTTGTTTTGTGTGCTTAATAGTGTTACATGGGTGCGCAAAAATAGATATACATATGGTTCTATTCTGAACTAATTTTCGATTAAAATAAGTAAAAAGTATATAGAGCTAACACCAACGACCTTGAGCGGGTAATAATACAGTTTTTCTTCAGATATGGGGATTTCCCTACTGTTTATTTTAAAATAAAGATATAACAGAACAATAAACATAAACACACAAGTGCCATTGTACTAAAAAGCGATATTACAAAAAAAAGGGCAGGGTTGTTAACGAAATTTTCCAACTTTTACTAGAAATAGCTTACTACCTGCATCTACGCACTTTTACAAAATTTTTATATAAAAGAAGGCGATTTAACCGATTTAGTCCATTTTTACTGAAAATATTTCCTGTTAAACACCAAATTTTTCGTCGAGTTATGGCTCCAAAAACGGTGGGAAATGCACTGTAAGAAAGGTTCAGTGCCACGCCCATTTTTCAAGATTTGAATTTTTTCCCATTACTTGTTATAATGGCACAAAATACGCTTGGTACAAAACTATTTTTCGCTAAGATTTAAGTTATTACTTTTGCCTACGACCCTTTTTAAAGTAATTTATATAAAAGTGGGCGTGGTCCTTAACCAATCTTATCCATTTTTACTAGAAATATTTCCAGCTATAAGGAAAATATGTGTACCCAATTTTGCTACGATATGTAAATTTTTCTTCGAGTTATGACTCCCGAAACAATGAAAATTACTTAGACAAAAAAGGGGCGGTGCCACACCCATTTTTTAAATATTAGTGTTTTCCACTTTAATGTTATATTTCGATTTAGAAAGTAAAATTCTGTGGATACAAAGCTCTTTTTCGATAAGATATAACTTATTATTTTCGTCTACGACCCTTTTAAAAGTCATTTATATAAAAGTGGGCGTGGTCCTTAACCAATCTTATCCATTTTTACTAGAAATATTTCCTGCTATAAGGAAAATATGTTTACCCAATTTTATTACGATCCGTTAATTTTTCTTCGAGTTATGGCTCCCGAAACAGAGAAAATTGCTTATTTCCTATTTATTGTTATAAATCCACATGGAAAATGAAATACCATTGATATAAAGCTCTTTTTTGCAAAGATATAGCTTATTTAATTCGTCCACGGCCCTTTCAAAAATCTTTTATATAAAAGTGGGCGTGGTTCTTAACCGATTTCGTTAATTTTTCTTCAAAGCATTCCTTTTAGTAAAGGCAACCTCTCTGCCGAATTTTGTTACGATAGGTTTAACGATTTTTGATTTATTTTATTTGATTAATAATATTTGTAAAATTGATTTTATCACAAGTAGCGGTGCCACACCCGTTTTAAAAAATTTTCTCAAATTTTTATCAAGAGTCTCAATATCAGTCTTCGCGTCAAATTTCAACATTCTAGGTGTATTAGTTACTAAATAATCAGGTTTTTTGTGTTTTCCAAAATGTTATATATATAAAAAGTGGGCGTGGTTAATATCCGATTTTGCTCATTTTCAATACCAATCTATTCTGGGTCCAGATAAGCTCGTGTACCAAATTTGGTGAATCTCAATATTTACTCAAGTTATCGTGTTAACGGACAGACGGATGGACGGACGGACGGACATGGCTCAATCAAATTTTTTTTCGATACTGATGATATTGATATATGGAAGTCTATAGCTATCTCGATTCCTTGTTACCTGTACAACTAACCGGTATCCAATCAAAGTTATAATACCCTGGGTATAAAAAGGGACTCACCTTTATCGTTACCATTATCCCCTCCTCATACGCTGAGATGTGCATTCGCACCAGCACCTATGACGCGTCCTCTGCACCTTTCTTGATCCACCAGCCATTGAAACTTTATAGTGGGGTTTCCACGTTATGGGCCAATTTTTACAGCAGCAAATTAAATAAATCGCCCGACAGGGGGTCACCCTTACTGAAACAGTGTTTAGTTTCCACTCGGAGAAATCGTTCCCAGTTTTGACTGAGCTGATGGAGTTGCCCAACGTCATTTTGCACAGCCGTACAAGTTTTGCGAGAATGTCAAATTCAGATAAAGCATCATATCGGGAGCATCTTTTCGTGCTGACGAAGGGGTTAAAAATTAACGAAGAGGTAATTTGCGTAAATACTTTTGTGGGGGTTTTCCAAGATTTGGTGCATAAGTGTAAATTTGATCGTTGGTATTTTTACCCGGTCTGAAGCCGCTCTGTTTGGGTCCAATCAGCTCAGCTGATTTACGCTTGACAGGAGCTTATATGCGCTACTAAAAAGACTAATCCCTAGGTGGTAATGACTACCTTCGTTTAGGAGAGCAGAGAATTGTTCCCTCCATAATCTAAGAACCCAATTTGTATGTATACATGCATATGAGAAAATCCAAAAAAGTGATGTCAAATAGATCAAAATAAAATTGGCTTCCCCTCAAACATTCTCGGAATGCTCATAACTTAATATTCCGATATGAGTCCGAAATATGTGAAAAATATGAGTTTAGAAATATGATCTCACAGGAGTCTTTTATGACTAGAATTTGATAAAGCTATGGCGGCCGCCGTTGTGTGATGGTAGCGTGCTTCGCCTATCACACCGAGGATCGCGGGTTCACGCCTCGGGCAAAGCAACATCGAAATTTTAAAAATTCAATTATGTATAATGGACTTGATTTCAAAGAGCGATATAAAAGCTGTTTGCTTCTTGTTATGCCCTGCCATTCGGCTCCTTTTTTGTATTATCGAAGTAAATACTTTAAACATTTTGTGACCGTGACCTCCGAGTTAAGTATATAGCATGTCATCTAATCCCATATGTATGCACTTAGAGCTGGTTGCACTGGCATCGTTATGCCCATTTAGGAAAGATCACCTATACTGTTTTCCTAATCTCTTTATTCTTAGGGCTTCTTCCGAAATATCCGCGTTTGAAGCAGATGCGGGAATGATTCGCAATTCCAATGTCATATAAATGTCATCATGGGCGTGGTAATCAACCGATTTTTTGATTTCTGTATTCGGCAATTATTATTTGTAAATGAAAGATGGATAACAAATTTCATCACTATTTAAGTGTCTTCAGCGTCCTCGAGGTAAATGCAGAGATTTTTTAAAAGATGCGAGGCGCCGTAGACGGCGTTGTCCGCCCGTGTTTTTTTTTTTTTTAATAATTAAATACGAATTTTAAAACATCCTTACAAAGTTGTTCCTATACATTTTTTCCTTTGCAGCTTTATAACTGTTAACCTTCATGTACCCGGGTGGTAAAACTTACGTGGGCTGCCGGAAGACTACATTTGTAGGAAGCGTGCTTGTAAAACTACTAAGATGATGTTTAAGAAAAAGTGCTAGTATGTAAATTGTTTTACTTGTACGCGTATACTGGGAGATTCCATCGTCACAGGTGGGACATTGTACGGAATATTTCATCTTTGTTGAACCATTCTGATAAAATCAACAATCAGTCGGTATTGTTATGTTCAAAAAAACTTACATTCTCTCAACATATGTGACCTGGAATCATGAAACGACCGTATTGTGCGAAAATACCGCTTTTCACTTTTTGAGTGATACTTATAGGAAATTTAACGCTCTTCACAAATCGCATTTAAAACCAAATCGGACCACAAATAAAATTTTCTGAAATATTTCGATCCATGCGCCACCTATCGGAGTTTTTTTCTTATTATTGCATTGTCATCGGGTTCTGAACTATGTATATACCAAGTTTCAAGCTTGTAGCTTATCGGAAAGTTAATTAAATTTTAATTACAAAATTCGTTTACAACGGCCAGCCGCTACACAGAGCCAAGCTAAACAAAAACTTTGAAAGCGTTTTTCTCAAAAACTTGTTTTCGCACATGATTCAAGGTCACATATATACAAATTATAATAAGTTTTATTATTGTCACGGGTGGGACAAAAAATGACGTTATCTGATCTTATATATCACAAAAGCTCTGTGAATATATGAAGTAGCTTTTTTGTTTGAATATTTTAAGATATACGAACATTTTGGAAATCAAATGCCGTAAAAATAATACATTTTTCTTGAACGATTTTATTGTTATATTAACGGGTGGGACATCAGCTGCTACTAGTGGCACATTTTCGAATTAATTGCATTTAATAAACTTTTTTATAGTAAATAAACTATTCTTACTATTCCATATGGTTAACGACATGAAATAATTTCATGGGCTAAATAAATTTGAGCGCCGGAAAACTTTAAGAATTTTCAGCATCCAAATCTTTCACTTAGATTCAAGCGCCATGAAAACTCTAATTAATAGACGCCGTATTTTGATAAAATTTTTTTACTGGACGTAATTAGTTGATATTCGTATTAGGATTATAAGGCGTATTAGCAATGCCTACTCATTTCTAAAAACTGTTTCTGCCTAGTTGTCTCGGTGTAAAGATGAGCTACGGTAGTTATTTTTCGTAATAATTACTCGAGTGGTAAATCACAAATCGTTTGGCAGCCTTTTCAAAACAAGCCATTTCAACATAATTAAAAACTTTAAATCAGCTTTTTTTCTTTAAGAGTAAAAAAGGTACTGAAAATTAGTTTTATGATTAAATTGATCAGTTTTAGGTTGATTGAAGATTTTTACAACATTAGTATCTACACAGTCTCCAGTTTTATAAAAAAAATTATCTCTGCACCAAGTTCACTCTCTCATGGAACGTCCCTACTTCTAAAGTTTTAACTTAAAAATTTAATTTAATTTTGAGGTCAATATAATTTTGCTAATATGGCTATTTAGCTTTGCCGCCTCTCGGACCCATGAAACGTGCTCACTCTCCAGGTTTGTTGCGTCGACCCCTGCTCCCAAGCGCTTGCATATGTGTATTGCTGCACGGTACTGTGAAAGGGCCAATAGGACTCACCTGCCTTTCCATAGCGGACCTTATTGGTTTTCTGCAAATTTTGTTCCCAGAGTCCGACCCATCGCTTGATACGCTTTTGTCTGCTTCCACTTATGACTCTATTCTGCCTCTCTACTCCTTGTTATCAGCACGAGGTATCGGAAAGATTACGTGGAAATGCAGCCGGATATATCATCTGCCTGCAAATCACCCGATAGCCACCTTAATTACGAGCCCTCCATATAGGCAGAACGGCGTACATGGTATGCCGGTAAGCTCAGACACGTAGTCGGGCGCTATGGAGTTTGGCTAGGTCATCGACAAGGTGCATACCCTAGTGAACGTCTTGTGTAAGGTAGTAGTAACAATAAACGAAAAAATCATGTTTCGACAAATTAAAGTCAACATTATCATGAAATTTCCATACATTTTGTATAATGTCTACAAACGTCGACTACCGGCTGTGAGATGGTGTTTTTTTCTTAAGTAGGGCCGGTAGGTGTCAGGGAAATAACAGTTCGAATAATTTGATGAATAAAACCGACTTAGAAAAAATAATTAGGAAGCTACTAAAATCCTTGGGCCCTGGTTTTTTCGACCATAGTATTTTATTTCACTTTTTTTTTAAATTTGCTACAAATGTAGAATACCGAATTCATAAAGATTCAATAAGTATTGAACTATCACATAATTATATTTTATTTTGAAAAAATATTTGATATATAAAAAGAGAGAGTGATTTCATACCTATTATGTTCATTTTCAGCAGGAGTTTTCGTCGTGGTCAGAAGAAGTAGTATGTTGAATTTCATCACAATATATTTCTTCGAATACAAGTAATAACAGAAAAACATTTTAGATGACTCCTCAGACGGATAGGCTAGCGGATCGACCAATGAATGGATAAGCAATGCCAATTTTTTTTCTTTAATAATAATAATAGTAAACCCAACGGATTATGACCCTCCAAGGTCCGCCCAACTGACACGAGGGGCTCATCTGCATGACGCACGGATTTTGTTCGAATGAGAGTTAAAATCATGACACAAACACCGAAAAGGTCCATTTAATTCAAAATTAGTTCTGCTCTGCCTCAAAAGAAGAGGTTTGTATTGTCTTGACGCTGGTGATGGGACATTGAGTTTACTTCGTTCAAAAGAAAGGGGCTAGAAATCAGTCCATTCAGTAGTGTAGCCATGAGTATTACGCCTAGAATTTCTCTACGACTTGCGAGAGCTGGAAGATTGATAAGCTTTAACCGACTAGTATAAGGTGGAAGATTATACGCAGAGTCCCAATTCATTAAAGAGATAAGTAAAAATTGCTTCTGTATTGACTCTATCTGCATGAACTTGATATCGCGGATTCCAGACTATTGATCCGTATTCTAGTAACAGCCAAACTAATGTGGTAAAAAGGGCTTTAGTTACATAAGGGTCACTAAATTCTTTAGACCATCGATTCACGAATGATAGAACACCTCTAGCCGAATTGGCAGTAGTCATAATATGAAGGGTGAAACTGAGTTTAGCATCCATCGTGACTCCCAAATCAACAAAATAATTTACAGATACAAGACAAAAATTATTAATGACGTTAGAGGCTGCTGGCAAAGATTTTCAAAAGAGGCACATGCATTTACATTTATTGAGGTTCGGCGGCGTTGCACCAAAGAACTAAGCAGTTTGAACCCGCTTGAAGCAAGTTACGTTCTTCAATAGACGCATAGGACCTAAAAATTGTACATCATCAACATAGTTACATTAATATTTTGGAATATTTTATTGTGGTACAGATATAATTAATAAATAGCAAGAACAGAATTGGACCGAGATGACTGCCCTGTGGGATGCCAGAGGGAACATTAATGGCACTTGCAAGAGTATTTTTAAAAAATACTTGTTTCATTCTACCGCAGAGATACGAAGAGATCCACTGGGTGAAACCATGTTGGAAGCCAAGTCGATGCAGCTTGTGGATAAGCAAGGAGTGGGAAACCTCGGTGTGAAGATTTTCTATAAATCCATTAGAAAGATGAGTTTTGAATTCAAGTAGGTTGGTAATGGTAGATATGCCTTTACAGAATCCGTGTTGGGAATCTGCAATCAACGTAGAAATGGAAAATGTTAGCTGATTGGTAACAATGGCTTCAAATACCTTTTGGACGGCGGACAATTTTGCAATTCCTCGATAATTTTCTACACATGACCTACTGCCGTTTTTGTGAAGATGAGAAGAATGAGAAAAGATTCCTTTCAATCAGCAGGAAAACATCATGTTTTAGGGACATATTGAATAAATTCGTTAGCGCATTCAGCGCATTTTTTTTAGAAAACATGTGGGAATTAGTTAGGTTAGAACCGTATTTTTAAGGTTCCTTCAAAGACGTTAAACATGAAAAAACCTTCTTTGGATATATTGCTGGAATATTAATTGCATTAAGTGATTTAAGTTGAAAGGGGTATTCATTAGACAAAGAAATTAATTCAGCGAAATAGTTAGATTTTAAAAATTGTGCAAAGAAGTTAGCAACATCTTGATCGTCACTAGAGAAATCATCACGGTATTTCATACCAAAAGGAAACAACACGGAAACACGTAGTGTTACGTTTAGAGTTTACAAAATCATAGAAAGCTTTCGGATTGCAAGTTATTTTCTTTTTCATCGTACAGAGATAGGTATTGTAACACCTTTGATTTAATTCGAAATATTTATGACGCAATATAGATTACTTCAAGTAGTCGGAGTGTGAACCCGTCTTCTTGTACATCGTGAAGGGACGGGACTTTTTGTTTTTACGTCTACACTTAAGTACGTGTTTTTCCAGAATAGGTATTAAAGTCAAAAACGTGTTTGTCAATATCTGCACAGTATTCAGGCCAAACTACTGTAGATAAAGTTTGCTTAAATTTATTTAAATTAGGCTTCGCGAATTCTAATATAAAACTAGAGTCGTATTTTGTGGTAATGTAACTCCGTGAACTTTTTTCCAATTCGTAAACTATTTCCAGGGAAGGATGGTATGGGTCTTCAGATACAATATCATGCTCAGATATGGTCAATGATACATGCGGAAGATTAAGGTCACCCAAGACAATTATCGAATCAATGGGCTTCAACATTGAATTGATAACTTTAAGCAACGACATATGATTCATATACACCGAGGGATCAGAAGATGGTGGAATATAGCAGATGGCAATATAGGTAAAACCTATTCCCAGCTGGATTCTAATGCACATAAATTCCGTAGCTTCAATAAAAGGTACATTAATCTCATCGGAAGGTATAGAAGAATGTACCCCGACCAAAACTCCACTTCCAATACTGTTCAAGCGTTCATTTCTATATATTTGGCAATCATTGTAAAGAACCTCCGAATTAAATATATGAGGCTTTAGCCAAGTTTCACTAAAAGCGATGATATTGTAATTACAGTTAAATGATTTAAATTACAGTTCACTTAGGCAAGATGCACACGAGGCTACGCGTCATAGACGCGTATTAGACGCTGCAGGTAAAATCTGTACGCCTTGATATCGAACAGATGTACTTGAGTGGAGAGCTACGTACGAGGCGTCTGCTTTATAAAAGCGATAAAGCATAAAAGTTTCATGTAGCTAGGCGTACAGCAATGTTGGTCGCTAGGCATAAATACGTCTAGAAAAGAATAAGAAGAAGATGTGTGTTTACAATTTTTCGTTTGCAAACTTGTGTGCTGTGCTTCTGTTGCTATAAATATACATATATTGCATTTATTTCATATAAAAAATATAAAGATGGTAAAAAAATTTTAAGGACTACTTTTATATAAATGGACCAAAAAATAGAAGGCAATTTTTTCTTTAATACAGACATAGGATTGTTGAATTTTGACTAAAAAATTTAAACAATAGCTCTTGTAAAAGAAGGATTTAAAACTATAAAGGTGGAACTATGTTCTAAGTATCAAGTGTCTAGCACAACGGAAAAGTTACCGAAAAAGACTTTTCCGCGGGTCAGAAATGAAAATGGAAATGAGGGGACAAACATGAAAGGGACTTAATATAAAGGTAAAAAAATAATTGCCATTATATAGCATAAATTAATTTGTTTAATTTTTATGAAATATTTTTCTTTTTGTAGTGACGCTTGGAAGTAGCTACGTATGCATCGTAGAGGAATTGTAGCTACACGAAATATCTTGTACGCGTCTATGTCGCGTAGCGTCATGTGCACCTTGCCTAGTTTCGTGTTTAGAACTCTTACATTTTGATAAAATATATTAAGGGCAGATTTAATATTTCGTTTTTTGCTGCAGTATTGTTATGAGGAAGGGTAGTAAGATTTGGAAGATTAACGTTACGTCTAGATTCGAATTCACACACAAAAGCACCGGGTGAATAAAATGTATTATTTAAAATGGTTTCAAAGTATTGCGCGGATTCGTCAATCCTAAATGATGAAATGTCTCTAGGATAATTAAAATTAAATTTACGAATAGTCGCGTTTGGATTTAAGTTTATTTATGATGTACTACTTCAGGTCCTCTTCTGTAGTGTATCTCTCTAATCTGGACACGAAAATCGAATTTTTAATAAGGACAGTAATCAATCTATTGACCGGCGGTTCAGATTCCGTAGAGGAGTTTTGGGGAACATGGTTCCTTTTTGTGGAGGGTGCAGTAGAAACAGTTGAAGCCGCCTTCAATGTCGATGGTTGAACTTCTAAGGGGCTCAGTGAGGACAGATTTATCAATTAAAGAGTTCGGGGTGGAAAAACTGGAGGTAGAGTAACTTTTGGATCGGCATCCATAGTCGGAGCTATAAGGGAATAGAATCGAATACTAGAAAAGGGGAAAGTCCGCTTCAATTTATCGAAAATTTTTAAATTTTCGTACTTTGCTACACCATACCAATACTGCGGTGAAGTATCAGTATGAATATGGCATAAAAACATACTCAATTCTTGGTTTCTATTAGATTTAAAAAAAAAAAAAATGTTTTTATGCGGTCGGTTGAGATATTTTTGGAGGAGTGGCATCAGATATATATACCACAATATGAAAAATCAAATATCTCTAAGAGTATTAATACCAGGCAAATGATGCTTGGCAGAAAGGTGCCCAACAGAGTAGAAAAGTGGAACGAATTGGAAATAGAGGGTGTTGTACCTACCATACACATTTTTTTTCCATATCATATATCTCCTAAACCGAGATTAAGTCACATTATTAAAACTTGGCATAGCAGCTAATATTCCTAAAGCCAAAGTTTAAACCTTCCATACAAACTTAAAATTGATTATATTAAACTTTTACCGAAAAGTGGTAAGCCTTGCAAAAGACAGTGTGCACCCACATGACTCTTATATGGGATCTATCTATCTATATATCTATCTATAACAAGCCAACCTAATATAAACGCACGCAAGTCATTTTCTGTCAAAAATGTCTCATACACATACAACTTGATTGAGAGCAACTCAAATTGAATTTGCTGCGTGAAAACCTAACTCGATTTCCAATTTTGTTCTGCGTGACATTTAGATTTGACGTTTGCACACATGCTTTACATTGTTGCCACGCATGCTTTTTTGGGTTAGGGCAAAAAACGCCGGTTGTTTGCGTGCGCTAAAAAAACGCAGTGCGGTTTTATTAGGTTGGCTTGTAAATCTTATAAAATAAAGTCGCCAAATGTCATGTACGCACATCACTTCACACAGAATGCTCCGATTTTAAAACAGTTTTTTGCATTTGAAAGCTACATGAGATGACAATTGCCTATATAATTTGAAGATATATATTATAGGGGCATTATAGGGGCGTGGCAAATTGCCAAAATGTAGTAAAAAATCATAAAATTTTTGTTTACATAGCTATAACTCATAAACGGATGGAAGAAATTGAAAAATTCTACTTTGCAGTAAACTTTGAAATATTTACCTTCGTTCTGCATAAAAAAATACCTGATTCATTTCTTATATCAGCTAAATTGTTTAAGCAAAAGTAACATTTTTACCAAAAAATGCGTAGGTGTGGTTGGGTTGTTCGGTGTCAACTGTGCGCGCAAATTGCTTTTGAGTGAGGCATGATGCGACACATACGTACATACATAGCATTCGCTGCGTTATTTAACTTCGGGCGTAGGTTTATAGACATGTATGGATGTACATATGTATGTATTTCCATATCATATCAGCTTGATATATGTATGTACATACATATTTATGCAAGATAAATGGTTAATGGTTAATGCAACATGAATGGTTAAATACATACATCTCTTGAAAAATACTCTTTCGTTAAAAATATTGAACATTTCCTTAAAATTCTTAAACAAAAGTTTTATTTTTTGGTATTTTCGCATGTATCACTATCACTACATAGTATAAAACAAAGTCGCTTTTTCTGTCCCTCTGACATTTTAATGCTTAAACCTTTAAAACTACGCAACGGATTTTGATGCGTTTTTTTATACTCAGTTGAGCAGAGCTCACAGATTATAATAACTTTGATTGGATGACGGTTGGTTGTACAGGTATAAAGGAATCGAGATAGATATAGACTACCATATATCAAAATAATCAGTATCGAAAAACAATTTGATTGAGCCATGTCCGTCCGTCCGTTAACACGATAACTTGAGTAAATTTCGAGGTATCTTGATGAAATTTGGAACGTAGGTTCCTGGGCACTCATCTCAGATCGCTATTTAAAATAAACGAAATCGGACTATAACCACGCCCACTTTTTCGATATCGAAAATTTCGAAAAACACAAAAAGTGCGATAATTCATTACCAAAGATGGACAAAGCGATGAAACTTAGTAGGTGAGTTGAACTTATGACGCAGAATACAAAACGAGTAAAATTTTGAACAATGGGCATGGCACCGCCCACTTTTGAAAGAAGGTAATTTAAAAGTTTTGCAAGCTGTAATTTGGCAGTCGTTGAAGATATCATGATGAAATTTGGCAGGAACGTTACTCCTATTACTATATGTATGCTTAACAAAAATTAGCAAAATCGGAGAACGTCCACGCTCACTTCTAAAAAAACAACTTTTTAAAGTCAAATTTTAACAAAAAATTTAATATCTTTACAGTATATAAGTAAATTATGTCAACATTCAACTCCAGTAATGATATGGTGCAACAAAATACAAAAATAAAAGAAAATTTCAAAATGGGCGTGGCTCCGCCATTTTTCATTTAATTTGTGTAGGATACTTTTAATGCCATAAGTCGAACAAAAATTTACCAATCCTTGTGAAATTTGTTAGGGGCTTAGATTCTAGGACGATAACTGTTTCTGTGAAAAAGGGCGGAATCGGTTGAAGCCAAGCCCAGTTTTTATACACAGTCGACCGTCTGTCCTTCCGCTTGGCCGTTAACACAATAACTTGAGCAAAATCGATATATCTTTACTAAACTCAGTTCACGTACTTATCTGAGCTCACTTTGTATTGGTATAAAATATGACCGAAATCCGACTATGACCACGCCCACTTTTTCGATTTAGAAAATTACGAAAAAATGCCATAATTCTATACCAAATACGAAAAACGGGATGAAACATGGTAATTGGATTGGATTTGGTCTGATATCTCGAAAACGCCTTCACATATACAACTACCACCACTCCCTTTTAAAACCCTCATTAATACCTTTCATTTGATACCCATATCGTACAAACAAATTTTAGAGTCACCCCTGGTCCACCTTTACGGCGATATCTCGAAAAGGCGTCCACCTATAGAACTAAGGCCCACGCGCTTTTAAAATACTCATTAACACCTTTCATTTGATACCCATATCATGCAAACAAATTCTAAAGTCAATCAAACTCTTTTTCGGAGCTGATAATTCAAAAATATAGAAGTGTATGTATATCTTTCGTGATTTCTTGATGACATTAGCTTTGTACACGTATTTTTCCAACAGAAACTTACAAACAGCCAAAATCATCTCAACTATCAGCTGTTTCCTCTCAAAGATAAAAATATGTAAAAAAGTACGCGAACAGAAATCCATCAAAAACTATCACAATTTGCGAACAGCTGATGAATTATTTGGCAATGTTGTGTCATAGCTGGTGGATGTCCGTAAAGTTTGTCCATCTTGTTTCGCGAGAGTTAAAATTTCATCCAGATGTTCGTCCTGATTATTTTCGTTAACATATACCTTTTCTATGCTTTATTTTCCGGCTGCAATACTTGAATTAAATTTCGCAATTTGCGTAAATTACAACCAGCAGTTTTTCGATCAGCTGTTTTTCTGTTTGTAAATTGCTGTTGGCAAAATGAAATGTCACTTTACTCTCTCTTTTTCTTCATTTTTTGTTGGAGAGCCGGGTACGCGAACAGAAAAACCTGCAAAATTTGTAAAATCAACAGAAAACTGGAGTACCCGAGCGAAGCTATTACATACCAAAGTTATCCAATCAACATAATAATAATCTGTGACAAATATACACTAGGTATGGAATAGATGCGTAAAACTGGCCATAATTCGATTCTATCAAAAGTTATCCGATCGACTGACAGTTATTTAGTGTAAGGCCTACGGGCAGAGCGACAAGTTGTATTTTTAACTCAGAGTTGGATTCTCATGAGGGAATAAAACTCATACATTTTTGATAAATTTTATAATTAACTCAAATATAAAAAGGTAGCTTTCCGTTCTGCAAGTAGATCTATTAAGCAAGAAGTAAAAATATCTATCAGATGTTGAACAGGGAAGCCTGTTTTAATTACAACGGGCTTATAGTGCGGTCCATAGTGAAAACAGTGAAATCGGAGAAATTTAGTTTTAATTTAAGAAGTATAAATTTTTTTCAAGTAAACATCGAAACTAAAACTTTGTTTTATCTTTCAGAGTAGATTTTTAATAAGTATTTCTTTGAAAATGAGCAAACTGTAATCACAGAAATTTATTGGTATTAAAATTTCTAAAAGGCTGTCAGTGCACTTTCTGCCGTTTCGCTAATTGAGGGCGGGGCATTTTATGAAAGTAACTTGAAATTATCAAAGTTGTTTATGTACAGTTATGAAAAAGATGATAATTTGATTTATAAATTAAGCTTAGTTAGATACAGATCATCCTGTCGTATAACATTAGTTATTGTCAATTATAGAAAAGGACATTACGTTAAGATATACCAGGCATGCTTTAATAAAGATAGTCTTTTAAGTAAATCGACAAAACCAGTTATGGCGCTTTTTTAGAGACAAAGGATAATTTCTAATAAAAGACAAAGTCAGATATAAATGTGCGCTCTCACAAAACACAACTGATTTACGTAAGTTGAGTGTTAAACAATTGGCCAACTGCCAAGAGAAATAATTATCCTTTAACTTGAAGGAGAAGAATAAAACGATTTGAGTGAATATAGCAAAAAAAAAAGTATGATCAGTAATTTAGCGCGAAGTAATGTTCAGTAGATCCGAAATCAAGGGTGTGTTCCGAATGATATCACTGGGTATCACTACAAATTAATTACTGTGTTACCTATAGTTCTGAAAAAAACCTGAGTTTGTAGGAAATCGCACTCTTTTGCTTATTAAGAAAGAAATGTTTTATGAGAGGAATAAGAAAGCCTACAAGGGAGCTGAGAAGTATTATAAGGGCGACAATATTTCCAGAAAAGAAAATGTCATTAATGACTGGTTTCAGACTCGCAGCAATTTGTAACGGATCGCGAGTACAAAATAAATATAGTTTGTACCTACTCAACAAAAATGTATATGTTCAAAACATAAGTGCAGAAATGCCCTGCAGAGGAGTTTTAAACACACTGCTTAACACTACGGAAAAGGCATGTGTCGCTGCATGCCAAGCAGCACGATGCTGCACCCATTCAAACAAAATTTGCATTTCTTTGGATTACACATATATGTAATACTTCTATATTGCTGCTACATGCTAGGTACACTCACAAATATCAGAGTGCCGATATATTGCTGCTTAAATGTTTTTGTTTTTGTAATCAATAATCGAATGTACATCAATTAAATTTTTTTCTTGTCACACTTATGCTGTTACCATCACAAAAAAATTGTAGGCTGTCTTGTTTTGAGTTCGAATTCAAAACTCATTGCGAACATTTTCTATTAGCAATATAGGAGTATTACATATATGGGATTACACAGTTAGTTTTCGGTCTTTAGTTTCCATTTTTAATAAGTTTTAAAAATGTCTTTCAAAATTTGATTGAACTCGCTGCAGGTAAATATAGCTGCACATGTGTCTGCAAATGAATCAAGCAGCAGCGGAACTAGTAGCTCTACAGCACGTGTATTTTGGACTTTAAGCAAATCCCACACAATGAAAATGTTATCGCTTTTCCTTTACAGTATTATTCAGTTAAACTCAAACCTGATAAGCACATATTTTATAAGTAATATAAGAAAAAAAAATGTATTATAATCACTAAAATTTGTCTATGCCCAGTATACATACTATTACGGAAATAATGTTAGCTTTTTTAAAAATATGTAAGTAAGTATTAGTATTATCATGTAGAAGGAATTCTGTTTTTGCCACTCCGTGCACAAAATGAGCCTAAATAAAGACTGAAATTTGCGATATATATGAGCGTATAGTTATTATTCGACAATTTTTACGTGAGTAACTGAAACCTATATTTTAAACCTACGCTACGTCATGGATAGACCCCTCCTCCTATTGTATCGGCTTTATTTATGTAATCTGCAGATCGATAAAATCTCATACAGTGTACGTATAAGGCTCCGTTTTTCAGTAAAGTTTTAACTCAGTTTGTCAGTTCAACTACGCTTAAACTTATTCTGCAGTGTTCCAGTCTACTTTATCTGAAGTTTAAGCTGAGCTGAACAGTATTGCCGTTTTAATTACAACGGGCTTATAGTGCGGTCCATAGTGAAAACAGTGAAATCGGAGAAATTTAGTTTTAATTTAAGAAGTATAAATTTTTTTCAAGTAAACATCGAAACTAAAACTTTGTTTTATCTTTCAGAGTAGATTTTTAATAAGTATTTCTTTAGCCAATGAGCAAACTGTAATCACAGAAATTTATTGGTATTAAAATTTCTAAAAGGGTGTCAGTGCACTTTCTGCCGTTTCGCTAATTGAGGGCGGGGCATTTTATGAAAGTAACTTGAAATTATCAAAGTTGTTTATGTACAGTTATGAAAAAGATGATAATTTGATTTATAAATTAAGCTTAGTTAGATACAGATCATCCTGTCGTATAACATTAGTTATTGTCAATTATAGAAAAGGACATTACGTTAAGATATACCAGGCATGCTTTAATAAATATAATCTTTTAACTTTTTTTCTAGCTGGCTTGAGGTCTGAGTTGAAATAAAAACACAAGGGTTTTTTTATATATTACCAATATATTTCGATTACACACGGTAATCGTCTTCAGGGTGAACACTACAAAACATAAAAACAACAAAATAAATAAATAAATAACAAATTTCCTAACATACAAATTTAAAAAAAAAAAATTATAACATACATTTTTTACACGTGTGTATCACTTGACGTGGAGTTTATCACTGATCGTTTGTTTGTCAACAAATATCTATAGAAGCTAGCAGAGTTATCTACGTCCGTTTTATAGTTCATTCGTTTACTGGTTGGTGTGTTAATAATGTGAAGCATTTCCAGAGTAAATCGTTTTCTGTAATGTTGTTCTTGTTGAAGAATAGTAGCTTTGTCAAAGTTTGGTGAGTGGGAGTTTTCAGTACAGTGGGTCATAAGTGCAGTTTTTTGGTTTGCAGTATGTTGGCAATATTTGTAATCCGATTTGTGTTGCGCTAGTCTAGTTTTAAGTTTGCCTTTTGTTGTTCCAATATATACGCTGTGGCATGGTTGGTTGTTTTTTCCATTGCAAGGAATTTCGTAAACTATATTGCTTTTTTCTGTATGTGGAATTTTTGATTTTGTTTGATTATATATGTTTTTCAATGTATTTATCGGCTTATGGGCTATTTTTACTTCATCTTTGTTGTAGCAGTCTGATTTGGCCAATCGTTCCCACAATTTTGGCACATAAGCTACTGACTTAAATATTTTCTGCGGTTTTTCTTTTTCTTGATTCTTTTCTTCTTGATATTTATTTAAAAGTGTTTTAATTATGTTTTCAGGAAAATCATTTCTTCTTAACAAAAGTTTTATTTCATTTTTAATTTCCTCCTGGTAAGTGTCGTCCGTAATTTCTAACATTCTTCTTATACAGCCCATTGCTGTATTCATTATCATCGTCTTTGGATGCTTTGAGTAAAAGTTGATGATTCGTCCTGTTGATGTTGATTTCTTATACCACTTTAACTTCAATTCGTTTTTCCTTCTAATAACAACTGAGTCAAGATATGGTAGTTTTCCGTCTTCTTCAAGTTCCGTTGTAAAATTTATATATTTATTGAAAGAGTTTAGTGTGTCTAGCGTAATTTTTACATCATCTTCGTGTATTGTAGCAAATAGATCGTCGACATATTTTGTGAGTAATCTGGGTACTCTTGCTAATTTCGTTGTTGTGTTCTCTAATAGTTTTTCCATCACTATATCGGCAATTACTGGTGATGTTGGGGATCCCATCGGCAATCCTTTTAGCTGTGTATACAATATATCATTGAATTTGAAATACCTATTTTCTTCGATGCAAAAGGTAAGTATTTCCATAAACAGTTTTTTTGGTATATTTGTGTGTTCTTCTATTTTCATCCAATTGTCTCTTATGATCTCAAGGGCTAATTGTGTGGGAATGCTGGGAAACAGGGAAATTACGTCGAAAGATATTAGCTTTTCATTGTCAGAAATGTAGGTGTTTTTAATTTTTGTTTTAAACTCAAGTGTATTTTTAATGTTGTAAGCCGAGTTTGCTGTTGCGTTTTTTTAATATATCTGCTATATATTTGCATAGGCTATGAGCTGGTGATCCAGTGGCCGAACAGATTGGCCTGAGCGGTGTTCCTTCCTTATGTAGTTTTGGTAGTCCATATATCCTCGGAGGTAAAGCTGTTGTTGTAGATAATTTATTTTTCTCTATTTTTGAAATTAAATCAAATTTATAAAGTTTGTCGACCAGACTGTTATTTTTGCTTTGTAGTCTCGATGTAGGGTCCTGTCTTTGAACCCTATACATTGTCAAGTCGTTTAATATATCGCCCATTTTCTTATTGTAGTCACTTATATCCATAGCTACCGTTTTGTTGCCTTTGTCAGATGTTAATATACGAATGTTTTTATTTTTACTAAGAAATTTCTGAGTCCGTCCCACTGTATCAGTTATTGCACGATCTATTGCACTTTGCCTATTTGTTGTTGTATGGTCTTTTATAAGTAATGAGAGTTTTGTTCTTGTTTCCTCTTGTTTCTCTTTAACTTTAATTGTTTGTACAAGATTCTCTCCATCAGCTATATATTTGAATAAAGGAAATTTTGTATTCTCGATTGGAAGCGCAAATTTTGGACCTTTTGTCAAAAGCGTTTGTATGTCTGATGGAAACTCGACTTTCGTTTTGTTTACGAACCAACCTTCATTTTTATTGTTGTCAGCAAAGAAATGATTTCGATTTTGACGCAGTTTGTCGTGTTTTGCTTCTTGTCGTTTCTTTAGAGTTGTTGTGAGTTTTTTTGCGACTTTTGTTTCACTTTGAAGTAATTTCTCAAAATCTCCCGCGTTTAGATATTCCTTAAGTTTTGTTTTTGTTTGTTCCATCTGTTGCTGCTGTCTTTTTAGTATGTTGTGTTTTTGTTTTATTAGCAGACTAAGGATTTTTGTGTGAAAACAGTATGTATTTCTATCTAATGTTCTGTCTATGTCTGTTTGTGTATAACGATCAAATATGAACAAGCTGTTACATTTTGTAGAATTTTTAATAAAATTAGGAACTAACTTAGATTTTCTGCACTTTAAAAGGAACTTCATATTACATTTTTGCTTTACCACTTTTTTTGAAATATACTGTAATTTATTTATTAATGCTCTGGCGTTGTTGCTGTTGGTTTTGATTTGAGTATAATCCATTTTATTGTTGCATGTATACGGCGTGCCTTCCGTCTTTATAAATTTTGATTTTGGCGACCTTTTTGTTAACTAATCACTTTTTTTCTAGCTGGCTTGAGGTCTGAGTTGAAATAAAAACACAAGGGTTTTTTTATATATTACCAATATATTTCGATTACACACGGTAATCGTCTTCAGGGTGAACACTACAAAACATAAAAACAACAAAACAAAAGGTCCAAAATTTGCGCTTCCAATCGAGAATACAAAATTTCCTTTATTCAAATATATAGCTGATGGAGAGAATCTTGTACAAATAATTAAAGTTAAAGAGAAACAAGAGGAAGCAAGAACAAAACTCTCATTACTTATAAAAGACCATACAACAACAAATAGGCAAAGTGCAATAGATCGTGCAATAACTGATACAGTGGGACGGACTCAGAAATTTCTTAGTAAAAATAAAAACATTCGTATATTAACATCTGACAAAGGCAAAAAAAACGGTAGCGATGGATATAAGTGACTACAATAAGAAAATGGGCGATATATTAAACGACTTGACAATGTATAGGGTTCAAAGACAGGACCCTACATCGAGACTACAAAGCAAAAATAACAGTCTGGTCGACAAACTTTATAAATTGGATTTAATTTCAAAAATAGAGAAAAATAAATTATCTACAACAACAGCTTTACCTCCGAGGATATATGGACTACCAAAACTACATAAGGAAGGAACACCGCTCAGGCCAATCTGTTCGGCCACTGGATCACCAGCACATAGCCTATGCAAATATATAGCAGATATATTAAAAAACGCAACAGCAAACTCGGCTTACAACATTAAAAATACACTTGAGTTTAAAACAAAAATTAAAAACACCTACATTTCTGACAATGAAAAGCTAATATCTTTCGACGTAATTTCCCTGTTTCCCAGAATTCCCACACAATTACCCCTTGAGATCATAAGAGACAATTGGATGAAAATAGAAGAACACACAAATATACCAAAAAAACTGTTTATGGAAATACTTACGTTTTGCATCGAAGAAAATAGGTATTTCAAATTCAATGATATATTGTATACACAGCTAAAAGGATTGCCGATGGGATCCCCAACATCACCAGTAATTGCCGATATAGTGATGGAAAAACTATTAGAGAACACAACAACGAAATTAGCAAGAGTACCCAGATTACTCACAAAATATGTCGACGATCTATTTGCTATAATACACGAAGATGATGTAAAAAGTACGCTAGACACACTAAACTCTTTCAATAAATATATAAATTTTACAACGGAACTTGAAGAAGACGGAAAACTACCATATCTTGACTCAGTTTTTATTAGAAGCAAAAACGAATTGAAGTTAAAGTGGTATAAGAAATCAACATCAACAGGACGAATCATCAACTTTTACTCAAAGCATCCAAAGAGGATGATAATGAATACAGCAATGGGCTGTATAAAAAGAATGTTAGAAATTACGGACGACACTTACCACGAGGAAATTAAAAATGAAATAAAACTTTTGTTAAGAAGAAATGATTTTCCTGAAAACATAATTAAAACACTTTTAAATAAATATCAAGAAGAAAAGAATCAAGAAAAAGAAAAAGAAAAACCGCAGAAAATATTTAAGTCAGTAGCTTATGTGCCAAAATTGTCGGAACGATTGGCCAAATCAGACTGCTACAACAAAGATGAAGTAAAAATAGCACATAAGCCGATAAATACATTAAAAAACATATATAATCAAACAAAATCAAAAATTCCACATACAGAAAAAAGCAATATAGTTTACGAAATTCCTAGCAATGGAAAAAACAACCAACCATGCCACAGCGTATATATTGGAACAACAAAAGGCAAACTTAAAACTAGACTAGCGCAACACAAATCGGATTACAAATATTGCCAACATACTGCAAACCAAAAAACTGCACTTATGACCCACTGTACTGAAAACTCCCACTCACCAAACTTTGACAAAGCTACTATTCTTCAACAAGAACAACATTACAGAAAACGATTTACTCTGGAAATGCTTCACATTATTAACACACCAACCAGTAAACGAATGAACTATAAAACGGACGTAGATAACTCTGCTAGCTTCTATAGATATTTGTTGACAAACAAACGATCAGTGATAAACTCCACGTCAAGTGATACACACGTGTAAAAATGTATGTTATAATTTTTTTTTAAATTTGTATGTTAGGAAATTTGTTATTTATTTATTTATTTTGTTGTTTTTATGTTTTGTAGTGTTCACCCTGAAGACGATTACCGTGTGTAATCGAAATATATTGGTAATATATAAAAAAACCCTTGTGTTTTTATTTCAACTCAGACCTCAAGCCAGCTAGAAAAAAAGTGATTAGTTAACAAAAAGGTCGCCAAAATCAAAATTTATAATCTTTTAAGTAAATCGATAAAACCAGTTATGGCGCTTTGTTAGAGACAAAGGATAATTTAATAAGATGCCACAGATAGGTATATTTCACATATAAAATAAAGTCAGATATAAATGTGCGCTCTCACAAAACACAACTGATTTACGTAAGTTGAGTGTTAAACAATTGGCCAACTGCCAAGAGAAATAATTATCCTTCAACTTGAAGGAGAAGAATAAACGATTTGAGTGAATATAGCAAAAAAAAAGTATGATCAGTAATTTAGCGCGAAGTAATGTTCAGTAGATCCGAAATCAAGGGTGTGTTCCGAATGATATCACTGGGTATCACTACAAATTAATTATTGTGTTACCTACAGTTCTAAAAAAAAACCTGAGTTTGTAGGAAATCGCACTCCTTTGCTTATTAAGAAAGAAATGTTTTATGAGAGGAATAAGAAAGCCTACAAAGGAGCTGAGAAGTATTATAAGGGCGACAATATTTCCAGAAAAGAAAATGTCATTAATGACTGGTTTCAGACTCGCAGCAATTTGTAACGGATCGCGAGTACAAAATAAATATAGTTTGTACCTACTCAACAAAAATGTATATGTTCAAAACATAAGTGCAGAAATGCCCTGCAGAGGAGTTTTAAACGCACTGCTTAACACTACGGAAAAGGCATGTGTCGCTGCATGCCAAGCAGCACGATGCTGCACCCGTTCAAACAAAATTTGCATTTCTTTGGATTACACATATATGTAATACTTCTATATTGCTGCTACATGCTAGGTACACTCACAAGTATCAGAGTGCCGATATATTGCTGCTTAAATGTTTTTGTTTTTGTAATCAATAATCGAATGTACATCAATTAAATTTTTTTCTTGTCACACTTATGCTGTTACCATCACAAAAAAATTGTAGGCTGTCTTGTTTTGAGTTCGAATTCAAAACTCATTGCGAACATTTTCTATTAGCAATATAGGAGTATTACATATATGGGATTACACAGTTAGTTTTCGGTCTTTAGTTTCCATTTTTAATAAGTTTTAAAAATGTCTTTCAAAATTTGATTGAACTCGCTGCAGGTAAATATAGCTGCACATGTGTCTGCAAATGAATCAAGCAGCAGCGGAACTAGTAGCTCTACAGCACGTGTATTTTGGACTTTAAGCAAATCCCACACAATGAAAATGTTATCGCTTTTCCTTTACAGTATTATTCAGTTAAACTCAAACCTGATAAGCACTTATTTTATAAGTAATATAAGAAAAAAAAAATGTATTATAATCACTAAAATTTGTCTATGCCCAGTATACATACTATTACGGAAATAATGTTAGCTTTTTTAAAAATATGTAAGTAAGTATTAGTATTATCATGTAGAAGGAATTCTGTTTTTGCCACTCCGTGCACAAAATGAGCCTAAATAAAGACTGAAATTTGCGATATATATGAGCGTATAGTTATTATTCGACAATTTTTACGTGAGTAACTGAAACCTATATTTTAAACCTACGCTACGTCATGGATAGACCCCTCCTCCTATTGTATCGGCTTTATTTATGTAATCTGCAGATCGATAAAATCTCATACAGTGTACGTATAAGGCT
This sequence comes from Eurosta solidaginis, assembly GCF_040869045.1. Taxonomy (NCBI): domain Eukaryota; kingdom Metazoa; phylum Arthropoda; class Insecta; order Diptera; family Tephritidae; genus Eurosta; species Eurosta solidaginis. The sequence continues at coordinate 158,614,019 of NC_090320.1, read as the reverse complement.
CCGTTTTTCAGTAAAGTTTTAACTCAGTTTGTCAGTTCAATTACGCTTAAATTTATTCTGCAGTGTTTCAATCTACTTTATCTGAAGTTTAAGCTGAGCTGAACAGTATTGCCTTATAGTTCAACGTGGGAGGTTGGGATGGGCAGAGCATCCTTGTCTTATGGATAGCTTTTGTCCTCCCAACATGAACTTATAAATACTTTTGAAATACATATTACTGATTTTATGCTTGGCGTGGTGCCATTAAAAAACCAAATTTTTACGAACTTTGTGCCTGGCGTGGTGCCATCTAAAAAACAAAAATTAACATTGTTACGAGAAATAACGGAATTTCAGATATTATTGAATAACGGAGCTACTGTGAATAACGGAGCAATTGTGAAAAACGGAGGAACATTGAAATTTAAAAGCTGGCGTGGTGCCATTTAAAAAACAAACTAGTTATACCTTTCATGAAAATGAAATTGTATATTAGCTTCGTCAGGAATCTCAAAATTGAAAGCCACTAAAGGAAAACAAATAGACCCACCATTAAGTATACCGAAATTGTCAGGACAGTGAACCAAAAATTTCACAAAAACCTCTCTTAAAAACCGGTGTTCATAGAATTTAAAAAATATTTCTTAGAATATATATATTTTTTCTTATATTCTACGAATGGGTTCATAGATTTTAAGAAAAAATATATATATTCTAAGAAATATTTTTTAAATTCTATGAACACCGGTTTTTGGAGAGGTTTTCATGAACTTTTTCCTAGAAATCATGTACTTTTTTGGTTCAGTGGATGAAGAACTGAGTTGATTTAGCCATGCCGGTCTGTCCGTCTGTCTGTATGCAAACTAGTCCCTCAATTTTTGAGATATCTTGATAAAATTTTGTGAGCGGGTATAATTTGGTGTCCGATTAGACATTTGTCGGAACCGGCCGGATCGGAATACTATAGCATATATCCCCCATATAACCGATTTTTCAGAAAAGCGGATTTTTGTCATATCTTCCTCAATTTATGAGATTGAAGCTTCCAACTTCACCATATGCTTTCGTATATTGCACATATTATTGTCTGATAAAATGGATGAGATCGTTCGTATATATAGCAATATATAGCATATATCCCCCATAACCGATTGTTCAAATAAGAAGCTCTTCGTGATTACTTCCCCATTTTAACAGCTACAAACTTCAAATTTCACCGAATGCTTAGGTATAGAGCACTAATTGTTGTCTGAAAAAATTGTAAAGATCGGTGGTATATATAATGTATATCTCATGCAACCGATTGTTCAGATAAAAAACTTTTCGTAATCTATGCCCCATTTTAACAGCTAGAAGCTTCAAATTTCACAAAATGCTTACGTATATAGCATTTATTGTTGTTTGAAAAAATCATAGAGATCGATGGTATATATAGTATATACCCTATATAAATTGTCATTTCAGCCCCCTTTTTTACGGCTAGAAGCATCAAATTTCATCAAATACTCACGCTTACGTCATATATTGTTGAAATAAATGATTGCATCCTCACAAAAAGTACCCACCTATTATTATACTCAGCTGAGCAGAGCTCACACAGTATATTAACTTTGTTCGCATAACGGTAATCCGTAACGGCATAAACTAATCGAGATAGATATAGACTTCTATATATCAAAATGATCTGGGCGAAAAAAGAAATTCATTTAGCCATATTCGTCCGTCCGTCCGTCCGTAAACACGATAACTTGAGTAAATTTTGAGGTATCTTGATGAAATTTGGTATGTAGGTTCCTGGGCGCTCGTCTCAGATAGCTGTTTAAAATGAACGAAATCGGACTACAACCACGCCCACTTTTTCGATATCGAAAATTTCGAAAAACCGAAAAAGTGCGATAATTCATTACCGAAAACGGATATAGCGATGAAACTTGGTAGGTGCGTTGACCTTATGACGATAAATAGAAAATTAGTAAAATGTTGGACAATTGGCGTGGCACCGCCCACTTTTAAAAGAAGGTATTTTAAAAGTTTTGCAAGCTGTAATTTCGCAGTGCATTGTAGAGATCATGATGAAATTTGGCAGGCACGTCCCTCCTATTACTATATGTGTGCTAAACAAAAATTAGCAAAATCGGGTGACGCCCACTTTAAAAAAAAAAATTTTTGTTGAAATTTTAACAAAAAATTTAATATATTTACAGTATATAAGTAAATTATGTCAACATTCAAATCCAGTAATGATATGGTGCAACAAAATACGAAAATAAAAGAAAAGTTCAAAATGGGCGTGGCTCCGCTCTTTTTCATTTAATTCGTCTGGAATGCTTTTAAGGCCATAAGTCGAACAAAAATTTACCAATCCTTGTGAAATTTGGTAGGTGCATAGATTCTATGACGATAACTGTCTGTGAAGATAGGCAAAATCGGTTGAAGCCACGCCCAGTTTTTATACACAGTCGACCATCTGTCCTTCCGCTGGCCGTTAACACGATAACTTGAGCAAAGATCGATATATCTTTACTAAACTTAGTTCACGTACTTATCTGAGCTCGCTTTATCTTGGTATAAAAAATGGCCGAAATCCGACAATGACCACGCCCACTTTTCGATATCGAAATTTACGAAGAATGAAAAAAAATGCCATAATTCTGTACCAAATATTATCCGAATTAAACAAATTTGGTACCAATCGATTCTCCTGGATTCCTAAAATTTAAAACCTTATGGGCTTTTGAAAATTTCTGTTAATAATACTACAAATTTATCATAAATAAACTAGATCGAAAATCTCGTAGTATAAATGGAGAACTTGCAGTGGATTTTTGCAATAAATTTCCTACCAATACAACTATTAGAGTGAAAATTGGTAAACCGCATTCTGCTAGGATAGGAAAGCTTTCCAAAAAAAGAAATTGTCGTAATCGGTCAGCAGTCACGCCTCTTTCTGTATATAGAAATTTTCTCACAGAACATGCAATATTTCAGTATCTAAAGAAGCCACGTTATTTAAATTTGGCACGTAAATTACTGACATTGCATGTAGTTGATCCACCTAATTTTTTTGGACAATGGGCGTGGCACCAACTACTTTCCAAATAAGATTTTTTGGACTTCCAAGTGCGATAACTTGTACATATGTTGAGCAATATTTTTGCAAATTGGTAAGCGAACTTCATATTTGTATTTTTACATGCCGACGGAAAAAGTTTTAAAATCGAATTAAAGTTACACCCACTTGTACATAAAAATATCAAAACTGGCTACTTGAATTCATTGCTAAGTAAGTGAATATGTCGGAGTTATTTCGGGACTATTGCGGGATCATTTGGGGATTCTTCCAGTATCATTCCTGGATGACTTTCGGGATCCCGTCAGGGTCATTTCGGGACTTTTTCGGGATTATTTGGGGGATCCTTCCGGCATCATTTCTGTATAGTTTTCGGGATCCGTACGGGATTCCGTGGGGATTATTTCGGGACTTTTTCGGAGTATTCTGGGATCATTTATGAATGGTTTTCGGGATCGCGTCGGGTTTATTTCGGTATCATTTGGGAACTCTCCCGGTATAATATCTGGATGGTTTTCGGTATCCCGTTAGGGTAATTTTGGGACTTTCCAGGACTATTTCGGGATGAATTTGGGGCCCTTCTGGCATAATTTCTGGATAATTTTCGGGATTCGTCCGGGATCCCGTCGGGATTATTTCGGGAATATTTTGGTATAATTTTGGGACCCTTCCGGAATCATTTAAGGACTCTTCGAAACCGGTAGTTGTGCACACATGATTTTTTTTTGAGCTTAATTTTCACCGGTTTCAGGAGTCTGATTAATTTGAAACTTTGCATACATATCAAGGACCGATGACAATGCATTAATGTGATGGTGTGGTGACATAAGGTCAACGGCCGTAAGGTCAATTGGCCTTATTACCACTTTGACTAGCCATAAGTTTGATTGAAACTTTGCACACGTATCAAGGCTCGATGACAATGCATTATTGTGATGGTGTGGTGACATAAGGTCAACGGCCATAAGGTCAATTGGCCTTATTATCACTGCGAATGGCCATAAGTTTGATTGAAACTTTGCACACGTATCAAGGCTCGATGACAATGCATTAATGTGATTGTGTGGTGACATAAGATCAATTGACATAAGGTCAATTGGCCTTATTACCACTTTGAATGGCCAAAAGTTTGATTGAAACTTTGCACACGTATCAAGGCTCGATGACAATGCATTAGTGTGATGGTGTGGTGACATAAGGTCAACGGCCATAAGGTCAATTGGCCTTATTACCACTGTGAATGACCATAAGTTTGATTGAAACTTTGCACACGTATCAAGGCTCGATGACAATGCATTAATGTGATGGTGTGGTGACATAAGGTCAACGGCCATATGGTCAATTGGCCTTATTACCACTGTGAATGGACATAAGTTTGATTGAAGCTTTGCACACGTATCAAGGCTCGATGACAATGCAATAATGTGACGGTGGGGTGACATAAGGTTAACGGACATAAGGTCAATTGAACTTATGACCACCCCAAATGGCCATAGATTTGAAAACTTGCACATAATGCGAAAAACGCATTCCTTTATTAATGATAGAAGTGGATGCATGGCAAATCGACGAAAAAGCATACTGGAGCCCTTTTTTAACACGCTTTTATTAGCTTGGCTTGTATCTATTTAACGGAATCTTTGAGCTTAATTTTCACCGGTTTCTGGAAGTCTGATTAATTTGAAACTTTGCATACGTATCAAGGACCGATGACAATGCATTAATGTGATGGTGTGGTGACATAAGGTCAACGGACATAAGGTCAATTGGCCTTATTACCACTTTGAATGGCCATAAGTTTGATTGAAACTTTGCACACGTATCAAGGCTCGATGACAATGCATTAATGTGATGGTGTGGTGACATAAGGTCAACGGCCATAAGGTCAATTTGCCTTATTACCACTTTGAATGGCCATAAGTTTGATTGAAACTTTGCACACGTATCAAGGCTCGATGACAATGCATTAATGTGATGGTGTGGTGACATAAGGTCACGGCCATAAGGTCAATTGGCCTTATTACCACTTTGAATAGCCATAAGTTTGATTGAAACTTTGCACACGTATCAAGGCTCTATGACAATGGATTAATGTGATGGTGTGGTGACATAAGGTCAACGGCCATGAGGTCAATTGGCCTTATTACCACTTTGAATGGCCATAAGTTTGATTGAAACTTTGCACACGTGTCAAGGCTCGATGACAATGCATTATTGTGATGGGGTGGTGACATAAGGTCAACGGCCATAAGGTCAGTTGGTCTTATTACCACTTTGAATGGCCATAAGTTTGATTGAAACTTTGCACACGTATCAAGGCTCGATGGCAATGCATTAATGTGATGGTCTGGTGACATAATGTCACTTGCCATAAGGTCAATTGGCCTTATTACCACTTTGAATGGCCATAAGTTTGATTGAAAATTTGCACACGTATCAAGGCTCGATGACAATGCATTAATGTGATGGTGTGGTGACATAAGGTCAACGGCCATAAGGTCAATTGGCCTTATTACCACTTTGAATAGCCATAGGTTTGATTGAAACTTTGCACACGTATCAAGGCTCGATGACAATGCAATAATGTAATGGTGGGGCGACATAAGGTTAACGGACATAAGGTCAATTGAACTTATGTCCACCCCAAATGGCCATAGATTTGAAAACGTGCACATAATGCGAAAAACGCATTCCTTTATTAATGATAGAAGTGGATGCATGGCAAATCTACGAAAAAGCATACTGGAGCCCTTTTTTAACACGCTTTTATTAGCTTGGCCTGTATCTATTTAACGGGAATTTTGATCTTAATTTTCACCGGTTTCTGGAAGTCTGATTAATTTGAAACTTTGCATACGTATCAAGGACCGATGACAATGCATTAATGTGATGGTGTGGTGACATAAGGTCAACGGCCATAAGGTCAGTTGGTCTTATTACCACTTTGAATGGCCATAAGTTTGATTGAAACTTTGCACACGTATCAAGGCTCGATGGCAATGCATTAATGTGATGGTCTGGTGACATAATGTCACTTGCCATAAGGTCAATTGGCCTTATTACCACTTTGAATGGCCATAAGTTTGATTGAAAATTTGCACACGTATCAAGGCTCGATGACAATGCATTAATGTGATGGTGTGGTGACATAAGGTCACGGCCATAAGGTCAATTGGCCTTATTACCACTTTGAATAGCCATAAGTTTGATTGAAACTTTGCACACGTATCAAGGCTCTATGACAATGGATTAATGTGATGGTGTGGTGACATAAGGTCAACGGCCATGAGGTCAATTGGCCTTATTACCACTTTGAATGGCCATAAGTTTGATTGAAACTTTGCACACGTGTCAAGGCTCGATGACAATGCATTATTGTGATGGGGTGGTGACATAAGGTCAACGGCCATAAGGTCAGTTGGTCTTATTACCACTTTGAATGGCCATAAGTTTGATTGAAACTTTGCACACGTATCAAGGCTCGATGGCAATGCATTAATGTGATGGTCTGGTGACATAATGTCACTTGCCATAAGGTCAATTGGCCTTATTACCACTTTGAATGGCCATAAGTTTGATTGAAAATTTGCACACGTATCAAGGCTCGATGACAATGCATTAATGTGATGGTGTGGTGACATAAGGTCTACGGCCACAAGGTCAATTGGCCTTATTGCCACTTTGAATGGCCATAAGTGCGATTGAAACTTTGCGCACGTATCAAGGCTCGATGACAATGTAATAATGTGAGGATGGGGTGACATAAGGTTAACGGACATAAGGGCAATTGAACTTATGACCACCCCAAATGGCCAAAGATTTGAAAGCTTGCATATTATGCGAAAAACGCATTCCGTTATTAATGATAGAAGTGGATGCATGGCACATCTACAAAAGAGCATACTGGGGCCCCTTTTAAACACGCTTTTATTGGCTTGGCCTGTATCTATGTAACGGAATTTTTGAGCTTAATTTTCACCGGTTTTTCGAAGTCTGATTAATTTGAAACTTTGCATACGTATCAAGGACCGATGACAATGCATTAATGTGATGGTGTGGTGACATAAGGTCAACGGCCATAAGGTCAATTGGCCTTATTACCACTTTGAATGGCCATAAGTTTGATTGAAACTTTGCACACGTATCAAGGCTCGTTGACAATGCATTAATGTGATGGTGTGGTGACATAAGGTCAACGGCCATAAGGTCAATTGGTCTTATTACCACTTTGAATGGCCATAAGTTTGATTGAAACTTTGCCACGTATCAATGCTCGATGGCCAAGCATTAATGTGATGGTGTGGTGACATAAGGTCATTGGCCATAAGGTCAATTGGCCTTATTACCACTTTGAATGGCCATAAGTTTGATTGAAACTTTGCACACGTATCAAGGCTCGATGGCAATGCAATAATGTGATGGTGGGGTGACATAAGGTTAACGGAAATAACGCCAATTGGCCTTATTACCACTGTGAATGGACATAAGTTTGATTGAAGCTTTGCATACGTATCAAGGCTCGATGACAATGTAATAATGTGATGGTGGTGTGAGTTAACCCCACGCTTCTCGCCACGATCCGTTTTAATGAAAAAACACCTAATTAGGTTTTCAATGCTATAAGCACTTTTATTAATTTAATATTCTTATTCACACTGGACAACACGTCCGGTCACTTTCGTTGCAAAAATTATCTTGTCTCTATGACATTTTTCTGTCAGTGACGTGGGCTGAAGCTGCATTTGGCATGCGCGTTGCCAACTGCCCGCGACTGTCAAATGCAACTAAAGCTCCACGCACATAGCTTATGTTATATAACGGATGTGAGAGTTTACTTTATCCTTACATCATCCTTCCTTTAAAAAAAGAAGAATCTGGCTATTCGGCCGATTGCAATTGCCACATTCTTCTTTAATACCTACTATATAAAAAAATTGTTCGAATGAACGAAAATTAGGGTGTACCTTCCTTTGTAATTCGTTCGTTCGGAGCAATTCTGTGACTATTTAAAATATGTTAATTACAATTTTGGAATTTTTGAATTTTTGTTTGTACAATATTTACATGTTATATATCCAACTTAAGGTTTTTTGGTTGTTTATAAAATATTAATTTGTATGTTTTTTTCGCTTGTACTATACTATAAATAATTTCAAATTACATTTTTCCGTTTTGATATAAAAAATTTTGTGTTCATATATATTTTTGTTTTGTTTTTATATATATATATATTTTGTTGCCTTCGTGGCTATTTAAAAATGACGAGTATGAAATTAGTTCTAAAATTTTGGATTTTGTTCAATCAAGGTATTGCGGTAATGTTAATTTACTTTACTAAGGCGGTTTTTATGTACCACTTTTTCTTTGTTTTTAACTTCATCGAAAATAGTTACGTTAGGTTCGTTAATTTTAGTTATAATAAAAGGACCTTGGTAAATATTTTCGTGCTTATGATGTGGTTCTTTTTGTAAAAGTACTTTATCTCTGATTTTTACAACTAAAGGTCGTGCCGTTTTATCGTAGAGATTTTTACTTTGTAATTTATTTTTATTAATTAGATTTTGTGCCATTTTGTGCGTTTTCTGCATCCTAAACTTAACTTCTTTGCATAGTTTTCGACATTATAGATCGGGTCAATTTTTTCTTTACTTAATTCATTAGGCAAAGTTGCCTTTTTCCCAAAGACTAACTCGTAAGGCGAAAATTGGTTGTCGAAAACTGTGCTACTCGTAGTATTGTGCAGGAAAGTAAAGTATTTTAAATAAACATCCCAATCAGAAAAAGTGTCTTTTAGATATGCACGTAAGTATTCATTAAAACTCTATGATTACGTTCAATCGTGCCAACAGTTTGATGATGGTATGCAGTTGAAAAACTTTGTTAGTTCTTCGAATAATTCATTTTTAAATTCAGTACCTAAATCTGATTTTATGGCATTCATTGTGCCGTAAGTTGAAATGAATCCTTCAAAAATAGCTGAAGCGATTGTTTTTGCCGATTTTTCTGGTACAGCGACTGTTACCAGGTATTTAGTCATGTCGCAAATCATGGTAAGTGCGAACTTATTACCATATTTGGACTCAGGTAGGGGTCCTATTGTGTCAATTGCTAATATATCGAATGGTTTACAAGGAGTTGGTGTTAAAACAAGTTTTTCTTTTGCTTTAGGTTTAACCTTGTTTAAAAGACAATCTTTACAATTTTTGATATATTTCGATATATCACGAGTCATGTTCTTCCAATAAAATTTTGTTCGCAGTTTTGCGTAAAGTCTTTTCATTCCGAAATGTCCACCAGAAATGGGATCATTATGGTAAATTTTCATAAGCTTTAATTTTGTATCTTCATCTGTTACTGTCTCCACTGGATCTGTTAGTATAATTTCTAATGATTTTAAAATTTTATTTCCAATTTTTTTGAAATTTGTAATAGTATAATGTTCGAACATAATATCGTTTTTAGGCCATTCAATCTGCTTAATCTTGTGTTTGCCGGCTTCTGATTCAAGCCTCGAAAGTAATTTCTCTAAAGTCATTATTTCGTTAACAAGCTCAAAACTAAGTAACTCGAGTTTCTTATGTTTAATATGCGCAAAAATTCTTAAATTTGTTGTTTTATTATATTTATCGTACGTAATTGCAGATCTTATTCCTGGAACTTTTTTAGAAAAATTAAATGAAAATTTGTCGTAGACATGTAAAGTAAGTTGTTTTTCATCGTTTTTGTCTGTTTTCCTATGTAAATTTTTGTCGTTTGCCTTTTTTGTCATGGCTCTTGTCTGTACTGCCAAAATTTGTTTATTAGCTTCTTTAATCTCATCGATTGTTATACGCGATAGTGCATCAGCACAAACGTTTGATTTACCTTTTATATATACAATAGTAAAGTTATATTCAGACAGTTCCAGTCTTATTCTTGAAAGTTTTGAAGATGGGTCTTTCATATTGAATAAGTATACTAGAGGTCTATGGTCTGATTTTACAATGAAATGGGTGCCATAAACGTATGGTCGAAATTGCTTGATTGCAAAGTAAATAGCTAAAAGCTCTAATTCTATAATGGGTTTTATCTGTTCGGCTTTATTAAATGCTTTAGAAGCCAAACAAATTGGCAAATCACTACCTTGCTGTTCTTGACTCAAAATAGCGCCACATCCAGTTGTGGAAGCATCAACTGTAATAGTGAATTGTTTAGTAAAATTTGGATATTGAAGTAATTTTGGTGAAAGTAACGCTGCTTTCAAAGATAAAAATGCTCTTTCCCACTCAACATCCCATACAAATTCAACTCTTTTTCTGCTTAATCGATTTAGAGGCGCTGCCAGAGACGCAAAATTAGGTATAAACCGTCTGCAATAGTTTGCAAACGCGACGAATCGTCGTACCGCGTCTTTGTCAGTTGGTTTTGTATACTTTTTAATTGCGTTTATTTTAGAGTCGTCTGGCAACAAACCTTTGGCTGAACATTTGTGACCTAAAAATGTAACTTCCGGTCGTAAAAAGTTGCATTTATTTGGGTTAAGTTTGAGATTAAAAGACCTACAAGTATCGAAAACTTTTGAAACATTTTTAATATGGTGTGTTTCACTACAACCTATGACGATATTCGACGTACAAAAATGCGACATTGGGTGGTATACCTGAAAAAGCTATTGTCATCATTCGTGAGAATGAATTTGGTGCTATATTTAAGCCGAATGGTAGCACTTTCCATCTAAATGCGCCACGGTCAGTGCTGAAAGACGTAATGTCACGAGAGTCAGGATGCAAGGGGATTTGATGAAATCCTGAAAAAAGATCTAATGTGGAAAAATACTTTGCTCTACCGAGATTGTCTAAAATATCGTCAACTCTAGCTAGTGGGAATTTATCAGCAATGAGTTTTTTGTTTACTGCGCGAAAATCTACGCACATACGATATGCTTTTTGACCATTGGTATCTTTCTTTGGGACTACAATCAAAGGACTATTGTAATTCGAATAACTGGGTTCAATCAAATCGTTGTCTAACAATTTATTTACTTGGCGATTTATTTCTTCACGTTGAGAGTATGGCAATCTATAGTTTTTAACATATACCGGTTCGTTGTCTGTCAGTCTTAATTTTTGCTCGTAAAAGTTATTTAAAGTCATTTTGTCCGTGTCAAGAGCGAAAATGTCGGCATAATCTATGCAAAGGTCAATTAATTTACTATGAGCATGTTGAGGTATTTGATTTTTTAAAATCGAAATTAGTTTTTTCGTACGTTTGTCTTTTGTTTCTGTCTTGTTAATTGTATAAACATTGTAGTTTGAAAGTTTTTCTCTCCGAATACTTTTTCTTTTGACATACTTTATATCATCCGTGGTATTTATGACTTTGATTATTGGGTTACTGGAATTAACAATGCACCTAGCTGTGAAAACACCTTTTTCAATTTCCTGCGAGTCCACGAAAAGTTGTTTGGGTGAATCTCCTAAATCAAAAAGTCTGAATATTTCACATCTTGGTGGAATGATACAACTGTCGCTTTCTGTTCCGTGTAGGATTGGTATCGCGACTTTTTCATTACCTACCCAAAAGGAAATACTATTTCTTTCATAATTAATAATGCATTTGTTAATTTTCAGAAAATCTTTACCCAGTATGCCATCGGATGGAATATTAAAGTCTTCATTTACTACATGTAAAGTATGTTTAATAGAAAAGTTAGAAAAATTTAAATTTACGGTAATTTTACATAAAGTCGAAACTGAATTTGAAGTGACACCGGTAATGTTAATAATGTCGTTTGTATTTAATGAAATATTACTGTCTAAACATGATATTTTATTAAAGAAATGTCCGCTTGAGTGTCTACTAGGAAAGAACAAAATTTTTGTGACTCGTTAAGTTGTAATTCTATGAAATCTGAGTAATTTAAATTTAAGCAATAGATGGCTATTGGTGAGGGAAGTTCGCTTACTCGCTTAATTCGTCCTCCCTCAGTGTTCGCTCCTGAGGGGCACTGGCGTTTAAAGCGCGAAAGTTTGCGTTTCTACCTCTACCGTTGGTTGATCTCGAATTGTTACCTCTATTGTTACTATTGTTTGAATTAGGATTTGTATTTGAACGCGTATTATTATTGTTATTATTCTGGTATCTATTTCCGTTATAATTCCTATACCTTTGGTTATTGTTGCCGTTATAGTTGTTATTGTATGGAAATGAACTATTGTTTCTATAACCAGTATAGCCGCGGTTTGGGTAAAAACCTCGATAACTACCACGTGAATTTCTGAATGTACTGTTACCACGTGATCGAAAAGCTAGAACCTGACGTTCAGTTACTTCGTTGTTTTGTTCTACAATTAATTTTGCTACTACTACTTTCGGATCTGTAAATGCTGTTGAGGCTAAAATGGTTTTTGCATTTAAATTTGATTTTGCATTTAAACGACACACGTTAACAGTTTGTTCGACTGCCATTTCATGAGCTTTCGCTTTAGTGATCCCTTCAATAATAAGAGACCGCTCAAGTGAGTCAGCTAAATCTTCAACTTTTTTGGAAAAATCTGTATAATTGTTACCGTTAACATGCAACGCTGCAATTCTCCCTGCTACAACTTTCGAGTTGTCTGGTTTGATCCTATTACGTAGAGCTGTTTTAATTTCATTGACTGAAGTTACTTGTGTTGGTATTGCTTCACGTGCTTTACCCTCTAATTTTGATTTTAAGAACGCTATAAAAGTATCATTTAAGTCTGCAGTAGCGAATTGTTCAAGTAATGCGATTTTATCTATAAAAGAATCAAGTGCTAGAGAATCACCACTGTAGTTTTCTCTAATAGAATTAGCACATGTGTTAATAAAAATTCTCTTTTCCTCAGGTGTTGCCATGATTTGATTGTTAAGATCTGGAGCTGAATTAGCAGCAGATGAGGCCACGTTTGTTCTAATTGGATCGTTAAGATCTGATTTTAAAGTAGAAGCAGTTAAAGTTAATATTTCACTATTTGAATCGTTAAGATTTGAAACTAAATTAGAAGTTAAATTTTTACTTGAAGAATCTTCGAAACCTAGGAAATCTGTTGAAAACGATAATTTATTTTCCTGTTTGGTGACTTTTCCGGTCGAAGATGAAGCTAAACTTTCGTAGCTTGAGCCTGATTTATCGGAATCGGATTCTGAATCTCAAGTTTTTTGCACTTGCTTGCCACTTCTAAGGTTGTACATATGTAGTTATCAGAATAGCACGAATAATTCAGTTCAAATTATGAAATTAATGAAGTACTTATTTGAATGTCTAAATTTATATTTGAAGTTGAATTGTTGAGGAAAGAGAAGAAAAAAAAATTGTATAAAAGGGAACTGATTTGCAGGAAATATTTAACAATTTATTTGAAGAATTAATGAAAACTGCATTATACTTGTATAGAAAAATCTTTAAGAAGTAATTGAATTTAAACTTTGCACAAAAGTATATAGGTATTATTTGGTAAAAATCTCAAAATTGTTGTAACTTGTTCAAAAGATCCATTTATAGTCACGCGTTGTATAAAAATTCGTATATTTTCACGGACGCACCGCTTTATGTAAAAAAATCTCACTTGGCTTTTCACGGAACCACCGTTTATATAAAACAAATTTTTGTTGGTTTTTAACGGAACTGCGAAGGCACCGAATTTAATAAAAAAAATTTAAATTTTAATATACGTACATCTATACGTTTAAAGAAAAGAATACCCGTAGGCCAAAAAAATTTTAATCTAATATCTAATCTAATATATATTATAAATGGCAAAGTTTGGATGTGAAGATGTTTGGATGTTTGGATGTTTGTCCAGACGTTTGTCTTTGTGACTCAATCACGCAAGAACGGCTGGACCGATTTGGATGAAATTTTGCACACATATAGCCAATAGTCTAGAAGGATCTACTAACTATATCTTTTGAAAAGGGGCGTGGTCCCCGCCCCCTAGGAACAGTTATAATTTAATTATTATATTTTTTCTTCTTTGCGACTGAATCACGCCAGAATGGGTACACGGATTTTGATGAAATTTGGGACACAGACAGTGGTCTACTAGCGAAAGTTTTTTCGAACATGGAAAGAGGGGTGGGGGTCCCACGACCCCTTCGAAAAATCATTTTTCAATAATTTTTACACATTATAACTTTACGTATACTGGCCTTCACCAATATCACAGACTCAAGGGGTCAAATAAGTCGAGGGCTTACAAAGTAAGCAGTGACACCCTCCGCCCGCCCCCCCCCCCCCCCCCCCCTTTATCACCCCCTCTGGTGTAAAATCTATAAATTGTTATAACTCAATATAAATTTTCTCCTAAATCAATAGTTTTTGGTATCTGGTACATACAGAACGAGATCTAGACAATTTTGGAGGAACGATCAGTGGTCCTCTCCTCTACTCCCGCCATCCGCCCTCCATCAATTGTTTTTATTAGCACGCTTTTATTACCTTTACCTGTATGTTTCTATGTAACTTTTTATTCGCTCCAATGCGCCTGCTGCCTTATTAACATGGTTTTATAATTAGCTTCACCTTATTTGTAATCCCGTAAGGGTCATATCGAGACCCTCCGGGATCATTTCTGGATGGTTTTCGGGATCGGTCCGGGATTACGCCGGGGTAATTTCGGGACTATTTCGGGATCATTTTGGGACCCTTCCGGGATAATTTCTGTATAGTTTTCGGGATCCGTCCGGGATCCCGTCGGAGTCATTTCGGAATTTTTTCTCGACTAATACAGGATCATTTGGGGACCCTATCGGCATCATTTCTGGATGGTTTTCGTGATCCGTCCGCGATCCCGTCAGGGTAATTTCGGGACTATTTCGGGATAATTTGGGGTACCTGCCGGCATCATTTCTGGATGGTTTTCGGTATCCGTCCGGGATCCCATCGGCGTCATTTCGGGATCATTTGGGGACCCTATTGGCATCATTTCTGGATGGTTTCCGGGATCCGTCCGGGATCCTGTCGGAGTCATTTTGGGACTTTTGCGGGATCATTTGGGGTCTCTTCCGGCATCATTTCTGGATGGTTTTCGGGATCCGTCCGGGATCCTGTCGGGGTCATTTTGGGACTTTTGCGGGATCATTTGGGGTCTCTTCCGGCATAATTTCTGGATGGTTTACGGGATCCGTCCGGGACCCTGTCGGGGTCATATTGGGACTTTTGCGGGATCATTTGGGGTCTCTTCCGGCATCATTTCTGGATGGTTTACGGGATCCGTCCGGGATGTTGTCGGGGTCATTTTGGGCCTTTTGCGGGAACATTTGGGTTCTCTTCCGGCATCATTTCTGGATGGTTTACGGGATCCTGTCGGCGTCATTTTGGGACTTTTGCGGGATCATTTGGGGTCTCTCCCGGCATCATTTCTGGATGGTTTTCGGGATCCGTCCGGGATCCTGTCGGGGTCATTTTGGGACTTTTGCGGGATAATTTGGGGTCTCTTCCGGCATCATTTCTGGATGGTTTACGAGATCCGTCCGGGATCCTGTCGGGGTCATTTTGGGACTTTTGCTGGATCATTTGGGGTATCTTCCGGCATCATTTCTGGATGGTTTACGGGATCCGTCCGGGACCCTGTCGGGGTCATTTTGGGACTTTAGCGGGATCATTTAGGGTCTCCTCCGGCATCATTTCTGGATGGTTTTCGGGATCCGTCCGGGATCCTGTCGGGGTCATTTTGGGACCTTTGCGTGATCATTTGGGGTCTCTTCCGGCATCATTTCTAGATGGTTTTCGGGATCCGTCCGGGATCCCGTCGATGTCATTTCGGGACTATTTCGGCATCATTTGGGGTACCTTCCGGTATCAATTCTAGATGGTTTTCGGGATCCGTCCGGGATCCCGTCGGAGTCATTTCGGAACTTTTTCTCGACTAATACAGGATCATTTGGGGACCCTTTCGGCATCATTTCTGGATAGTTTTAGGGATCCGTTCGGGATCCCGACGGGGTCATATCGGGACCATTTGGGGTACCTACCGGCATCATTTCTGCATGGTTTACGGGATCCGTCCGGGACCCTGTCGGGGTCATTTTAGGACTATAGCGGGATCATTTGGGGTCTCCTCCGGCATCATTTCTGGATGGTTTCCGGATCCGTCCGGGATTCCGTCGGCGTAATTTCGGGACTGTTAGGGGGTTATTTGGGGACCTTTCCGGCAGCATTTCTGGATAGTTTTAGGGATCCGTTCGGGATCCCGACGGGGTCATATCGGGACCATTTGGGGTACCTACCGGCATCATTTCTGGTTGGTTTTCGGGATCCGTCCGGGATCTCGTCGGGATCATTTCGGGACTATTTCGGGATCATTTGGGTACCTACCTTCATCATTTCTGGATGATTTTCGGGATCCGTACGGGATCCCGTCGGGGTAATTTCAGGACTTTTTCGGGATCCGCCCGTGATCCCGGCGGGGTCATTTCGGGACTATTTCGGGATCATTTGGGGTACCCAGATGGATAGTTTTCGGGATTCGTCCGGGAACCCGTCTGGATCATTTCAGGACTTTTTCGGGATCATTTGGGGTATCTTCCGGCCACTTTTCTAGATGGTTTTCGGTATCCGTCCGGGATACCGTCAGGGTAATTTCGGGACTATTTGGGGATAACTTGGGAACCTTTCCGGCATCATTTCTGGATAGTTTCCGGGATCCGTCGGGAATCCCGTCAGGATCATTTCGGAACTATAAGGGGATCATTTCATTTTTCATCTTTCTTTAAGGGGATCATTTCACCTTCCAGCATCATTTCTGTATACTTTTGGGGATCCGTCCGGGATCCCGACGGGGTCATTTCTGGCATATTTCGGGATCATTTTGGGGTACCACCCGGCATCATTTCTGCATGATCCGGGATCCGTCCGGGATCCCATCGGGGGAATTTCGGGAATTTTTTGGGATCATTTGGGGTCCCTTCCGGCATCATTTCTGGATCGTTTTCGGGATCCGTCCGAGATCCCGTCGGGTTTATTTTTTTACTTTTTCGGGAAAATATCAGGGAATTTCGAGACTGTTCTTGGATCATTTGGGGATCCTTCAGGGATAATTTCTGGATGGTTTTAGGGATCCCGTCGGGGTAATTTCGGGACTTTTTCACGACTATTTCGGGGTCAGTTGCCCTTAAAGATCTTTTCTGGGTGGTTTTCGGGATCCGTCCGGGATCCCGTCAGGGTTATTTCGCGCCTTTTCGGGACTATTTCGGGATCATTTTGGGACCCTTCCGGAATAATTTCTCTATGATTTTCGGTATCTGTTCGGGATCCCTTCGTAGTTTTTTCGCGCCTTTATCTGGGATAAATTGCGAACCATTTAGAGATCAATTCTGGATGGTTTTCGGTATCGGTCTGGGATCCCGTCAAGGTCATTTCGGGACTTTTTCGGGACTATTTCGGAATCATTTTGGGACCCCTCCGGCATAATTTCTGGGTGATTTTCGGGATCTGTCCGGGATCCCGACAGAGTTTTTTCGGGACTTTTTCCGGACTATTTCTGGATTATTTGCGGACGTTTCAGAGCTCAGTTCTGGATGATTTTCGGGATCTGTCCGGGATCCCGTCGGAGTTATTTCGGGGTAATTTTGGGACCCTTACAGGATAATTTCTTCATGGTTTTCGGGATGGGTCTGAGTTTTTCGTGACTTTCGGGACTATTTCGGGATCATTTGCGGAACCTTCAGAGATCAATTCTGGATGGTTTGTGGACTTTTCCGGGATCATTTGGGGATCCCTCCAGAGTCATTTCTGGATGGTTTTCGGGATCCCGTCAGGGTCATTTCGGGCCTTTTTCGTGACTACTATTTCGGAATCATTTTGGGACTCCTCCGGGATAATTTCTGGGCGATTTTCAGGATTTGTCCGGGATCCCGTCAGAGTTTTTTCGGGACTTTTTCGGACTATATCGGGATCATTTGCGGACCGTTCAGGAATCAAATCTGGATGGTTTTCGGGATCCGTCCAGGATCCCGTCAGGGTCATTTCGGGACTTTTCGTGACTACTTCGGGATTATTTTGGGACCCTTCTGGCATCATTTCTGGATAGTTTTCGAGATTTGTCCAGGATCCCGTCGGCATCATTTCGTGACTATTTGGTGTCATTTAGGGACACTTCCGGGATCATTTTAGGTCTCTTCGAAACCGGTAATTCAGCACACATGGCCGTGGATTTACGGCAAATTATTCGTAATTAAAATTCGGTATGTTTTATCTTTAATATATCACAGCTTTTTCCTTCTATTTTTAAATGAATCCTGTAACGAACTATTACAACTATAATTAAAATTTTTGTAATATTTTAACCAACTAAATACCCGAAAAAGCAACACTGCTTTCATTTAAAAACTTCTTTTTGGTTTTAGCTAATTGTAGTTTCACTCCTTTGTTCTATGAGTAGTAATTCTTTCACCCCTGTCATATCAATTAATTTAACTTAGAAACAAAATGTATTTTTTTTAATTCGAAAAAAGTGTATTGTACTATTCATGTAAGCGTGCCCATCAGCTCAGTTAGTTCTTTTTTTTACTGTATTAAAAAATAAAATACATTGACAGAAAAAATTTTTAAACAGACAACTTGATAAGCAGGCTAACGTGAATAGCACATATATTTTATTTTCTCCTTGCGGACGGGGCCGCGGGTAAAGGCTAGTATATTATAAATGGCAAAGTTTGGATGTGAAGATGTTTGGATGTTTGTCCAGACGTTTGTCTTTGTGACTCAATCACGCAAGAACGGCTGGACCGATTTGGATGAAATTTTGCACACATATAGCCCATAGTCTAGAAGGATCTACTAGCTATATATTTTTGAAAAGGGGCGTGGTCCCCGCCCCCTAGTAACAGTTATAATTTAATTATTATATTTTTTCGTCTTTGCGACTGAATCACGCCAGAATGGCTACACGGATTTTGATGAAATTTGGGACACAGACAATAGTCTACTAGCGAAATTTTTTTCGAACACGGAAAGGGGGGTGGGGTTCCCACGACCCCTTCGAACAATTACTTTTTAATTATTTTTACACATTATAACTTTACGTATACGGGCCTTCACCAATATTACAGACTCAATGGGTCAAATAAATCGAGGGCTTACAAAATGAGCAGTGACACCCTCCGCCCCCCTCTCCCCCTTCTCTCCTCCTCTGGTGTAAAATCTATAAATTGTTATAACTCAATATACATTTTCTCCTAAATCAATAGTTTTTGGTATCTGGTACATACAGATCGAGATCTAAACAATTTTGGAAAAACGATCAGTGGTCCTCTCCTTCTCCTCCCGCCATCCCCCCTCCTTCAATTGTTTTTATTAGCTGTACCTGTATGTTTCTATGTAACTTTTCATTCGCTCCAATGCGCCTGCTGCCTTATTAACATGGTTTTATAATTAGCTTCACCTTATTTGTAATCTCGTAAGGGTCATATGGAGACACTCCGGGATCATTTCTGGATGGTTTTCGGGATCGGTCCGGGATTACGCCGGGGTAATTTCGGGACTATTTCGGGATCATTTTGGGACCCTTCCGGGATAATTTCTGTATAGTTTTCGGGATCCGTCCGGGATCCCGTCGGAGTAATTTCGGAATTTTTTCTCGACTAATACAGGATCATTTGGGGACCCTATCGGCATCATTTCTGGATGGTTTTCGGGATCCGTCCGGGATCCCGTCGAAGTACTTTCGGGATCATTTGCGTACCTTCGAGAGATAAATTCTTGATGGTTGCCGGGATCATTACGGGACTTTTTCGGGGTTATTTTGGGTCCCTTTAGGCATCATTTCTGGATGGTCTTCGGGATCAGTCCGGAATCCCGCCGGGGTAATTTCGGGACTTTTTCGGGACTATTTCGGGATCATTTTGGGACCCTTCCGGGATCATTTCTGTATAGTTTTCGGGATCCGTCCGGGATCCCGTCGGGGTTATTTTGGGACATTTTCGGGGACTATTCCGGAATCAATGCGGGATTATTTCGCGATCATTTGGGGACCCTTCCGGCATCATTTCTGGATGGTTTTCGGGATCCGTCCGGGATCCCGTCGAAGTACTTTCGGGATCATTTGCGTACCTTCGAGAGATAAATTCTTGATGGTTGCCGGGATCATTACGGGACTTTTTCGGGGTTATTTTGGGTCCCTTTAGGCATCATTTCTGGATGGTCTTCGGGATTCGTCCGGCATCCCGTCGGTGTCATTTCGGCACTTTTTAGCGACTAATACGGGATCATTTGGGGACCCTATCGGCATCATTTCTGGATGGTTTTCGGGATCCGTCCGGGATCTCGTATGTGGTAATTTGGGGACTTTTTCGGGATCATTTGGGGACCCTTCCGGGATCATTTCTGTATAGTTTTCGGGATCCGTCCGGGATCCCGTCGGGGTTATTTTGGGACATTTTCGGGACTATTCCGGAATCAATGCGGGATTATTTCGCGATCATTTGGGGACCCTTCCGGCATCATTTCTGGATGGTTTTCGGGATCCGTCCGGGATCCCGTCGGGGTACTTTCGGGATCATTTGCGTACCTTCGAGAGATAAATTCTTGATGGTTGCCGGGATCATTACGGGACTTTTTCGGGGTTATTTTGGGTCCCTTTAGGCATCATTTCTGGATGGTCTTCGGGATTCGTCCGGCATCCCGTCGGTGTCATTTCGGCACTTTTTCGCGACTAATACGGGATCATTTGGGAACCCTTTTGGCATAATTTCTGTATGGTTTTCGGGATCCGTCCGGGATCCCGTCGGGGTCATTTCGGGACTTTTTCGCGATTAATACGGGATCATTTGGGAACCATTTCGGCATCATTTCTGGATGGTTTTCGGGATCCGTTCGGGATGCCGACGAGGTCATTTCGGGACTATTTCTGGATCATTTGGGATACCTACCGGCATCATTTCTGGATGGTTTTTGGGATTCGTCCGGGATCCCGTCGAGGTCATTTCGGGACTTTTTCTCGACTAATACGGAATAATTTGCGGGCCCTTTCGGTATCATTTCTGGATAGTTGTCGGGATCCGTTCGGGATCCCGTCAGGGTCTTTTCGGAACTATTAGGAGATCATTTGAAGACCTTTCCGGCATCATTTCTGGATGGTTTTCGGGATCCTTTCGGGGTCCCATCAGTGTCATTTCGGGACTTTTTCGGCAACATTTAAGATTGGTTTACAGGATTTGTCCGGGATCCCGTCAGGGTAATTTCTGAACTTTTCCGAGACTATTTCGGGATTCTCGACTAATACGGGATCATTTGCGGACCCTTTCGGCATCATTTCTGGATAGTTGCCGGGATCCGTTTGGGATCCCGTCACGGTCATTTCGGGACTATTAGGGGATCATTTGAGGACCTTTCCGGCATCATTTCTGGATAGTTTACGGAATCCTTTCGGGATCCCGTCAGGGTCATTTCGGGACTTTTTCTGGGTGATTTAAGGATGGCTTTCAGGATTCGTCCGAAAATCCGTCAGGGTAATTTCTGGACTTTTCCGAGACTATTTCGGGATCATTTTGGTACCTTCCCAAGATCATTTCTGGATGGATTTCGGGATCTGTCCGGGATGCCGGGTCATTTTGGGAGTATTAGGTGATCATTTGAGGACCTTTCCGGCATCACTTCTGCATGGTTTTCGGTATCCGTTCAGGGTCCCGTCGGAATAATTGCGGGACTTTTTCGGGATCATTTGGGGTCCCTTCCGACATCATTTCTGGATGGTTTTTGGGATTCGTCCGGCATCCCGTTGGTGTCATTTCGGGACTTTTTCTCGACTAATACGGGATCATTTTCGGGCCCTTTTGGCATCATTGCTAGATAGTTGTCGGGATCCGTTCGGGATCCCGTCAGGGTCTTTTCGGAACTATTAGAAGATTATTTGAGGACCTCTCCGACACCATTTCTGGATAGTTTTCGGGATCCTTTCGGGGTCCCGTCAGGGTCATTTCGGGATTTTTTCGGGATCATTTAAGGATGGTTTTCAGGATTCGTCCGGGAACCCGTCAGGGTAATTTCTGGACTTTTCCGAGACTATTTCGGGATCATTTTGGGGCCTTCCCAAGATCATTTCTGGATGGATTTCGGTGATCATTTGAGGACCTTTTCGGCATCACTTCTGGATGATTTTCGGTATCCGTTCGGGATCCCTTCCGGCATCATTTCTGGATGGTTTTCGGGCTTTGTCCGGGATCCCGTCGGGGTTATTTCGGGACCTTTTCGGGGCTAATACGGGATCATTTGGGGATCCTCTAGGGGTCCTTTCGTGACTTTTTCTGGTTTATTTCGGGATCATTTGGGGACCCTTCCGGCATAATTTCTTGATGGTTTGCCGGATCCATCAGGGTCAATTCGGGACCATTTTGGGATCATTTGGGGACCCTTCCGAGATCATTTCTGGATCCGTCCGGGATGCCGTAGGAGGCATTTCGGGATTTTTTGTTACTTTTCCGGGATAGTTTTTGGACCCTTCCATGATCATTTCTGAATCTGTGCGGGATCCCATCTGGGTAATTTCCGGACTATTTCGGGATCATTTTGGGACCCTTCCGGAATCATTTCTGTATGGTTTTCGCGATCCGTCGTGGATCCCCTCGGAGACATTTCGGAACTTTTTCAGGAGTATGTCGGGATAATTTAGGGAGCCTTCCTGGATATTTTCTGGATGGTTTTTTAGATCCGCCCGGGAGCCCGTCAGGGTCATTTCGGAACCTTTTCGTGTTCATTTTGGAACACCTTCAGGGATCATTTCTGTGTGGTTCTATTGATACGTCTAGAATCGTGTCGTTGTCATTTCGGGTTTTTTTGGGACTATTCCGGGAACTTTTGGAGGCCCTTTCGGGGCATTTCTGGATGGTTTTCGGAATCCGTCCGCGATAGCGTGGGGTCATTTCGTAGCTTTTTCTGGATAATTTCGGGATCATTTGGGATCCTATCAGGTTATCAGCTCATTTAGTTCTGTTTTTTTACTCAATTACAAAAATAAAATGCATTAGACAGAAAACAAAATTTTAAACAGATAACTTGATAAGCAGGCTAACGCGAATAGCCTATATATTTAAATTTCTCCTTGCGGACGGGGCCGCGGGTAAAGGCTAGTACATATATATAATATACTTATTTGCCGCTTCTGCTGCTTGTTTTTGCTGGTGCTGCTGCTGATGTTGCGCTGCCAATCTTTAATCGATGCTGATGTTATATGGTATATATGTATATGTATAGCGTGGTTTTCGTGCCGTTATTTGAGCAAGTGGAGGAGTGCCGTTATTTGAGTGGCGTGGGGTTTTGCATGCCGTTATTAAAAATGCTAGGCCTGTTATGTACTTTATACTGTTCGCACTCTGTTATCTACCAGGCAATCGTATTATTGAACCTTTTCTACCTCCGCACAATTTTGAAGAAAATTATATTTAGTGCATTTTTATCACTCTGGTATATCTCTGCCTTCTATGTTGCCACTATACCCCCGTCACACAAACCTCACACTGCGTTACACAAACCTCACGGTCGCCATGTGAGTTAACCCCAAAATGGTTAACTCGGTTTGCTCACCTGCAATTATTGCTCGTGGTCTCGGAGGGCGCCGCCTCTACAACGTGGTTGTTTTCCACAGAATTTTCCGCAGGCGGTCGCTTCTCGCCACGATCCGTTTTAATGAAAAAACACCTAATTAGGTTTTCAATGCTATAAGCACTTTTATTAATTTAATATTCTTATTCACACTGCACAACACGTTCGGTCACTTTCGTTGCAAAAATTATCTTGTCTCTATGACATTTTTCTGTCAGTGACGTGGGCTGCAGCTGTATTTGACATGCGCGTGGCCAACTGCCCGCGCCTGTCAAATGCAACTAAAGCTCCACGCACATAGCTTATGTTATATAACGGATGTGAGAGTTTACTTTATCCTTACAGTGGGGTGGCATAAGGTTAACGAACCTAAGGTCAATTGAACTTATGACTATCCGAAATGGCCATAGGTTTGAAAACTTGCACATAATGCGAAAAACGCATTCCTTTATTAATGACAGAAGTGGATGCACGGCAAATCTACGAAAAAGCATACTGGAGCCCTTTTTAACACGCTTTTATTAGCTAGGCCTGTATCTATTTAACGGAATCTTTGAGCTTAATTTTCACCGGTTTCTGGAAACCTGATTAATTTGAAGCTTTGCATACGTATCAAGGACCGATGACAATGCATTCATGTGATGGTGTGGTGATATAAGGTCAACGGCCATAAGGTCAATTGGCCTTATTACCACTTCGAATGGCCATAAGTTTGATTGAAACTTTACACACGTATCAAGGCTCGAGGACAATGCATTAATGTGATGGTGTGGAGACATAAGGTCAACGGCCATAAGGTCAATTGGCCTTATTACCACTTTGAATAGCCATAAGTTTGATTGAAACTTTGCACACGTATCAAGGCTCGATTACAATGGATTAATGTGATGGTGTGGTGACATAAGGTCTACGGCCGTAAGGTCAATTGGCCTTATTGCCACTTTGAATGGCCGTAAGGTTGATTGAAACTTTGCACACGTATCAAGGCTCGATGACAATGCAATAATGTGATGATGGGGTGACATAAGGTTAACGGACATAAGGTCAATTAAACTTATGACCACCCCAAATGGCCAAAGATTTGAAAACTTGCACATAATGCGAAAAACGCATTCCTTTATTAATGATAGAAGCGGATGCATGGCAATCTACGAAAGAGCATACTGGGGCCCCTTTTTAACACGCGTTTATTGGCTTGGCCTGTATCTATGTAACGGAATCTTTGAGCTTAATTTTCACCGGTTTTTAGAAGTCTGGTTAATTTGAAACTTTGCATAAGTATCAAGGACCGATGACAATGCTTTAATGTGATGGTGTGGTGACATAAGGTTAACGACCATAAGGTCAATTGGGCTTATTACCACTTTGAATGGCCATAAGTTTGATTGAAACTTTGCACACGTATCAAGGCTCGATGATAATGCATTAATGTGATGGTGTGGTGACATAAGGTCAACGGCCATAAGGTAAATTGGCCTTATTGCCACTTTGAATAGCCATAAATTTGATTGAAATTTTGCACACGTATCAAGGCTCGATGACAATGGATTAATGTGATGGTGTGGTGATATAAGTTCTACGGCCATAAGGTCAATTGGCCTTATTGCCACTTTGAATGGCCATAAGTTTGATTGAAACTTTGCGCACGTATCAAGGCTCGATGACAATGCAATAATGTGAGGATGGGGTGACATAAGGTTAACGGACATAAGGTCAATTGAACTTATGACCACCCCAAATGGCCATAGATTTGAAACCTTGCACTTTATGCGAAAAACGCATTCCTTTATTAATGATAGAAGTGGATGCATGGCACATCTATGAAAGAGCATACTGGGGCCCCTTTTTAACACGATTTTATTGGCTTGGCCTGTATCTATGTAACGGAATCTTTGAGCTTAATTTTCATCGGTTTTTAGAAGTCTGATTAATTTGAAACTTTGCATACGTATCAAGGACCGATGACAATGCATTAATGTGATGGTGTGGTGAAATAAGGTCAACGGCCATAAGGTCAATTGGCCTTATTACCACTTTGAATGGCCATAAGTTTGATTGAAATTTTGCACACGTATCAAGGCTCGAGGACAATGCATTAATGTGATGGTGTGGTGACATAAGGTCAACGGCCATAAGGTCAATTGGTCTTGTTACCACTTTGAATGGCCATAAGTTTGATTGAAACTTTGCACACGTATCAAGGCTCGATGGCAACGCGTTAATGTGATGGTGTGGTGACATAAGGTCATTGGCCATAAGGTCAATTGGCCTTATTACCACTTTGAATGGCCATAAGTTTCATTGAAACTTTGCACACTTATCAAGGCTCGATGCCAATGGATTAATGTGATGGTGTGGTGACACATGGTTAACGGACATAACGCCAATTGAACTTATGACCACCCCAAATGGCCATAGATTTGAAACCTTGCACATTATGCGAAAAACGCATTCCTTTATTAATGATAGAAGTGGATGCATGGCACATCTACGAAAGAGCATACTGCGGCCCCTTTTTAACACGCTTTTATTGGCTTGGCCTGTATCTATGTAACGGAATCTTTGAGCTTAATTTTCACCGGTTTTTAGAAGTCTGATTAATTTGAAACTTTGCATACGTATCAAGGACCAATGACAATGCATTAATGTGATGGTGTGGTGACATAAGGTCAACGCCCATAAGGTCAATTGGCCTTATTACGACTTTGAATGGCCATAAGTTTGATTGAAACTTTGCACACGTATCAAGGCTCGAGGACAATGCATTAATGTGATGGTGTGGTGACATAAGGTCAACGGCCATAAGGTCAATTGGTCTTGTTATCACTTTGAATGGCCATAAGTTTGATTGAAACTTTGCACACGTATCAAGGCTCGATGGCAACGCATTAATGTGATGGTGTGGTGACATAAGGTCATTGGCCATAAGGTCAATTGGCCTTATTACCACTTTGAATGGCCATAAGTTTGATTGAAACTTTGCACACGTATCAAGGCTCGAGGACAATGCATTAAAGTGATGGTGTGGTGACATAAGGTCAACGGCCATAAGGTCAATTGGTCTTGTTACCGCTTTGAATGGCCATAAGTTTGATTGAAACTTTGCACACGTATCAAGGCTCGATGGCAACGCATTAATGTGATGGTGTGGTGACATAAGGTCATTGGCCATAAGGTCAATTGGCCTTATTACCACTTTGAATGGCCATAAGTTTCATTGAAACTTTGCACACGTATCAATGCTCGATGACAATGGATTAATGTGATGGTGTGGTGACACAAGGTCTACGGCCATAAGGTCAATTGATCTTATTGCCACTTTGAATGGCCATAAGTTTGGTTGAAACTATGCGCACGTATCAAGGCTCGATGACAATGCAATAATGTGAGGATGGGGTGACATAAGGTTAACGGACATAACGCCAATTGAACTTATGACCACCCCAAATGGCCATAGATTTGAAACCTTGCACATTATGCGAAAAAGCATTCCTTTATTAATGATAGAAGTGGATGCATAGCACATCTACGAAAGAGCATACTGGGCCCCTTTTTAACACGCTTTTATTGGCTCGGCCTGTATCTATGTAACGGAATCTTTGAGCTTAATTTTCACCGGTTTTTAGAAGTCTGATTAATTTGAAACTTTGCATACGTATCAAGGACCAATGACAATGCATTAGTGTGATGGTGTGGTGACATAAGGTCAACGGCCATAAGGTCAATTGGCCTTATTACCACTTTGAATGGCCATAAGTTTGATTGAAACTTTGCACACGTATCAAGTCTCGATGACAATACATTAATGTGATGGTGTGGTGACATAAGGTCAACGGCCATAAGGTCAATTGGCCTTATTACCACTTTGAATAGCCATAAATTTGATTAAAATTTTGCACACGTATCAAGGTCGATGACAATGGATTAATGTGATGGTGTGGTGACATAAGTTCTACGGCCATAAGGTCAATTGGCCTTATTGCCACTTTGAATGGCCATAAGTTTGAACGAAACTTTGCGCACGTATCAAGGCTCGATGAAAATGCAATTGGTGAGGAAAAGAAGCTTTTTTCTCTCCCTTTTGGGGTATTCAATTCAATTTATTAACCTTTAATTCAATTCGTATAAGTTTCTTATTTTCTAACTTGGTTATGTAATATTAAAATTTTGCACAACTATATTTGTTATAAGTATTATGTTTAATAAGCGGACCGTAATTTCAACGAAATTGTATGTACCAGCGACGACGATGATATTTGCGCGATATTGATTGCTAATTAACTGACTTGATTCCTTTTCAATAATTTCATTGGAGTTCAAGTTAAGCTGTGGTATACCAAAGTGAGCTTTTTCGAAGATACTGCGTGTTGTTATTGTCTTTGCGGTCACGACAATAGCAACTGTTACATGTAAAGCGATGATGACCGGTGTGGGTGCCGAAGACGAACAAATGGCGTGATTTTATGACATATTTTGTTGCTGCAGCTACGATGAGTGATGGTGTATGTATGTATGCATGTTTTGCATGTACCTATGAAGGCAGAAAGGAACAGTTTTGCGCTGTTGTTACGAAAACAATTTGCCTAATATTCAAGGGCAAACGACAATAACAAAAATGTCGATCGGATGATTCTTCCGTTGGTTTGTTTTTAACCCATTGAGGTCTCTAGTGCCTGAACATCCTCCCCCCCATGGGAAGTGTGGCTTCCCAGAGAAATTTGAGCACTTGCGTCGACTGGTAGCTTGGCGACTCTCGTTATTGCCCTCCTATGAATGCCCGTCGCTGTTTTTACCAGAACAACACGCACCTTTCCATCTATGCCTGTGATTGTTTCAACAATGCGGCCCATAGGCCATTTTAATGGGGGAGTATTGTCTTCCTGCAATAAAACCAAATCATTTGGCTGCAAATTTGGTAATTGGGTTTTCCACTTTGTTCGTTGTTGTAATTCTCGCAAGTATTCTTTGCTCCATCGTTCCCAAAATTGCTGTTGTATCCATTGCGATAGTTGATAGCGCTTTAATGCGCCTGGGTTTGATGACGAGAGCGATGGCTCTGGTATGCTAGTGAGTGAGCGACCAATAAGAAGGTGAGCTGGTGTTACGGGGCGCATATCATCGGGACAGCTGGTCATGGGCGTTAATGGTCGGCTGTTAATAATCGCTTCAGCCTGGCAACAAATTGTGTGCAATTCATCGTGCGTTAGAATATGAGCCCCAATGCCTCTTCGTAAATAATGTTTGGCTTGCTTTACTGCGCTCTCCCAGAGGCCACCGAAGTGCGGCGAGCGGGGTGGTATAAACTTCCACTCGATAGCGTTTTCACAGCAAGCCTGTTGTACGTCATCATAATGTAGTTGTGACACGAATTGTTGAAGGAGTTCTCGAAGCTCTCGATTAGCGCCTACAAAGTTTGTTGCGTTATCTGAATAGATAACCCTACATCTTCCGCGACGAGCGATGAAACGCCTCAACGCTGCGATAAATGCTGCTGATGTGAGATCGGGTACTAGCTCCAGATGGATGGCCTTGGAACTGAAGCAGATGAAAACGGCCAGATATACTTTTATGGGTGATTTTCCTCTTCCCGGTTACTTCGAATGGAGAATATTGAGTCACCCTATCTTTAGGCAGGGAGCCCATTATCTGCTCTGCTAAAATGGGACGAAATCTGTAACAAGTGAGGCATTTATGTATTACCTGACGGATGACGTTACGTGCGTTTATAATCCAAAACTTTTCTCGTACAATGCTGTGTAAAGTCTGATTCCCAGCGTGGAGATATTGTCGATGGAGGTGGAGTATGATTGACGATACGAAGGGATGATTTTTTGGTAGCAAAATAGGATGCTTTTCGTCGAAAGGAAGAGTTGCGTTTCTGAGGCGACCTCCGACCCTGATGAGACCTTCATGAAGAAAAGGTGACAATTGGGCCAACGATGATTTTCGCGATACTGTGTTACTAGCTTGAAGTTGCCTTCGCTCGTCCATAAATGTTTGCTTTTGAATAAGGCGACAAACAGTGTGTAGGGCGTTGTTCATTTCTGCAACGTCGATATTGCCATTTCGATTGCTTTTACTGCGACTTGCATCGATGAAGCGGTGTACATAGCAAAATATTCGAAGCACCTTGTTGTAATTGTTGACAAACTTAAGTTCGGCGACGATGTCTTGAGTAGGTGTTGCTACTAACACCGTTTGTTGTTTGCGTTGTTCTGGCAGTTCGGTTGGGCTAACTGCTGCTTGTGGCCAATGCTCATTTGGTTGAACGATGAAGTTTGGACCATTGAACCACAAATTGTTGTCGAGAAGATTCTTTGGTGTAACGCCACGAGATAAAATATCTGCTGGGTTCAGCTGGCCGGGAACATGATGCCACTTAAATTTCAATGTGAGTGCTTGAATGATTGACACCCTGTTACTGACGAAAGTCGCCCATCTTGACGGTTCGCCACTAATCCATGCAAGTGCAACCATTGAATCTGTCCAGCAGTGTACACTGAGCGAATTTGGATGGAGTAGATTGCAAACGGAATCTAATAATTCACATAACAGTAACGCCGCGCAAAGCTCCAGCCGCGCTAGACTCACTTCTTTAGTGGGCGCAACTCGAGACCTTGCGCACAAAAGCGCTGACCGATATGACCCCTCGGACTGCGAAACCACATATATGCAGGCTCCATATGCCTTGGTTCTGGCATCTGCAAAGGCATGAAATGTAAATTCATTCGCAAATTGTACTAACCTGGCCACTCTGATCTTTTCGACTAGGGGTAGTTGCTCGCAAAATGATTGCCACTCTGTGTATAAGCAGGATGGTACGCTTTCATCCCAATGCAAACGAAGCTTCCATAGTTGTTGCATTAGAACCTTACAAGTGACGACGATTGGGTTGAGCAACCCCAATGGATCAAAGAAGCGAGCGATATGAGACAGTATGGGTCTTTTAGTCACCTTTGCTGATAATGGGGGTTGTGTGTATTTAAACAAAAAACAATCTAATGAGGGTGACCATCGTAGGCCAAGCGCCTTTATGTAATCGATGTCACCAAGTTGAATTATATCTTCTCGATCAGTAAGTGGTATATCTGATATGGTACGCAGATCGTTGCATGCAAACTTTCTTAACGGAAATCCACCACGAGCTAGGATATCAACTACTTGATTCTTGATTTCTCTCAACTCCTGAACGGTGGATGCTCCGGTCATCAGATTGTCTACGTAGAAATCGCGACGTACTACCTCCGAGCCAATGGGATGTGTTGAAGTGTGCTCATCTGCCACCTGTTGCAAACACTTTGTTGCTAGGTACGGTGCACACGCAGTTCCATAGGTAACCGTTTGTAATTGATATGTGCTTATTTTGCCGCCGTCTACATCCCGCCACAATATGCACTGATACTTTGCATCATGGTGGTCAACCAAAATTTGCCTATACATCTTGGCGATATCGGCCATTAAAACGAAGATATGTGTGCGGAATCTAACAAGAATTGAGAAAACATCGTCTTGAATAGTTGGCCCAACACGTAGTAAGTCATTAAGAGATTTGCCATTCGTTGTCCGACATGATGCATCAAAGACAACGCGTATTTTAGTTGTACTGCTATCTAATTTGAGAACCGCATGGTGAGGAATATAGTTAACTGAGCCGCTGGGCAATGGTATGCGTATCATATGCGCGAGATCTATATATTCCCGCTACCACCCAACCAAGTTTTGTTTTCTGTAATAATGGTAGTTCGTTGCAAAGTCGAATTTGGCCTACCATAAGTAACTCGTAAAACACGCTCGCGCCTAGGAGAAGGTCTACAGGCCCCGGCCTATAAAAGCCCTCATCAGCTAAGGAGATATTCTTTGGCATTTTCCAGGAGCTAATATCTAATGTAGTTTGTGGCTGGAATTGCGTTATTGTTTGTACGATGATAGCATCAATTGTGGATGTATATGATGTATGAGACGATCGCAACTCAACCTTACATACATATTGCGCTTTAGTGCCACATAGACCGATGCCACTAATTTCCAGGGAAAGCTTTTTACGATTCAGTCGAAGCGATTGGGCCATGCGTTCGGTGATGAAGTGTAACTGCGAAGCTGAGTCAATCAATACCCGCGCTTGTACTGTTATGCCTGATGGATTGCGTAGCTGCACCATGGCTGTGGCTAATATGACGTGATCTGTGTCGTAACATGCCTGAAGGACTGTTGGTTTCGATGATGAGGGCAAATCGATTGCTGGTGACGAAGACGATGACGGAGGTTGGACTGGAGGCGCAGTTTGTGACGACGATGGCGTTGTTGACTGATCTCGATGGAGCAGCGTATGATGGCTGACATGACACACTTGGCACCTACGCGATGATGGGCACTCTTTGATGTATGATTTAAGCCCAAACAGTTTAAACAAAGTCCTTTTTTCTTTGCTAGGTCATATCGCGAACTAGGCGTAAGTTTCATAAAGGAAGTGCAGTTGAAAACATTATGACTTGCAACTTCATCACACATGTTGCATTTTTGTTGTTTATGCGTAGCCACGAACGATAATTGTTTTGTTGGTTTGTGAGTTTTTGCCCCTGAATTGGACGACATTGCGGCACCAGTAGGCAGTTTCTGTGTTTCTTTACTGACATCAACAATATCGATGAGATGGCACCGACGCTCCAAAAATTTCACCAAATCCTCCCACGTTGGTAGGTTCAGAGTTTGGGACTGTGCTGCTCGATCCCATTTTGCTGCTATTTCCTCCTCCCATTTCATTTGGGTGTTGTGATCCAATTTTGATACAACCAGATATAGAATGAGACCGTCTGCAATTTGTGTTGTACTAGCCATTGTTTGCATTACCCGCATGTTAGAGCTAATTTTGTCGATAAATTCACGTACATTGGCAACGTTGGGGTTTGTTAAACGTTGACTATCGAAGATGTGCTGCAGGTGGGCTTGGAAAATAATGCGCTTGTTGTCGTAGCGGTTTTCTAGCAATTCCAACGCCTTTTGGTAGTTAGCACTGGTCACTTCCAACGATTGGATCAGTCTAGCAGCACACCCAGTTAAGCTTGAGCGTAAATACTGGAACTTTTCAACATCGCCCAGATCAGGATTTTTATCTACTAGCACCGTGAACATATTATGGAAATACAACCACTCACGTTGACATCCACTAAAAGTTGACAACTTCAATTTTGGAAGTTGCATATGTGGGCGATGCGCATACGATGACTGTATACCAACTTGAGTACTGCTGAAAGCGGGATCTATTGATGTTGAGCGAAGATTCGACAATTTGCCTGCATATAGTGCCTTGATGTCGCAGTAGCTTTCATCTACTGTGGTGCGGTGATCTTCGAGCAATTGGGTCTCATCTAACATTTCCAACTGCGTTTGTAATTCATTGAATGAATTATAATACCTTTCGATAAGGGCAAGTTTTGCCTCCAAATGGGCGA